>NC_138860.1:181065694-181678194 GCF_965194805.1 Balaenoptera borealis | reverse complement strand
GAATTTACAATCTCCGGTAGGGGCGTTTATTGCCTACCACGAATGTGAGTGAATCATTCAGAACCCCTCATGCTGCTTCCTGCAAAAAAGCTTGGCCTACAGTTTGAATATGACTCAAATGATAAGTTTCTTGAGAATCTTGTCCTTTCTTTTTTTTTCTTCACATGTTTCAAAGGGACATGAGTTTCTCATGTTAAGGAATAAGAAAATAAACAAAAATGAAGGTAGGGTTCAGAAATTGAGGATTGCTTTAGTTTTTCAGAACTGTTAAGCTGCTTAGAGATCAGCTAGCCCACTCCTGCATTTTATAGCTGAATAAACACCAGAGATGTAAGATTTAACTTAGATCATTCTGGTGCTCATCCAGTATTCTTTGTACTGTACTTTACTAAAACCCTTTATAAGTGCCAGGTACAGAAATAGAACCCAAACCTTGTTTCATTGACATCATGAGCAGTACTGCCAAAATGCAAGTTCCCTTATATAGCTTTTATTTAATTGAAATAACCCGTAGAGGTATTACCTTCGTTTAGTAAATAAGGAAACTGAGGCTTAGGGAGTAACCACTCTTGCTCAAGGGCACACAGATCGTAATTGGGAAGCTGGGATTTGACCTGACTCCAAAGCTGGATTCTTTCTCTAGCATTTTGCTGTCTCCCACCTGGGGACCTATGGAAAATCTGGGAGTTGGGCATTAACTTTCATTTTTCATGTTTGTTTTGGGCTTATATTTGAAGGTTCTCTTGAATTTGATTCCCTTTGCAAATTTCACAAAGGGTCTTGTAAATGTGCACTTTAGAAGGAGGGGATGAAGCATAGTGTCTGTATCACTGGGAAACCAACTAACTATACAGCGTCTTTCAGACGTACCCGGTTGCATATGTAAAAGTCTTAGCTTCAGGTTACCCTGTCTCTCAGCTGATATATGGTAATGAGTGTTAAATTACACATACACAACCCCTTGCAAAAAAATGAAACACCGGGATGGCAAGACTAGCAAATGGGGTTGACTAATTCTAAAAGTGAGCATTTAAACTTTATATAATTTAGAGGCAGTTCTAATCCTTGAAAGTAGAGGCTTTTGGTGATCCCTGTCCTCCAACACCACAAACGAATTTTGCCATCATGCTAGAATTTTTTTCTAATTTGTCAGTACATGTGAGGTCATTGTTTCCTTTGTATTTTCAGAACACTCAATATCAAGTTCTATTGTGTCCTTCAGGGGAAGACTGACTTTGAGAAACACCTCAGATATTCTGTAAATACACTGCTTTATGCTTTTAGTTAATATGGTGAACACTTATCTGATATAAAATTGTCCCTTTACCTGTTCTCCCAAGGAGTTATATCCTCAAAAAAAGGACAATTCAAAAAATGTAACTTACATTCCATTGAGGAAATGCTTCTTTAAAAATATGCTGCCTTTGGGAGAAATGAAAATGTAGAATTGAGTTAATGTTGATTCAAACTCTAAATTGTGTCCTTGTCTTAAGCACATCTCAAGGGACAAATAGCGTACAGTATTTTGTAATCCTCACTCCCCCCGAAATCAGATCAGCAGTTTGCTCAAGTCGAAAAGGCGAAAAGGGCTCAGGTGCCCAGGGCACAGCAAAGTAAGGTGTTTGCAGCAGAGTAAGGATTTTATTGCAAGGTGCCAAGCAAGGAAGTGGGAGATAAGTCTCAGATGCACTCCAACTTGGTCTTTTAGTTAAGAGTTGGTTTTTTGTTTTGTTTTGTTTCTGTTTTTGTTGGTTTTTTGTTTTTGGGGGGTTTTTAGCTGAGCCGCACGGCTTGTGGGAATCTTAGTTCCCTGACCAGGGATTGAACCCGGGCTCTCAGCTTGAGAGCATGGAGCCCTAACCACTGGACCGCCAGGGAATTCCCTAGTTAGGAGTTTTTAAAGGGGAAAGAGAGGGGAAGCTGGTGGTTAATCATGCTTTTGTGACTTTTTTTTTTTAAAGATTATTTTCCAATCAGTTACACAAGAACTACTTTATAGCTACTTTATTTATTTATTTTTAGCTGTGTTGGGTCTTCGTTTCGTGCGAGGGCTTTCTCTAGTTGCGGCAAGCTTGGGCCACTCTTCATCGCGGTGCTCGGGCCTCTCACTATCGCAGCCCCTCCCGTTGCGGGGCACAGGCTCCAGACGCGCAGGCTCAGCAGTTGTAGCTCACGGGCCCAGTTGCTCCTCGGCATGTGTGATCTTCCCAGACCAGGGCTCGAACCCGTTTCCCCTGCATTAGCAGGCAGATTCTCAACCACTGCGCCACCAGGGAAGCCCTTGTGACATTTCTTAATCATAGTTCCAGGAGCCAGGCTGTCTGTGGTCTATGTGCCTCCTGCCCGGTGGTCTGTGACCTGGTGGTCTGGACGTGGAGCCTGCAAAGGTCATCTTGTTCTGAAAACAACTTAGACTTGTGCATCAGTGATGTTATCAGAGGTTACAGTCTTCAGATATCTGGTACTGGTTAATTATTACTGTGCAAGCATGGGGTAGAATTTAGAGGAGGAAAAAGAAAAGGGAGAAGGGAAAAAGTTTAAAATCAAAGCTTTCTTAAAAGCTGGTTAATGGACTCAGGTTCAAATTTCTGATAGTTTGAAGCTTTATATTCACTTGTTGTTTAGACACACAAAAAAGATATGACCTAGTCCATCTTGTCGGTAATGAGCTAACCCAGTCCTAGGGGAAGACAGATGGTACATAAATGGAATTGGACTGGTATTTATTATAAAGCGTTGGCAACCTTTCTAATTCCCTTGCATCTCAAAAGTTGCGTTTTATTCTTTTTCGCAAGGGCAAGTCATGTAGCTAATTGGAAAGAAATGCATCTTGTGTAAGTTAAAGGATACTGGTCTTCTGGATTAAGAATTTAAATTATGTTTACTTTCTACCCTCATTGAGCTAGTCATCTAAACGTTAGCCCTTCAGCAGTACTGCATGGTATATAAGTCTCTAGTAAGGTGTCAGTAAACATGGAATACCTGCTGTATTCCAGGTACTAGGCACAGCACAGTCCAGTGGAGGAGACAAGTGAGGCAGCACTTTCTTTGGCACAGACAGGGTACCGTGGCTGGGATCAGAGACAGTCTTGTAGAGAAGGTGATAAGATTTGAAGGACCAGTTGAATTAAGCAGTAGTAGGTTTGGGAGGGGCAGGTAGAATGTAGGACAAATGCACACATAGGCAAGGAGGCAGTGAGAGAAGAGAATGTAGCTTTGGGAGAGCTACAAGTATGTCCTTCTGGCTGGAGGGGGTAGGGTGTTGGCAGGACTGAGTGGAAAGAGATGAGGCCCGAGAGGTATGCGGAGAGGTATGCAGGGGCCAGATCAGGAAGAGCCTCCTTGTACTTGGTTCTGGGGAGCTTGGACTTTGTCCTGAAAGCAGAAAAGAGCTTTGGAGGCTTTTTTTTTTTTTTTTAGCAGAGTAGTGACATAGTTTTTAATTTAAGAATTAAGAGCTTTGATTTGCTTATCTTTCTTTAGAGAAGAGGCCATTCTCCCTGAAGTGTGGCTGCCACCTCACTTTGGGGTCTTCAGTGCTACCTGTAATTGCTGTCATCACAGAAGGTGTACAGTGGCTGTGGATAGTGGGCAAATACTAGCTATTTTGGGGCTACCTGGTGCTGATTTCCTTATGTCTGTCCTTACAGTAAAGAAGGCATTTAAGATTTGTGGTATCAGCACAAATCTAGGTGTACCATGCCCAAAGGAGCCATTTCTAAGCTATTTCTGGTCCTTTTGGAAAGACTGAGTTCTAGGCACTGATGTCTTCAGAAGGGACTTTCTATAAAGCAGTTAGTTTAGACATGATTGTGCTGAGCAGTCTGTCCCTGGGACTCTGGAGAAAGCTTTTCACTCGTAACTGCTCAGCTCTTTTCTTTGAGGCTGCATGGGGGTCTTGTTCCCAGCATGCTCTGGGTATACAAGAGAACTGCCATGGTGCTGTGGGTTGGAATTCGGAAAGTTGCTTTTCCTTCTACAACAGGACAGAATTGTGTGTCTTTCTAAAGCTTTTGGTAAAATCCTCCAAGAGAAAAGGCACTGTTGTCTAGATCTGGTGACTCAAAAGTATTCTTGGGGCCAGCCCTTTCTTTCCAGTTTCCCCCTTTACACTGTAGTGGGCCTCCCACAGTTAATGTCAGTTTCTGGCTGTATCAGTTAGCTAGCCTTCACAAGGTGGAGTGGCTTCTTTCCTGCACACTTTCCACGGAAATAGAAATTTTTTCCTGTCACGACAACTACTGACTTTTTGGTTTCCTAGGAGAAGATTGAGTTTAGCTACTTTTATCTGTGGCCAAAATGCAGAATGAAATGGGTTTTTTTTTTAAGTGGTAGTTATAGAGATTTGTCTTCCCAAGGGTTTTTTAAACTATGCTAGCCTCCGCCAAGCATCCTTCTCCTTAACATCCAGCTCAGCTCTATGCAAGATAAAGGTTAAAACCAGCCACCACAGAAATTAGCAACAAATCCTAACAAAGGTCTGTGTGTACATAAAGAGTCTTATCCCTGAGGGTAAGAGATTTTAAAATGTCCCTCACAGTAAGTTATCCACTCCCCACACGCAAAACTCTTTTCCTTATAAAATGAACACAGGAGATAGTCATTCCTTTCTAAAAGGAATAATAAATATGTACAGATAAAATTGCATTCTTTGGAACTTCCCTGGCGGTCCAGTGGTTGACTCCATGCTTCCAACACAGAGGATGTGGGTTTGATCCCTGGTCGAGGAACTATGATCCTGCGTGCCGTGTGGCGTGGCCAAAAAAAAGATTTAAAAAAAAAGTTGCATTCTTCAGGGGTGTGATCCTTAGATGAGATTGTACAGGACAGTTATGACTCGTGTCTGGAAAGATCAGGACTGTCGTTACTCTTCATAGACGTTGAGAGCCAAATTATCAGCCCTCATGCTCTGGCCTTCTTGGCTTATTAAAAGCATTTGCGACCCTTCAGCTGTCAGTTCTGTTTCTGCTACCTAGTTGCACATCTCGGTGGTGAATGAATACTGCCTATAAACCTGTGAACTCCCAGATCCCACTGGCCTTTCTGAAAGGGCTTCTTAGACAGCATCTTGAGGGCTTGTTACTGGGCAAGTGGAGTGCCTTTTTACGTTCATTATCCCATTCTGTTTCAGTGACCTAGTGAAGTGTAGGTACTATTATTCCTAGTGTCCAGGAGAGGAAATCACATGGTCGGTCTCAGCCGAGGCTTTTGGCATCCTGAGCCTACACTTAGGGATCTTTTTGGACAGTTTGTTTACCTTTGCTTCTTGGCAGATATTTAACTAGTTAAGTGCTTTAGGATGCTTAGTTGCTAGTTCCTTTGAAGTATTGTATTTGTTTTGCCTGGGATTGACCTCCTGCTTCTGTAACCTGGATGACGAGCTAATAAATTTTGTGTATCTGAGAAACTTGAACTCGGTGCTCAAGAGCCAGAAGGACAGTGCTGCTGTTAGCTGTTAATACTAAGAACAGTGACTGCAAGTGATATGCTGGTTGAAATCTTTATGTAATCTTTTTTTTTTTTTTCTGGCCTACTACGCAGCTTGCAGGATCTTAGTTCCTGAACCACGGATTGAACCTGGGCCCTTGGCAGTGAAAGTGCGATGTCCTAACCACTGGACCGCCAGGGAATTCCCTGAAATCTTGATTATAAATGGGAAATAACTTTTTAACATCTAGCCAAGCGGAGAGAGAGAATGTAAATAATTTTTGCTCAGATCTCTTGAGAAGATTGAACATCTCTGCTTAATTTTTGCTCAGATCTCTTGAGAAGATTGAACAGCTCTGCTATCTTAGGATCCCTTTATCTGTACTTCACACTACCAGCCCTCGGGTATTCGACCTATACACTTTTTGGGGTGCACATTGTTTTTTAAATATTGAATCTGAATGCCTTTACCTGGGTCTTGATTCCTCTCAGTCTCCTCTCTTCCATAGTCCCCACCGCATATTACCTACCTACATATTGTGTTACCTGCTGTGTTTTGTCCTGCCTGCTTTATTGATTGACTTGGCCCTGGAGGCGTTGTTTGCTGCGCCTCCTGAGTGTGTGATTCTAACTAGCCTTTGGTGAAGGCGCCCTTGGGTGTTTGAATAAAACCTGGTGTTGGGGGGTGGTAATAGTGACTTTGCTCTGTCCCCCAGTCTGTATGCCTAATGTTTCCTTTGGGAGAGAAGACTTGCTGTCTTCATTCTAAAAGGTAGCAAGAAAGAATAGGTTGCCTCTGCCAGTCAATGATGCACTTCCACCCTCCATGGCAGGAGAAGTCAGAAGTCTAGGCTAAGGGTTCAAGTGCCATGTCTGAGTTTTGGGCAAGTCACTACCTACTGTCAACGAAAAAATTAATCAATAGTCAGTCTAAGAAAGAAATGGAAAATTTTACTCTAGCCAACCTGATGATTATAACCCGGAGACAGTCTCTCAGAGAGCTCTGAGAACAGTTCTGAAGAGGTAAAGGGAGAGGCCAGTAGATGTGTGATTTTGGCGAAGGGGTGCATGTACTTCAACCACACATCTTGGTAGAAGGTTACTGCTGTTCACGAGAAACAGGTAATCTTAGTTAATGGTTTTAGTGCTTTCTAAGTATGGGGAGATGTGAGAAACTGGGTCCATAAAATTTTCTCCTGAAAATATCTGAGGGCCATTTCTGCCAGTTTTCCCAGAGCACAAAATACCTCATCCTGATCTTCACCCTGAATTCTTTTCAGGTGTATTGTAGGTCAGTGACTGCAGTGGCTAATGGCTTGATTCTTGCAGAACTGGATGGTAGGTAACATTCTTTATTGTATAATCCCTTCCCTTTCGGTCTTCATTTCAACCAAGGTTTGGGAGGCATTTCCTGACCAATTTGCCCCATGGCGCTAGGAATGCTCATTCCCAGGTCAGGTGAGGATTTTGTTGATAGGCCACTTAATGTGCTATTATTCGACTAGGCCCTGTTAACAGTAACCAAAAGCTTCTGGACCACCTGACTTACTAGCCTGTTATGGTCCAGGAAATGGTTCCCTCTTGTTGCTTCTTCCTATATCTAGGGTTAGACTATTACAGTCATTGATCTTACAGAACTGTATATCTGGTCAGTTGTTTCAAGTGACCTAGTCATCATTAATTTTGTTGGAGGCTCAGTCATACATTTGGTAGTGCAAAAAATTATAATCTTGTAAAACAGGTAGAATACAAGTAATAGAGCTAGTAACGTTAATAAGGTCATAAGTAAGTATTTAAGCTGAGAACTTGCATTAGGTGCAGCCCAGTATCTCCCCAGGTTGTCCGACCAGTCTGTTCTGCACCAGTCAATGTGTTTAAGGAAACTGACATATTGGCATTGTACATAAAGTTCACCGAAGATGTCTGCATGTACAAGGCAAGTGGTAGGTCATTCTGACTCCTTACAGGATTGAGAAAGGAATGTTATCTACTAAGGAGGGGCGTAGCCCACACCAGAAGAAAAGTGGATCTTTACGGTTGAGCAGGTATTTCTGCAGTTGGGAATGTGTGGTTAATGCATAATACAGGTGCACAATGCACACTATAAGGGGAGGGAGGAGGCCCAAATGGGCAGAGGAATCTTTTGTGTTTAAATTTTTCCTGTTTTGTCTTAAAATAATTTTTATTTCATCACTACCTTTCAGCTTCGTTTTTCTCATTTGTAAAATTAGATTAATAAAATCTGCCTTGCCTGGTGATGAGAGTTAAATAAAGCATTGAGTAAATAAAGCATCATTCAAAGACAATGCTGGAGCAGAGCGTGTTGTTGCTCCGAGTGTGAGGGCTGCTCTCCAGCCATTGACAGTGTGGCCTCTGTCCCATTAGGGTGCAACAGGACTGGCTGAGGGGTCCCTTTCTTGGTGCCCCAGAGGACTAATATGTATATTGTTTACTCTAAGAGTTGTATTGCTTAGTGTTGTATGAAAAGGGAAAGGAGAAAGCAATAATAAACATGAAGAAAGGGGACCCCCATTAGACTCTGCTTCCTGTTTTATTCCAGGGGTTGGGCTCACCACCGCTACTCCCACCCCTGCCTGTTCCACTCCTTTAAGGTAAGGGACTGTGTGGATTCCCTCCCCCATGGAGACCCTCTGAAGAGGCACTGGAAGCAGAATAATACATTGTCTCAAGACGGCAAGTTACAGAGTTTTTGAGGGATACATCTAAATTGCTAGGCCTGGGGCTTCCCTGGTGGCGCAGTGGTTGAGAATCTGCCTGCCAGTGCAGGGGACACGGGTTCGAGCCCTGGTCTGGGAAGATCCCACATGCCGCGGAGCAGCTGGGCCCGTGAGCCACAGTTACTGAGCCTGCGCGTCTGGAGCCTGTGCTCCGCAACAAGAGAGGCCGCGACAGTGAGAGGCCTGCGCACTGCCATGAAGAGTGGCCCCCGCTTGCTGCAACTGGAGAAAGTCCTCGCACAGAAACGAAGACCCAACACAGCCATAAATAAATAAATAAATAAATAAGTATAAATTGCTAGGCCTGTTCTGGAAATTTGTTCCTTTGGGGCACTTCTTAGATTTAAGATCTGGACTTTGGAATTGAGCTCTGCTGTAGTCCTTCCTCAGGCACTGTGGGCTTGCACTCACCTGGCTTGGGGTGCGCAGGCAGGCAGGGTTGGTGATCCCTGTCAGTCTTTATTCTGCTTCTTAGTTCCTGCGGCCACACACCAGCCACACTCCTGAACCTTTTTGCTTCCTCTTCTTGAGGTTTAGGGTTCAGTTCGCTCACTTACTAGTTGAGTAACCTTAGGCAAGTCAGTTAACCTCTGAGCATGCAGCAGGGGTGCTGTACATCGCTTGAGTTGTGGTGAGGATTAGGGTGGTGAAGGAAGGACCTGGTGCCTTCCTTACACATACCTGTGGCAAGTGTTTGGAGAGTGCGCGCCCACCACCACTACTGTGAAGTGCTTAAGGCAGCCTTAGATTTTATTTGAAACATGGAGAGTGTCACTGCCTTTGGATCCAGATAGACCCAGTTCATATTCTGGCTCCACCCCATAGTAGCTGTGGAACCATGGTCAGGTTACATACCCGCCTCTGAATTGGTTTGTAAATCATTTGTAAAATGGGGATATATCGCTAAAATCTTGTTTCATAGGATTGTTCCTTGATTTATGTGTTGGGTACTGTTTTAGGCACCCCAGACAACTGCAGTGAATGAAGTTTCTACTCTCATAAAGCTTACTTTCTAGTGCAGAAAGATGGACAATAAATAGTAAATAATATTTTATACACACACACAATGAAGAAAAATAAAACATAAAGGAGCATAGAAAGTGACTGGCAGGAGTACCTTTTTTGTTTTTTTATTATTTATTTATTTTTTTAATTTTTTTTTAATTTGGCTGCGCTGTGCGGCTTGCGGGATCTTAGTTCCCAAACCAGGGATTGAAACCGGACCCTCGGCAGTGAAAGCGTGGAGTCCTAACCACTGGACCACCAGGGAATTCCCCAGGAGTACCTTTTCTTAAAAACGGTCAGAGAAGGCCTCTCAAATAAAGATAGGCTGAGAGAGCAAGCCATGTAGAAGCTGCAGAAGTACATTGCAGGCAGAGGGAACGCAAGTGCAAAGGCTCTAAGGCTAAATTGTGCCTGTTTTATCTAGTAGGAATGGGTGAAAGAGAAAGTGGCAAGAGATGAGGTCAGAGGTAGCAGGGAGCCAGATCCAGTAGAGACTAGGAGGCCATGGTGGAGATCGCCTTGAAATAGGAAGCCATGTGAGGGTGTTAAACAGAAGTTAACTTGGTTTTTAAAAAGGTAGTTTTGGCTGCTGTGTGTAAAATAAACTGCAGGGGCAAGAATGGAAGCACAGAGACTAATTAGGATACTATTACAAATGACCATTCAGGGGCTGTTGGTAATTTGGACCAGGGTGGTCACAGAAGCAGAAGTGTTGAGAAAATTCAGGGTACATTTTGAAAGTAGAACCAACGAGATTTGCTGATGGTGGGTGTGAAGGAGGCATCGAGATGAGTGCAGAGTCTTTGGCCTGATCCCTAGAAGACTGGAATTGCTGAAACGGAGTGGGTAAAGGGACTGTGGGAGGAGCAGGTTTGGGTGATTGGGTAAAATCAAGAGTTGGGTTTTGGACACAAAAGGTTGAGGTACCTTTTGAAATCCAAGTGGGAATGTCAAGTTGACAGTTGTGTATCAATGGTTTTAAAGCTGTGGAACTAGATGAGATCAGTTAATAAGCCAGCTTGGATACAGAAGGGCAAACTCCAACCTCAAGGGATCAGGAGAGGAAAAGGAACCTATCTTGTTATAGGAGAAATCAAATATGGAATGTGAGAGGGAACTACCAGGAGAGTAGTGTCTGGAGGCTGAATAAAGAAAATGCTTTATGCATTCTATATATAAAAGCTTACTTCAATTAATGGACTTCCCTGGTGGCACAGTGGTTAAGAATCCGCCTGCCAATGCAGGGGAAACGGGTTTGAGCCCTGGTCCGGGAAGATCCCACATGCCGCAGAGCAACTAAGCCCGTGTGCCACAACGATTGGCTCTAGAGCCCGTGAGCCACAACTAGTGAGTCCACGTGCTGCAACTACTGAAGCCCGTGTGACTAGAGCCCGTGCTCCACAACAAGAGAAGCCACTGCAATGAGAAGCCCGCGCACTGCAAAGAAGAGTAGCCCCCTCTCGCCGCAACCAGAGAAAACCCGCGTGCAGCAACGAAGACCCAACGCAGCCATAAATAAATAAATAAATAAATAAATAAGCAAGCAAGCTTACTTCAATTTAAAAAAAAAAATGCTTTAAGGAAGGAGCATTGAGCAGTGCTGAATGCTGCTGAGAGGTTGGGTGAAGATTTGGAATTTACCAGTGATTTTGGCCAATGACTGCATGTCTTTGGCAACTTCGACAAGAACAGTTTCAGTGGGACAGTGGGGCTTAGAGAGCTGGATTGAAGTGAGGTGGTGAATGTTACCCAGAGCAGGGCCTGAGCCAAACATTGGGTGCTGGATGAGTGCTAGTTGCTGTTATGCCAACATGACAAATAGGATCCACCAAAGTAGGTCTTGCACATCAATACACACCATGCCTCTTGGGTCCTTAAGGCACTCAGTCAATAGTTGCCGACAGATGAAATGTACAACAGAGGCACATCTTATTCTAAGGTTAGATCTAAAGCAGTGTTGTCCAACAGAAGTATCATGCAAGCCACATAGGTAATGTAAAATTTTCTAGAAGCCACATTTGAAAAGTATAAAGAAAGAAGTGAGGTTAATTTTAATATTTTTAATTTAATCCAATATACAAAGTAGTATCATGTCAACATATAAATATTGAAAATGTATTAATGAGCTATTTTACACTCTTTTTTTTGTACTAAGTCTGGGAAGTCTGCTGTGTATTTGGCACTTAAAGCACGTCTCAGTTTGGATTGGCCACATGTCAAGTGCTTACCAGCCACACGTGGCGGTCACCACTGCACTGAGTGGTATAGCTGGATCTAGTGCAGAAGAGAGTGTGCCCAAAGGATTCCCTCTTCCTGGGCAGGCGCAGAGAGGTCCAGAAAGCTGTAGCAAACTTGGAAAAGAAAGCAGGAACTGGTTGTTCCTTATGAGCAAATATGAATTGTTTGGTCTTTACAGTGTACCACCCCAAAGCCCTTTGTGGTTTTCTGGTGTGCCTAAGTTCTTCCAGTTCATATCTTGCTGGCCCTAGGAGTTACAACTAATTTTATGCAGTAGCTTTTTGAGTAGTGTTGATACCAAATATGTTTTGTTTTTTTGTTTTTCTGGGTTTTTTTTTTTTTGGCTGCTTTGGGTCTTTGTTGCTGCACGTGGGCTTTCTCTAGTTGTGGCGAGCGGGGGCTATTCTTCATTGCGGTGCGCGGGCTTCTCATTGCAGTGGCTTCTCTTGTTGCGGAGCACAGGCTCTAGGCACACGGGCTTCAGTAGTTGTGGCACGTGGGCTCAGTAGTTGTGGCTTGAGGGCTCTACAGCACAGGCTCAGTAGTTGTGGCTCATGGACTTAGTTGCTCCGCAGCATGTGGGATCTTCCTGGACCAGGGCTTGAACCCATGTACCCTACATTGGCAGGTGGGTTCTTAACCACTGTGCCACCAGGGAAGTCCCCAAATAATAAGAACCATTGCTGACTGCAGCTAAAGTAATCTCAGATGGTTTTCCAAACCTAGATTTTTTAAAAGAGAGATGGATCCATTATCAAATACCTTTCTAGGTTTGAATATCTCCATTTAAGAAGTATCTTATTTGGGGTTCCTTTTTTCTTTCCCTCTATTCATGTTTTCATTCTTTCTCCCCAACTTTTTTATGCCCCTTCTCTTCTCCTTAAAACTCTAGTCCTTTAAGTTTCTGCAGCTTTCCCTGACTTCTCATGGCAGGCTCGTCCCCCCTTCATTTCTCTTTTCAAAACACTGTTGATACAACCAACATGGCAACTGTGGTTTATCTGTCTTCTCCCACCTGGCTAGGCTCTCCTCATCAGCGGGGATTGCCTTACTCATCTCTGGGTTTCCAGCTTCTAGCACATCTCCTACTTTATAGTAGGTTTTCCATAAATGCTCGTCTCCAGCTTTTTTTATCACAGTAAAGCAAAAGGAAAATGGCCTTGAGATACATTAACAAAGTGTAGACTTCCTTAGGTAGGGAGGGAGCTTTAGAACTATATCCTGTGCCCTACAGTGGCCCACATAATTAAAGTGGAATGTTTTCCTTGCTTTGGGAGTAACAGAGGAAGGAGGAATGTTTTGTGGGAAATGGAACCTTCAAACAGACTAACCTGCATCTGTATTAAAAAGGCAGCTGATGGCCTAGCTGTGCCCCCACAGGTCTTCTTTGTCTCTCAACTTCTGATTTCTGCCTTTTGCTTTTTCTGAATTACCCGATCATGTTTGCTCAGGAGTTGAGTTGATTTTTTGAACTTGACAGTGATCCTGAAGCATCACTGTAAAATCAAACCTGGGGTGGTATGACTTTGGGTGCTTTCCTCCCTGTTGTTAGTCGGGGGAGGTAGAATAAGCAGAAGCATTGGAGACGGCCAGCCCCACTGGGGCAGGACAGTGTCACTGCCATGCCACTGATGTAGAGAAACAAGGCAGGGATGAAGCACAGAGTTACACAAGTCGATATGAAGGTTGTTTGGAAAAGTCTCTATGGATTGCACATCTGGACTTGAAATGACCAGTGGTGCACTTTAAAAGATACAGAGACCTTTTTATCCGGTTTTAGACCAGATTTTGCTGGTTGTCCCCGTGAATTCTTTTTGCTTTATTCCTGAATGAAATTGAGGTCCTCATGGAAGGAGCCAGAATTCCATCCTTGTGTGTGGTATGGAGACACCAGTGCCTTTCTGGGGAGACTGCTCTCCAGGAGGCCCTGACACAGGCAGTCTTTTAGCCAGGGGAATGGGCCCTGATATCCTGCCCCAAACTTAAAAGAGATTAGGCCCCGCTTGGGCACTTCCTGCTATGGTTGGAGTTCGGGAGCCAGAACGTACTTGGAAGGTGGTCTCACCATCTACTCCTTGACAGCGTCTTCTCTTTGCTTTTCATCAGGACCTGTCAGGCTCTGGTTCTGAGAGAAACACTTGTACTTTCAGGACTCCTATCTCTTCAGATCCCCCCAGTGGTCTGCTTGTAGATGCATGCTCCCCAATTTGGGACAGCTGGACGAGACCAGATGAGCCTGTGGGGCATAGTGGTTCACAGGGAGCCCAAGACCAGTCATTATTCCTTGAATCTGAGAGGAAAATCAGAAAAGATCCTCTTCTGAAATGGAAACTGACAAAGAGAGACAAACTGTCCCGGAAAAGTCACTTAAATAGTAACTGTTGCTGATAAAAAGATGTTATTTCCTAACTCAGAGCCAAGATGTCTTAGACCTCCATTCAATACAAGATTACTTGGATTCTTTGGAGTTGTGTTGGCTGCATTGGTGACCAGAGGATCTGGGTTATCAGAGAGAGGGGTGCTGTGGTGGAGCAGGACACGGTGCGGTGGGGGCCCTGGGGAGCTGGTAGCAGGAGGTCAGGCTCCGGAAAGGACAAGACACCTCCCCCTGCCCCCCAGTGTAACAGATCAGGATTTGAGTTTGTTCACTCTCTCCTGCGAGTGTGGCTAGTATGAATCAGCTTCACCATCCCTAGGTGAGCTGATAAAGTCTGTTTTTTGAGACAGTAAGCTGTAATGGTGCTGTATTTGCTGTACTTTACACCGAGGCCCAGAATAACCTGTTTCTCTCTTCTGCCTTTTTTTCCTCACCTCTTACCTTCTCACTTTTCTTTTTTCCTTTCTCATCCGCCTCTTAGTGTTACAGGAGTGAGGCTCTCACTGTAGTCTGCCTGCCCTTGCACATACATCCTGGTCCTCTTTGTTGCTTCTGCTCCTTTTGAAGGTTGTGGCTGGGTCACGGCTTAGGCTGTTTGAGGCGTCTCCTCCCCTCCCATGCTTCCATTCCCAGCTCTCTGCTGGAGGTTCACGTGAGCATAACCATTACAAGACTAAGGGCCTCGGCAGCCAGTGAAGCTGTGCTGCTTCCCTGGGTGAGCTGAATTTGCAGATGTTGATGTCTTGTGTCGCTCACCCGGTGGCTGTGGCTGTGGCTGTGGCCTCCCCTCTGCCTCCCATGAGGACCAGCCCATCCAGAACCACCTTGCTCCCCACTGTGGCTCTTCATGACCTCCTGCCCCCATGCTTGCTTTCTTTATGGTTTCGCTTGTTCTCTCAGACCAAGAATCATGTACCTCATTTTTGTAGAGGGGTAGTTCCACAGGAGAAGTGATACCTGTGCTTGGTAACAAGAGATCTTTTGTTTAGGATTTTGACCCAAAGAGAGGAGGCCACCCCACTTAGCAGAGAACATCATCTTCTGGAGTCTCTTCACTGCTACTTGACAAAAAATAAAGAGCTTTTCTGGAAGGAGAAGCCATAGGAAATCAAACTTTCTTAGCACCTCCCCTCTGATTGCTTATGCCCTAAAACTTGCCTTGTGCCCCGGTGACACTTCCTCACTCAGAGCTGAGTTATGAAGTGATGAGCTTATGGGTTTCTTTCACTAACACAGAAGTCCTTGGTCCTCTAACACAGGAGCCTTGACCTTGGGCCGGGCCTCTGTGCATCCTTTTAAAAAGAGAAGGTGCCCTTAGATAACTAGACTCTTCGTTGGGGCCCACACCTAGATGCTTCCTCACACATTCTGAGGCCTGTTTAATTCCTTTGGGCTATTGCATCTCTGGAGGAGACAAGCATTCTCCTTGTAGTGCACCCTGTAGGAAAGTTTCCACTTGGTCCAGCTCTTCAGAGCATGAGTCTGAGAGCAGATTGATCGCAAAGCCTTGTCCAAGGAGAGAATGGACTGACTCATGATACCTGGACACACTCCATAGTGAGATGCAGTGCCCTCTCCAGCTGCTGGCAGAGCACCCCTCTCCTGCTTGGACGGCTCTGAGCGTGCTGCTGTACAGCTGGCCATCTGGAGATGGCCAGGATCCGCGCTCCACCAGAGAGCTGTTGGGTTTATATCTTGTCCTCTCATCTGATGGAAGAATTCCTCAACTCTGATAAACCATCCTGTCTGACGCGATGGAGATTCATGGGAGTATTAGTTATTGGAGTGCCAGGGAGCAGTGTAGGATTCAGGGGCTATATGGAAGAGGGGATCAATATCTAATGGCTTTAGCAGCATTTCCAAGGGTTTGAGCACTCGTGGGGGTGTGGCAGCACGGGACAGGGCCTCCAGAGGCCGTAGTTCTAGGGCTGCCTCCATGATGTACTACCTTGTGACCTTGGCTAAGTTCCTTAACCTCCCTGAGCAACTTGCCCTCATCTGACAGAGAGGGATACAAGCTACTTTGTTTATCAAACACGGTTGGTATGCCAGTAAATGAGTGTTTGGGAGTGTATTGACAGCCATTAAGCATTATAGTCCATATGCCCTCTTGAAGGGCTTCTTTCCACCCAAGCTGTATTTGCTAGGCTTGGGCAGATTCCCCGTCTTCCCTAAGACCCTAGAGAAAGAAGGAAGCGGTTTGCCTTCCTGAGAGGAAACCCGGATGGGACCTCTCAAATTCAGCCACTGTAATGTGTATTTTTCCACAGTGTTTTAAAAAATCAGCTAACGTATTAGGCCCATTTGCCTCTTATGTCTTATTTGGCCCTTACGGAGATATGAAAGCCAGAGTTCATGTAATGACGTTTAAAAATTTAGAGTTTTCCTATAAAAATCTCCTAAAATAGCAGCTCTGGCCCTGTCATCCAGGGCTTGGCTGCCTGTCTGTAGGGGGAACGAGTGTTCTTTGGTACCTCATAGTCCCCTCACCTCCTCACTGTGCTCCCTGCATATGGAGTTTGGTTCCTTGCCCGCCTGTGGAAGCATTTGATTTTGACCCTGTTTGAAGACACCTAAATCCCACAGATGTGAAACCTTGCACTTATGATGGAGAAACTTGAATAGGAAGTCTCATCTTCAGATTGGAGCAAAATGATAGTGTGGAATTTTAAAACTGCAAGTTATTTGTGAAAAGCCCGTAAAAGGTAGTGGGCATTAGACTAATGTGAAACATAGTATTTCCTCAGGCAGTAACACTGTTATTAATACAAAAATTTAGAAGAATTACATTACTGACTGTGCTGTGGGCATAGATTCTCTTTGAGTGCATGTCTGTCTGTTCACAGAAAACATCTAGGTCATTCTCTTACCCTCCGTGCACCATTTCTATTCAGTCATTAAACAGCCATTGGGTGCCAACTTGTGTTCCATGCTTGAGTGAGAGGTTTTTGTTCTTGTGGCTTCCTACCCCCTCCCTAGAGTTGATGGTGCCCTCAGAATACAGTTTGTTGTGCTTGCCTAAATATACTTTGGGTCTTTCATAAAAACGAAAAATTTTAAACACAACTCAGCATCAATCATAATGAGTGTCAGTGTCAGACTCGATTTAAATTCAGCTTCATATGGTTAGGCTAGCTTCATCTTGCTTACAGGAAACAAAAATAAGGACATGGAGAGACAAGAAGTAAGAGAGGAAAATATATTCCAGGGGATACTAACCAAAAAAAAAAAAAAAAAAACTGGCATAGCTTTATTAATGTGAAATAATAGAGTTTAAGGCAAAGAAAATGACTTCACAATGATAAACTTTAATGTATTAGAAGGAATAATTCTTGATTCTTTCTGTAGTCCATAGGTCAAACCAATCAGTAAGAATGTAGAAGATTTGAATAATATGGTTAACCAGCTTGAACTGCACAGGAAATACAGAGCATTTGTGAAAACTAGCTACACGCTGGGCTCTGAGATGGAACTCAGCAAATTTCAAAAACTTTTTACTAAGGTAGTCATTCTTAACATTTTGCAAGTAACAGACTCCTTTGAAAATCCCATCCATCTTATAAGTCAGGGTTTCTCAGCCTTGTCACTGTTGACATTTGGGGCTAGATAATTCTTTGCTGTGGGGCTATTCTGTGCATTGTAGGATTTTAGTGGCATCCCTGGACTCAACCCACTAGGTGCCAGTAGCAGCTCCCCTCCAGTAATGACAACTAAAAATGTCTCCAGACGTTGCCACACGTACTGATGGGCAAAGTCACCCCTGGTTGAGAACCACTGTTATAGATCTACTCTCCAGAGAAATACATAATTTTGCATAATCCAGTAGCTGGGTGGTCTTGCCCTTGCTGGTTGGTGGAATGTTTTTTAAGAAAAAGCAGTGGGACAGCCAAGGAGCCTGGAGGTTTGGGCTGTGCTCTGCGCACAGCTTCCCTGTCCCGTGCATGGAGGCTCGTACACTAGGCTGTGGAGGAGTTCCTGGTGCTGAGGGCCTGAGGACTCTGACTTCCATTCACTTCCACAGATGTTAGCCTTCTGTTTTGTTCTAGGCCTTTTGCTAGGTGCTACTCACAGAGTTCAATCCATACGAGTAAGAAAAATAGATCATAAAATATGTGACACATATGATCATGAGGGAATGTGAAAGGGAGAGCTTATGTCTGAGGAGCAGGTGATTAACTATGGGATCAAAGAAGACTTCAGAAAGAAGAGGTGGACATTCAAGCTGGGTTTTGCAGGATAAATGGGAGTTTGCAAGGGGGCAGAGATTGCAGGCAGGCGGATCAGCACGCTGGGTTCTGGGGGTTGCCACAGTTCGGTTTTGCTGTGGTGTAGCACAGGAACAGGGAATGTGTGGGCGAGGCATGCTTAGGAGCTTGGACTGGATCCGGCAAACAGTTGAAGTGTTTTAAGTGGGGAAGTGACACAGTCAGACTTAATGTTTGGAAAGTTGATACAGGTGGCTCTGTGAAGGACTGATTGGTGACCAGACCAGGAGACTAGTTGGAGGCCATGCAAAGAACCCAGCTGAATGATGAGGTCTAGAACTCTCACCGCAGCCACGGGGATGGAGGGAGATGAACCTGCAGGGAGTCAGGGCCCCAAATCCCAGAGTCTCATAAAGGGAGGGCTGCATCCCTTACTTCAAAGGACACAGTAATGTCCCTGGTCAGAAAGGATACTGCCCTTAGCTCTGAAAATAAAGACGTAAGTTTTTATTTGAGAGAGATTTTTTTCCACTTTTTATATACATTTTTTTCCTCTAGGAAATAGACAGACGGTTGGAAAAAAAACTGAAGATCACACAAAAGGAGAGGTAAGGCTGCTGTCTGGTCTGAGGGCTCATGCTCTCTGCCATGAGAGCTGGGCAGTCAGTGGTGTTCTCCAGCTGGCCGTTAGATACCGGCAGGTCAGGCTCCTGGGCAGCGAACCCTTCCCTTAGGGACACGGTGGCTGCGGCTTTGGCAGTGAGGCTGGAGTGTTGCACCTGCCTCCTGCCTTAGTGGGCACCCTGTGTGAGGTGGGGGGTGACAAGTCAGAAGGCTTGGGCTTGAGGCCTGACTCTGAGGTTTGGAGCAAGTTGTTTCCCTTTTTGGACATCACTTTCTCTCTCTGTGACACGAGGAGGTTGGACAGAAGATTTCCCTGGGCCCTCCGTGACTTGGTGGCTTGGGGCATTACGAGGGTATCCTGGAAGAAAAGATTCTGGGGAATTCTTCAAGACCTTTAAGGATAGCTTTTTTCTCCCACCCAGGCAGCAGAGGAAGTGGGTTTCCGAAGCAGGTGAAAGTTGACTTCAGCAGTCTGTCTTTGCCCTGGTAACCTGTCAGCTTCCCGCAGGGACAGGCGGCAGGGAGGAGGAGGAGGGGAGGGCCTCTCTGGACTTGCCTGATGGGCTGCACAGCCGTCCCCAGGGAACTGGGGGTGCCCTGCCCGTCCGCTGACTTTTCCTGGCTCCCTGCCTCTGTGATCCGAGTGCTGGCTCCTTATGTGTCTGCTTATCTCAGCAACCACACTAGCGCCTGGTTGCAGCCCCCTGGCCATGCTGTCCTGTCCCACCCAAGACCTGTTCCAGCTCCCGTGGCAGCAGCCCTCCAGTACCTACTCCTCCTGACAACCACGGCTCTGAAAACAGGCCCCTGAGCGCTGTTTGGTTTTGAAGAGAAGCTAGTTGACTGCTCTGGGGAGGGTCTTTGTGGCTGTTGAGGGGTGGCCGTTCCTGCCTGGATCCCTTGTTCTCCTGTGGCTTTTGTTTCTTTCCCTTCCTGTGTCGTTTTCCTCCTCCCCTTGTGGACACATTGCCCGATGTGCACATCTACCAGCCTTGGACAGTGCTTTTCCTTTGAGCACTGCCAAGCACTGTTTCCAGGGTCGTCCTTGACCCCAGCCCCGCCGCGTCCAGCAGACCGGAGAGCCCTGGTGAGGGAGGGGTCTCTGCTCAGAAGCTCTTCTGAAGAGACCATCCAGTGTCTGGAGTAGCTTGTCTCTGGGAGGCACAGGACACTCACCAGAGGCTGAGGCAGTTTGGTAAATCCTGTCTTGATGCCAGGCAGGGACGGCGGAGCTGGCTCCTTTGAGTGTTCGGTCTGAGCGCATGTCGTGGGACCTTGACTGGGAGTGAACACTTTGCTGATCCCCAAGCTAAGGGGCTCCCACCGCACCGGCCTGTTACACGCGGGTCTGTGTAGGGAAGCTGGGGTTTTAACTGAGGCCATTGGATTCTGGACAAGAAGTGTTTTGCCACAGAGGCCCAACAGTGGTTGATGTGACTTTGACGAACACGGGGATAGAAGTCCCAGAATGAGGTGATGTTCCTGCCCCCCTTGCCTGGGGTTCGGTCTGAGGAGCAGACCTGTGGGCTGCGTGAGCTTAATGGGCAAGGTTGCTCTTTTGAGAAACCCTTCTTGAAGAGTGAGAATTTTGATGTCTGGTCAGAGGCCAGAGAATAACGAATAGAATTCGGAGGGGGAGGGAGAGAAAAGTGGTGAGGGGTGGGTGTGGGACATGGATGGGGCCTCTGTAGTCAAGGGTAGGACTTGTGAAGCTGTGTTTGCTCTTTGTCAGCAGGAAATCCAAATCTCCTCCCAAAGTGCCCATTGTGATTCAGGACGATAGCCTTCCCACGGGGCCCCCTCCACAGATTCGCATCCTCAAGAGGCCCACCAGCAACGGTGTGGTCAGCAGCCCCAACTCCACCAGCAGGCCAGCCCTTCCCGTCAAGTCCCTAGCGCAGCGGGAGGCAGAGTACGCGGAGGCCCGGAAGCGGATCCTGGGCAGCGCCAGCCCCGAGGAGGAGCAAGAGAAACCCATCCTCGACCGGTGAGTGTAGCTGGCAGGGGTGACCTGCCAGCCAGACCTGACCACTCCATCAGGCCACCTTGAGGAGGAGGAGGAGAGTGGCCTGGCTGCCTGCAGAGTAGTGAGAAGCAGGCAGAATCAGGGCTGGAACCATCGTGGCTGCAGCTGCCCACCCCGGCTGGTAGGGCTGGTTTGTTGTCTGCACTGGCTCGGGGACTGCTCTGAAAGCTTTGCTGGCATGCTGCCTCTACAGGCACCAGGGGGCAGTGTGGCATACAGGGTAAAGGCATGGACTTTGAGTCAAAATCAGCCAGTTTGAGCCCATCTCTGCCACTTAACTTCTTTTTTTTTTTTTTAATATAAATTTATTTATTTATTTATTCACTTATTGGCTGCGTTGGGTCTTCGTTGCCGCGTGCGGGCTTTCTCTAGTTGTGGTGAGTGGGGGCCACTCTTAATTGCAGTGTGCGGGCTTCTCATTTCAGCGGCTTCTCTTTGTTGTGGAGCACGGACTCTAGGCATGTGGGCTTCAGTAGTTGTGGCACGCGGGCTCAGTAGTTGTGGCTCGAGGGCTCTAGAGCGCAGGCTCAGTAGTTGTGGTGCACAGGCTTAGTTGCTCCGCGGCATGTGGGATCTTCCCAGACCAGGGCTCGAACCTGTGTCCCCTGCATTGACAGGCGGATTCTTAACCACTGCGCCACAGAGGGAAAGTCCCTCTCTGCCACTTAACTTCTGCTTAACTTAGACCTACTTAACCCCTCTGTGCCCTCGTAGCCTAGTCTGAAAAATGGGATAATGATCGTACCTGCCTCGTCCATTTGTTGTGCAATTAAATAAGTGGGTTCTGGATGTTATCTTTTGGGTCTTACAGTGGCCCACTGTGATGTTTCTGTGAATTTTCTAAATTCTTTTTTATTCCTGGCATTTTTTATCTTTGCAGTCCTAGAGGTTGTATTATGTAAGTTTGTCACCTCCTGGTAAAGCAGTATTTGTTGAAACAGCCTCTTTCTAACTTTGAGAATCCTCCTTGGAGGATTCTCAGCCTCGGTATATTCTGGGACTTGAAGTGCTAATCTGTACCTTATTTCTACGCCTTCATTATTTTGATGGACTTCTGTTATCTCTCCTGTAAGCCTTCGTTTGGCAAAGTAGAAAAAGTCCATTTTCTTTTAGTTTTCCATAGTAATATGAGTCAACCATTAATCCCATGATTTGGAGAGAAGCAGGAGAGCAGCAGTGGCGGGTGCCAGGTCACTCTGATGAGCTCTTGATTAGAGGTCTTTACCTTGGCCCGACCTCTGGGAAGTCTGTGCCATGGAGTTCTGTGGAAGATATGCTATCCACGGTCACTGCCTCTGTACAGGATGGGCCCTTGAGCACTTCCTCTGCCTCCGGGTGAATGATGGCGAACCAGCCTGTGGGGAAGAGTGCTGCAGGCACTAGAGGTGAACATGGACCGTCCACCCCACCTGCTCTCAGGGGCTTTCCAGCTTGGAGCTGCACTGAGTCTGCTTGCCAAAGAAGCAGGCTCAGAGAGCCAGAGTTGGCTAATAGCCACTGTGACTTCTGCCGCAGGTGCAGAATTGGTTGATTTTAAGATTTGCGGGCCTCCTTTATACCCTTTTTCAGGCCTCACTCTGATCTTCTTCCCTTCAGGCCAACCAGGATCTCCCAACCCGAAGACAGCAGGCAGCCTAACAATGTGATCAGACAGCCTTTGGGTCCTGATGGGTCACAAGGCTTCAAACAGCGCAGATAAACGCGGGCAGGGAAGGATGCCGCCGCCACCGCCGTCACCACCTCCTGGGTCGTCCGCTGCGGGTCGCACTGCCGTGGCAGACAGCTGGACTTGAGCAGAGGGAACGACCTGACTTAACTTGCACTGTGATCCCCTTTGCTCCGCCCACTGTGACCTTGAACCCCATGCACTGTGACCTCCCTTCCCCCCCCTTCCCACTGTGATTGGCACGTCTACAAGGGCTGTCCCAAGTCAAGGGAAAGGGAAAGGGTGGGGGTTAGAGGAGGGTTGGGGGGACCCACCAAGGACTCAGAGTAGAGTCAGACAGTGCCACTTGGCCGCTTGGGGTGAAGCCAGTGCCAGCAATAACAGTTTATCATGCTCATTAATTTGGGATTTCAAACCACAAATGAGAACTCCCATCCACCCACCCTCAAGTGCATGTCTTCATCACTTAAAAGCAAGTTCCATTTTGAAAATATCCTTTCTTTTTTTTTTTTTTTTCTTTCCTTCCTATTTTTGTTTGTTTATACAAATATTTGATTTGCAAAAAAAAGTACCTGGGAGGGGTTTTAGCAGTTTAATGAATTTTTAATTGAGAAAGGGTAGTTTGGTAGTCTACTTAAAAATGTTTCTGGGCAATCCACTAGAAACATTAACCAATAGGATTTTGGTGAGCTTAGCTTCTGTATTCCTTCTGCCGCCGAGAAAAGGGGCAGGGCTCTGCAGCCCAGGACAGATGAGCACCCCATGCCTATACCTCCCTCCCACCAGCTAAGTCCCAGAGCATCTGGGCCCTACCTGGAGACTGGGCTAGCTCTATAGGCTCAGAGAGCCTGGGGAGGGTGCCAACCCCTCACCTTTAGTATTTTGGGAGATAGGGAAAGTGAACAGACTTTCCCTTCCAAAACCCCTCAGGGTGGTTCCCTACCAGCTGGGCTTACTACTTCTAGAAGAGGGCAGGGAGTGAGGCTGCACTCCCGGGCTTTAGGAGTGAGGCTGCGAGCCTTGCTCAGTATTTTGCTGTCAGCACAAGGAAAGCCAGGAGAGAGTCTGACTCCAGGACTCTGAGCCTCCTGCCGAGTGTGGTCAGAAGGTAGGTGGGTCCTCCCACTCCAGCAAGGCTTAGAACTCTCAAGGGTCTGTGGAGCGCCATCTCTGTTGATGGCATCAGCTCAGTAACTCTACCCGGTACATTTCCCTTGTGAAATCACTGCCTTGGGAGCAGACCATTCTGAATAACATTTGGGGAAAGACAAGCTGTGCATTGTAAAGATTGGTAATGACAGACTGGTTCCCCATAGGCCTAGGTTACCCTCGACCCCTTTTTCCAGAGCAAGGGCCTGGAATGAAGGCAGTTTCCCCTCTGTCTTTGGAGCCTGGAGATTTGCGTTGGCTCTTTGAGGTGGAAGAGGCTTAGGGGGCCCAGCCCAGAGCAGCTGTGTGTGTACAATCTGGCCCCTCTCAGGCTTTCTGATCTCTTCCGTTGCACTTCGCCTTATGTCCCTCAGCCAGCCAGATGGCCTCCTTGCTCAGCAGATGAGTTTTGGAGTGGTTGGTGTGACATTTGTGATTAGGGCAGCTCGCGGTGGCCAAGGTGGCAAGCTAGGTCTTGCAGGCTCACTCCGCCTTTGGTTTGCTGGCTCTCAGCCTTGCCCTGTGGGGATGTCAGCCGGGCCCAGCAAGCCTTGGCCCACTACATCTTCCCATTAGGAGGAAAGGTCAGCTGTCGGTTAAGTCAGTAATTAGTCCATAGCACAGGCTTATAACTGTGTGAAGCCAGGATATTGTCCGTGAGCAGAGCTGGAACAAAGCTTCAGTCAGTAAGAACCCGCAGAACGTTGAATGGTGCCCACATGCTGTTCTGAGGGGAAATGACCTCCAGGAGTGGGCAAGGGAGAAGGTTGCTGCTGTCTTTACAGTTCCACTGCCCTGACCAAGTTTCCGCATTCTAAACGGATAGTGTCCGTCCCTCATGTAATAGTGGTTTCTGGCCCAAGATGAGACTCTCCTTTTCAGCTGGAGAAGGTACAGAGGTGGGCCAGGTGGGAAGGCCAGAGTGCTGATTGCTCAGCTGTCGGGACCACCTGTTCTTGCTCCCCTCCTCTAGTGGGATCCAAGGGGAGGCTGGCTGATGGGTGTCTGTGGATCGAGGATGTAGTGGGGACTGATGCTCCCACCTCCCTCCGGCCAAAGATGGGGCTCTGCCCGCTGTGTGCCTGCCACCACCCATCAGCGGTCATGTCCTGGCTTCCCAGATGGAGATGTGACAGGCAAAATTTTAAAGAGAAAGAAATGAAAACAGGAAACTATTGTGTTGGGGGGAGGTGGGAGGGGAGATGAGAGAACGGTTTGGATTTTGTGTGTGTGTTTGTGGGTGTTTTGGGTTTTTTTTGTGGGGGGGGGTAGTTGTCTGTAACTTTCCTTAAGTGCTTTTTTTTTTTTTTTTTTTTTTTTTTAAGTTTTTAAAAGTAAGCTGCAGGCTTTGGCTTGGAAAACCCCAGGGGAGTGGGGGGCAGAAACCTGAGGCTGCTGCCCCTTTATCTGCCTTCACGGTACTGTCCCCTTCCCCCAGCTCCTCCCTGACTCTGTGAGCCAGGCCTCAGACCTTCCAGCTAACCGCTTCCCATGAGCCACTACTCTGATGTCAGCCTATAACCAAAGGAGCTGGGGGTCTGGGCCTGGTGACCAACCCTTCTCCGCCCACTCAGTCAGGGTGCTCCCCACCTGCAGGCAGGAGGCAACACCCTATCTGCTACCATCAGCCCCTTCCAGAGCCCACTGCCTCACCCCGCCCTGTCTAGCCCAGCCATACCCTGCTCTGCCCCATCTGGGGATGCTCTGCTCAGGGATGGGCCGGCAGGGCTGCCCCAGCCTCCCTGGTAGGCAGAGGCTCTGGAAACCTCTGGGGTCCTGTTTTCGGCCATGTGATCCTAGGGGTGCATATGGGCCCCTTGGGTATCTGAACAGAAGGGCATGGGAGGGAGGGCCGCACCCCTGCAGTCCTGCTCTGCTGGTCTAGCGGGTAGCTGCCCACCCTACCCCACCCCGCACCGCGGGCTCCTGAGTCGGCAGATTAAGCATTTTATAAATTGTATTTTAAATACATGTTTTAAACTTGTCAGAACCTTGTCCTCATTTCAGTTTCTGGCCTCCTAACCTCTTGCTCTGGCTGCTTGTTTAACCACTGGGAAGCTATCTCTGCTCAGTCCTAGGGAGGGGCTCTCTCTTTGAGTAATAGGACTGGGGTGGTGTATGGATTGGGGCCACAGACCCACATGCTTAGGCTCCAAGGGAAGGGCACCCCTGGGTCCTGGCCCTCTGTTGGTGAGAGTATGGCTGAGGCCCCTCCCGCCCTTCCACAGGGTCTGTCTGTTTTAGGGGCCAGGGTCTTTCCCAGGTACTTCCCTTATGTTCACCATTCCCTTCAAGCAAGTGGGAAAGAGAATTCCTGCCCTCATGGGGCTCCTAGTCCAAGGCGTGGAGACACCCATCTGAGGACAGTCCCAGTTCTGTGCTTTGAGAGTGCACAGGAGGTCAAGACTTTGAACCCAGGGCCACCTCTAGCAGGACTCCTGACCCTCGGCAGGGTTTTGAGGCGAGTCTTGCTTCAGAGGCGCTGAAGCCTGAGGGAGGCTGAGGCCCTCCGCTCTGAGAGCCGAGTGGAAGGGAGAAAGCCTGGGGCCTTCCCTGGCACCAGGCACAGGGGCTGAGGTTCTTGTTGTTTATTGGCTTACCAGGCCACAAAAGCAAAATCCAGCAGCAGTCCCTGCCTGATGACCCGTCCGTCTGCAGGCCCTGAACAGCTGCCCAGAGTCAGGATTCCGCAGGATCAGTGGGTTCGAGCCGGCACAGAACTGAGCCACTTTCGGCTGTCAGAGCTGGGTTCCCTAGGGAGAGAGGTGGAAGAGAAGGGTGGGAGGAAGTGAGCCACCCCATGTGCCCAAGGGGAGAGGAGTCCTTCCCAGGGAGGTGATGGGGCCAGCAGTCGGGCTCAGAGGCCTGATTCCAAGTCCAGTGTTCTTTTATCCCAGGATGCCTGGAAGAGGACTGCTGCAGGGGAAGCTTCCCTCCACCCAGCTGCTGAGCCTGTTTCCTACTACTCCTAACATGGAATCAGACTCGGGCAAAGGACTTAAACCCCCTGCATGAGAAAGGCAGGTAGTGCTACCGAGTCCCGGGCACAGAAAGGCGTAAGTACCCTGACTTAGGAACAGTCTACCTGGTACACAGACTCTCAAAGGTTAGTTTCTTCCCCCTTCCATCCTTTCCCCTTTTTCCTCCCTGGAACAACAGTCTCTGAGGCATCTCTTGGAAGGATGGATTCCCCTTGGGTTAGGCCAGGGACTTCATAAGGAAGGAGGTGGATGGGCCTGGGCTGGGGTCCCTGCCCTCTGGGTACCCACCTGCTTCTTTGAGATCCAGTCTGGAAGAAGAGGCTACGGGTGTCAGGGCCCAGGCTGGTGGGGGTACACAGCTCCAGCACATAGTGGCTGCCTTGCTTCCGGCGGACCGTATTCTTGTCCAGCCGCGGGCAGAGCGGGATGCAAGGCACCTGGGCATAGGGGCTTTGCAGGTTGGCAGCTGGCAAAGGTGGAAGAGGCAGGAGAGGGGAATGTTTCAGAGCACGTCCAGCCCTGGGAGGCACGCAGACCCATGTGAAATCCCAGCTTTGCCACATAACGACCTGGGTGGGTTTGGGCAAGTCACTTAACCTCTCTGAGCTTCTGCATAAGCTAGAGCTGATGGTGGTATCCACCTCAGAGTTGGTGATGAGGATTAAAGGGATAATATATGCAAAGCACTCAGCTAAATGCTGAGAACAGTGTAAGGGCTAATACCTGCTTAAAAAGGAGCACATGTCTTTGGGATGAGTCCTGGCAGAGTCTGATAGGCACACTCTAAAGACTCTGGAAAGCTTCTAGCCCATCACTTGGCACACAGTAGAAGTCTACTATTATGGGGAGGCAACCTTGCCCAGAGAAAAGGGCACAGGTTTTGCAGTCAGACCTGGGTATAAACTCCCCTTTCTGACACATGCTAGCTGTGGGGCCTTGGGCAAGTTGCTTAAACTTCAGCTTTCTCATCGTGAATACGTGGGGTAAATATGTGATTATAAGGATTAAATTCTAGCACGTCTGCAAAGGGCTTAGCACAGTGAGTGACCCCAGAGGGTGCTCAATAAATGATGAGGTGGGATTGCTAAGCACTCTTCCTTCTCAGTCCAGGCTCTTGGGACCAACCTGTGCTCAGGGCTAAGGCTCAGGGGAAAGAGTGTGCGAAAGGCTGGAGATGGGTGGTGATTATCAGCCAGCTGGCTGATGGCACACAGTTAAGCCCAAAGTGGGAAACCATGTCTCAGCTCCTGGGCCTGGCTGTGTGGGCACCCAGGGCCCTCACCATAGTTCTGCTGCTTCAGCTGGCTCAGGATCCTGAGGGCTCTTCGTTCTGGGACTTCCAAGGTGTCTGCCTGCTGCGGGTTGTAGGGAAGCTTCTTCCGGGACCGCAGCCGGCCAATGGCCGGTTCCATCTCTTGGGCCTTACAGGTGCCTTCCTTCAGCTTCTTCTGGTAATAGCTGGGGAGGCAGTGCCACCCAGCTCAGCCCGGCCGTGTTTAATTCACCCTCCTCCTCCCTTACTCTTCCTGAGCCCCTGTTCTGTCTGGCCAGCTCAAGAGCAGGGCCACAAGAGATCTGGGTTTTAGTCTTGGCTCAACCATTAACTTCCTGTGACTGTGGGCGAGTCACTGCCCTGCTCTGGGCCTCAGTCACCCCTATGTAAAGTGGGGGGAAATGGTTATCTCTCCCGGTCACTGGAAGTCACTTGACTTCTCTAAGCAGATCAGTCAACGTTTTTATAAGGTTAAAAACAAAGATTAAATAACAAGACCCATTAAGCATTCAGCAAATTGACTCAAGGAAAGAGCATGGTAAATGTTGCCCATGATTTCTGTCACTGGTATTTTTACTTAGATGTGCAAGTGCTTTGTAAGCCAGCTGTGCAGTTAACTTCTCCTCATCTTCCAGATTGCAGCTTAAGGGCCATCTCTTCCAGAAAGTCCTCTCTCCTCCAATAGACGAGTTAGGCTCCCACTATAGGCCCCCTGACAACTTGTACTTAACCCTATCACAGCCCACTTAATATTCTTAACTCATCACTACTTGCCTTTTCCCCACTAGACTGCAGCACCATTCATTCATTCATTCAAATATTTATTGAGTGTTTACTCTATGCTGGCCACTCACCTAAATGCTTGGGAAAGAGCAGTGCAGGAGATATTCATATAAGGTCCTTGTGTCATCTCTCAGCCCCACCTCTTACTCCAGCCACTGTCACAGCAACCACTTCTACGTGGGCCTCAACCAGCTCTGCACAGGGACAACCTGGCACAGTCTCACATCAGGTCTTACCTCCTGCTGCTTGCTCCAGAGCCTCTCTGACACATATGCGCCCCAGAAGTGCAGGGGAGTTAAACACCTGTGTGGGGCACCCTTGACAAAGGAACCAGCAGCTGAGGTATACAGGCTCCTCTCTCTTCCCCTGACGGTTCTGAGCCACCATTCATAGTCTCCTCAGAAGAGCCTGGGGATGGTTGACTCAGTAGTACATCATTGTACTGGCTTATCCTCCTTCTGTGTTCATGTCCCTTCCCTCACTTCTGCTCCCTGGTATCACTTTCTAAATCAACTACCTAGGCACATATCTAGTAGGAGAGTCAGACCATGAACAGGTAAATAAATTATGGTACCATGTGAGGAGTGATGGGTGTTCTGAGAGAAAGTAAAAGCTGAGTAGGAGGTAGTGATGAGCTATTTTGTCCACAGTAGTCAGTGAAAGTCTCGAGGTGGTGGCATTTGAGCAAAATGAGGGGAGGAAGCAAGCTAAGTGGATATTGGGAAGAAGCCTCTTTCAGGCAGAGGGAATGGCTTGTGAAAAGGCCAGGAGGTGCGAAAGAGCTTGGTGAGCTCTAGGAACAGAGGGGCTAGAGCTTGTGTGTGAGGGAGAAGGGGGTAGAAATGGGCAGCAAGATGGGAGGGCCAGACTACCTGGGACTTTGTAGGCAGTGATGAAGGGTAGGCATGCTACTCAGAGTGTCAGGAAGCCCTTAGGGCTTAAGCGGGGGGCTCTGCTAGGGCCTCTGCCTATCCCTGAAGCCTGGAATTTTGGGTTTTAATGAGCTTCACACAGAGAAAATAGAAAATGAATACCAGAGCCCTCAAATGGAGATTGGCTCTAGACCCCTGTGTAAAATTAGAACCTGAAAAGGCAACATCCTGAGTAAAAAGATGGATTAGAAAATAACTTCACCCCACAGGTGCCAACAGGACATGAGCAGAGTGTGTGTAACTTTCTCGGTCACAATTTTAAAGGAAATTGCTTGCTCTCTACTTCCTCTCCTTCCCCTTCTTGTGGGCTTGAATTTAGATGTGTTGCTGGTAAATTGGCTTAGGATTGACCTAGGGAATGGTGGAAGAATAAGTGGGAAAGAAACTGGGTGCTTGAGCAACCTTGCCTTCCTGCCTGCTTCCTCCAAGCCATCAATATGAGAGAAATAAACTATATTGTTTTAACTATAGTACATTGGGGTCTATTCCTTAATGAATACACTAATCTAGAATTCTATACCTAGCTAAACTATTCAGTAAGTGTGATGGTAGAATCAAACACTTTTGTAGACATACAAAATCTCAAAACTCTTGCCTTCCATGCATCCTTTCTCAAGAAGGTACTGGAGGGCATGTTCTTCCAAAATGAGGGCATAAACCAAAAAAGAAAAGGAAGATATACATACAGAAAATAAGAGATCTAACACAGGAGAAAGACAAAAGTTAAAGGAAGATGGTGAAGGGAGATCCCACAATGGCAGTGCAACTGCCATAGAGGACAACCAGTTTAGATTGGATCACTATAGCTTAAAAGACAGAAATTTCAAGGGCTGGCATTCCCATACCTGTCGCTGAATTACTGCCTTTCTAACCCCAAAAAGCTACTGGTGAAACATGCTTCCATTTTTTTTAAAGCAAATCAAACCAAGAAAGAGTAAGCAAACCAAGAAAAAGTAAGACATGTGATCCAGTAGACAGAATTCCAGAGGAAAGGAAGAAAGAATTCCTAGGATGACAACAAACTCCCAAGATGACGGCTCTGTAGCATGCCTAAGAAGAAATTAATCCAAAAATGAGAAGAATGGAATTACTTAGAAAATGCCTCCAAGGAAAACAAAGCTCTAGGAAGGTACAAGAATTGTCAATGAATACAAAGAAAAACAAAATCAAGGCAATTGTCAACTTTAAGGAAATAAAAAAAAAAACAAGAAAGGAAATGAAATCATTATATAAAAAATGCTCAGCTATGAATAATTGTGTAGCCATAATATTAGAAACCCCAAACATTTAGTAAAATTGATAATATATTTGAATGGGGAAGGAGGAGCTGAGGGGATAGTTGTATCAGACAGCTAAATTCTTACCATAACAAGAAGTCAGTAGATACAAGTCTAAAAATCATTAACCAAAATATTGTAGTACATCCATATTATGTAGAAGTAACTGCCAAAAATACCCAAGAAGAAAGAGAAAGCCTGGAGAGGGTGTGGAGAAAAGGGAACCCTCCTACGTTATTGGTGGGAACGTAAATTGGTGCAGCCACTATGAAAGACAGTATGGAGGTTCTTTTAAAAACTAAAAATAGAGTTACCATATGAACTAGCAATCCCACTCCTGGGCATATATCTGGAAAAGACGAAAGTTCTAATTTAAAAAGATACATGCACTCCAATGTTCATAGCAGAACTATTTACAATAGCCAAGACATGGAAGCAACCCAAATGTCCATCAACAGAGGACTGGATAAAGATGATAAAATATAAAATGGAATTAAAAAAGAATGAAATAATGCCTTTTGCAGCAACATGGGTGGACCTAGAGATAATCATACCAAGTGAAGTAAGTCAGAGAAAAGACAAATATATGATATCACCTATATGTAGAATATTAAAAAATGATATAAATGAACTTATTTACAAAACAGAAATAAACTCACATAGAACACAAACTAATTGGTACCAAAGGGGTAAGGGGGGGTGATAAATTAGGAGTTTGGGTTAAAATATACACACTACTATATAGAAAACAGATAAAGAACAAGGACCTACTGTATAGCACAGGGAAATATATTCAATATCTTGTAATAACCTATAGTGGAAAAGAATCTGAAAAAGAATATATGTATATATGTAACTGAATCACTTTGCTATACACCTGAAACATTGTAAATCAACTATACTTCAATTAAAACAAAACAAACAAAAAAACCTCCCCACAAAGAAAACAAGGTCCAAGCGGCTTCACTGTAAGTTCTATCAAACCTTTAGAGGAGACTGAATACCAAGATTTCATGAACTCTTTCAGGATATGAGAACACGTAACTCATTTTATGATGCCAGCATTATACTAACAGGAACGCTAGATATCACCCAAAAAGTAAGTTAACGACCAATATCTCCTTTGAACATAGGTGCCAAAATTCTTAACAAAATAGCAGGTTGAATCCAATAATATATTAAAAGGGTAATACATTACAACTAAGTGGAGTTTTTCCAAAGAATACATTTTACATTGAAAAATCAGTTTTATCTACTATATTAACAGAATGTAAGAGAAAAACCTTGTAATCATCTCAAGATGCAGAAAAAGCATTTGACAAAATTCAACTCCCATTCATAATAAAAACTCACAGCAAACTAGAAATAGAAAGGAACTTCCTCAACATGATAAAAGTATCTACAAAAATCCTATAGCTAAAATCAAGCTTAATGGCGAAAGATTGATTGCTTCCCCTATGATCAGGAACAAGGCAAAAATGTTTGCTGTCATCACTTTTGTTTTACTTAAGGTCTTAGCCGGTGTAATAAAACAAGAAAAAGGGGGCTTCCCTGGTGGCGCAGTGGTTGAGAATCTGCCTGCCAATGCAGGGGACACGGGTTCAAGCCCTGGTCTGGGAAGATCCCACATGCCGCAGAGCAACTAGGCCTGTGAGCCACAATTACTGAGCCTGCGCGTCTGGAGCCTGCGCTCCACAACAAGAGAGGCCGAGATAGTGAGAGGCCCGCGTACCGCAATGAAGAGTGGCCCTCACTTGCCGCAACTAGAGAAAGCCCTCGCACAGAAACGAAGACCCAACACAGCCATAAATAAATAAATAAATAAATAATTTTAAAAAATAGCCTTTATAATGAGAATTTGGTTAAAGAAGGGGTTTCAGCAGCTTTGGCTGTAAAAAAAATAAAAAACAAGAAAAAGGAATAAATGCTAATGGATTGGAAAGGAAGAAGTAAAGCTTTTTTCACAGATGACATCATTGTGTGTGTAAAAATCTTAAGAAATCTATTATAAAAAGCTACCAGCACTAATAAGTGAGTTTAGCAAGGTCATAGGATACAAGATCAATATACAACAATAAGCTATACTTCTATAATACCAGCAATGAGCAATTGGAAAATGGAAACATCTACAACAGTATAAAATATGAAATACTTATGGATATATATATATATATATATATTTTAAAGCTTCTTAACCATGAACTCTCATGCTTTGCAGAGGTCTTAACTCTCAGCACCTTATCACTACTCATGGATATATTCAACAAAACATGTAAAAGATCTACATCTTGAAAACTACCAAATCCTGCTGAAATTAGAGACTTAAATAAGTGAAGAGTTATACCATGTTCATGGACTGAAAGACTTGTTATTATTAAGATGTCATTTCTCCCAAAATGAACATATAGATTCAATGCAATCCCAACAAAATACCAGCAGGCTCTTTTATAGATTGACAAACTGATTCTAAAATTTATATAGAAATGCAAAGGACCTAGAATAGAACAGGATCTAGAACTCTTTGAAAAAGAACAACTTGGAGGACTTACTCTACCTGATTTGAATACTTACTATAAAGCTGCAGTAATCAAGACCTATGTGGTATTTGCAGAAATATAGACACAGGAAGAGAATAAAGAATCCAGAGGTAAACCCAAGTGTATATGGTCAATTAATTTGGGGGGGGTACCTTCTATTTATAGTGTATTTTTTTTTCTTAACTAAGTTTTTTTTGATAGACTTTTTTAGATTCACAGAAAATTGAGTAGCAAGTACAGAGAGTTCCCATATACCCGCTGCCCTTCCCCGACACACACCCACAGACTCCCCCATGATCAACATCTCCCACCAGAGTGGTACATTTGTTACAACTGATGAACTTACACTGACATATCATTATTACCATAAGGCCATAGTTTACCTTAGGGTTCGCTCATAGTGTTGTACATTGTATGAGTTGTGACAAATGTGAAACGACATGTATCTACCATTATGGTAATACAGAATAGTTCCATTGCTCTAAAAATCTGTGCTCCACTTCCCTCCCTCTCCCCTCACTCCAGTAAGCACTGATCTTTTTACTGTCTCCATTGTTTTGTCTTTTCCAGAATGTCACATAGTTGGAACTGTAAAGTATGTAGCCTTTTGAGATCAGTTTTTTTCACGTAGCAATATGCATTTAAGTTTCCTCTGTCTTTTCATGGTTTGATGGCCCTTATTAGTGCTGAATATTCCACTGTATAGGTGTAGCACAGTTAATTTTGTGTGGACTAAGTTTTCAATTCATTTGGGTAAATACCAAGGAGCACAATTGCTGGATCATATTGTAAGAGTTTGTTTAGTTTTGTAAGAAACCACCAAACTGGAACTTCCCTGATGGTACAGTGGTTAAGAATCCGCCTGCCAGTGCAGGGGACACGGGTTCGATCCCTGGTCCGGGAAGATCCCACATGCCGCAGAGCAACTAAGCCTGTGCCCCACAACTACTGAGCCTGTGCTCTAGAGCCCGCATGCCACAGCTACTGAAACCCACGCACCTAGAGCCCAAGCTCCACAACAAGAGAAGCCACCACAATGAGAAGCCCGCACACCGCAACTAGAGAAAGCCCATGTGCAGCAACGAAGTCCCAACGATGAAGACCCAATGCAGACAAAAATTAATTAATTAATTAATTAATTAAAAAAAAAAAACCCACCAAACTGTCTTCCAAAGTGGCTGTACCATTTTGCATTCCCACCAGAAATGAAACGAGTTCCTTTTTTTTAATAGATTTATTTTATTTATTTATTTATTTATTTTTGCTGCATTGGGTCTTGCATGTTTACGTATGCATATATATATATATATATATATATATAAATATGTATGTAATGCTTTTCTACTCCAGATGGTATTGATAAAAATTAACTTGTAAGAGAGCTGTATTTAATTGGCTTAAAGAAAGGGAAAAAAAGCTTATATAAATTAAGACTAGTTAAACAAGCATATGTTATCTCTACCAGATGTTTAACATTATAATGCTATGAATTCAACCTAAGAACAAAATGTACAATTAAAGTGCATTGTTTGATGTATGTCAACCATGACAGTAAATTAAAAGTAAAAAAGAATGGAGAGAGCCATATGTTTAACTTTCTAGGTTCTTTGTCTCTGTGATTTCTTTTTTTCTTTTTTAATTTTTATTTCTTTTTGTATTTTGTCCGCGCTGTGCAGCTTGTGGGATGGTTCCTGGACCAGGAATCGAACCCAAGCCTCCACAGTGAAAGCGCCAAATCCTAACCACTAGGCCACCAGGGAACCCTTTGTGATTTCTGATACTTTACTGATTTGTCCACAAAGAAACTAATATATATATATATATATATATATATATATATATATATACACACACACATACACACACACAGACTAATATATATATATACACACACTATTATATATATTAGTATGTGTATAGATCTGAATCACTTTGCTGTACACCTGAAACTAACACAACATTGTAAATCAACTACACTTCAATAACAAAAAAAGTTTTACAAACAAATTAGTCTTACTCTGATTATCCGATAAAAATGGAACTGATTGTGGAGAGAAAAATTCTATGTTTCAATAAAAACTATAACACACCTTTGTAGGTTGTTGAACAGTTCACTTACTTTGAGCTTTTTGTCCTCTTTATAAACTGGCTCCTGCCACTTTGTGTATTCACAAAGTGAATCAACGTTTCTAGTAATCAACATTTCTAGTAATCAACATTTCTAGTTTCCCCCCACCCTCCTGACCTGGCATCACTGAAAACTAGAACTGCCCTTTTCTCAATGCCCTGCAAGCTAAAGCGACTTAATGTAAACTTCAAAAAGAAAAAATCACTGCAACAGATCATGTATAACAACCCTGTATGCCTGCTGCTGCTGTTAGTTCACTGGAACACCCAATGCCATCACCAAAGACATTCAAACAGCAAGCCAGAAAATTCATCAGAGAGCCACCAGATAGCCTCACTCCACCATCTTTTTTTGGCCACTGTGCGGCATGCAGGATCCGAGTTCCCCAACCAGGGATCGAACACGTGCCCCCTGCAGTGGAAGCGCAGAGTTTCAACCACTGGACCGCCAGGGAAGTCCCTCAATCCACCATCTAAAGATGCTTTGAACCTGACATGTAAGAATCTCACAATTAACTGCCCTCTGGCCTCAAAAACTGAGTTTACAATTTATTCTAACCATTAACCCCTGTTTCTCTTTTGTTCCCAAAGAAATGCCCCTCATTAAATGCTTGCTAGCAGCTCACCATATAAAGGCCTAAGTTAGGTGGGTGCCCTACTCCCACCTGTACCATCGCCTCCTAAAATGAGCTCCGACTGTCACTGAACTGACCTGTTCTCAGGACTAAGCGATGGATCCAGGCAAATACAGGATCATGTGCTTAGATTTGTTCTTTTCTGCTTGTTGCGATCTATGTTTTCCTCCCCCTTTCACAGATCTCTTTGCAACTTCTAACCCGACTTTTTCTCCACGGCCACCAACTCAGCTTTTAATAGATGAAACTTCTAGGGAAGTGCCAGATGGAGGAAATGAAGGCGTTTAGGACATGCCACCCCAATATGTGCCACTTCGGCATGTTGGTTATTTTGAGTTAAAGGCACTTGAAAAACAGTAGATGCAAGAAGGGTCCACTGACTTTTTCTTTCTAAAAGCAGGAGACAAAAGTCCCAGGTGAAAGCTGCCCTCCCTGAACCAGGAGGAAGAAACATTCTTATCACAAGAGAAGAGGGAATTTCGCGGTGGTCCAGTGGTTAGGACTCCGCGCTTTCACTGCTGTGGGCCAGTGTATACGTGTGGTGTGGCCAAAGAAAAAAACAAAAAAAAGAAGAGTCCAGGCCAAGAGAACTCTACAAACAGACATGGTTAAAATAACTCTTATCTTCCTCATTCTGCATATATATATACATATATATTTTTTATTTTTTTTATTTTTTTATTTTTTGGCTGCGCTGGGTCTTCGTTGCTGCGTGCGGGCTTTCTCTAGTTGCAGTGAGCGGGGGCTACGCCTCGTTGCGGTGCGCGGGCTTCTTATTGCGGTGGCTTCTCTTGTTGCACAGCACAGGCCCTGGGTGCGCGGGCTTCAGTAGTTGTGGCACACAGGCTCAGTAGTTGTGGCTCGTGGGCTCTAGAGCACAGGTTCAGTAGTTGTGCCACACGGGCTTAGTTGCTACGCGGCATGTGGGATCTTCCTGGACCAGGGCTCGAACCCATGTCCCCTGAATTGGCAGGCGGAATCTTAACCACTGCGTCACCAGGGAAGCCCCTGCCCATATATTTTAGTTACTTTTCTACAGTTGCTGCTCATTTTTTAACCTTGTATGCAAGCCCCTTGGCCTTGTCAGTTCTTTGGGTCTTCATTATTCTTGTCAGGGCTCCCATGTGCGTGTAAGTTAAACTTGTATGCTTTTCTCCTGTTAGTCTGTCTTACATAAGTCCCAGCTGGAAGCTCTAAGAGGGTAAAGGAAAATTTTACCTCCCCTACACACTAAATGTCATTTTTTACTTGAAAAAAGGACAAACTATGGTTATGCAGCCTTGTGTATTTTGGCGGATATTTTCTTGAAAATGGATGAAGTTAGCCCATCCTTTCAAGGAAAACAACTGACAACATTTGTTACCTATGACAAAATTAAAGCTTTCAAGTAAAAAATTAGAATTTGGGAAAACAAATCCATTATCGTGGGACTTCCCTGGTGGTCCAGTGGTTAAGACTCCGAGCTCCCCATGTAGGGGTCCCAGGTTTGATACCTGGTCAGGGAACTCAGATCCCCACATACTGCAACTAAGCCCAAGTGCTCTAGAGCCCACACACTGCAACTAGAGAGCCCGTGCACCGCCACGAAGAGCCTGAGTGCCCACGTGCCACAATGAAGACCCAGTGCAGCCAAAATAATATAAATAATAAATAAAAATAAAATTTTAAAAAATCCATTATAATAAGCATGCATCATATGCATGTTCATACACAGAATAGTTTATAACAGTCAAATGAGTGAACTGTAGCCTCACACAACACTTCTAATATTTAAAAAAAAATTTTTTTAAAGCAAGGATGACTTTATTTTATTTATTTATTTATTTTTGGCCGTGCCACGTGGCTTGTGGAATCTTAGTTCCTCAACCAAGGATCCAACTTGGGCCCCAGCTGTGAGAGTGCCAAGTCCTAACCACTGGGCCGTCAGGTAATTCCATAAAGACTTTTCTGACATTAGGGGTGATATTAATAATTATACGTATAATATATAGAATAACTACAATGAAATGTGTCAACATTTAGAAGATACGCAATATGTTCTAAATGAACAATGCATGTTACAAAAGCCATTCATGGGAAAAGATCCATTTAAACTACAAAACAGACCAATAGATTTTTATTTAAAAGAGTACGAGGGTACTTCCCTGGCAGTGCAGTGGATAGGACTCTGCTCCCAATGTAGGGGACCTGGGTTCGATCCCTGGTCAGGGAACTAGATCCCACATGCATGCTGCAACTAAGAGTTCTCCTGCCACAACTAAGGAGCCCTGGAGCTGCAACTGAGGAGCCTGCTGGCCGCAACTAAGACCCCACGCAACCAAATAAATAAATATTTTTTTAAAAAAAGAGTACAACGAACAGTTCACAGATATGGCTTCAGATTCCATATTGCAACCAACTTTTAAGACACTACTGCTCGTCAAGTTTGGTGTACTATCAAAGAAAAATACCTCCATGATATGTGGGATATTAAGTGAAAAGGCTATTAAAATACTTTTTCCAATTACATATTTGTGTGAGGCCGGATTTCTTCATATACTTCAACCAAAACGACAGATTGCAACAGATTGAATGCAGAAGCATATAGGAAAATCCAGCCAACTTCTTTTGTTCCAGACACTGAAGAGATTCTCAATATTGTAAAGTAATGCCATTCTTCTCATTAACTTTCTTGTTTGTTTGTTTTGGAAAATATTGTTATTTTTTCATTTAAAATTAACATTAACATGTAATGGGATTATCTTTGTTAAATAAATTAATAGATATTTTTTAGATCTCTCAGTTTTAAGTTCATATATAGAAAATATTGACTGTTTCCTAGACCAAAAAGTTTTAAAACTGCTGCTCTGGAGAAACTCTTGCCCAGGTATCCTGGAGACATATACAAAATATTAACACTGTTTCTACCATGGCTGGAAACTGAACATAGACCTAATAATGTCCATCTGCAGAACAAATACATATATTGTGATGTAGTCATACCAGATAATAGTATGTAGCAGTGAAAATGATAAATGATCTACAGCTATGCATAAGAACATGGATGAGTCACAAATACATAACACTGAGAAGAAAAAGCAAGTAACAGAGGACTTATGAGTCCACTCCGATAGAGGTAAAAAATATGGAAAGCTAAACAATAAATTATTCAGGAATACAAACAAGTGTGAGTCAAAATTTAAAAGTGCCACTGCAGGGCTTTCCTGGTGGCACAGTGGTTAAGAATCCGCCTGCCAATGCAGGGGACACGGGTTCGAGCCCTGGTCCGGGAAGATCCCACATGCCACGGAGCAACTAAGCCCATGAGCCACAACTACTGAGCCTGTGCTCTAGGGCCCGTGTGCCACAACTACTGAGGCCACGTGCCACAGCTACTGAAGCCCATGTGCCTAGAGCCCGTGCTCCGCAACAAGAGAAGCCACTGCAATGAGTAGCCCGCACACCGCAACGAAGAGTAGCTCCCGTTCACCACAACTAGAGAAAGCCCGCGCGCAGCAACAAAGACCCAACGCAGCCAAAATAAATAAATAAATAAATATGTAAATAAAATTTATTAAAAAAAAAGTGCCACTGCATATCCACCAGACTGACTGAAACTAGCAAGACTGACAGTATGGATTTGCACAAGATGTGGAGCAACTGGAACTCTCATACATTGTTGATGTGAGTGTAAAATGGTAGAATCACTTAGATAAAAAAGTCTGGCGGTTTCTTGTAAGTAAAATACACCTATCCTATGACCCAGCAATTCCATTTCTGGGTATTTACCCAAGTAACAAAATATATGTCCACACAAAGACTTGTACAAAAATGTTAATAGCAGCTTTACTCATTATAACCCAAAACTGAAAACAGCTCAGAAATCTACCCATGAAAGGATGGATGAATGAACTGTGGTATATTCATCCAATGGGATACAATAATAAGGAGGAGTGAACCGTTGCTGCCCACAGCAACGTGGATGAATCTCAAAAGCATTATGCTGAGTGAAAGAAGCTAGACACTAATGACATATACGGTTTGTTTCCATTTATATGAAGTTGTCAGACAGGCAAAACCAATATGTAATGGAAAAAAAAAATTAGAAGAGTGATTGCCTCTGGGCGGGGGGGCAGTTCAGGGACCAACTGGGAAGGGTCATGAGGGCACTTTCTGGAATGATGGTAAAGTTCTGTATATCTTGAAAGGGGTTCAGGTTGCTGGGGTGTGGGCATGTGTTGAGACCCATTCAATGATACACTTAAGATCTGTGCATTTCACTGAATGTACATTATACCTCACAATATGCGGGGGGGGGGGGGAACTCTATACAAATATTGATCATTAGCTAATGCCATGTATGCTGAAGTATTTAGAGGGAAATAACTATCATTTACTTTGAAATGAATAAAAAATAATACAGATCGATGGATAGAGGGATAGAAGCATGGCAAAAGAAGTATAGTAAAATGGCAACAGTAGAATCTAGGTGGGTATATAAATGTTCACTGTAAAGTTCTTTTAACTTTGCCATATGTATGAAATTTTCAATAAACGATAAGGGAAGAAATAAGCAGTGAAATTTTAAAACAAAAAGCAAAGGAATAAGGGTTGGTTCTTGTTAGGGAGAAAGTACTTTGTGATTGGGGTAGGGCACACAAGGGCTTCAAGATTACTGGAATTATCTATTTTTAAACTGGAGAAATTGATAGCTGGGAATTTGTTTTATTGCTTTTAAAATTATACATTTGTCGTCTTCAGAGTTATATATGTTTAGTGATTTATAGATGCCGGGAGGAAGAAAGATCTCTTGTCTTTGGGGTTTGCTAGGTTGGTATTAGTGGAACAGCCTGCAGTCATTCTCCCTCCTCCAGCCCCTGCCGAAAAAGCCTGGTCTGTTGCAGGAGAAAATGATCCAACTTTCTGAGCGATAGGGACAAGCTTCTGTGTGCTGCAAGCGAGACCAGGTGGGCCATTCTGCCTTGACCCTCTGCTTCTAGCCCTCGAATGTTCATGTTGTTTTTGTACACAGCCGTCTCTTCCTTAGGTGAACCGCTAACCACCCACTAGCCCACTCTGGCAACGCGGGGAGGCTTCCACCTCGTGTTCTCTAGCCCTAGACAGGCCCTATCACATTCCCTTTCTGGGACTGCTGTATGAGTACTGCAAGAAGGTATTCCTCTTGCTGCTGAGGTTGCAAAACAAGGAGGGTATGAGTAGAGTAGAGGCTGCCGGTTGCCATCCTTCCCACTGTGGGAGGAGCCTCGCTGAGCTTGAAGCTAATGCAGAGATGAGCGGGAGAGATAAAGCCTGAATGGTATCATCTGGTCTCCTAGATCCAGCCATTCCTGAGGCCCTGAGAAGTGATGCGAGCCAGTACATTCCCCTGTTGTGTAAGCCAGTTTTATGTGGGTTTCACTGGCAACTGAGAGTCCTAATTATCGAAAGTCCTCAGCTGCCAAAACGCTAGGTGCCATTTCTGTGTCCGCAACCCTCCACTCCCAACAGCCAGTCCTACTCACCTGGTGATCTCCTCTAAGGCTGCCTCAGGTAAGGCCAGCATCTCCACCAGCAGGGACAGGATCTCAAAGAGCAGAGTGCGGGGGTTTGGGGGAGCCGTGTCCGTCAGGGCCTTCTCTTCTGGGGACGTGGGATGGTGGCTGCCGTTACCACTTAACAGCCCTGGATGCCTAACGGCCCCAGCAGCCACCTGGCCCCTACCCCCAGCTCTGAGTGCCCTGGGCTCACCCCTGCTCACCCACAGAGCAGAAGAAGCGCTTGGTGTCTGTCATCACAGCCAAGAAGTCTTTGAAGTTCACGTGGCCGTCTCCTGTGGAGGCCCGAAGAATACAGGGTGGCCAGGGGCCTTTCAGAGCAGGCTCGGGCATTGCGACCCAGGCACGGTTATTAGCATTTACTCATTGGGTTTGATTATAAAAGTAACGCATATTCAATGCAGAGAGCATGGTGCACACAGGAAAGTAGAAGGTGAAAATTAAAATCTCCTGGGTTAGAAGCTCCCAGAAGTTCCTGGAAGCAGCAGACTGGGTTCATGTCATAGGTGTACCACTTACTATCTTTGTGACCTTGGCAAAGTCTCTTAACCCCACTAAGCCCTAGTTTTCTCATCTATAGGGTGAGGATGACCATAACACCTTTCTCATGGGAGAGAAATTGAGGCAACGTGCTCAGAATAGGGCCATGCATATAATATACGCTCATTAAATGTCAGCAACTCTTATTACAGTGTGCTAGTCTCTGCATGACAACATATTTGTACCTACAATTTTCCCACTTCGGCCTTCAAAGCCCTGCTAGACCTGCCTGTTACCTGTCTCCAGCCTCACCTGGTACCAAACTCCTTAACGCTAACCTGCTCTCCCACCAGGGGCCACATTCTTCCCTGTTGCGGGCCTTTGCGCGTGCTGCTTCCTCTTCCTAGAATTCTCTCCACCACCCTCCAACTCTTTTTGTTTGTTTGTTTGTTTTTTGTTTGTTTGTTGTGGCCGTGCAGGATCTTAGTTCCCCAACCAGGGATTGAACCCGGGCCCCGGCAGTGAAAACGCAGAGTCGAAAACGCGGAGTCCTAACCACTGGACTGCCAAGGAATTCCCTCCAATTCATTCACTTAATGCTCCCCCTTGACCATCACTTCCTTAGGGAAGTCAGACCAGTGCAGGTCAGACCCCCTGTTGGACACTCTCATAGAACCCTAGTACTTGAACCACACACTCATAAGATCTGGGATTTAACTGAAGCTCTGGGAGACAGGAACTGGCTGTTTTGTTCTGCACTGTGTCTTCAGGGCTTAAGACAGAGAGGTGCTTGGCAAATGTTCTCTGAACTACTTGACAAATTAATGAGTGGTCTCTAATTCTTAAAGCCACCCTTGCGGGGGTGGGGGGTGGGCACCTAATACTCTTATCCCCATGTCACAGATGAGGCCTGAGGCATAGACAAAAGTAGGCTGTTGCCTGGGGTCATGTAGGGGCCGAGCTGAGGTGAATTCTTAGCTTGTGCCTGAGGATTCGAGCTCAGGCAGTGATGGAGGAAGCAGAGCTGACACTCAGAGGTCAGGAGCCCAGGCCCCCTACAGCTCCGCTGTGTTCCCTGCATCTAGCCAACCAAACCACATGTGATGCTTCTCACCCTGTGCCCTATTCCCTTTGTCCAGGTTATTTCTGCCACCAGCAATGCCCTTCTTCCTTCCTCTCTCCCTGCCTAACTCCTGCTTCATCTTTCACAATTTGGCTCAGGCATCACCTCCTCCAGGAAGCCTTCCTTCCTGATCCCTTCCTCCAAGCCACCTTAAGCGCTGCTTCCTTTGGCAACTCTTCCTTCTGTGTCATTGACTGTGTGAGCACCTCGAGGGCAGGTCTCATAGGTCTTACACATGTCTTTATTCCCAGTGCCCAGCACAGGAATGGACACACAGTAGGCAGTTAATAAATATTTAGTGAATGAATAATACCAGCAGTTAATGTCTCCCAGATGCATGCTGTGCACCAAGCGTTGTGCTCCATGCTTTGCCTAGATTATCTCATTTAATTATTTTAGCAGCCCAGTGAGATGGGTATTGCTGTAAGCCCCGTTTTACAGGTGGGGAAACTGAGACTTGGTGAACTTCAGTGATTTGTCCAAGGTCATACAGCTGGTAAAATGAGTGACCAAGCCATGGAGGAATGTCCGATGAAGCACACGTAAAGCTCCGGAAGGAGTGATCTCAGAGATCACCTACATCTTAGGTCAGGAAATAAGTCTTGGTCATCTCTGGGTCCCCAGAACCTGGCACTGAGTAGGTACTCAGGGAGCCCTAACTTTGGGGCCAGGGACCAGCTACATCATTTGTGGGGCCCAGTTCAAAATGAAAATGCAGAATAGGGCCCCTCTTTCAAAAATTATCAAGAATTTCTAGACTGTAACAGCAGCAGAGCATTAAACCAAAGTCAGGACCTTGTAAGCGCAGAGCCCTGTGTGACTGCACAGGTCTCATGCTGCCCATGAACCTGACCCTGCCTGGGGTTCAGGATGAAGCCTCCCCCCAACTCACCATCGATGTCAGCACTGCTCAGGGCATCCTCCACCTGGGCCGGCGTCAGGGAGATGCCCACGCGGAGCAGGATGTTCTCCAGGCTCTGTGCATCCACCTCGCCATGACCACTGACGATCTCAAAGTAGCTGCGGAAGGCTGGCGTGGGCAGTGGGGTTATGTTTCTACCATCCATCCCATCCGCTCCAACCAGCCCCTGTCCAGCCTTCTCTATCACCATGGCTGGGTGGAGGGACAAACTTAACTAAGAGTGAAAGCGGAGGGGTGTGGGCCCATTGACTCACTTCACTCTCTAGTACAAGGTCAGACCAAGGGCTCAGCTGGTGTGGCAAAAGCTAAGCTAGTTAGCCGCCTTCACCTTGCAGCAGAACATGCCCACTTTAGGGCACCCCTGCTGTGTGCCAGGCACTGTGCTAAGCTCTTTATAGCCATGTTCTCATTTAATTCTTACAGCAGCCTGGTACGAGTAGAATGCTTATTCCCTTGTAAAGATGGGGAAACTGAGGCTCAGAGGTTAGAGGACCAGGTAGATCTTTCTGACTCTGAGTCTGTGCCTTGGCTTTGGGGCTCTGCAGTTACTTATCTGGATAGACATAGGCTCTAAGACACCTTCATTTGTCTGGACCAGAGCAGAGGACCAGGAACAATGCTGGGAAAGTCCCAGAACAGCACCAATTGATAGAAAAGTCGTGTCCTGGTCATAACGTGTGTGGTGTCTGGTTTCACAGCCCACAGCAAAATCCAGGTTAGAATCAACAGACCTAGTGATAAGACGGGCTCTGCCATTTACTAAGAAGCTGGGTTGCTGTTACGAGCTAAATTGTGCCCGCTGCCTAAACTCATATGTTGAAACCCTAATACCAGCCCACCCCCATATCTTAGAATGTGATGATGTTTGGAGATAGGACCTTTAAAGAGGTGATTAAGTTAAAATGAGGCCATTGGGGTGGCCCCTAGTCCAACCTAACTGGTGTCCTTAAGAGAAGAGGAAACTTGGGCACACAAGAGACACCAGGGATGTGTGTGCACAGAGGAAAGACCATGTGAGGATACAGGGAGAAGGCAGACGTCTGCAAGCCAAGGAGAGAGGCCTCAGAAGAAACCAAACATACCAACACCCTGATCTTGGACTTCTAGCCTCCAGAACTATGAGAAAATAAATTTTAAGCCACTCATTTTGTGGTACTTCATTATGGCAGCCTGAGCAAGCTAATATAGTTGCCATGGGCAAGTCACTGTACTTCTCTGAGCCTCAATTTTCTTATCTGTAAGATGGACAGAACAACAGTACACCCTCCCAGAGAGGTTGTATTAATTCATTGCTTGGCACATCGTAGACTCAGTAAGTCTCTGATGAACAGAACTGAAATGCGGGGAAGAGGTAGGGCTGGGATTAGGGTTGGACTAAGTGGTGAGCTGCCACAGGCGGGCACGCTGAAAAAGGAAAACTGAACAGCTCTCAAAGGTGGTAAGATCATCCCAAATGCAGGGTGGTTTGGACCATCAGAGCAGGTAGCCAGCTCTTTCCTCACCAGACAGGGCTGAGTCTTGGGGACAATGCTGAGTCTCTAAGCCAAAGTGGCACGTTGTCCATGAACTCAGCTCAAGAAGATGGGGCAGTGGGCGCGGGACCTAGAAAAGCCCCTCCAAAAATGACTAGAGACTTTTCATGCTAAAAGGAGTGAACTTCAAGGATGGGGTCCTAGGGAGCCAGAGAGCGCATTCAGGGAAGGCAGAAGAAGGGGCCGCTCTGGCCCTTCCTGGGGCCCAGACTTTGGGGAAGAGCGGAGGGTGGAAGGAGGGCACACACCTCCTCATCCAGGGCCAGAGCCAGGTGTGGCTGGGTTGGCAGTGGATGTGGATGGCTGATTAGGCCACCTCCAGAGCCCAGAGGAAGTGGCAATCACTCCTCCTCAAAGCGCAGGTAAGTGGAATCACAGGGCCCAACCCCAAGGACGATGGGGAGCAAAGGGCACAGTGCCTCGCCCAGGGTGGATGTTCAGAACTTTTAAATTTTTTGGTGGAGGTGGGATGTGGTGGAAAGTGGGGACCTGTGTGTAACTGAGCAGGACCCTATGGGGTCTTCCTGGGACGGACCCCCCGCCACCTCCCATGTCCTCTGCCTGCCTCTTCTTGTTTGTAGAAAAACTTTAGCCTCCTAGGCCTTCCCCGAGTTCCAAAGAATGGATTTAATCAGGGAAGTGAGAAAATGCAGAAAGAAAGGAAAACAGTCAAACAAGACAAAATAATAATAGTTCAGACATTAAACAAAGTTAAAGAAAATAATAATAGTTCAGACATTAAACAAAGTCAAGGACATTTAGTTCCTCCTCAAGGGCTATAGATAATATTCTGAGCCATGTCCTTTGAGCTGTTTTGCAGATACTGAAACCCCTACCAAGTGGAAGAAGTTAACTGTATGCTGACCAAGAGCACGTAGACCCCAGGCTGGTTGGAACCAGGTTGATAATGTCAACTCTCAATTACCTCACCACCAACCAATCAGAAGAATGTCCGTGAGCTGATCACGCACCCCACAACCCTCTCTCTCACCCTCTCTTTAAACACCTTTCCCTGAAAGCCATCAGGGAGTTTGGGCCTTTTAAGCGCTGGCTGCCTGGACTCCTTGCTTGGAGCCTGCAATCAATGCTGCCCTTTCCTTCACCACAACCCGGTGTCAGTAGACTGACTTTACTGCGCGTGGGCAAGCAGACCCCAGTTTGGTTCAGTAACATGTCCAGGGCGGGTGGTCTTGTTAAATGGTGAGGGATGGTCTAGGACAGGTGGAGGCTCTGGAGCCCTGCGTCCCATCCAGGTGGCCTCTGCAGAGGACCAATAGCGTGGGCTCGGGTTGGGGTAGGCACAAACGTCTCCAAAAACGAAAGAGCTTTGCAGGGCTTGCTCCATTCATTCAGACAGGTGGCTCTGGAACAGGGAAGAGAACTGGACCCCAAGTGAGAGGACCCAGCAGGATTCTGGCTCCCCGACCCAGTGGTGTGTGAGAGTTTGGGTCAGCCTCCTACCCCACTAGCCAAGTGCAGGGCTGGGGTGGGTACCAGGGCAGCAGCATGATCAGCAACCCCATCTCCCACCCCGGGCTTATAAACCCAAGGACTGAGCGGTCTGCCTGCCCCGCAAGGGGCTCCCCTGGCCAGGCCCGCCCTCACCTTCCTCTTGCTTCAGTGCGAGGTGCTCTTCCGACCTCTCCTCCCAGGTCTGACGCACCTTCAGGAGGCAGTGTTCTTCCAGCTCCTGCCTGCAGAGGACAGAGCCCGGGCAAAGGGCACACATCTGGCCACCCACCCCGGCCCTGCACCAAAAGCTAGGGGCGGGTGAGGGGGAGCCGGGGCAGAGGGGGTCATGGGAGGAACCCTGGGGGAGGCTTTAAGAGGTCAGGAGAGTCTACGAGTGACCCAGAGGAGGAGCAAGGCAGAGGTATGGGGAGTCTAAAGGGGGTTAGAAAGAAAAAGGGGGTTGGCAATGAAGAAGGGGCCTAGGGGCTTCCCCGGTGGCACAGTGGTTGAGAATCTGCCTGCCAACGCAGGGGACACGGGTTCGAGCCCTGGTCTGGGAAAATCCCACATGCCGCGGAGCAACTAGGCCCGTGAGCCACAATTACTGAGCCTGCGCGTCTGGAGCCTGTGCTCCGCAACAAGAGAGGCCGCGATAGTGAGAGGCCCGCGCACTGCGATGAAGAGTGGCCCCCGCTTACCGCAACTGGAGAAAGTCCTCGCACAGAAACGAAGACCCAACACAGCCATAAATAAATAAATAAATAAATAAATAAATAAATTTTTTTTTAAAAAAAGAAAAAGGGGCCTAGATATGAAAGATCAAGAGCTGGGAAAGACAGAGAGGAGACAGAAGTGAGGGGAAATGGAGGGGGGACACATGGGAGGGAACAGACAGGTGCAGTGACAGGGACAAGAATCTGGAAGAGAGTAGCCAGGGGCCCTGGGACCAGGCCCTGATCCCAGACACCCTTTCTGGGATGGCTCCTACCGTGCCTTGGGGTAATTCAGGCTCCTCTCCCCGCTGTGGTGCAAAAGTTCTGTCCTTCTCCAGCCCAGGTCTGATGCAGGGACCGGCAGGACCGTGACGGGCACTGAAGCTGGGGCTCCCATGGGGGCAGGAAGTGGCCCAGGGGCTGGCGGTCGGGCCCAGCATGGGGCCATGGCAGGAGCCGAGGCAGGGGTCTGAGGCAGGGTCAGAGGCAGGATTGGGGCTGAGTTGCCAACCGGGGCAGAGACGAGCACGGGGGCCAGGGTCCTGGGGGACTTCCGGTTTGGCAGCGCACGGGCCTTGGTGACACTCCAACGTGTGGCCTCCTCCTCTTCCACCTCCAACAAGCACTTCATGAAGCCCGGCCGGGGGTTGCCAAGGTTCTGGGCCCCCGTGGCCCCCGCAGGCTCCTGAGGCTGCTTCTGAGTATGGTCCATCTCCCTCCTCTCTCCAATGTCCCTCGCCTCCTGGGAACAGGACCGGGGAGGGGATTTGGGAGGCCTCCGGCCAGCCAGATTGTCCCACAAAACTTCTCCCAGCCACCCACTCTGCAGCGGATCCTCACCCTGCCCCTCCCTCTCTGGGCCCCTGGGGAGGCCCACCTCTCTCCTGCAACCTACTAGGCTCCCACCCCATGTCCTCCCCCACCCCTGACCTGGGCTCTGCCCCCTCCTGGCTGTCTGAGCTGTGGTCTTGAGTGAGTTACTCCCCGTCTCACCACTTGTTTATTTGCTTCACTGCAATCAACACAATTTGCAATGGCCCTGCCCGTGCCTGTTGTTTGCCTGTCTGACCAGAAGTAAGTTTCCGGAGGGCAGGACCTCGTCTGCCTCTTTTATCCATATTGACCCAGCAGCCAGCTTGTGGTAGGCACTCGATAAATTCCCACTCGTTCATTCAGCAAATGCAGCACCTCCTGCATCCGTCCCTTTAGAGGGATGAGCTGTCCCCTGCCCACCTCCAACCAGGCCACACGCCACGCAGGCTCCAGCCCAGCCCTTTCTCTCGTTCAAAGATGTAGCTCTCACCACACACCCGCTCTTCCTAAAGTATCAGCACTACCCTCTCCACCAGGTAACTCCCGTCAGCATGGACACATGCTGTATTATCTTCCTTCTTTAAAAGAAAAAACTCTCCCGACAGTACAAAGCCTTCCAACTACCATCCCAGGTCTCTGCTCTTCCTTTAGAGCAAAATTCCTTGAAAGATTTGGCTGTACTCCATCTCCACTTTCCTCCTATCTCCAGTCCAGCTTCTGCCACCACGCCCCAACCAGACTCTTGCAAGGCGGTGGTCAGATCTCTGCCCTCCTCAGAGCCTACCACTGAGCGGTGATAGACCCAGATGACCACTCCATCCCTCTGGAAATGCCTTCTTCTCCAGACTCCCACTCAATCACCGGCTGGCTCCCTCCCTGAGTATTCGTCAGCCTCCTTTGCTGGCTATTCCTTGCTCTCGCTCCATTTCTTTTTTTTTTTTTAATGTATTTATTTATTTATTTATTTTTGGCCGCGTTGGGTCTTTGTTGCTGCACGTGGGCTTTGTCTAGTTGCGGCGAGCGGGGGCTACTCTTCGTTGCCATGCACAGCCTTCTCATTGCGGTGGCTTCTCTTATTGCGGAGCACAGGCTCTAGGCGCACAGGCTTCAGTAGTTGTGGCACAGGGGCTTCAGTAGTTGTGGCTCGTGGGCTTAGTTGCTCTGCAGCATGTGGGATCTTCCCGGACCAGGGCTTGAACCCGTGTCCCCTGCATTGGCAGGCAGATTCTTAACCACTGTGCCACCAGGGAAGTCCCTCCATTTCTAAATGTGGTAGAGACCCAGTGATTTGTCCTCAGATGCCTTCCTGCTCTATATTCACTCTCCTAGATGTTATCCCCATTTTTTTCACGTTTACATCTCCCATCCTGACTTCTCTGTCCTTCCTAACTCCAGACGTCCTCCTGGCATTTCTTTTTGGTGTCTAGAACATGACCAAAGCAGAACCTTAGGTTCTTCCTGTCTGCTCCTTCCCCAGTGTCACCACCTTGGTTAATGACACCACTTGTTGCTCAGGCCCCAAACCTAAAGCCTCTTTTTTTAAATTGAAGTATAGTTGATTTACAATATTATATTAGTTTCAAGCGTACAACATAGTGGTTCAATATTTTTGTAGATTATACTCCCTAAAGGCTCTTTTGATTCCTCTTTTTCCAACCTACCTTTCCACCAGGCAGACGATGACTGTATATTCACAGGTTGCCCAGTCAAACCAAAGAACCAGGAAGTGGCTGGGAGGGGGATGGGAGCCTCCCAGGTGTTCAGGGAAGCTTTGGGTTGTGTGCTGTGACTGAGAGCAAATGGGTGGAAGAAATCCGTGCTGATGTGGAAAAAGCCATGACCTGGGGTGAATCCAAGGACTCCAGAGTGTAAGAGCATCCTTGACACCCACCCAAGATGCACACACATGGGTACACACACGCACATGTGCAAACACACACATACACGCATGCACATACATGTGCACACTCATGCAAACACACAGGCACACGCTCACACCTTCCCCAGTTAGACTCCAAATACTGTCCCATTTCTGCCTCTGCCCGCTTCATCCTCCTGACCCCCACCCCACCCTGTCCCCGTCCCCGCTGTGGGTCTACTTACAGGTGGAGGAACAGGCCCCAGTGCTGCCTGGATCTCCACAGCCTTGTCCCTAAACAAGGGAGGAACTCCCAGGTGAGGGAGGGGCTCGGCTCAAGGCTTGCCCCTTGCACACTCCTTCTCTCAGCCCCCAGGACACTCAGGTCCACCACCCCAGCTTAGTTCCCCTGGCCTTCTAATCCCAGACGGGCTCCTCATACCCTCACATCCCCTGTGGGGACGTGGCTCTTGAAGAATAGGCCCATGGAACAAAGAATTCTGGTATTAGAGCTACTATACAGATGGGGAAATGGAGGCCCAGCAGGGCATGACTTGACCAAGTTCTACATCATATCAGGAGCTGTCAGGACTAGAATTCACCTCCCCTGTAGCTTAGCAGAAGAGCAGTCTTGTTGGGGTCAGGGAGCGGGGTGGGGGGCCATCAGAGGATGCCTTACCTTTCTTTGGGTGTGTTAGGTCTTGGCATAGATGGTGGGGAAGAGTGGGCCGTCTTTTCCTCCAGAGTTGCCGTGGGCATTAGGGACATTGCTTCCTGGGAACTGTCCTCATGTCCCCCTGAGCCAGGCTCTGGCAGAGCCCCCTGTGGCCTGATGGGTGGGGTGTCCACTTCCTTGGGGGGCTTGTCCCCCAGTTGCTGTCCACGGCTGTCCAAGGCGCAACAAGGCTCTGTTGGCTGCACTATGTCTGACTCATTGGCGGCCAGGTGACCTGGGAGGGGCTGACACTCTGGGTCCTGTCAAGGACAAGGACATCAAGATGGGGAGCCCCATCCTGGCTCTCAGGTGACCCTCAACACTCACCCAGAGACCAGCTGTCAAACCCTTACTCAAGCAAGCACTGCAAGCATTATCTTACTGAGTTCTCCCAGCACCCCTAGAAGGTTGCCCACTTTCCCTCATTTTGAGGGATGAGGACACTGAGGCCCAGAGGAGGCAGGGCCTGCCCAAAGTCATAATCCAGGCTTCTCTGTGCAGGTAGAATGGGAACCTGGAGAAAGTGAGATGATCCTCTTTAAATGGGATTTCCCAAGGGATGTTTCAAAGAACAAGAGTCCTTCACGGCACTCCCTACAAAGGGGACTTTTACACTAACTGATTTCAAGACTTTAGTAAGTTGCTATAATCAAGACAGTGTGGTGTTGGAATAAGGATAGACAAATAGATGAATGAAAAAAAGTAGAGAGATAGACTCACACATATGTGGTCAAGTGATTTTCGACAAAGGTGCACACTCAGCAGAGAAAGGATAGTCTTCAACAAATGGTGCTGGGATGGTTGGACAGCCATATGCAAAAAAATGAACCTCAACCCACCACTCAGACCATATGCAAAAAATTAACTCAAGGTGGATCATAAACCTAAATGTTAAACCTAAAACAATAAAACTTCTCAAAGAAAACATAGGAGAAAATCCTATGTGACTTCAGGTTGAGTAAAGATTTCTAAGAAATAATACCAAAAGCACAGCCATAAAGAAAAAGCTGATCAATTAGACTTCATCAAAATTAAGAACTTCTGTTCTTTGAAAGTCACTGTTAAGGACTTCCCTGGTGGCGCAGTGTTTAAGAATCCACCTGCCAATGCAGGGCACACGGGTTCTAGCCCTGGCCTGGGAAGATCCCACATGCCGCGGAGCAACTAAGCCCGTGCGCCACAACTACTGAGCCTGCGCTCTAGAGCCCACGAGCCACAACAACTGAAGCCCGTGTGCCACAACTACTGAAGCCCGTGCACCTAGAGCCTGTGCTCCACAACAAGAGAAGCCACTGCACTAAGAAGCCCGTGCACCGCAACGAAGAGTAGCCCCCGCTCACTGCAACTAGAGAAAGCCCGTGCGCAGCAACGAAGACACAAGGCAGCCAAAAATAAATAAATAAATAAATACATTTATTTAAAAAAAGAAAGTCACTGTTAAGAGAATGGAAAAGACAGCTCCCAGACTGGGAGAAAACATTTACAAATTAACATATATTATAAAGGACTTGTATTCAGAATATATAAGAACTCTCAAAACTCAAGAATAAAAAAACAACCCAGTTTTGTAAAAAAAGGCCAGAAAGTGAAATGACAATCCATAGAATGGAAGAAAAAATTTGTAAATCGTAGATCTGATAACAGTCTCGTATCCAGAATATATAAAGCGCTCTTACAACTCAACAATAAATTGACTAATTCAATTAAAATGATGGGCAAAGTATTTGAACAGACATTTCTCCAAAGATATACAAATGGCCCATAAGCGCATGAAAAGATGCTTGACATGATTAGTCATTAGGAAAATGAAAATAAAGACCACAGTGAGATTCAACTATACACCTATTAGAATGCTTAGAATTAAAAACTGACCATACCAAGTTTCCGGGAGGATGTGGAACAAGTGGAATTCTCATACATTGCTGATGGGAATGTAAAATGGTACAACCATCTTAGAGAAAAGTTTGGCAGTTTCTTAATAAGTTAAACATACAAATACCATACGGTCCATTCTACTCCTAGGTATTTATTTGCCCAAGAGAAATGAAAGTACATGTACATATAGACATGAATGTTTCTACAAGTCTTATTTGTAGTAGTCAAAAAGTTGAAACAGGGCTTCCCTGGTGGCGCAGTGGTTAAGAATCCGCCTGCCAATGCAGGGGACACGGGTTCGAGCCCTGGTCTGGGAGGATCCCACATGCCACGGAGCAACTAAGCCCATGCGCCACAACTACGGAGCCTGCGCTCTAGAGCCTGTGAGTCACAACTACTGAGCCCACGTGCCACAACTACTGAAGCCTGCGTGCCTACAGCCCGTGCTCCGCAACAAGAGAAGCCACCGCAATGAGAAGCCCGCGTACCGCAACAAAGAGTAGCCCCCGTTCACCGCAACTAGAGAAAGCCCGCGTGCAGCAACGAAGACCCAACACAGCCAAAAAATAAAAATAAATAAATAAATTTATTTAAAAAAAAAAAAAAAAAGTTGAAACAAACCAAACGTCCATCAATAGATGAAAGAATGAAGAAACTGGTTTTTGTTTATTTCCACTGTACAGCAAAGTGATTCAGTTATACATATATAAACATTCCTTTTCATATTCTTTTCCTATATGGTTTATCACAAGATACTGAATATAGTTCCCTGTGCTATACAGTAGGACAAGAAATTGTGACATATCCATACAATGGAATATTACTCAGCAATAAAAAGAATAAAGCATTCATCCACACAATAACATAGCTGGCTCTCAAAATAATCATGATAATTTAAAGGAGCCAGACTAAAAGAGTGGATACTGTATGCTTCTATTTATGGAAAATTTTGGGAAACACAAACAAATTTATAGCGACAGAATGCAGATCAGTGGTTGCCTGAGGCTGGGGGTGAATGGGAAGAGAGATGACAAAGGGGCACAGAAAATTTTGGGGGGTGACAGATGTGTTTGTTTTCTTGATTGTGGTGACGGTTTCGTGGGTATACACATGTGTCCAAAACATCAAATTGTACACTTGAAGTATGCGCAAGTGTATGTCAATTATACCTCACTGAAGCTGTTTTTTTTTTTAAAAAAAAAAAACTTAAATCTTAAAATAAAAATAAATTAAAGGATATTTTAGGGGCTTCCCTGGTGGCGCAGTGGTTGAGAATCTGCCTGCTAATGCAGGGGACACGAGTTCGAGCCCTGGTCTGAGAAGATCCCACATGCCGCGGAGCAACTAGGCCCATGAGCCACAACTACTGAGCCTGCGCGTCTGGAGCCTGTGCTCCGCAACAAGAGAGGCCACGACAGTGAGAGGCCCGCACACGGCGATGAAGAGTGGCCCCCGCTTGCCACAACTAGAGAAAGCCCTCGCACAGAAACGAAGACCCAACACAGCCAAAAATAAATAAATAAATAAATAAAGATATTTTACAGTCAAATAAGTTTGGAAAAGGCACCATACTCTAACCACGTCTTGCAGGGTCCCATAGTGCTCAGCAGCTAAGAAACAGATGCTAGAATATCCTAGCATTAAAAAAAAAAAAATTGAGCTTTGTTTTTGTTGTTGTTGTTGTTTTATAGTGAAAACTTTTATATTGAGAATTGGCCAGCTGGACTCAGTATAGATGATCCCAATTTTGTTGGCAACATCTAAAGCATCATAGTCAGGAGCCAGTCAAACATATTCCTTCTTCTCTCCATCAGGCCTGATCAGGGTGTGGACCTTAGCCACGTCAATGTCATAGAGCTTTTTCACAGTCTGTTTAAACTGGTGCTTGTTGGCCTTGACATCTGCAATGAACACCAGTGTGTTGTCGTCTTCTATTTTCTTTTCTTTTGTTTTCTTTTTATTTATTTATTTTTGGCTGCGTTGGGTCTTCGTTGCTGCGCGCAGGCTTTCTCTACTTGTGGCGAGCGGGGGCTACTCTTCGTTGCGGTGCGCGGGCTTTTCATTGCAGTGGCTTCTCTTGTAGAAGAGCTCGGGCTCTAGGCGCGTGGGCTTCAGTAGTTTGGCGCACAGGCTTAGTTGCTCCAAGGCATGTGGGACCAGGGCTCGAACCCGTGTCCCCTGCATTGGCAGGCGGATTCTTAACCACTCCGGCACTCCGACAAGGAAGGGAAGTCCCTTGTCGTCTTCTATTTTCTTCATGTCTGACTCGGTGGTGAGGGGAACTTGGTGGCACAGTGGTCAAGCTTGTTTCTCTTAGGGGGCTCTTCTGAGGATATTTGGGCTGCCTCCTGAGCCGCAGTGTTTTGGGCCATCGGAAGGTGAGTGACGTCCGGATCTTCTTTTGTGTGTGTGTGTGGCTATGGACGCCTTTCCACACTGCTTTCTTGGCCTTCAAAGCCTTTGCTCTGGCTTTGGCTTCGGGAGGGGCAGGGGCTTCCTTCTTTGCCTTCGGCGCCATCTTCGTGAAAAGCTGTCTGAGCTTTGTTAAACCCAGCATGTCCCGATTTTAATTTTACACAGAACCCCCCATCTCCTCCAACAATTCCCTGCTCCCTCACCTCCCCTGTGGGTCAGTCATTCCATACCCTCCTGCCCAGGTCTCCATGGACATTACCTGGCGGCTCTTGGGGAACTGACCCTCCACGGCCCCTAGGTTCTGCTGGCTCCCCTCTTGGTCCTCGGTCTCCTTCCATGAGCTCTGCTGCTGCAGCCTTTCCTGTGCTGCAGGGACCCTGGAGGGCAGCACCTCCAGCTCACTTCCTGGCGTGGCCTGATCCTGGCCTGCTTGCAGCTCCCCGGGCCCTTCCTGGGGGGCCAAAGATGACTGCTTCATCCTGGGGAGAACAGACAAAGGGACACCTCAGCTCCCAAACTGGGGCAGAGTTGTACATTCTTATATTTCTTCATAGTTCCCAGAGCACCTGCACAGGGCTTGGCACACCGTAGGTGCATACTTAATGCCTAGGAGAAAGAATAAAGGACTGACGTGAATTCCCCCAATCACAGACACTTTGATGTCAATGTTTAAGAGAGTTAGGATGTAATATTTTTATTATTACTTATTGCTTTTTAGAAAAAAAAAAAGAAAAATCAGGGAGAACTGAGATTCAGAGAGGTCAGAAGACTTGAGCCTCGGGTCATTAAACTGAAGTTGACAGGTCCGGATTTGAATCTGCACCTATCTGATCTCACTTTAATATTCTGGAGTATTTCCTGCAGGCTTCTTCCTAAGGATATACATACATATTTTTAATGGGGATTAATTTAAATACCATCTTCAATAATTACATAATTTTACCTAGTTATACCGCAAATACAATTTTGCAATCTTTTTTCAATTAACAGTATAATCTAAATTTTTCCCATGCCAATAATCTTTCATAAGCATGCTTTTTAATGAAAGTATAAAATTCTCTCTCTCTCTCTTTTTTTTACTTTTTGGCTGCACTGTGTGGCATGTGGGATCTTAGTTCCCTGACCAGGGATTGAACCTGCACCCCCTGCAGTGGAAGCGTGGAGTCTTAACTGCTGGACCGCCAGGGAAGTCCCCTAAAATTCTCTATTTTATAGATAATCGTAATTTACTTAACCATCCCCCTATTGTGAGCATTTAGTGCACACTGGCATTTCCAATTTTTTAGCATTTAAAATAATGTGGAAATCTTTGTGCATAAAACTTTGCCTGAATATGCACTTATTTCCTAGATATTTCTAGAAATAGATGAGGGTAAAGACAGTTTTAAAGCAGTTTAAACAAATTGCCAAGTTGTGTAAGCAGATGTGTGGAAATGGTTTCTATTTCCGCCAGCACGGTGCACAGCGCCTGTCTCAGGGGTGCTGACACCTGGCTTTGATTGATTCCCCTAACTTATCGTGTAGAAGAGATTATTTAGAGGTTTTTGGTTATAATCAAATTTAAATGATAAGCTGACCAGTCTCCCAAGTCTTTCACTTTGCCTCTCTCTGGCTCTCTCTCCATTTTCTCTTTTTAAAAATAGTATATTCTCACTGTAGACAAGCTTAAAGATATATACAATATTTAGAAAGTAATAACAATAATTCCACATAAATGTGTGTTTCTGTGTCTCTCAGCCTCTCTTTTGTTCATTCTTCCATGAATTCAGTGAATACGTATTTATTGCGCATCTACTACAGGCAGAGTCCCCGGCATGAGGGATGTGAGGTTAAACAAGACATAAATGCCCCTTGAACAAGACACATCACAGAAGTTTGTGGTCTAGTGGGGGAGCTCAGACGAAAGGTCAACATGAGTAATTATTTAGTGTGATTCGCGCTATGAAAGAGAAGCACAGGGGCTGTGACTGGGTGGATCCACCTTAGCCTGGAAGTTGCCCCTCCCCCACCACCACCAGGTGAGTCACAGGGGATTCTCTCCTGGAGCTGCTCTCTGGGAAGCCCCCGGCTCACCTTGGCCCCGCCGGAGGCATCTGCTCCTGGGTGCTGAGCTCCGGAGACCCCTCCTCTGATGCCCCTCTGTGTCTGGGCCCGTCCTCTGGCCCTCCTGGTGCTGATGAGGGCTGCTTCCCACTGTCTATCCCTTCAGCATCTGGAAACACAACCTAGAACGAAGATGCCCATGGCACTGGCTCAAGCGTTGGCCCATTCTGCAGGGATTCTCCCACTCTCTGGCATCATCCTGGCCTCAGGGACGGGGAGATCCCGTGCCTAACTGGGGAAGACACTGGAGAGAGGCAAGGAGGAGACAAAGGGCAGGGGGAGAGAGGCTCGGTCAGCACCGATGGCAACAGCGTGAACCTGGAGTCCAGAGTAGTACCTGGGCCAAGGAGATGCCACTGAGGACAACTAGACAGAGCACCCTGGGGGACTTCAGGACCCTCACAAGTTCCGAGAGAGGCTTCCACAATTTCCGCTACTTCAGAGCTCAGGCTCTGGAGCTGGGTTTTGATGCCCAGCACTCCCTAGTTGGGTGACCTTGAGTCAGTGACTTAGAGGCAGCTCCAAGTCTCGCCTGAGTCAGCAAACTCCAGGCAACCGGGCTCAATCGGTTGATAAAACAAGATTGCACTGTGAGCCAACACTAAGGGCATCTACCATGGGGCACGGCCAGTGTCAGGTGCCTCCAGGGACTTAACCCAGTTAATCCTCGACATGACACACATGAGCCCATGAGGCTCAAAGGGCTGCAGTGACATGCCCAAGGTCATACAGCTGGTTAAGTGGTGGCACTGAGACCCCATGACTATGTGCATTGAAAAAATAAATGGGCAGGTAAAGGAAGCCCTGAATGTTTACCCCAGCCTCCTTCCAAGACCCCCATTTCAGGCCCTCTCCGGGGGCCTAGGAGAAGCCATGATTTATAACAGAGGCTACACTGAGAGGGTGATACTTAATCCAAGGGAATGTTGACTTTTTTTATGGTGACATTTTTGGCTCTGGGGACACAGAAAGGAAGATCTTCTCTGTGCTCTTCAATTCATGCCACTTGGCACTTAAAAAAAAATTTTTTTTTTTTTTTATGGAAATAGGCCAAGAAGAGCAATGAGAGCTTAAGTTGCAGGCTAGGGGATGAGGAGGGTCATGGATGGAAGCTTTGAGCAGCTGTCAGGGGAATAAAGGATATAAGGGACAGGGAGGCTAAAGGCCATGGAAGTAAGTAGGCAATTCTTGTTTTGCTCACCCAGCCAGCATCTCTTTTGGTAACAAAGCCAACATTCTTTTATGGGAAAATTCCTGTCTCCATTCGGCCCATGCGGCTCAGCGGAGCCAGCTGAGTACCACCTCTGGTTCCATTATACCAAGAGATCCAGGCCACTCTGCCCTGCCATGGTGACTGGTTCAGGGATAAACATATGACTACAACCTGGGCCAATGACACTGATACCAGAGACTTTCTTCAACTATTGCAAAGAGGCTCTCCTCCTGTTGGGAATGCTAAGCCAGAGGATGTAAGATGGGAAGATTTAAGCCTGGAGTGGCCAGGGCAATTCTTGCCGTTTTGCAGAGAGAGCCTGCCTGGGAATGCCACAGAGGAAGGCAGAGCCAAGAGACACTCATTTAGCACCTTGATCCAGCCATACCTGAAGTCTACAGGTAGATTTGTCAGTTATGCAGGCTGATGTGTTCTCATTCCTGCCTAATCCAGTTTGAACTGAGTTTTGTGCCACTTGTAATAGAGGCTTAATTAAAGCAGTTGGGGAGGGAAGGAAACCTGGGCAGGGGAAAGGAAAGGTGGCTGCTGGGAGTAGAGATGCACGTCCCTACCTGTCTGACTTCTGATATGGTGGGCTCAACACCAGCCCTGTTGCTGGCAGTCCTCAGGCCAGGACTTGGCTGGGCCTCTGGAGCCTTGATCCTACACTCCACGTACATCTGGGTGTTTCTGTTGTCCATTGTGCCAGGGCCAATGAGGGTACCAAGTGAGGAGCATCAAATGCTGTGTTCCCAGAAAAGAAATCCAATCAAAGTTCCACCAAGCCCATTACCTAACTGCCTGTTCAGCAGCCCACGTGGAGTCTGTCATGCAGAGAGCCTGGCTCAGGGGAAGAGGCAGGGCCAGGCCTGGCACAGAAGAGGCATGCAGCAAGACCAGAGAGCTAGCCACATGCTTTACCCACATATTTTCCCCAATTCTCACAATGACTCTGGGGAAAAGGAGGCTCTGGGAAACAAAGTGACTTGCCCGAGGTCCAACACCAAATAGGTCACAGAGCAGGAATCAAACCATGGCCTATTGGGTCCCAAAACCCACACACTTTTCCCTACAGCAGCATTTCCTAACAGGTGTTCTTGGGGATATTGGTCCCATGAGGTACACCACAAAAAAAAGGGTTCTGAGGCCAAATGTGTCTGGAAAGTGCTGAGTTAAAATGAAATAGGCTCTTTCCTGCAGGATTTCTCAGAGCCCTTAATATCCTAAGGTGAATTTTAAAGAAAGCTCAAGAGGGAATTCCCTGGCGGTCCAGTGGTTAGGACTCTGCGATTCCACTGCAGGGGGAGCGGGTTCAATCCCTGGTCGGGGAAGTAAGATCCTGCATGCTGCACGGCGCAGCCGAAAACAAAACAAAACAAAAATAAAGAGAGCCCAAGAGTGTCACGGCTGCTGCTGCTATAGAGGAAAATCCCGTTCTTCTTGGAGCTAAGGAGTAGGAGTGGGGAACGTCTGTCTTGGGGGCCCTAAAGTCGCCAATGGCAATAGGTAGTTCACCAAAGCACCCCAACCCCCGCCCTGGACACATCCCTTTCTAAAGCCTTTCTTAGGGTCTCTACTTTTTTTTTCATATATATAAATTTTTTTATTTTATTTATTTATTTTTGGCTGTGTTGGGTCTTCGCTGCTGCGCGCAGGCTTTCTCTAGTTGCGGTGAGCGGGGGCTACTCTTCGTTGCGGTGTGCGGGCTTCTCATTGTGGTTGCTTGTCTTTTTGCAGAGCAGGGGCTCTAGGCGCGCGGGCTTCAGTAGTTGCAGCATGCGGGCTCAGTAGTTGTGGCTCACGGGCTCTAGAGCACAGGCTCAGTAGTTGTGGTGCACGGGCTTAGTTGCTCTGCGCCATGTGGGATCTTCCCGGACCAGGGATCGAACCCGTGTCCCCTGCATTGGCAGGCGGATTCTCAACCACTGAGCCACCAGGGAAGCCCTAGGGTCTCTGCTTTTGCTTCTCCTATCCAACCTCCTATTTGGCTGTACTGCCATACCCTACACAAACATTCTGTTTTAATCTGGGCAGACTCCTGCGATCCTAACCCTGCAGATCCCCCAGCCTCTCTGCTCGTTACCCACTTCTCTCTCTTTCTCCAGCACCTCCCACCCCATCCTTCAAGCTCCCACCTCTTCTCCAAGCTTCCAACCACCTTAGCCCTCTCTCTGGCCTCTGAATTCCTTTGAGGCAACATCAACACCCTTTCTACGGAGACGCCATGGACCTCTCTTCACTGTTAACTGGTTTCTAAGGGTAAATCCTACCCCCTCAGTGAGACCTTGAGGATCTTGATGTTGCTTCTTCCACTTTAAATCATGACAGGCCGGCCACCATCCACAGAGGAACCTTCTATTTGCTGGGCACGTTTGCCAACGGTATTCTAACCACTCTGTCCTTGAGGTCGGTGGGTTCAGCCCTGTTTTAAACATACGGAAACTGAGGCTCAGGGTAGCCCAGAGTCTTGTCCAATACCACACAGCAAATCTGCAGAGGAACCGGCTTCAAACCCAGGCCTGTGTGACTCCCAAGATTGCTTATCTCACCATATTATCTTGCCTCCAAAGAAGCTTAATTCATTCCCTCACTCACCCATGCAATCACCAATTGTTTAACAGACGTGTGACATCAGGCCTTGGGGATACACTGGGGGTCTGGTGGCTCTCACAGTTTACCAGGGGCACAGGGGAGGTGCCCTTAACAGCAGCTGACCCGAATCCCCTCTCCCTTCTCCTTTCCTCCCAACCTTGCCTACCCTCCAGTCCTACCCTCTGGGCCTGTATCCCCACAATGCAAACAAGCCTCCGCTCCCAGGTGACCCCCACTCCAGGTGCAGCTCCAGGCTCCCAAAGGACCTAGGCTCTCACCTGGCACAGAGAGGTCAGTGCTGTGACCGAGCCCCTCTCTCTTTCCTTGGAGTTCCTCCCTTCTCTCCCATTAGGGCTCCCTAAACCTTCTCCTTTCCTCTGAGCCTTCCTGCCCCAGGGGTAGATGACCCATCTGGGGGAAATCTGCCCCCCTCCCAGACCCCTCAAACACGCCCCCCATTGTCTCCACCTCAGAAAGCGCAGTCTCAACCTCAGAATTCTCAGACCCCAGTATTCCACAAGCTGGAGTTTTAAGGGGGCAGAGGCTCCAGAGGGGATCCAGCCCCCTCTCCATCCCCATCTGGAGCTTACAACCTCTGTGAGAATCTAGATGAGAAGAGGAAGCCCCAACCCTAGCAGAAAGGCATGGGATCTGAGGATAGAATTGAGGTGGGTGGGTGGCCAATAGAGACTCTGTCCCCCTTTCAGGGCACTTTCTTCCTCACAACTTCATTGAGATTTAATTCACGTATTGTACCACTCATCCACTTAAAGTGTACAATTCAATGGCTTTTATTATATTCACAGAATTGGACAATCCTCACTCCAATTTTAGAATATTTTCATCACCCCCAAAAGAAGCCCCATACCCCTTAGCCATCACCTCAGTCCTCCCACCCTAGCTGTAGGCAACCACTAATCTTTCTGTCCCTATAGACTTGCCTATTCTGGACATTTCATTTAAATGGAATCATACAATATGTGGTCCTTGGTGACTGGCTTTCACTTAGCAGATGTTTTCAAGGTTCATCTGTGTTGTAGCTTGTATCAGCCCTTCATTCTTTTTATGGCCAATATACTACATTTTTTTTTTTTTTTTGGCCGCACCGTGCACCTGGCGGGGTCTCGGTTCCCCAACCAGGGATTAAACCTGAGCCATGGCAGTGAAAGCCCAGAATCCTAACCACTAGGCCACCAGGGAATTCCCCATTTTGTACATCCATTCGTCAGTTGATAAACATTTGGGTTGTTTCCACTTTTTTGGATTATGAATAATGCTGTTATGAACGTTTGTGTACAAATTTTTGTGTGAAGATATATTTTCATTTCTCTTGGGTGTAGGAATGGAATTGCTGGGTTATATGGTAACCTTGTGTTTAGTCCCCTGAGTAATTGCCATACTGTTTTCTGAAGTGGCTGCATCATTTTACATTCCCACCAGCAATGTATGAGGGTTCCAATTTTTCCACATCCTCACCAACACTTACTATGTCTTTTTTTTTTTTTTTTTTTTTAAATTTTATTTATTTATTGATTGATTTATTTATGGCTGTGTTGGGTCTTCGTTTCTGTGCGAGGGCTTTCCCCAGTTGTGGCAAGCGGGGGCCACTCTTCATCGCGGCGCGCGGGCCTCTCACCATCGCGGCCTCTCCCGCTGCGGAGCACAGGCTCCAGACGCGCAGGCTCAGTAGTTGTGGCGCACGGGCCCATTTGCTCCGCGGCACGTGGGATTTTCCCAGATCAGGGCTCGAACCCGCGTCCCCTGCATGGGCAGGCAGACTCTCAACCACCGCGCCACCAGGGAAGCCCCTTTTTTTTTTTTTTTTTTTTTTTTTTATTCTAGTCATTCTAGTGGGTGTGGGTATAAAGTGGTGTCTCATGGTGGTTTTGATTTGCATTTCCCTGATGGCTAATGATGCTGGGCATCTTTTCATGTGCTTATTGGCTATTTGTGTATATTCTCTGGAAAAATGTCTATTCAGGTTCATTGTCCATTTATAAATTGTGTCATTTGTCTTTTTATTATTGAATGGTAAGAACTCTTTGTATATTCTAGATGCAAGTCTCTTTTCAGATATGTAATTTGCAAAATTTTTCTCACATTATGTGAATTGTACTTTCACTTTTTTGTCCTTTGAAGCACAAAGCTTTTAATTTTGTTAAAGTCCCATTTATCTATTTTTCTCTTTTGTTGCTTGCGCTTTTAGTGTCATATCTAAGAATCTATTAGATTCTTTTTATTATAACATAAATCCAAGGTCATAAAGATTTTTCTCTATGTTTTCTTCTAAGAGTTGTATAGTTTTAGCTCATACATTTAGGTCTATAGCCATTTTGAATGAATTTTTGTACATGGTGTGAGATAGGGGTCCAACTTCATTCTTTTGCATGTGGAATGTGGATATCTCATTCCAGCACCATTTGTTGAAAAGACAATTCTTTCTCAATCAAATTGTCTTGGCACACTTATGGAAAGTCAAGTGGCTGTAAATGTAAGGGTTTATTCTCAATTCTAGTCCATTGATCTATGGTCTATCCTTGTACCAGTACTATACTGTCTTGATTACTGTCCCTTTGTAGTAAGTATTGAAATTGGGACGTGTGAATCTCCCAACTTTTTTCTTTTTCAAGATTGTTTTGTTATCGAGTGCCCTTTTATAAGTGGTTTCCCCATCTGAGAAATGGGGGAATTTCGCTTAGAAATATCTATGATGGCAGGAAAATACAGCAGGGAAAGATGATAAGTGACCTATCATATATATTTCATGAAGCCACCCAGGAAACTGCTCATCTCAAACCCCCACCTTGGCCCTGGACCTACCAGAAAGCACCGGGATGAATCACAGCGAGATTTTGCACCGCTGTCGCCTCCTGCCACGTGAGATGGGCTCTGTCTGAGCCTATACTCTGCCTGTTGGGTTGAATTGAATTCGTTCGGCAAACAATGTCTTTAACCTGAGAGTAGCCAGTAGGCCCAATTATTCTCGGCAGCAGAGCCTTAGAAATGCATTTCAGGCATGTTTAGCCACGTGGCTGGGATTTGAGGATAAGGCAAGGGACCGTCTGACCTCCTGCAGCTAGAGGACAGTGTGGTCTCCCTGGGCTGGTCACTGTTTCAGTGGCTCCACTACACAATGAGGATAACAATCCTTGCTCCGCCTACCTCACAGGGATTATTGTGTCAAGGTAACCTCTTCTAGAGAGCCTTCCCTGACTGCCCCCAGGCTGAGTGGGGTCTCTCTTCTCTTCGCTCCCACACCCCCCTATGAGTTTCTTCTATCATAGCACTTTTCACTCCACATTTCTCTCTGTCTCCTCCTCTCTGTAGCTCCATGAAGGCAGGAGCTGGGTGAGCCTCATCTCTGTGGTCCCATCACCCAGCACCTGGGCTATAGTTGATGTTCAATGCCCATCTTTGTTAGACTGAACTGAACGGGAAGTGCTCTGAACACATTGTAAAACCTGGGTGCCCCCTGGCACAGAGTGAGCATTCCCTTCCAGATTCATGACAGGAAGGTGTCCTACCAGGGGCAGCTTCATGGGGAGGCCCAAAACAGTCACCGTGGGCTTCCCTGGTGACACAGTGGTTGAGAATCCGCCTGCCAAGACAGGGGACACAGATTCGAGCCCTGGTCCGGGAAGATCCCACATGCCATGGAGCAACTAAGCCCGTGCATCACAACTACTGAGCCTGCGCCCTGGAGCCTGCGAGCCACAACTACTGAGCCCACATGCCACAACTACTGAAGCCCACACACCTAGAGCCGGTGCTCCGCAACAAGAGAAGTCATGGCAATGAGAAGCCCGCACACCGGGCTTCTGCAACGAAGAGCAACCCCTGCTCGCCACAACTAGAGAAAGCCCGTGCGCAGCAACGAAGACCCAATGCTGCCATAAATAAATAAATAAATAAATAAATAAATAAATAAATAAATAAATAATGAAAAAAAAACAGTCACTGTGGGCCACTTTCACACTGCTTGGCTTCCAGAGAGGAAGTGATGGAACTTGGTGCTGATGGTGGATGCTATCCCAAAGTTTAGCTCTTAAGAGCTGGTCCTAGATGCTCTCCCAGCTGAAAGTTTCTCCAACTCAAAGGGTCCAGGTGCTTTACTCCTGGGATACCCTATTTTCCCCTGCTGTTGTGCAGCACATACTGATGCAAAGACAGTGTGAAAGAGGAAACACGGTGCCTCATCCCCAAATTGCCCCTTGGCTTTGGGATGTAAGCAAATGAACACACACACACACACACACACACACACACTCATTTACCCATTCATTCACTGAGCACTTACTCTGTACCAGACCCTGTGCTGCTGAATACAGGGGTTCACAAAGGCAGGGACAGGGTCCTGCATCCAAGAAGCTTGCAGTCTAGGCACTTCCCTGGCGGTCCAGTGGTTGAGACTTCGCCTTTCAATGCAGGGGGTGTAGGTTCAATCCCTGGTCGGGGAGCTAGGATCCCACATGCCTCGTGGCCAAAAGACCAAGACATAAAACAGAAGCAATGTTGTAACAAGTTCAATAAAGACTTTTAAAATGGTCCACATAAAATTTTTAAAAAACCTTTAAAAAAAAAAGAAGAAGCTTGCAGTCTAGTGGGAGAGCAGACATGTAAACAGAATGATGAGAATGTGAGGGGACAAGATTGTCAGTGTGAGAGTGTGCCCTCCCCTCCCATCTCAACATCCCTCCCCTCCAGCTTCTAAGGGGACTTCTGTCTCTGCCACTCCAGGACTTTAGGAAAATGAGATAGGAACAAAGAACTAGGAGGAAGAAAGCTCACTTCTCAATTTCTTCTTTGCTGTGCAGAATCAGGGTAATGAGCAAAGCTGAAATTAGAAGTTAAATCAATTCACGTAAAGAGAGGTTAACTTCATATCCACTGGGATGGCTATTATCAAAGGAAATGGAATATAAGTATTGGCAAGGATGTGGAAAACTGGGACTCTTGATGGTGGAAATGGAAAATGCAGCTGCTGTGGAAAACAGTTTGGTAGTTCCTCAAAAAGCTACACAGAGAATTACCATATGGGCCAGCAAGTCCACTTCTAGATATATACTCAAGAGAATTGAAAACAAGGACTTGAACAGGTATTATTCACCAATAATTCACAGCAGCGTTATTCACAATAGCCAAAAGGTGGAAACAACCCAAATGTCCATCAGCAGATGAATGGATAAACAAAATGTGGTGTATCCATTGTTGACCTGAAATAAATAGATCACCAGAATTTCTCCAGCAAAGATGGGTTTACATGAGATCAGCAGAGAATTGCAACTCAGAGTCTGCAACGATGGCCCACCATATTCAAGTTCTCTCAGGGCAAGGGAAGCAGAACTCTTTTATAGAGGGGGAAAGGAAGTTGGGAAAAAGAAGGATACAGTAAACAAAGAGTTCATGGCTTTTCAATGGCTGAATTCTTGCCAGGAAAGAAGAGGAGTCTTTCTTCTTCCTGTTGGGCTCTGCTATCATCCCAAGGTGTAAGAGCTCCCCATTCTGGTTTCTTATTTAATTGCGGTTTCTGTTTATTAATTTTTTTACACCATACAATGGAATATCATTTAGCCATTAAAAGGAATGAAATTCTGATACAGGCTATGACATGGATGAACCTTGAAAACATTATACTAAGTGAAATAAGCAGACACAGAGACAAATTCTGTATGATTCCACTTATATGAGGTATCTGGAATAGGTAAATTCATATACAGAAAGTAGAATAGAGATTACCAGGGGTGGGGAGTGGGTAGCAGGAAATGGGGTGTTATTGCTTAATGGGTATAGGGTCTGGGATGATGAAAAGTTCTAGAAATAGATAGTGGTGAATGTAGTTCATGTCACTGAATTGTACACTTAAAATGGTTAAAATGGTAAAGTTTATGTTATGTATATTTTACCACAATAATTTTTTTTTTAATTTAAGAGGGTAGATCAATCCTATAATAAAGAGCTTATGAAGACTGAGTGAAAGGAGAGAGAGAGAGGAGAGGGAAGAAGGAGGTGGAGAAAGTTTGGGAGCATTCAGTGAATTAGTGAATTTGGGATCAGCTGTGCCCCACAGATGACCTGGCACATTCTAAGCACTTAATTAAATATTTGTGTAATGAATGAGAGAATGGTAGAGGAGGAGAAGAGATTTTGAGAATTTGACTCTGGTTAGACATTTTTAACTCCTATAAGATTCTGTGAGAAATCCAAGTTAAGACTGGGATACTTTTAAAATTATTTATGTTATTACTAAACTTTGCTTCTTTGAATACAACCTTTTGCTGAGTCTAGGCAACAGGGGCCCTGGACCCACAATGGGTAAGGATAAGGGTGGCAGGGTAAGGACATCGCATTTAGCTAGTGGGACAGGTAAGGATTTCTCTAGGAGGAAAAGCCTCAGTCGCGTCTTACGAGTCAGGAGATGGCAGGACATTCAGGAAAAGCGGAGGGAAGCGGAGGCTGGAGGAGAGAGAGGCGTCAAGCTGAGCTAAGTAGCTACAGCTTTGAATCTCAGCCAACTGGACACCAGCTGTAAGTGTTGAGGCGATGGGGATGACCCACAACCAGACAATGGATTGCAGTGGGATCTGTATTAAATAAAGTTTTCTTTGCGGCCCGCGAGACCTTGTGGAAGAGAAAGCCCCCAGACAACCCCAGTCCGCATCAAATTGGCTCCTGGGTCCGTCCGCCGCATGTCTTGAGGCAGAGCCTCCAGCAGAGGGCGCGTGGGCGATGAGCGGCCGAGGCCCGCGAGATGCCGCTCTAGCCTGACGTGGGTCATAGAGTCGCGCGGCTTCCGCCCCGCGTCGGGGAAGGAGCCGGAAGTCCGGCGGGCTCCGGACGTCGAGATGGAGGAAGGCGAGTACGAGTCTGTTCTGTGTGTCAAGCCAGAGGTCCACGTCTACCGCATCCCGCCGCGGGCCACCAACCGTGGTTACAGGTGACCACCCGCCGCCGGGCCAGGCTAGCCACCACCTAACCCCTTCCCTGTCGCCCCCGACACGCCCACTGTGGGAGCTGAGGACGGCCCCGCCAGTTGACGGGCGAGGGGCAGGGAGCGGGGGGAGGTAATGCTGCGGTTTCTTCCAGTTCGAGGCCAGAGCAGGGAGGGGGACCCAGACTTTTCGCCTTTCTCAGTCTGACGCATGGGGCTCCCGGCAGCGGGGAAGGCGTGAAAGCCGAATCTAGCGCCGAGCGGGCTGCCGGGGACCCAGGTGGGCTGCCAGGGACCCTAAACGTGGTCAGGAGTGGTGGTGTCACAGACCTGTATTTTTCAGAGCGAACCGATGGCCTTGAAGGGATCCTTGAAAAGCCTTCGGGAAAGGCACTCTGTCACTGGCAGAAATCCCCGAGGGGCAGAAAGGGAGCCCAGAATCGGTCAAAAGAACCCGCCCCGGGGAGTTTTAAGCTGATGTTGAAAGGCCAGGGACCCCTCCCTGCCCAGCTTCCTTGGCACGAACTGCAGTCCTTATCACAGCCTGTGGCAGTTGGGAAGCATCCATCCGTACTTCGCTGGTGAAATGTTCACCTGAGAGGAATAAATACCCGTGTTTGTGAACGTAGAGTGTGTAGAAGGGAACACAGGAAACTACCCCACCAGAGGAAAATGGGGGTTGGAAGGAGACTTCCTTTGACTTGATATCTCCTTGTACTGTTTGCATTTTGTCATCATGTATCAAAGAAGAAAAATATTAAAAGAAAATAAGATGTACCTGACACAGACAACCTGGCCTATGGCTATTTGTGCCACCGGGGGTGGGGGGGCTCTTGAAAGCCATGTTTGTCCAAGTTAGTTGGAAATACAGGATTGGCCTGCGCCACAAGAATGGTGGAGTGTCCACATACCGGGCCTCTTGTTACTTTCCAATTGTGTTAATGTGGGCTTATAGCTGATTTTCTTTTCTTTTCTTTTCTTTTTTTTAAATTCATTAGTTAATTTTTGGCTGCATTGGGTCTTCGTTGCTGCACGCAGGCTTTCTCTAGTTGTGGCGAGCGGACCTCTCATTGCAGTGACTTCTCTTGTTGCGGAGCACAGGCTCTAGGCATGCGGGCTTCAGTAGTTGTGACACGTGGGCTTGGTAGTTGTCACTTGCAGGCTCAGTAGTTGTGGCTCGCAGGCTCTAGAGCACAGGCTCAGTAGTTGTGGTGCACGGGCTTAGTTGCTCTGCAGCATGTGGGATCTTCCCGGACCAGGGCTCGAACCTGTGTCCCTTGCCTTGGCAGGCGGGTTCTCAACCACTGTGCCACCAGGGAAGCCCTTATAGCTGATTCTCTAGTGAAAAAATATTTTATTGAACACCTACTACATCCATGACATAATTTTAAAATAATATGAAAGCAACAATAGTAATAATAACAAAAAAACATTCTGCTTTCTATCGTCAAACCGGAGATGGGCCATCAAACCAGAGGTGATCATCTGCCCCCATCCCCTTCAGTAGGATGAGTTTGATCCCTCTTGGTCCCAAGAGATCGAGGTTACCAAGTGTTAGGGCTTGCTAGGTTGGCATAGAGGAAACTGCCAATCCCTGCACTTCAGCCTCAGAACTCTGCTTATCTTGAGTCTAAGGCCTCCTACCGGGATAAGAGGAACTGAAACTGAGTCAGCTGACTTGTGAATCGAGAGTCTGCATTTGTGTGGCCTTCAAAACAATCTGCGTCCACAGTTAATGGTGTCTCTCCAAGTCCTGGCATATGCTAAGGGACTTCCAAGAAAAGCCTCTTGGAAACACCCAAGGTTTTTGCTTTTGGGGGGTTTTACTGAGCTGCTTCTTAGAACTAAAATATGAAGTTAATACTTTAAAAGAGCCAAAAGAGGCCATTGTGATAGGTCTGTGGTTTCCTGGGTTTATTTCTTCTTAGGATACCTTTGAGAATATATTTCTTGAATGCTCATTCATTTATCCCACATGTCCTGTTGCTCTCCTTTTCTCTTCTACTGATGATTGCTCCCCTCTCTCCTTTTCCTTCAAGGTGGTCTCAGCGGTCCCAAATGATTGCTCTGACCACTGCAGCCTAGCAGTGTCATAAACAAACCATGGGCCCTGGTAGCTGCTTTCTCTACAGAAAGAAAACTGGAATCCTACTTCAGAGACAGTCTCTATAATCTGGAACTGGGGTTGGCCAACTACGACCCACTGTGTTTTTCTTTGGCTCATAAGCTAAGAATGTTTTTTACATTTTTAAGTGATTGGGGAAAATTTGAAAGAATATTCCATAATGTGAAAATTATGTGAAATTCAGATTGTCCATAAAGTTTCACTGAAATACAGCCATGCTCAGTAGAAAATATTTGGTTAAAATAATTAAAGCACCCACATGCTCATGCACCATGACTACTTTCCCTCTGCAGCAGCAGAGTGAGTAGTTGGGACAGAGATCGTATGGCTCTTCTCTCAAAAGGTTTGCCAACCCTTGGTCTGGAGCAGGCAGCCCACATGCCCTTCCCATTCCCACCCCCAGCATTGGAGTAGTGGAGCAGGAACCTCTGGCAGAGGCGCAATGGTTTTTGTCCCTTTAGGGCTGCGGAATGGCAGCTGGACCAGCCATCATGGAGTGGCCGGCTGCGGATCACTGCAAAAGGGCAGGTGGCCTACATCAAGCTGGAGGACAGGACCTCAGGTAAAGGCAAGGGAGGTCTGCGTGGTACCATACCTCCCACTTTGTGAAGGGACGGGCGGCCCGGGCCTGGCCAAGCCACTCAGGGATCGTGGGACCCTGTCCTGGAAATCAAAGGCCCGGGTATACTTACAAGCCGCTTCCATTCCCCCAGCCTTTATTTTAAAAGGAAGTATTTCCTGTCAAGCACCTGTTCTTTTGGGCGTCCTTAAGAAAATACTAATTTTGGAGCCCAGGGAGAGAAGACCTGCAGGTTGGTCCCAAGTAGGAAGCCTCGGAGCTTGCCTGGAAGATAAGCCAAGTGAAGACGCATAGCCCTCTGCTGCTGAGCTCAGGTTCTTAATCAGGAATTCTGCTTATCGACCAAATGGTAACCTCCCAGACTGACCACACCCATTAACTGAAAGAACTGGAAACTGTCCTTTTCAGCTCTTTCTGTGGTGAGAGTACAAGCCAAGCTGGGCTGTGCTGGGGTCAGCTGGCAGTTGTCACCTTTGGTGAAATCTCTCTGGAAGTCCTGCACCACCGGGGCCTCTGGGTGAGCTGTGGAGGGCAGCGTGGCCTGGAATAGTGCCAGCCCCTGCACCCAGAGCCGGAATCGGGCTCAGTCAGATGCCCCGGCATTCGGTCATTTATTTTTTCTAACATGTAGAGATTTTCCTTGTGGGGCAAATAAAATGCAAAGATTCATAGGCAAAACTGGCTGCCTCTTCTCAGATCTGCATCGCTTTTGTCTGAACTGTGGGACCTTGGGCAAGCCACGTGACCTTTGGCACCTTGGCCTCCTTTTTAGTGAAATGGGGATCACATTAACTCCTACTTCACAAGGTTGTTGGAAATACGAAGTGAGCACATATTTATCCGAATGCTTTGTGAACTGCAAGGTGACCCAAAGCATTGATTTGTTTTGAGCATGACTGAGCATTGGTGGCAGAGGAGTTTGAAGGGACAGCTGCTGTGGCTAGGCCAGAGAACTCTGGCTGTCAGAGTTGCTGGGATGTCCCAGGTGGTGTCACAAGGGAATGGCAACACCTGTTCTCTAGGGGCCTTGGGAACTGACTTTAAGGTACACACCTGGTGTACCAGCCACTGCTCAAAGCTGAGCCTCACCTGCAGGACCCACCCCAGGATGCTCTTAGCTCGAGGTCATGCCCACTGGGTCGTGTTCGTCTCTCACTTTCCAATCACTCCAGGCCGGAGTGTCTCAGCCTCAGCACTAGTGACATTTGGGGCCAGCTGAGTGTTGTGGTCTAAGTCACATTTAAGATATTTAGCACCATCCCTGGCCTCTACCTACTAGATGCCAGTAGCACCCCCTAAGTTGTGGCAAACAAAAATGTCACCACATATTGCCAGATGTCCCTAGGTGGAAGGGAGGGACAAATCAGCCATGGTGGAGAACCACTGCTCTAGGCTGAAGGCATCCAGGTGAATCCCAGTCCCCAGGTACCAAACTAGAGAGGGCAGAGAAACTAACAAGAAGCTACAAACTCAGCCCACCGATTTGGATTCAGTTCAGCCTTAATTGCACAGTCACCTCTGAACCATAGGATTCAGTAGAAACTATTGGTTAAATACTTAAAACATCAACTGAGATCAGCACACGCAAAAAATGATGCCAGTCGCAAATGTTCACAGACGCTGTGAACTGCACTGCACCCTGGAGAGCCGTAGTTAATAAGGGGATGCGTTTCACGAGAGCGCCTTTTAAAAGCAATTGCTCTTTTGGCCTGAGATTAGTGTAAATCCACTGGCTTCAGATTCTTCTGTGAGTGCAAAAACCCTCCCCCCTTTCCACTGGGTTCACCTGCTCCTCTAAAGGCCTGCCTCAGGCACCAGGTTTTTTTTGAAGGTGTGATCTACCTGAGCCAGGGCCCTGGGGGTGCGGGCCATGGATGTGAATGGCTGAGGCGGGGGGGAATGAGTGGCCAGCAGCTCCAGCCCATCGTTCTCATGTAGAAATGGAGGCCCAGCGTTGCTAGAGCTTTTGATTTTAAGAGAAGCCAGACATGTGGATTATTTTACAAGTAATCTGATTTTGAAGTGTTTGGCAGTTAAATTGAAAATGCTGAAACTGTGAGCTGGATCTGACCTGTAAGCCACCTTTGACTTAAACCTCTCCTTGGTTATATTCCTCTGTTTTCCCTTTGGCCAAAGTGGATTTGACTTGAAACCCAGAGTCAGGTTTGCCCATCTGCCTCTCAGGAAAAGGCCCCAGTCATGTGATAGAAATAGTCTGGGGGGGTGTTCAAGGCTCACCCTCCCTTATGCTTTCAGGGGAGCTCTTTGCTCAGGCCCCGGTGGATCAGTTTCCAGGCACAGCTGTGGAGAGCGTGATGGATTCCAGCAGGTACTTCGTTATCCGCATCGAAGATGGAAACGGTACGCATGGGACTTGGAGCTTCCTCCTCTGAGAAGGGTTTTCTCTGCCTCTGGGAAGTGGGATTGATCGTGTGTTGTCCCCCAGGGCGACGGGCGTTTATTGGAATTGGCTTCGGGGACCGAGGTGATGCCTTTGACTTCAATGTTGCCTTGCAGGACCATTTCAAGTGAGTGGTTCCAGGAGACACATACTCATGCCTCCTCCCTCTTTCCCCGGACAGAATGGTCTCCCAGGTTAGGATACCCAGGTGGTTGTGTGTGGTATGTCTGCCAGCAGAGCCTCAGGAAAACTCACTTCTCCTTCGGGGCAGGTCACCTTCTCTGCGCCCTGCCAGTCCTCATCTCTGCTTTGAAGTCATTTCCTTTACCCGAGGCGCATCTCTGCCACCCCAGTCAGCTGGCCCAGCCTTTGAGGTGTCACATCTCTTCCCTCATCAGGCCCCTGAGCGGCCAGAGTCCTTGTCAGGCTCCTTTGGCCTTTCTGGGCCTGTCCCTCCATGCTGTGATAAGCGATGCTCGGATTCCCAGGCCACTCAGCACACACCCTCGTGGTCCTTTCTGAAGCTAAATGGGCAGGAAAGACTTCTCCCCTGCCATCTGCAGGCCTCCACCTCTGGCTGCGGGGAGTGTGAAGTGTGCGGCTGCTCTCGTGGGCCCCTCTAGCTCCTCGGCTCCGGGTGGCTGCTAAGAGGGGTGCTGTATGGAGGGTAGGAGACCTTTTTTGTTGCTTTCAGTGCTTTCTGGGCACTTGTCCTGTCTCAACCATCTACTTTTTAAGCCCCTGGGAGGTGTGTGGAGAACTTGTCTTAGTCTCCATGCCACATGCTGAGGACTAAAGACCAGTGTTAGGACTCTCTACGTAAGTGACCTCATGATTTTCATAGCAGTCTTTAAGGCATAGAGTTGTCATCCCATTTTGCTGATGAGGAAACTGACGTGCATGCAGCTGCTTATGCGTCAGAACTAGGATTTAAATTCACACCTAACTCCCAAGCTGCTCTCAGTTTCTACCCCGCTGCTGCAGTAAAAGCCTCGTCCTGGACTGGTGGCGGGTGTGAATGCAGCGAGTGCGTGAATGCAGGGCAGCTCGCCTCTTCCTCCCCTTTTCCTTCCTGTTCTCCCAGGTGGGTGAAGCAGCAGTGTGAATTTGCGAAACAAGCCGAGAACCCAGATCAAGGTCCCAAATTGGACCTAAGCTTCAAGGAGGGCCAGACCATCAAGCTCAACATTGCAGTGAGTCCCACCCTCACTTGGCTGTCACGGCCACCACACCAAGCCCAGTACAGAGCCCGTCACTCTTTTCTCACAGTTCAGCACATGTTTATTGAGCAGCTGCCCGGTGCCAGGTACTGTGCTGGGGGCAAACGAAAGGGCTCTGCTGTCATAGAGCTCAGAGTTGAGCTGAGATGGGGGGAGTCTGGGTGTGATTACAACATGGCGGGATGGTTCTACGACCTAGGGATGGATGTCTTCAGTGCCATGAGCTCCTAGAGGAGGAACGTGCAGTCCAGAGTTAGGGGGAACCAAGGAAGGCTTCCTGGCAGAAGCGACCTGTAAGCAAGGGAAGAGGGGTCAAAGGGTGGTTCAAGCAGAGGGAACGGCATGTGCCACGCCTCTGCTTTGAGGAACATCAGTCACTTGCTGCCAGAGCTGGTGTTTCTGTCCTGGCTTTTGGGGGACGGGGTGGGGTGTGGGGTCAGTGTGCTCATCCCAAGCTGTGTCTTGGTCTGAACCTTGAGGAATAGAAGATTTGGCAGCACTCTGGGCAGGAAAGCCTCAAGGGTGGGCACTGGGAGTCATGGGCAGCTTCTGCTGGTGGTGTTGTCCTGGCTCCCTGTGTCTTGTCCTGAGCTGCCCTACATCTGGCTTTCCCCCGTTAGCTCCTGTTGAGAAGAGGGAAAGGTCGAGCTGGGCTGGACAGCCAAGACTTGGCCTTTACCTGGCTGTGGGGGTGGAGATGAGTGATTCGGGGGAAGCAAGGACCCACTGGATTTGTTTTCTGAAGAAAGTCTGTAACCCTAAAATAACGCTCTTCCTCTTTACTTACTATCTCTTTCTCCTCTTTTCTGCTTCATGCTGGTGATGGTTTGGGACCCTTGAAGTTGGCCAGCTGGCCCTTAAGAGAAAATCCAGGTCATGTCCAGTGAACTGTTGGGGATGTGAATCTCTATCTTGCTGGGAGGAAACTAACATTTAATGAGCATCAGCTGTGTGCCAGGTAGTGTTTTTAGGTACTTCTCATGCGAATTAAACATCCTCCCCTTTTATAGGTGGGGAAATTGAGGTTTAGAGAGCTTGAGGGTCTTGCCCAGGGTCGTAGAGCTAGAAATAACTGGCACAGCTGGCCTCAGGCCCAGGTCTTTGAGGGCTTTTGCCTTCAGGCTGTGGTCTCAGCACATGATTAAGCTGCTGCTCTCCTGACAGGTGGGAACCACGTCGTCTTCACCTTTGAGCTGCTCTGGTTTCTGGTTCACCTGGGTGTTCAGGTTTTTGTTTTTCTTTTTTAAATGTTTTGTCGAAGTATAATATGCGTACAGAAAAGTGCACACATTATAAATGTAGAACTCAGTGAATTTTTAAAAACCAGGTTTACTCCTACAAACTAGCCCCCAGACCAAGAAGTGGACGATTATCAGCACTCTGGAAGCCCCTCTCCTGCTCTCTCCCACAGGATGGAGTGGCCACTATGCTGACTTTGAACACCCTAGGTTTTGTTTTCAGTGTTTTATTAATTGACTCATACACTTCATACCCTTTTGTGTATGACTCCTTTCCTTTACTCAGTGTAGTATTTGTGAGAGCATCCATATTGTTTTGTGTAGTTGCTTTATTCTCGTTGTGGCATGCTCCGTTATGAGAATGTATCCCAGTATCTACCCATTTAACTGATGGTGGACATTTAGGTAGTTTCCAGTTTGGGGCTATTGCAAGTAGTGCTGCTGTGAATGTTCAAATGTGTGTCTCTTGGTGCACATATGTATGCATTTCTGTTGGGTCCATGTAGGAGTGGAATGGCAGGGGCGTCAGTTCATACGTTCAGCTTTAAAGATCCTTTCAGTTTTTCAACGTGGTTTTCTCTGTTTACACTTCCACCAGCAGACTATGAGTGTTCTGGTTGCTCCATACCCTTGTCAGTGCTTGATATGCTACGTCTTAGCCGTCCTGGTGGGTGTGTGATGGTATAGCATTGTAGTTTGATTTGCATTTCCCTGATGATTAATGAAGTCGGGTGCTGAGTTTTTAAATTAAAAGCATTTGTGATAGCTTTAGAATTGTGATGCATTGAATATACCCCATAACAATGGAAGTGCTGGATGGATGGCTGTTGACCATCTTTTGGTGATACAGACGTTTGGGGCCCAGGGGTCACCTTGGGCCTCCTCTTGAAATTTTCTGATCGCAGAGGCACTCCAGCAGAACTGACTGATTCGCATTCCTCCCCTCTCTTTAGAACATGAAGAAGAAGGAAGGAGCAGCTGGGACTCCCCGAGCCCGGCCCGCCAGCACAGGAGGACTGAGCCTGCTTCCCCCTCCCCCAGGGGGGAAAACCTCCACCCTGATCCCTCCCCCTGGGGAGCAGTTGTCTGTGGGGGCGTCCATCGTCCAGCCAGCAGTTGCTCCCAGTTCAGGTCAGTGCTCGAGGGTGACTATTCTTGGTGCTAAACCTGCAGCCTTGGGTTCTTCTTCCTCTCTGGCAGTTGGGGCCCCATGGCTTTCCCTCCTTCGCTCACAGTTGTCACACTTAGTACCCGTGTGTGACAAACTGGAAGGTGGGTGCCACAAAGCTGGTCCTGTCCACACTGGGTAAGGGCTTCCTCTCTTCCCACCACTTACCCCTTCAGGGCGTCTGTCCCCCCTGATGGGCAGGGGCTACAACTCATTTGTTGCTGTGAAATCATCAGCATGTGGGTTCCTGGTTCTCAGAGGCTGCTCATTGAGTGAGTGAGTAAGTGATGGAGATATGGTCTCTGCTCACAGGGAGCTCAGTATAATAGGAGAGAGGAGTCATGGGCACAGAGACCAGACGTATGGGGACCAGACTAACTACCAGCTAGCATGATCTGGGGAGGCTTCATGGAAGAGGTGGCATTGAACTGGACCTTGAAGGAAGAAGATTGGGGCAGGGGACACTTGCCATTCCAGACAGAAGAAGAGCATGAATAAGGCTTAGACTTTTAATTTTTAAACACTGGGTGTGTTTAGGGAGATGAAAGCAGCATAAGTATTCCAAAGTGAGTGCTGGGAAATAAAATTGGAGATTTAGTTTGAAGCAAGCTCCTCAGTGAGGCTGTTGGGTGCTGGAAAGCTGAGAGGCAGCTCCCCCAGCAGGCTGCACTGGTGCTTGTTCCAGGGTGTAGGGAGTGCCTTTTGGAGACACTGGGATTCCAGAAGTTAGTGCCTAGTGCCAGCCTCTGGCAGTGCTGGGATGCCAGCCCAGTCCTTCAACGTCCCCACCCCGCCTGCCCAGCCCGGCTTGATGCTCCTGGCCTTCCCCAGGCTGGGTGACTGTCACCAGCCCACTTTCTCCACACAGCTCTCACCAGCATCTTGGGGGAATGGGGAGCAGGATCCAGACAAGAAGCCTGCTTTCTTTCCCTTTTAAGGGTCATGGACATTGGCTCCCCTATCTGGAGGTCAGGATTCAAACCTCAGCCCTGTGGGGAATATCTTAATCTAGGAGAGTGGCAGGAGTAGCAATCAGGGAGCACCCCTGCCTGGACCCTAGGAGTTATTCTCAGAGTGAGGTCAGAGGACCACTTGCCTTGGCATCACCAGGGACAGGGGCAGGACTCTGCATACTTAATGTTATTTGTGTGCTCACTAAGGTCTGAGAGCCACTGTCTTAGGCCATCCCTCCGTTGCTGGTGCATTTTTAATGGCCAGTATGGAGTTCCTGCTATGTGCCACGTAGTGTTTGAGGCCCTTTTGATACTACAGGTACAGCCCAAGTCCCTGCTCTCAAGGCCTTATGTTTTAATGTGTGAGACAGGCAGTTGGCATGTTTACAAACAAAATGGTGTCAGGTAATGAGAGTTGTGAATAGCTAACATTTTTTGAGCACTTACTCTATGTTCCAAAATCAGACTGGCTGAGTTCAAATTCAGCAAATTGCCTACTACTTTGTTCCTCAGTTTTCTTATCTGTAGGATGGGGGTAGTAATGATCCCTACAGTACAGGTTTCTTGTGCGGATCAGATGAGCCAATCCACGTACAGCACTCAGAACAACGCCTGGAACGTTGTAAGCACTCACGGAATGTCAGCTCTCATTTTAGTGATGTTGTCCTCATTATCATCACTGCTTGCTGGGCCTGTTCTCAGCCTTCCACGTATATTAACTTATTTAATCCTCAGACCAGTCAGTCTTATGAAGTAGTCACTGGTACTGTCTATTTTAGAGATAAGGAAACTGAGACTTAAGTAACCTGCATAAAGTCAAACAGCTGGTCCTGGCCTGTCTTCCTCCAGTGACTGTGATGAGGTTCAAATGAGATAATGTCCGTTGAGCACTTGGTGAACTGCAGAACTAAACTGTGGAGGGGGCCCTAGTTTTATCTGGTTTCCCAGCCCAGAGCACATTAGACATAGCAAAAAAAAAAAAAAATTTTTTTTTTTTTTTTTGCCACACCACGCGGCATGCAGGATCTTAGTTCCCTGACGAGGATCGAACCTGGGCGCCCTGCAGTGGAAGCGTGGAGTCTTAACCACTGGACCGCCAGGGAAGTCCCTAGACATAGCAAATTGGTGGGAAGGCGGAGGGTGGCAGGCACAGGGCCTTCAGAAAAGACAGCTGGCAGCACTGGGGGAGGTGCCAGAAAGAGAGAAAAGCAGGCACTGCTGTCCCATCATGCCACCCACCTCAGTGAAGAGATACACACAGCTGTATAACTAAAAATGGTAGCACTCTAGGCATTCTAAGCAGTAGATATGGAAAGACTGATAATGCTATCTGTAGCTTCCAGAACAGCCCAGGGATTAAAAAAAAAAAAAAGCTGAAAGGAATAAATTAAACTTTATCATTCTTATGAAAAGTAGGTAAATTAGAAAAGAAATTAAGCGAGGTAAACAGAAAATACAAAGTAAAATGGTAGAAACTAGTTCACATATTCAGTAAAAAGTATAAACTGGCAATATAACAAGAGAAATTGAGGGATCAAGTATAATAGTGGGAGAGGTCCAAAGGCCAAAAGCCTACAGTGCAGCCCTCAGCTCCCTAAAATACTGCACACACACACACTTGTTTAAAAAAAAAAAGAGATACACACAGATGCCCACTTCTTTGTTACTTCTGGAAGGCTCTCCCCAGCCCCTAACCAGTTTGGCTCCCAGGACTTGGTACTTGTCTAGCACAGAATTGTCTCAGCTTGTTGATGCAGACTCTGGACTGAGGACTTTATATAAAGACGACCTTGTGGTTTTGGTGGGCATTCTCCATCCAAGAGGTCAGGGCAGGAGACAGTAAATTTTAAACAGATTTCCAACGTAAACGGTTGAAACGAGGTCAGCCTCAGGTACGGGTGATGGCGTGTGACTCGGCCTTGCTGGTACCCCTCCCCTCCACCGGGTATGTGGCCTTCTGCTCTGTCTCCAGGAGCCCCTCAAGGGCTCGTAAGAAGACAGTGGAAATGTGGCTGCTTGTAGGTGTTTTGTTGCCCCAAAGCACGTCTCTCTGTGTGTGTCTTTCTCAGCCACCTGGAATCTTGAGTCTGATTTCGGGGTCACTGAGACAACCAGGCGGGGAGGTCTCTGACTCCTCTGTCTCCTTCTCTTCTCTCCCTTCCCTTCGGACTTGGGGACATCAATAGGAGGTGCCACTGTGTCCTGGCCGCAGCCCAAGCCTGCCGCTACTGCCACCGCCGACATCTGGGGAGACTTTACCAAATCCACAGGGTGAGGAGGGTCACATTCTCTGTGGGGGACTGGGGCCAAGGCTGTTTCTCTCAAAAACCTGGGAGCAACAGCTCTGATTCAGACATTTTCTGGCCAGCCAGAGGACAGAGCCCCAGAGTGCCCACTTTGGGAGGCATATTTCTCTCCGGGAAGGCTTTTTGCTGGTGTCCACTGCTGGGTGGCCTGGAGCCACCTTCTGCAACTCTTTCTGGTCTTTAAACCACCTCACCAAGTGCTTTGGCTTGTCACCAGTACCTCCCTCTTCCCCTCCTCCCCTGCAGCTACCCTAGGATACTGGGCTGAGAGTTAACCTGGGTTCTGGCCTTGGCCCATTGTCATGGGACCTCTGAGGCAGGCAGGGTCTCTTGCCTTTTTTGCTTCCTTAAAATTTCAAGCCTTTACTTGGCGTCAGGGTGAAGAGATGCTAAATACTAGTCACACAGTTGTTTATGTGGACAAGCTCTAGGACAGGAGTCAGCACGCATTTTCTATAAAGGACCAGGACGCAAATAGTTTAGACTATGCAGACCACGTGGTCTCTGTTCCAGCTACTCAGCACTGTTCTTGTAGCTCAAAAGCAGCCACCGACAGTATATAAATGAATGAGCATGGCTCTGTACCAATGAAACTTTACCTACTAAAACAGGCAGAGGACTAGATTTGGTCTAGTCCTGGGCTGTAGTTTGCTGACCCCTGTTCTAGAATATTCGGGGACTGGCCTTTTGGAGCTCCTTCTGCCCAGAAAGAAGTCACATTTTATCTGCTTTGTATTTTCAGATATCTGAAATCTCCCACCCCTCCCTATCTAACCTTTCCAGGTCGACCTCCAGCCAGACTCAGCCAGGCACAGGCTGGGTCCAGTTCTGACCTGAGCGCAACTCTTTTTCCTCATACAACTTCTGGAAAGGAGCTGCCTCGTCTGGGCGGAAGGAAGGAGGATGAAGCACTCCCTGGCCAGCCTCTGTTTGGAGCGTGACTCTCTCCTCTCCTCTTCCTTGCCTGGACTCTCCTGACAGACTGGGCGTGTTAGGCAGTAAATTGGCACCATGTCACACTGTTTCCTGGGATTCGAGTGTGCAGCCAGAACACAGGAGAAGAGTTCCAGGATCCCTATCCCTGTCTGTCCTCTTGACATGAGAGAGACTCTGAGACTTCTTCCATCACGAAGACTCGTATTAAACACAAGCCCCTGAAGCAAAAGAAGGGGTCGAGTGTGCTGCCTGGATTCAGATCAGCCCTTCTCGGGGGGGTTACAGGTGTCACGTGATCACTGGAGGGGGGCTTTCCTCACTCCCATTGGCTGTAGCCATTCCAGTCAGGTGCCTTAAGAGGAGGGATTCCTTCCTGATTTCTAGCAGGTTATAGGCTGCAGCTTGAACAGATAATCAGGAGGGAAATCAAGAGTATTAACCAGACTTTTAAGATTTTTTTGATACTTGCTTTGCTGACATGCTGATCTGCACTAACTCATTGTCTTTGCAAAAGGCTTGCTCCTGTAGTCTGCGCCCGCAGGGGCCTCTGAAAGCATTCCTCACTGTCAGTCGCAGGAGCTGCTCCGGGCCCCAGGAAGCAGTGTTCATCTCGGCTATGGGGCCTGGTTTCCGTGTTTGCCAGGCCGGGCAGGCGCTGGAAACCAGGTGCGACAGTGTTTGGGCTGGAAAGTGGCAGCTGTTCTCACGTAGGTGGGGCTTTGGCCTTCCCGTTCGCTGGCAGCTCTCTGGGCTCACAGTGCAGTTCCTGGCGGACTTGGGTTTTCTCCTGGGTGGTTTCTGAAGTGCCTTGTCTGCAGACAACCTCTTACTTTCTTTTCTCCTTCAGGGACTGTACATGACAGACAGAAGGAGTTCTGAAGCAACTGGAAGTCTAGGGTTGCCTGGTTTATAAGAAATAATTTTATAAGAAATAATTTTATCTGAGCACACCTCTAAAATTGCTTTTATCGACATACGTTACCTCTTAATTGAAAGATTTCCTTTTTGAAGGGTCAAGATGATGAACTGAAAAAAAGTGTTGGCCTCTTTGTGGGACCAGATTTCTAAGATAAAAAATAAATATTTCTACTCTGTCAGTGTACGTCAAAGATGGAAGTGTTTTTGGCGGCATGGCTGCCAAACCCTCCAGGATGCCTCAGCCACCTCTCGCCACTGAGCGTTTGTCCAGACTTAAAAGTCTGGGGCCACGGCGACAGATTGGCCACAGTAGGGGAATTTGGCCCTGTTGCCCTAAGGCAACCAGCAATTTCCCTTCTGCATAGAAGAGACAGTCTTTCTGCCATTCTGGGACATTCTGGGCTCCTTGCCTTCTAATGTGGGAGGAGAGTCCTGCCTCCCACCAAGACTTCCCCATAGAAGCATCTTCCTAAATAGTAAGGGTGTCCGGGCACACAGAGGCCAAAAAATAAGATAAAGGCCTCGGTGCTTGTCATGTCTGTGGGTTCTGTAAGAAAGATGCATTTTTGCTGTTGGTTATAGAAATGGCCGCTCTGGCTAATAAACTGTAAGGGAGGACAAAGAAAATTGGAATTGAGGATCCTCATGTCCTTTGAATAAGGAAAAGGAAATTGCAACCGGGGATTCTCAGGAGTAGTAAACTTCTTTGTGTCTGCTTCCCGTTACTCCCCATCTTATTTATAAGTGCTTAGAGGCTAGAAAAGAGGAAGCGTAGAGTTAGAGGAGACCCTTAACCAGAAGCATATACCATTGAAGGTAAGCCCTTGGGTCCTGCAGACAGACCTGGGCTTTGATCTAGGTTGTCTACTGGTAAATGTGTGACCACGGGCTCCTTAAGCCAAATGTCACTCAGATGAGGCATATAAAGCACTAGCAGGTGCCCATCCTATAATTTGACCTTAATCACCTTGATGTAGAATCAGGTAACACATCCAGAACCATTACTCATAATGGTGCTGATAAGGCAGCTGATGAAGAAACAGCAGTCAAAAAATCTAACCTGGGGCTTCCCTGGTGGCGCAGTGGTTGAGAATCTGCCTGCCAATGCAGGGGACACGGGTTCGAGCCCTGGTCTGGGAAGATCCCACATGCCGCGGAGCAACTAGGCCCGTGAGCCACAACTAGGCCCATGAGCCACAACTACTGAGCCTGCGCATCTGGAGCCTGTGCTCTGCAACAAGAGAGGCCACGGTAGTGAGAGGCCCGTGCATCGCGAAGAAGAGTGGCCCCCGCTTGCCGCAACTAGAGAAAGCCCTCGCACAGAAACGAAGACCCAACACAGCCAAAAATAAAAATAATAAATAAATAAAAATAAAAAAAAAAAACTAACCTGAAAAGCACTTTGAGGGGTCTCTGGGGGGCAGGGAATAGTCTGGTGCTCTCCATCACCAACTGGAATCCCAGCTATGGGACCTGGGTCCCCAGGAAAACTCCCAGTACCAAACCAGGCATCTCTTCACTTAACACCCTTGACTGGAGCTTCCAAATTGGTGGGGTGTGGGTAAGAGATGGGTGTTGGGTTTGGGGATTTTGAGACCTGAGCTGCTCTCTCTATAGCAGGAGAGGAGGACTTGGACATACTGAGGTGACAGGCAGACTACAAGATGTTTCCATGATTAAATGACATAACATTGCAACATCTGTCTTGCTGGCTTTAAAGAAACCAGCTGCCATGTATGAGTTGCCCTAATCCGAGGGTCACAGTGTCAAGGTGGCAAAAGTAGCCTCTGCCGACAGCCAACAAAAAGCTGAAGCTCTTAGGGCAGCGGTCTGCACGGAACCGGATGCTGCCAAAACCACCTGAGCTGGGAAGCAGAGCCTTCCTCAGTTGATCCTCAGGTGAGCCCCGCCTGCCAACACTGTGAGTGCAGCCTTACAGAGGACCCAGCCAAGCTGGGCCCAGACTCCTAACCCCTGGAAACTGAGTAAGTAAATGTGTTTCAAGCTGCCAAGATGGTGGTAATATCATTAGGCAGCAATAGATAACTAATACAAGAGGTGAGTGAAGGGCATTGGAGATGGGAGTCAGTGTGAGAGAAGAGTCTGGACAGGGACCTCCCTGGTTGCGCAGTGGTTAAGAATCCGCCTGCCAGTGCAGGGGACACGGGTTCGAGCCCTGGTCCGGGAAGATCCCACGTGCCGTGGAGCAACTAAGCCCGAGCGCCACAACTACTGAGCCTGCGCTCTAGAGCCTGTGAGCCACGACTACTGAGCCCATGTGCCACAACTACTGAAGCCCGCGCGCCTAGAGCCCGTGCTCTGCGACAAGAGAAACCACCACAATGAGAAGCCTGCACACCACAACAGAGTAGCCCCTGTTCACTGCAACCAGAGAAAAGCCTGCGCGCAGCAACGAAGACCCAACGCAGCAAAAAATAAGAAAAAATAAAAAGAATCCTCCTGCCAATGCAGGGGACACGGGTTCGAGCCCTGGTCTGGGAAGATCCAACATGCGATGGAGCAACTAAGCCCCTGCACCACAGCTACTGAGCCCGAGCACCACAGCTACTGAAGCCCGAGCGCCTAGAGCCCGTGCTCTGCAACAAGAGAAGCCACTGCAATGAGAAGCCCGCGCACCACAACGAAGAGTAGCCCCCACTCGCCGCAACTAGAGAAAGCCCGGGAACAGCAACGAAGACACAATGCAGCCAAAAATTAAAAAAAAAAAGAAAGTGGACAGATTTAATGGCTGTATGGCCTTGGGAGGTCACTTAACCTGCTCCTTGGGGGCCTCACTTTCCCTGTATGTGGACGGCAGCTATTGCTTATGTACTGCTTACTCTGCGCAAGGCACTGTTCTATGCACTTAACATAAAATTCATTTCAGGCGGTCCAGTGGTTAAGACTCCTCGTCCCCACCACAGGTGGCACGGGTTCGATCCCTGGTCAGAGAACTAAGATCCTGCATGCCGTGCGGCCAAAATAAATAAATAAATAAATTTTTAAAGATTCATTTCATTGTCACAACAGCCGTATGAGATAGGTACTCATCCCTGTTTTACAAGTGATGAGACTGAAGCACAGTGAGATTATGTAATTTGCCCAAAGTCACATAGCTGCTAAGTGGCAGAGCTGGGGTTGGAACCCAGGCAGCCTGGCTCTAGCATCCATGCTTTTAATCAGGTTGATCTTGAGTAGTGCTGCTGACAGGGCTGCCTAATACATGGACGTTCCCATTCCCTCATGTGGATTAAGAAAGCCCTAATATGGCAGGTATTCAATGACAGGCCAAGCGGTGGGGCTTTATTCCATAGGTAATTGGAAACCACTGAAATGCATCATAGACACACAGTAGGTGCTCAATATCTGTTGATTTCTCTGAGCAAGGAATGACAGGAAGATACCATCCTCTGTGGGCAGAGTAGACCTGATTATGGGTGTGTAATGCAATAAGAAAACAGAAAAACACAATATTAAGAAGCAAATGTAATATTATCATAGCAAAAGACTGGAAATAGCCTACATGTCTATATTAGTTATCTATTGCTGGGTAACAATCACCCCAAAACTTAGCTGAACACATTTCTTGTCTGACACCTGGACTGCAGCCTGTGAGGGGTGTGGAGACAGAGTACCCAGCTAAGCTGCACCTGGATTTCCCACCCACGGAAACTGAGACAATAAATGTGTTAAGCTGCTAAGTATTGGGGGTAAGGTGTAGACGTGCTCTCTTTTGCATAAAATGGGAAGGGGGAAATATACTTTATGTGCATAAAATATCTGGAAAGATATATAGGAAACAGCACCCCACAGGTTGCCTGCAGGGAGAGACTGGGTGACTAGGAGACAGGGATGGGAGGGATACTTACTTTTACTTTATAACGTTCTGTACTATTTGAATTTGAACCATGTAAATGTACCATCTTTTCGACAAAAGAAAATCTATGTTGAAGAGGTCGTCTGTCATCCTAACACCCAAAGATAGCACGGTTAACGTTTTAGTGTCTTCTCATGTTTTTCCTATTATATCTATATACAAGAAATATTTTTCGGGAATGCCCTGGTGGTCCACTGGTTAGGACTCGGCACTTTCACTGCTGTGGCCCAGGATCAATCCCTGGTCAGGGAACTAAGATCCCGCCAAAAAAAAAAAAAAAATTATTTTACAAACACGGGCTAATTCTGTCCTACTGTTCTGAAACTTTTCACTTAATATAACAATTTCTGGACTTCCCTGGTGGCGCAGTGGTTAAGAATCTGCCTGCCAATGCAGGGGACACGGGTTCAAGCCCTGGTCCGGGAAGATCCCACATGCCAGGGAGCAACTAAGCCCGTGCGCCACAAATACTGAGCCTGCGCTCTGGAGCCCACAAGCCACAACTACTGAGCCCGTGTGCCACAACTACTGAAGCCCGTGCACCTAGAGCCCATGCTCCACAACAAGAAAAGCCACTGCAGTGAGAAGCCTGAGCACTGCAACAAAGAGTAGCCCCCGCTCGCCGCAACTAGAGAAAGCCAGCAAGCAGCCATGAAGACCCAACACAGCCAAATAAATAAATACATACATACATACATAAAATTAAATATATATATATATATATATATATATATATATATATATATATATATATATAAAACAATTTCTCCAGTTGCTGAACGTTTTTTGTAACATTTGGAATGACTTCAAAGTATTCCGTTAAATGAACAACTTACATTGCGGGACATTTTGGTCTTTCTAATTTTTTGCTATTAAAGCCAGGCATTAAAAGGCATTGCAAATTAGCCTTAAGATATCTGGCAAATCCAGTTAACCAGAACATCTGTCCTCTAAGCCTCCCGGGTAATGTGGTTTTGCTGATGGTGGGCAGAGTCCAACCCAGCCTAGCACCCGGGTTCGGCAGGCACTTGGCCCCAGCAACCTGGGGTTGTTAAGTCCCAGTCACTTGTTTCCCAGTTACCTGAGTTGCAGATTTAGGACCCTCCACAGTGAGCAGGTGAGCACCCAACACAACTCCCTGCTGGTGGCTGGACCTTGGGGCCCTGGGCTGGGCACCACCTGGTTATGGAGCAGTGACCAGTGGGCAGCAGCCCTGGGGATTCAAATGCCTATACGCCAGGCTGAGCTGAGCAGAGTCACTGAGTCAGCACAGCAGGGGAGCTCAAGGCCTCTGGAGGAGGGTTGGTGTAAGTATGTGCCTCCCTGCAGCAGGATCCTGGGGCCCCCGGGGGTAGGGTCAAGGAGAGAGGAACTGTGTTTGCTGTCCCTCCCAAAATCTCACATTAGGCAGCATGGTGTAGAGGAAAGAGCATGGGTTTGGGGACTTCCCTGGTGGTACAGTGGTTAAGAATCTGCCTGCCAGTGCAGGGGACACGGGTTTCGAGCCCTGGTCCGGGAAGATCCCACATGCCACGGAGCAGCTAAGGCCGTGCACCACAACTACTGAGCCTGTGCTCTAGAGCCCGTGAGCCACAACTACTGAGCTTGCGAGCCACAACTACTTAGCCCATGAGCCACAACTACTGAAGCCCGTGTGCCTAGAGCCCGTGCTCTGCAACAAGAGAAGCCACCACAACGAGAAGCCCGTGCACCGCAACGAAGAGTAGTCCCCGCTCGCCACAACTAGAGAAAGCCCGCGCGCAGCAACAATAGCCAAAAATAAATAAATAAAATAAATAAATTTAAAAAAAAAAAGTTTTTTAAAAAACCCCCAAAAAGCCCAGGCTCCTCTTTGACAAAGATAAAACTCCCACTTATCCCCTCTGACTGATGGGGAAACCATTGGCTGTAGGCCTGCTGCTTTTCTTTCTGGATATTTACTTTTTTTCAAATGTAAAATCATAAAATTAAATATGCTTTTATAGACAAAACCCCCCTCCCTAAGCCCTAGAGATTCAGACCTGCATCCCCCTTTTGAGATGGATCCAATGCCTTCAAGAATGCAGGGAATGGACTTCCCTGGTGGCACAGTGGTTAAGAATCGCCTGCCAATGCAGGGGACACAGGTTCGAGCCCTGGTCCAGGAAGATCCCACAGGCCGCGGAGCAACTAAGCCAGTGTGCCACAACTGCTGAGCCTGCGCTCTAGAGCCCGCAAGACACAACTACTGACGCCCGCACGCCTAGAGCCTGTGCTCCACAACAAGAGAGGCCACTGCAATGAGAAGCCCGTGCACTGCAACAAAGAGTGGCCCCCGCTCACTGCAACTAGAGAAAGCCCACGCGCAGCAACTAAGACCCAATGCAGCCAATAAATAAATAAATAAATTTATTTAAAAAAAAAAGAATGCAGGGAAGTTGAGGCCAGGTGAGAGGATGGACATCTAACCTATTGTTAGAATAGACAGGACACATCTGTTTAGTTTCAAAAGCATGGTTTTCTCTATGGTCTCATCCCCATGCCATGTGGAGAAGGCACCTGAGCTTGTGAGAAGGAATGGGCAGCTCCACCATTTTACCGATGAACAAACTGAGGCCAGAGTGCCTCAACCAAGGTTGCAGGACAATCAGGAAAACAAAGACATTCTTCCTACAGGTCAAGTCATTGAGGTCTCACATGGCTTGGGCTCTGAAACAGGGCAGGCATGCCCCCTCAGTCTGGTTGGGCGACGGGTCAAGGCCAGAGCTTAGGAGTTTAAGGCCTTTTTTTTTTTTTTTTAACATTTTTATTGGAGTATAATTGCTTTACAATGTTGTATTAGTTTCTGCTGTACAACAAAGTGAATCAGCTGTATGTGTACATATATCCCCTTACGCCCTCCCTCTTGCATCTCCCTCCCATCCTCCATATCCTACCCCTCCAGGTAGTCACAAAGCATCCAGCTGATCTCCCTATGCTGTGCGGCTGCTTCCCACTAGCTATCTATTTTACATTTGGTAGTGTATATATGTCATTGCTACTCTCACTTTATCCCAGGTTACCCTTCCCCTCCCCGTGTCCTCAAGTCCATTCTCTACATCTATGTCTTTATTCCTGTCTTGCCCCTAGGTTCATCAGAACCATTTTTTTTTGAGTCTATATATATGTGTCAGCATACAGTATTTGTTTTTCTCTTTCTGACTTGCTTCACTCTGTATGACAGACTCTAGGTCCATCCACCTCACTACAGATAACTCAATTTTGTTTCTTTTTATGGCTGAGTAAAATTCCATTGTATGTATGTGCCACATCTTCTTTATCCATTCATCTGTCGATGGACACTTAGGTTGCTTCCATGTCCTGGCTATTGTAAATAGTGCTGCAATGAACATCGTGGTACATGTCTCTTTTTGAATTATGGTTTTCTCAGGGTATATGCCCAGTAGTGGGATTTCTGGGTCATATGGTAATTCTATTTTTAGTTTTTTAAGGAACCTCCATACTGTTCTCCATAGTGGCTGTATTAATTTACATTCCCACCAACAGTGCAAGAAGGTTCCCTTTTCTCCACACCCTCTCCATTGTTTATTGTTTGTAGATTTTTTGATGATGGCCACTCTGACCAATATGAGGTGATACCTCATTGTGGTTTTGATTTGCATTTCTCTCATGATTAGTGATGTTGAGCATCCTTTCATGTGTTTGTTGGCAATCCATATATCTTCTTTGGAGAAATGTCTATTAAGGTCTTCCACCCATTTTTGGATTGGGTTGTTTGTTTCTTTGACATTGAGCTGCATGAGTTGCTTGTATATTTTAGAGATTAATCCTTTGTCAGTTGCTTCATTTGCAAATATTTTCTCCCATTCTGAGGGTTGTCTTTTCGTCTTGTTTATGGTTTCCTTTGCTGTGCAAAAGCTTTGAAGTTTAATTAGGTCCCATTTGTTTAATTTTGTTTTTATTTCCATTTCTCTAGGAGGTGGGTCAAAAAGAATCTTGCTGTGATTTCTGTCATAGACTGTTCTGCCTATGTTTTCCTCTAAGAGTTTGATAGTGTCTGGCCTTACATTTAGGTCTTTAATCCATTTTGAGTTTATTTTTGTGTATGGTGTTAGGAAGTGCTCTGATTTCATTCTTTTACATGTAGCTGTCCAGTTTTCCCAGCACCACTTATTGAAGAGGCTGTCTTTTCTCCATTGTATTGTATATTCTCACCTCCTTTATCAAAGATGAGGTGACCATATATGCATGGGTTTATCTCTGGGCTTTCTATCCTGTTCCATTGATCTATATTTCTATTTTGGTGCCAGTACCATACTGTCTTGATTACTGTAGCTTTGTAGTGTAGTCTGAAGTCCAGGAGCCTGATTCCTCCAGCTCCGTTTTTCTTTCTCAACATTGCTTTGGCTATTCAGGGTCTTTTTTGTTTCCATACAAATTGTGAAATTTTTTGTTCTAGTTCTGTGAAAAATGCCTGTGGTAGTTTGATAGGGATTGCCTTGAATCTGTAGATTGCTTTGTGTAGTAGAGTCATTTTCACAATGTTGATTCTTCCAATCCAAGAACATGGTATATCTCTCCATCTGTTTGTATCATCTTTAATTTCTTTCATCAGTGTCATAGTTTTCTGCATACAGGTCTTTTGTCTCCTTAGGTAGGTTTATTCCTAGGTATTTTATTCTTTTTTTGCAATGGTAAATGGGAGTGTTTCCTTAATTTCTCTTTCATATTTTTCATTGTTAGTGTACAGGAATGCAAGAGATTTCTGTGCATTAATTTTGTATCCTGCTACTTTACCAGATTCATTGATTAGCTCTAGTAGTTTTCTGGTAGCATCTTTAGGATTCTCTATGTATAGTATCATGTCATCTGCAAACAGTGACAGTTTTACCTCTTCTTTTCTGATTTGGATTCCTTTTATTTCTTTTTCTTCTCTGATTTCTGTGGCTAAAACTTCCAAAACTATGTTGAATAATAGTGGTGAGAGTGGGCACCCTTGTCTTGTTCCTGATCTTAGAAGAAATGGTTTCAGTTTTTCACCATTGAGAAAGATGTTGGCTGTGGGTTTGTCATATATGGCCTTTATTATGTTGAGGTAAGTTCCCTCTATGCCTACTTTCTGGAGAGTTTTTATCATAAATTGGTGTTTAATTTTGTCAAAAGCTTCTTCTGCATCTATTGAGATTATCACATAGTTTTTATCCTTCAGTTTGTTAATATGGTGTATCACATTGATTGATTTGCAGATATTAAAGAATCCTTGCATTCCTGGGATAAACCCCACTTGATCATGGTGTATGATCCTTTTAATGTGCTGTTGGATTCTGTTTGCTAGTATTTTGTTGAGGATTTTTGCATCTATATTCATCAGTGATATTGGCCTATAGTTTTCTTTTTCTGTGACATCTTTGTCTGGTTTTGGTATCAGGGTGATGGTGGCCTCTTAGAATGAGTTTGGGAGTGTTCCTCCCTCTGCTATATTTTGGAAGAGTTTCAGAAGGATAGGTGTTAGCTCTTCTCTAAATGTTTGATAGAATTCACCTGTGAAGCCATCTGGTCCTGGGCTTTTGTTTGTTGGAAGATTTTTAATCACAGTTTCAATTTCAGTGCCTGTGATTGGTCTGTTCATATTTTCTATTTCTTCTTGGTTCAGTCTCAGAAAGTTGTACTTTTCTAAGAATTTGTCCATTTCTTCCAGGTCGTCCATTTTATTGCCATATAGTTGCTTGTAGTAATCTCTCATGATCCTTTGTATTTCTGCCGTGTCAGTTGTTCTCCTTTTTCATTTCTAATTCTGTTGATTTGAGTCTTCTCCCTTTTCTTCTTAATGAGTCTGGCTAACGGTTTATCAATTTTGTTTATCTTCTCAAAGAACCAGCTTTTAGTTTTATTGACCTTTGCTATTGTTTCCTTCATTTCTTTTTCATTTATTTCTGCTCTGATCTTTATGATTTCTTTCATTCTGCTAACTTTGGGGTTTTTTGGTTCTTCTTTCTCTAATTGTTTTAGGTATAAGGTTAGGTCGTTTTTTTGAGATTTTTCTTGTTTCTTGAGGTAGGATTGTATTGCTATAACCTTCCCTCTTAGAGCTGCCTTTGTGGCATCCCATAGGTTTTGGGTCATTGTGTTTTCATTGTCATTTGTCTCTAGTTTTTTTTTGTTTTTGGGGTTTTTTTTTGCTGTGTTGGGTCTTCGTTGCTGTGCACAGGCTTTCTCTAATTGCGGCGAGCAGTGGCTACTCTTCATTGTGGTGCACAGGCTTTCTCATTGCAGTGGCTTCTCTTGTTGCAGAGAACGGGCTCTAGGCGCACGGGCTTCAGTGGTTGTGGCATTTGGGCTCAGTAGTTGTGGCTCATGGGCTCTAGAGCGCAGGCTTCGTAGCTGTGGCGCAAGGGCTAAAATGCTTTGCAGCGTGTGTGTCTGTATTTTTTACAGTTTTTTTTCCTGTAACTGATATCTAGTCTCACAGCATTGTGGTCGGAAAAGATACTTGACACGATTTCAATTTTCTTAAATTTACTGAGGCTTGATTTGTGACCCAAGATATGATCTATCCTGGAGAATGTTCCATGAGCACTTGAGAAGAAAGTATATTCTGGTTTTTTTAGGATGGAATGTCCTGTAAATGTCAATTAAATCCATCTTGTCTAATGTGTCATTTAAAGCTTGTGTTTCTTATTTATTTTCATTTTGGATGATCTGTCCATTGGTGAAAGTGGGGTGTTAAGAGTTTAAGGCCTTCAAGGCTGGGCCAGGGAACACAAAGCCGAGACTGCAGCTGGGTCTTGGTTCCCAGTCGGCTCCGCCACCCTTCAGCGTCGAGACCCTGAGCAATTAGCTTAATCTTCACTTTCCCGTTTATGCATAAGGAGCTAATAATCCCTGTTTGCTGGGTTGTCCGGAGCAGTAAATGCGATCGTGTATGAAAAGCCCTCCACCTAGTGCGGCTCCCAGGTAAGCGCTCGTAGACTGAGGCCGCCGCACGCTCCCAGCGGCCGGCCCCGCCCCGGGCCCAGGGCGCACCCTCCACCCCAGGCGACGCGGGGACGCGGGCGGGTCGGGCGCGGGCTCCGCCCTCTGGCTTCGCCTGGCCCGGCCCGCTCGGCCTCGGCGGCAGCGGTGGTGTCGCGCGAAGGTAGGAGGCCCGCGGCGCGCGCTCCCGCGGGTCAGGGGCTCGGGCGCGCGGGGCGGGCTGCGGCGGGAGAAGGCCGCGGGGCCGAGATTGCGGCGCGCGCGGAGGGCGGGAAGGCGGGCGCGCGCCAGAGGGCGGGCTGGAGCCGCAGTCCCGGCCTTGGGGGCGCTCAGGGCGTACGCGCCGCACGCCCCGGCGCTGCCCGGCTCGGCCTCCTGGAGAGCGCGCCCGGGGCCTCTGCGGACATCCTGCCAGCCGTCCTGCTCCAAATCCTGCCCGGATTCCCGCGGGCTGGGGTAGGCGGCAGGGGACGGGGGCCTGCCCGGGCGCAGCGGCCTGCAGACAAGCGCCTCTCCGCCCCGGGGGTCCCCTCTTTCCAGGCTGAGCTGCGGTAGGAGGCTTTTCCCAATTGTCACCACCAGCAGCGATCGCTTACTGCGGCTTCCTGTGGGCCAGGCACCGTCCCTGCCCTCCTCGCTTGGGATAGTGTTTCAGTGCAACATACGGAGTCGAAAGTAGCTCCGCTTTACCGATGAGGAAACTGAGGCCCAGGGCAGTCAATTGAACTGCCCAAGATGGCACAGCCTGTGCAGGGATTTGGGGCCTCCTTGGGTTACTCAAAGTAGGGCCTGAGACCCCACCCTCGTGCCAGTCTCTGGGGTTGCCGTTACGAGCAAGCTCCCTTGTGATCTTTATGCCAACCCGAAAGGACAGTGCTCTGAGGCAATGTCTGCCCCCTTGGTGGCCAGTCTCCCCGGCTCCCTCTGGGACCTTGACTTGTCTGGGGGATTGGGACACTGGGGGAGGGGGCCACGAGGGTACCGTCAGTCTGTTTTCATCTGAGATTTCCTGTTTTCCTTAGCTAAGCTCACAGTAGGTGCTTAACAAACAAATCCTGTGGCCGGATCAGACCAGAGGCTAAGGCCAGGCTCCTCAGTCAGGAAAGACCTCAGGAGTTAGAACCCCTGGATCTTGGAGGTTTCCTTGACTTAGCTCCTCCTCTCTGGTCTTTCTCTCAAGCCCTGGGGATGGGGGTCAGCCCTCAGAGACTAGGTACCCCTCCCACCCAGGAGTCCCCTGTGGGGGACACTGCCCGGTTTTTACCTTGAACTCCTGTGAGGTGTTCGGGTGTTGGGTATGTGTTCGCTGGGGTCCTTCTGGGAACTCAGTCTGCAGGTCACATCGAACATGGCCAAGGCTTGCCGTGTGTGACCCCTGCTAAACCGTTTCTATTTTTTTTCATTTAATTTCCTATATTACTACTTGTCTCCTAGCATTCATTCATTCACTCAACAGCTGTTCATGGCGCTTTGGGCCTTAGGCCCTGTGGAGACAGCAGTAAACAAGGATGACTTGGTCCCTGACCTTGGAGCAGACAGACAACATACATGTAGGAGGAAACAGTGAACAGTTACTGGCAGGAACCACTTTGGCTGGGAGGTCAGGGTTCACAATCTCAGAAGGTGACGTTTTTGGCCAGGGTCTGGAGTCAGCCATGAAGAGAAGGGAGAAGAGCATTCCAGGCAGAGAAAATGACAGATGCAAAGGCCTTGAGGCCGGAGCATGCTTGGTGTGTTTGAGAATCAAGAAGGCCAGCATGGCTAGAGTGGACTAGCTGGGGGAGAGGGGAGATGAGGTGGAGAGGTAGACCTGGGCTAGATTGAGCAGGCCTTGTTCACTGTGGTAGGACTTTGAATTTTATTTTGAGTGTGATAGTAGCCAGCATGGGGGTTGAATAGAAGAGGGATGTGTGAGAATAGACTGGGCTGGGGGACAAGAGAGGAAGTAGGGAGACCCATGAGGAGCCATCTCAGCAGGCCAGGCAAGCAGTGGCAGTGGCTTATATAATATACATCAGAGACCTAGGGTGGCGCCTGGCATACAGTAAGCAATACATGTTGGTAGCCATTGTGTGATAGTTTAAAACTCTGGAACCAGGCATACTTCTCACCTGTGGCTTCAGCTCTTCATGGCTGGATGACTTTGAGCAAACCATTTAACTTCACCCAGCCTTAGTGTTGTCATCTGTAAAGTGGGTAGAACAGTACCAGCATCATGGGACTGTCAAGAAGGTTAAAATAGATATGGTACAGATGCAGAAATTGGGGCACAGAGCCTGGCTCATGGTTGGCTCAATATGTTTATTATAATTTCTAGTCAGCAACTGGAGAATAAAGAAAGGATAAGGGGGTGAGAGCAGCTGGTATGTTTGACTCATGAGTGGCCTTTGAGGGACTTTTTGGCTAGGGCCTGCAGCTGGACCTGGTAAATGGCAGCTTTGCAGGGTGGTCAAAGGACTAAGCAGGACTGGGGAGGGAGTGAGTGCAACGGGTGTCTCCTCTGTGTTTATTCGCCCAACCTGAGGGCTGAGGGTCTACTGTGTACCAGGCAGGGTTCTAGATTGGGTAGGGTGCTGGCTGAGGAAAGGCACAGAATAATTCAGTTCAGTTCACCAAGCACATTGGGTACTGGGAGGAGCCAATAATACTAGTGAAGATAACACTAATAATAGACAACACGTATGCACTATGTAACAGTGGGTAATCATTAAGGTAATTCTAGCTGATAACGATAGTGAAATCCTGAAATCTCAGTGGCTTAACACAACAGAAGTTTATTTCTCATTTGTGAAAAGTCCTGTTCGGTGGCTTTCTACATGGTGACCCATGGACCCAGACCCCTTCCAGCTTGTGGCTCTGGCATCCCCTAGGAACTCAGTGTTATTTCCTTCCAGCTGGGGGAAGGACAGAAGTCCTTGTGGGAGGTTTTTATGGGCCAGGTCCGAAGTGGCACACCTTCTTTCTGTCTTAATTCTGCTGGTAAGAACTTGATCACATGGCCATATCTGACTGCAGTGGAGTCTGGGAAATGACTTTGAGCCATATTCCTAAGAAGAATCAGAAATGTTTTTTGGTGAACACAGAGCAGTTTCTGTCACACCATATCCAGGCACATAGCTAAGCATAGATCATCTTATTTAATCCTCATAATAGAAGCAGGCACTGTTATTATCCCATTTTACAGAAAAGGAAACTGAGGCTCAGAGAGGCAAAGTCATTGGCCATTGGCCCAGGGTCACACAGCTTGTGGGGAGGTACAGCCAGATTGGATTCCTGGCAGTCAGACGCTGAAGCTATAACATCCAGATCTTTCCTATGAGGAATTCAATTGTTGTTCTGAGAATTGGACGGAAACTGCAGACATTAGAAAATGCACATACACACAGGGTTTAGATATGGTTTCTTGGGCTTTATAATAGAACCCAGAAGGACCGGAGGGGGAGAACTTTGTGGACAGAGCCAAGGGTTGGAATCACTCAGTGCAAAGGGTTCTGACATCCTGCTCCCTTCCCCCATCCCCTAGGGCACTGGGCACTGGCTGGGGAAAGGCACAGAATAATTCAGTTCAGTTCACCAAGCACATCTGGGGCCCCCTCTCTGCCAAGCTGGGCAAGCAGGTCTGGAGAGCCTGGCCTGCGGGTGTTTGTGGCCACCCCCTGCTCTGGTTATAGGTGTGCAGCCTGTAGAGGAGATTTCTGGAGGCTGTCTGGAGGTGGGAAAATGGAGTCCCAGGGTTTTGTAGTGACAGCTTCCTGCCTCTGGCTGAGTTTACTTTTGCCTAAATCTGGCCTCGGTTGCCATGGCAATGTGGAGGCACTTATTTTTTTGGCTCAGTGTGCCCTGTTTCCTGGTTTTCCATTTCCAGAGCAGATTCCCTAGTTGGGGGTGAGGGTTCCAGGCTCCGCTTGGACTGATGTACATTTATGCAGCACCTGCTGCATTCCTGGGTCTGACTTAGACACGGTTGGTAGAGCGTTGAAGTGCAAATGCCCCGGTCTTGCCTTGAGGCACCTATTGGGAGGCTGCCTGGCTTAAGTGGAAAGGACTTAGGGCTTCCCACTTCCCTGCAGCAGTGTGCCACTTTGAATAGGTAAGAGTCCCAACCTCTCTGTGTCCCGGCTTTCTCATCTGGAAAGGGGTTGAGGTGAGGATTTAATGAGATAACGTGAATGTGCCTCCTATGGGACATGGCATTAGAGCAGAGGGCACCCTGAGGCTGTGGGCCAAGAGGTAGCAGGAGCCCAGACACATGGTGCTAATGACAATAGGAAGAGCAGCCGCCATTTACTCACTGCTCACCATGTGCCAGCTGTGGTGCAAACCCCTTACACTGTTCAACCCATTTAATCTTCACAGTGACTCTATGTGGTAGGTGCTATCAGTTTCATTTTAGAGATGAGGAAACTGAGGCTCAGGGAGGTAACTTGTCCAAGGTCATACTGCCAACAAGTGGCAGAGCTGGGGCTCCGATGCGACCCCATATCTGACCCTGATTTCAGAGCTGACAGCCTAACCACTACATCACACAGCCTCCTTGCCTTAGGGAAGGAACAATGGCAGGCAGTGGGTGGACCTCTGAGCCCCAGGGTCCGGGGTACAGGGACTGTACATTTCGGATTTTCAGATGAATGAAATCAGTATTGATCACATGCTCACTCTGAGCCCGGTGCCCAGTCGTAAGCTCTCTATGCGCCCAGGTGACTCCATGGGATGGGTGCCAATATTCGCATCTTACACGAAGACGCTGGAGGCTCAGATAAGCAAAGTTGCTTTCCCTGGGGCACACAGCCAGTGGGGAGGGGTGGGGTTAGGAGTCGGAGAAGGGGGATTCAGTTCCTTGCCTGGACTGGGCAATTCCACAGCCTGCACCTGATGTGGGCAAACGTCATCCCAGCACCCTGTAAAGACATTCTTAGCAAACCCTGTGACCCCTTTTCTGGGTCAGTAAAGATGGTCTTGAAGACTGGCCTTTCCTGCCTCCTGCATGTTGACCCCACCCCCTGCGCTGGGAGAGGGTAGAGTGTGTGTGCATGTGTGTGTGTGTGTGTGTGTGTGTTTGTGTAGTGCGGGGCGGTCTTCACCTCCAGGTCCCTTCCCCCTTTCCCTCCCCCCTCCTCTCCATCCTTTCCCTCTTCTTTCCACTCCTTCCCTTTCTCCCCAACCTCCTCCCCTCTCTCCTCTCCTCCCCCTATTCGCCCTTCCTCCTCCGGTTCCCCTCTGCCCAGCTTCCCGCCCACCCTCTCCTTTCCCCTCCCCTCCCTTCCCCTCCCCTCCCCCTCAGCCCCGCCCACCTCCCTGATCACGTGGGGGCGCCGCCGGATTTAAGCCTAATCTGCCCAGCGCTCAGCACAGCAGTCTGGCTGTAGGGTGGGCGGGCTGTGTTGTTCTCCAGGGCCCTGGCGCAGGGCCTGGAGAGGGGTGCCCACGGCCTCCACCCCATGAACTTGGGGCTGGAGGGGTCGTTGGAGGCCCAGCTGGCACTGGAGGCGGTTATCCAGGTGGGTCCTGGGGGCTGTGCCCACCCTGTGCAGGGCAGGGGAGTGTGGGCCTAGCAGGAGTGGGAGGCGTGGGCACATCTTAGGGGTCCAGGGGTGGGAGAGCTGTGGTGGCGGGGTGCGCAGGGACCCCAGCTTGCAGCTCCCGGCCAGACTGGGGGTAGAGGGGTGCTCAGGGCTCAACTCCGTGGCTCCCTTATCCAGTGCCCCTCGAGTGCAGGGGAGTCCCTACTTCCAGATTTTAGGGTTGAGGTGACCTCTGCTGGAGCAGTGGGGTCATCACCCATCTAGGGCGGGAGCTGGATTGGAGCCCCCAGCGCTCTGTGCTGCCCTGGGAGGTTTGTGAGTGGGCCGTGGGCTTTGGTTTGCTTCTCTGGCCCCTGAGGGGGCCTCTTTCCCGGGGCAGGGGGCACACAGAGTGTCCTCCCATTGGGCTTTTTGTGACTCTCACTCCCAGGCTTCCTTCCCTTTGGGGATTTCCCGAGGGTCTCCTGGGCACCCACATCTTTGTTTGGTGTGGCAGGACTTTGTTTCTCTCCCACCCACGCCAGGGAGCCCAAGGTCCCAGGTCCCCCCGCAGACTCTCCCTCTTTCCCTGCAGACACCGGAGAGCAGCATCCTGGGGTCGGGCCAGGAGAAGGGCCTGAACGTACAGGACCGGGCCCAGGATACCCAGCCCACCTACCTGCCTGCCCGCATCAGGGAGATTGTCACCCACAACTTCTCCCAGCCTGAGAGCCCAGGTACCACTCCCCTTCACAGACACTGCCTGCATCTCACCTCTTCTCACATTCCCCTCCTCAACAGTCATAATGACGATAATGAGTGCAGCTTCCATTTCTTGAACAATCACTGTGAGGCAGGCACAAGCCTGTGATGGAGGGTCCCATTTTACAGATGAGGAAATGGAGGCTCAGAAGTATAATTTTCCCAGACTTGTTCTCCATGTGATGCTGCTGGAAGGCAGGGCTGAGCATCCCCTCCTTGCTTGCGGGCAGCCTGCTGCAAAGACTTAAACCCCAAACACCACATTCTCTCCCAGGGAAGGTGTGAGCTGGATGAACCCAGGATTAGAGGGGGAGGGCAGCTCAGCTTAGCTCAGGGCTTTGTAGAAGTATAAGGGGTGGCAGTGTCCATTCCCCACCCGGGCAGGAAGGCTGATGGGCCCCTGTTCCCCCTGGAGGGCGGCACCCACACCTCGTATGTGGGTTGAGAGAGTCTGGGAAGGGCCCCCTCAGCTACAGCTCCTCGTGGGCACCTGGTCCATCTTCCTGCCTCCAGGGATGGGTAGGGCACCTGTAGGGGGAGGCGGTCCCTCAGGATGCAGGTGGAAGCTAATTGTGTGCCCGCTGTCCCTCTCCAGCCCTGCTGCCGGCCACCGAGATGGCATCCATGCTGTCACTGCAGGAGGAGAACCAGCTTCTGCAGCAGGAGCTGTCCCGCGTGGAGGACCTGCTGGCCCAGAGCCGGGCTGAGCGCGATGAGCTGGCCATCAAGTACAACGCGGTCAGCGAGAGGGTGGGTGCTGCGGGGGGCTGAGAGCTGGGCTAGGGGCTCCCCTGCCACAGGGGTGGGGAGACAGCCAGGGCAGGCCCGCTTCCTGGGCAAAATGTGGGCCCTGGAGTCAGGCTGCCTCCATTCAGATTGTGGCTCTGCCCACCTGAGTGGCCTTGAGCAAATCACCCCGCTCTGCGAGCCTGCTTTCCATAGCGGGGACAGTAATGTGACATGGAGCTGTGGGGAATCAATGAGACAAGGGGATGAAGTGCCTGGAACCTGGGGTATTTCATTCCTGGCTGTCCCGAGCCTGCTTGGGGGGGTGGGGCACGGAGAACAAGACCCCTAGAGGCCCCTGCCACCCCTTGAGTCTCTGGGCATCTTCCTGCGCCCCAGTTACCTGGACCTTGGGGTCCACCCAACAGGCTGGGGTAGCCACAGACCTGCCCTGCTCCCTGTAGGGGTGAGGCCCAGCAAAGGAAGGAAGGAAGGAGAAGCCGGGCCTGCCTGCAAGTCCAGGCAGGATTCACATCCCCCGGGACCTGTGCTGTAGGGCCTGGGCAGGAGGTGGGTGTGAGTGGAGTACAGGTGGTTCTTAGTGCATTTTCTCCTTTAGGCCTCCAGGCTCGTGGGAGACGACCCTGGGGAGTTGATGGTGGCTGAAAGTTGGTGAGAGAGTTGCATGAGGGAGGGAGTGTGTGTGCGGATGGGAGATGTGTGGGTGGTAATAACACTCATTATAGTAGCTGCTGGTTACTGAGTGCCTACTGTGTGCCAAGCATGTGCTGGGTGCTTTACATTTAATGCACCAAGGTCGGGACCATTATGATGCTCATTTAACAGAGGAGATAACCGAGGCTCAGAGAGGGGAAGCACTCTACTTGGGGGTCACACAGCCGAGGGCTCTGTGTTACAGTTTTGTTTCCTGGGTATGGGAAGAGGCACCTGGCCTGGGAGTTCCAGGGGGCACCTGGCCCTGGGAAAGCTGGAAGGGCCTCAGACTTGACCCCTGATGTTACAGACGGAAGATTGAAGCTGGCCCAGGGTCCCCTGTGTGGGACTGGCAGAGCTAGGGATGGCTGAGGACCCCTGAGCCGGGCCTGTCCATGCAGGGGCTTGTATACCCGTGATGGGAAGAGGGATCTGTGTTCCTCTGTGTGGTTGTGGGATGTGCCCGTGTCCTGGCATCCGCCTGCCTGGACAAGCCCCTGACGTATTGGGACTTGCAGAAGAGCAGGATGGTCCCCGGCACTGGGGACCGTGCAGAGCTAGTTTTTCCAAGTTTGCAGGGGGTGTGGCAGGCGGGCTGGGCGGAGTCTGTATTGTTGGTGGTGGGCCCTGAGCCAGCCCCCTCCTGTTTAGGCTGGTCATCTTTTGGCCCCTGGCACAGTGTCAGGCCCCTGGGGGCTGCCTCTTTTACTTTTATTTATTTATTTATTTTTGGCTGCCTCTTTATTTATTTATTTATTTATTTTAAAAAAAATATTTATTTATTTATTTATTTGGCTGTGTTGGGTCTTCGTTTCTGTGCGAGGGCTTCCTCCAGCTGCGGCAAGCGGGGGCCACTCTTCATCGCGGTGCGTGGGCCTCTCACTATCGCGGCCTCTCTTGTTGCGGAGCACAGGCTCCAGACGCGCAGGCTCAGCAGTTGTGGCTCATGGGCCTAGTTGCTCCGCGGCACGTGGGATCTTCCCAGACCAGGGCCCGAACCCACGTCCCCTGCACTAGCAGGCAGACCCTCAACCACTGCGCCACCAGGGAATTGGCTGCCTCTTTTAAATGCCAACTTCTGACTGACAGTGAGGCTAGCACCGCCCCTCAGTCTGGCATGGGGAGGGAAGAAGAGGTGGAGGTAGCGGGTCCCTTTTCTGCTAGGACACAGCTGTGGGGCTGGGCCGGTTGGGGGAGCTGCTTTAGTCTAGAAAGTTTCCTTGTGTGGCTGGGGAGACCCCTGAATAGCATGTAGAGCGAGCCTGGCAGGAGACTGTCCTCTGTCTGAGATGGTGTGAGTGTGGCGCCCCCTGGAGGCAGGGGCTGCATGACAGTGAGCTTGAGGCCTTTCCTGGGGGTGGGTCCACAGGGAACCTCAGAGCCTGGAGATCACCTCATTAGAGATGGGGAAACAGGCCCAGGGAGGGGACATGACAGGCCCAAGGTCGTTGGTGGAGCTGGACCGAGACCCCTGGTCCGGGGCTCTGTGCTCCTGTGGCACGGTCACTCCCTGCTGCCCACTTGTCCCCGGGCTGCAGGTGACAGGGCCTGCCCTTGTGGCCATAACTGGTGCACGTGCGCTGGCTTAGAGGGCCAGTCAGTGAGGTTGTTCCGACCCCTTAAACCCCACAGCGTCCCTGGGAAAGGGGAGTGGAGGTGAGGTCAGGATCTCTGTCCTGTTGGCTACATGTAGGGAAACTGAGGCAGGGGCTCCCAGTGGCCACCTCCCAGGTCAGAGGGAGAACCTCAGGGTCCCAGTGGAAGCCCCTGCTTCTTCCTGTCCCTGATGAGCAGGCATTGGGCGAGGCAGCTGGGATGGCAGGGAGGGAGTCGGATCCACAGGCCAGGCCCCCTGCACCCCCCTACCCAGTGTCCATGGCAACCTGGACCAAGTGAATGGAGTGGCGGGGACTGGGGCAGCAGTTGCTAGAGGAGACAGTAAACTTCTTTCATCCCTGGCTTGGTAGCAGCCTCCTTCCCTCTTGAATTACAAGTAAAATTGAAAGGCTGCTTGGTGAGCAGCAAAGTTTGTGGAACGGGGTAGGGTGTGGCCAGGAGTGGCTTGGGTCTGGCCGTGAGCGATGGAGAAGCGGTGGAGCACCTGGCAGCTGCAGGAAGCCTTCTAAAGCCGAGAAGCAGACAGCATCTGGTTCACACAGATGTGCAAAATGCACACAACACAAGCCACAATCAGACCCTCCCCACACACCAACACAAACCCACCTCGGGGAGACGCTCAGATTCACAGGAGCTGCCCAGACAGCGCACAATCCGACCCACACGCACAGTCACACACCGTGGTATATCCGGCACACCCGCACCGCAGACAACACAACGTTGTCTCACAGCTCCTGGACACCTGCAGCCAGACAAAGGTACACACAAGTGCACAGACGCGTGCAGAGCCCAGCTTCGCTCCCCAGGTCCGCCCACTTGTGACTGTGCACACAGTCATACAGACACATGGACACGTGGGTGCACACGAAGACGTACCCATCGCCCGCAGCACAACGTAGACCTTGGACTGCAGCCGCCACCTCACCCGGTCCCTGTGAAGGCCCAGACCCAGAGACACACAGGGTCCCACATGGAGACAGATGACAAGACGCACCCCACCCACACCCAAGGAAGCGCCCGCATCCATGCACAACACACTCACAGCATCTCGGTGCCACCGTCACCACATGCAGATGTGGATGCTCTGCCCATCACCTGACTTAGGTGGACTTCGCGCAGATACTGGCCACGGGCCTGCAGCACACCCTCCAGGCGGAGACCACCTGCACCTTGCCTTCTCCTCCACCCTCAGACCGGATCCCCCCCACATAAGCTGAAGCCCCCAAGCAGCCTCTGTGGGCACAGTCACCCTGCCCGGCGCTGTCCCCGGGGGTGGGCGTGGTTTTGCCGAATATCGGCTTCCCTGTGCACCGAGGCCGAACAGAAATACGGAGACAGGGATTTTGGAGGAGAGAGATGGCTTTATTTTTCTGCCAGGCCGAAGGCAAGACACAGCAGGCTAGCGCCTCAAGAACTGTGCCCCCGCTCCTTGGGAATCAGGGAAGATTTTATATGTGGGGCTCGCAGTCCGGGGTATGTGATAAGGATCAGAGTAGTGAAGGTCTTGCATTTTTCCTTTCCTTTGCATTATTTCAAAACAGTCATAGCTGGCCTCAGGTCGCCCAGTAATTGGGGTCCGGCGGTCTGGTAATTGCGTCCGTTTGCCTCGTCCGTTTGCCTCTGGTTTATCAGCCGGCGACCTTGTTTCTGAAATGCAAAAACTATAGGGGGTGATTTGTTATCGAATGTTAAGTGCCGGGACAGAGTAAGGTTAGGGATTGAGAGGCAGGGGATGTAACTCGCAGAACTAGGTGTGATAGGTGCTGAATGTAAATTACATAGTGTCAGGGAGTGAGGTTAGCTTTGTCAAATTACTACAAATTAGTGACAGTTAAAGTAAAACAAGGAGTGATTGACTCTTTCAGGCCAGGTTATGTTTCTTCTCTAGCCTGTTCACTGTTCCCTTTATTCTCCTTGTTCTCAGGGGAGGGAAAACTTCATTTCTATATTTGCTGCAACAGGGTGGGAGTGGGGCTGGAGATGACTCTCAGCTTGGTGACTCACTGGGCCTCTCCTGCCATACTGCTTAACACAGGCCTGGGGGGCTGACCTGGCCTGGCCCCGTTACTAGCGTGGGGGAGAGTAGTTGCCCTTGCCGTTGGCTTCCCTGGGACCCAACGTGGGTGGGCGTGTGAATACCCTGCCCGGGCTTTTGCAGGCCAGGCACTGGGCTGGGCTCTCGTGCTGTTGGTTCTCCCTGGGCACTGTCGCTCCCCTGTTGGTCCTGCTTGTCCTCAGTGGCCTCCTCCCTCCTCCCTTTCCAAACAGCTGGAGGAGGCTGAGGGGCCCCCTGGGACCAGCGGGTACCTAAGGGTGTAAGGCGGTTCCAGGCTAGCGAGGCAGTCAGAGCCGGCAGGCATCCTGCCTCTGCCCCCAGGGTCTGATGATGAAGGGGCTGCAAGCTGCCTGTGGGTAGGGGAAGGGTGGTGACCACAGAGGCTTCTCATGAGGCGAGGGAGAGGAGGGAGCCCAAGGCTAGGCTGGGGCGAGAGGGCGTTAATAAACCACACCTTATATTAGAACACATGTGCGCACCTCTTACAAACCTGAGTGCTGTGTATGTGGGGAGTGGGGGCGGGGTGAGTTCATCTGTGTCACCCTGGGGGTGTTTTAGGTGGCCTGTGTGTGTTATGTGCGTGCATGTCTCTAGCTCAGATATGCATATGTGTATTGATGCCTGTGAATGTATTCACGTGTGCTCATGCTGTTAATTCATTAACATTGCTACTGCCACTGTTCTAAAATACAATGGGGAACAAAATCGAGGCTTTCCTGAGCTCACTTAGGGTGGGGGTGGGGAGACAGGGGCATGAATCCAATAATTATCCACCACAGGGGGTTGGGTGTCTTGGAGGAGAGGCTCACGGTGTACCCAGGGCCTTTAAGGTTTACCCCAGGTGCATCTTTGTGTTTTGCATGCATACGTTTGTGGGCCCACATGCATGTGTCCATGCACACCCAGTCTGTGTGTCCGTGCTTGCCCAGTCTGTGTGTCCATGCACGGCTGCATTACCCGTGCACACGTGCATTGCATCCTGGGATTGCCCACACGTGCCTGCAAGGCATTGTGGGTCCAGGTCCAACCTGGCGCCCCCTGCAGAGGCCTGTGACTGCCTTCCCGGGGGGGCCCAGGACTCTCACCCAGGGCCCTTCCCTGCAGCTGGAGCAGGCTGTGCGGCTGGAGTCTGGGGAGCTGGAAACACAGGAGCCCAGGGGGCTGGCACGGCAGAGCGTGGAGCTGCGGAGGCAGCTGCAGGAGGAGCAGGCCTCCTACCGGCGCAAGCTGCAGGCCTACCAGGAGGGCCAGCAGCGGCAGGCCCAGCTCGTGCAGCGGCTGCAGGCCAAGGTCAGGGCCACCCACTCCTGCTCCTGCCCACCCTTGCGCTCACTTGGCCCGGCCCCCATGCCCCTGGGGCTAACCGGCCACTCCCCACCCATCCCCAGATTCTCCAGTACAAGAAGAAGACCTCGGAGATGGAGGAGCAGCTTCTGGAGAGAGCCACGGAGCTGGAGCAGCGGCGGCTGAGGGTGGGTGCCGTGCTGGGGCAGGGCAGACGCTTCCCTCCACGTGCCCAGCCTGATGCCCCCGCTTCTCCCACCCAGGACACAGAGCACAGCCATGACCTAGAGAGCGCCCTCATCCGCCTGGAGGAGGAACAGCAGAGGTGGGACACAGTGGGGATAGCTGGCAGGGCTGGGGGATAGCTGGCAGGGCTGTCCTCTCTGGCCACGCACCCACTGGTCCCTTTTCCCCCACCCAGAAGCGCCAGCCTGGCCCAGGTGAACGCTATGCTCCGAGAGCAGCTGGACCAGGCGAACTCGGCCAACCAGGCTCTGAGTGAGGACATTCGCAAGGTGACCAGCGACTGGACACGCAGCCGCCAGGAGCTGGAGCAGCGGGAGGCAGCGTGGAGGCGCGAGGGAGAGGTGGGCACCGGGGAGGCCAGCAGGGCCAAGGCTCCACCCTGACCCGAGGGGAATGGCCTATGGGGGTGGGGGAGGGGAGGGGGAGGGGAGGGGAGGGGAGGGGGAGGAAGGGGAGGGGGAGGGAGGGCCCTGCTGGTCAGGTGAGCCCTTTAGTAGAGGTAAATGGTTGTCATAATAATAGCCTTGATTAGCACATACCACGTGCCAGTGCCAGGCGCGCGATTTCTCCTCTGTTCCTCATAGTGACCATATGTGGAAAGTGCCATCATCCTCCTTCTAAAGAGAGGTTGAATAGCTGCCCAATCATGCAGCTGGCTGGCAGCTGGGATGCAAACCTAGATGCCCGGCGCTTTCTGCCCTTCCTCGCTGCTGCTTGCAGTCTGTGGAGGCTTTGAAATCCAGCTCCCTTAGCCAGCGGGAGGCTTGAGCTGGTGACTGTACAGCTCCGACACAGCCCTGTGTGCGGGCCCAGAGCCGGCCCACTGGGAGGCCCACCCCCCCGGGCGACGGTGCCTCTGGGGTGGTCAGAGCTGGGGCAGGAAGTGGGCCGGCCCCCGCTCCAGCCCCTCACTCAGCCCCTCTGCCCTCCAGTCTTTCAACGCCTACTTCAGCCACGAGCACAGCCGCCTGCTTCTCCTGTGGAGGCAGGCTGTGGGGGCCCGACGGCTGCTCAGCGAGGTGAAGATGTCCACCGAGAGGTGAGGAGGCCTGGCCGGCGGAGGGGCGGCTCGGGGAGACGCTGCAGCAGCCTGGAGACAACCCTGCTTTTCACACTGAATTCAACGCAACTCAGTTGAACTTCGGTCAGACCCAAAACACCTACTGTGTGCAGGGCCCTACGGAGATGCAGAGGCAACTAGTAATAATTACCTCTTACCAAGATCATGGCAGTCACTTAGTATTTACTTAATGTACTTGCTAAATTGGCTATTTATGACCAAATGACTAAGGTTAAATACTAAATACTATTTGGTATTTACTAAATTTACTGTTTCCTAGTCATTACCAGTAAATAGTAAACGTTTACTAGGTGTTTGCTCTGAGCTAGGCTCTTTGTACATTTTATTTCATCTCATATCCACAGTGTCCCTGTGAGGTAGGAACTGGAATGATCCCCATTTTACAGATGAGGACACTGAGGCTCAGAGAGGTAGAGTGACCTTCCCAAGGTCACACAGCAGTAAGTAAGTGGCTGAATCAGGATTTGCAGTTCCTGCTTTTAATCTACTATGATATTCAGCTTCTGCTACCAAGGACCTCGCAACCTGTAGGGAATTCCCTGGCAGTCCAGCGGTTAGGACTCCACACTTTCACTGCCAAGGGCCAGGGTTCAATCCCTGGTGGGGGAACTAAGATCCCACAAGCCGTGTGGCATGGCAAAAAATTAAATTTAATTTAATTTAATTTTTTAAAAAAGGAACTTGCAACTTCTAGACTGAGGAAGTGAGTGGTCAGTGACGTGAAAGTGCAACAGAAAGGCTGTCCTGGATGCTCAGAGAACTGGGAGGGGTGGGGAGGTCAGAAAAATGCTTCATTGAGGAGGTGGAATTTGCTCTGACCCCAAGGGATGGCTGGGGTTTTAACTGGCAGAGCTGAGGGCACCCCAGGCAGAGGGAACAGCAGGAGCAAAGGCTTGGAGGTGCGAGAAAATGGCAGCCAGTGGGGTTGAAGCAAAAGGCAAGCGAAAGGAGGTCAGGTTGGAAAAGAGCCTCAAAGGCCTCCTGCCGCAGGGGACTTGGTCCTGCTTGATCTTTGGGCAGGTGAGGCTGCAGGGGGGCGAGCCTAGAGGCAGGCAGACCAATTTGTTTCCTTTTGTGCCTTAAACATTTGTTTGAGCGATGATCTTTTGTTGAGATCATCTACTATTCTCTCATATCCAAATTTCCAGTTGACTCATCAGTGTCACAGATGGTGTTTCTTCACTTTTTGTCTTTAAAATTGTTTGAATCAGGATCCATAGATGTTCACAAAGTGTGATTGGTTGATTTGTCTTCTAAGTCTCTTTTATTTGTTCAGGAAACCGGGACAGTTGTCGTTAGAGATTCCCACAGTCTGGATTCTGTGGTGTCCTTTACACCTTTGTCCCCTGTAAATTGGATGTTGGATTTAAGGCTTGATCAGATTCAGGTTCGGATTGTTGTGTTTTGCTTTGTTTTGTTTTGACAAGACTTCTTCATAAGCGCCGTGTGTACTCTGCCATCAGGAGCCTCTGTCTGTGCGTTAGCAGCCCTTGACGCTCAATGCCAAGGTCCAGACATTGGTCAGAGGTTGCAAAATCGTGATTGTCTCATTCTGTCACTTCTTCATGTATTAACTGGAATTCTTCTATAATAAGGCACTTCCTCTTCTTACTGTTAGGTACCCAGTGGTACAGTTCATTCAGGAAAGGGGAGGATTTAACCTGTTTGATATATTTAAAATACGTAATTTTTAATTAGCATTTAAAATGTTAACATCTTGCTTTTGAATAACTCACACATGCACAAGGTTCAAATTTCAAAAGGGTGTATGGTGAAAACTCTTCCTGCCGCCTCTGACCCAGACACTCAGGCTCATTTGATACAAGCAAATACAGCAGATTGTACATTTCCCCCTCAGACCCCACTTTTCTTTTATACACTCTTGGGAGAATTTCATCTTTGCAGTTCTTTTTTTTTGGGGGGGTGCACACCACGCAGCTTGTGGGAGTTCCCCAACCAGGGACTGAACCCATGCTCCTTGCATTGGAAACGCAGAGTCCTACCCACTGGACCACCAGGGAATTCCCTTTTTGCAGTTCTCGAAGATGCTTTGTTCACCCAATAGTTATAGCTGGGAAGTGGTTCCACATCAGGCTCTAAAGAGCTTCCCCATTAGTTTTTCTTGGCTCCAAAGTATTCCATTGAAGGGATGTATCATGATTTTTTTAATAGCAGCTCCCTGCCGAGTTCCCTGGTGGCCTAGTGGTTAGGATTCCAGGCTTTCACTGCCATGGCCCGTGTTCAATTCCTGGTCTGGGAACTGAGATCCTGCAAGCCACGCGGTGGCCAAAAGAAAAAAGAAAAGGCGATAGCAGCTCCCTTTCGATAGATATTTAGGTTGCCACCAGTATTTCTTACATGAGCAAGGCTGCAGTGGATCCCCTTATACACAGTCATTTTCCTTGCGTTGGGGCACATCTGTAGGATAAATTCTGAGCGATGGAGTCAGTGGGTCATAGAACCTATCCATTTATAATTTTCAGAGTTCTTCTAATTGCCCTCTGTGTGGTTACACTCACCCTCACACCAGGAGTGTAGGGAGAGCCTGTTTTCCCGCAGCCTCACCTACACTGCATTATGTGACTTTTTGTCCCCAGTCTGATAGCGACAAATGGCATCCCACTGTAGTTTTAATTTACACTTGGGAGCCCACCCCCCCCATCCCTTCCCCATCCTGTGTTCTCTCCACCAGGGACCTGCTGCAGCTGGGAGGGGAGCTGGCCCGGACCTCACGGGCTGTCCAGGAGGCGGGCCTGGGGCTGAGCACAGGCCTGCGGCTGGCCGAGAGCCGGGCCGAGGCGGCCCTGGAGAAGCAGGCCCTGCTGCAGGCCCAGCTAGAGGAGCAGCTGCGGAACAAGGTGCTCCAGGAGAAGGACCTGGCCCAGCTGCAGGTGCAAAGCAACCTGGACAAGGCTGACCTCAGTGCCAGGTGGGCGCCCGGAGGCACCACGCGAGGCAGACCTCCCCACAGAGTGTATGCCCAGAGATACGGGGAGGAGGGGGAGTCTGTTTAACAGGGACGGGCCCTTCCCCTGTGTGAGTTCAGCCAGTCTCCCCAGGCACCCCGTTTGGCAGAGGGGGGAGACGGAGGTTCAGAGGGCTCTTGCCCAGGGCACATCACGAGCAGTTCAGCCTCTGCTCCTGAGACCTAGACAAGTCCCACAGTGTTTTCCCGTGAGATAAAGCGGGTGGCCACCTCATTCTCATTTAGAGATGAGAAAGGAGAGTGACTTCAGGTCACATGGCAAGGGAGGCGAATCCTAGGTTCCCTGCCTCAGGTTTGGGGAAACATGAAGGACACAGAGCTGGTGGGTTTGAGCAGAAGCTGGGTGGGTCTCCCATTCACCTGTGTTGCTCCCCTACCTCCAGAGTGACTGAGCTGGCCCTGACAGTCGAGCGCCTTCAGAACCAGAATCTGGAAAAGGAGCGGCTCAACAAGGCCCTCACTGAGAAGCTTGAGGCCCTGGTGAGATGCAGGGCGGGGCGGGGGCACCGACCAGATCCATGGACACAGGCTGAGGGCTGGGTTGCTTGGGCCAACCCCAAGCATCCCACTCAGACTCAGTTTCACCCCCTCATTAATTGAGCACCTAGTGTGTGCCAGTTTAGTGTGAGCGCCTAGTGGGTGCCAGCTTTAGTGGTAAGCACATTCACCTCCTTTATCCCATTTCATCCTCTCAGCAGTTCTGTAGCATGATCCCCATTATACAGATGAGGAACTTGAGGCCCAAGGAGAAATACTTGTCCAGAGTCTCAGAGCCATTAAGCTGGGGAGTCAGGACTTGAACTCATGCCTGTGCCCTGCTAGCCCAGGGCTCTTTCTTTTGGAACTCAGCTGCCTCCCCACCAGAGGGACCCCTCTCAAGGGTACTGCCTGGGTTGGTCATCCTTCTGTGTGGGGTCTGGCCTGGGTTCTATGTCCAGCTCTCCTCCAATAGGCTGTGTGACCTGGGGCAGGACACCACACCTCTCTGGGCCTGGTCTGTTCAGTGAGGGCACTGGGGCCGCTGTGGGGTCTACCGAGCTGCTGGCCCCTGGGCATGGCCTTCGAGGCCAGCTGATTGGTGATAGTCCGGGGAGGGAGACGAAGGTGGGGTTTCTGACTAGGGTAGAGACCCTGACCGCTCTTTGCCTGTCTCCCCAACACCACTCTAGGAATCCCTGCGGCTCCAGGAGCAGGCGGCCCTGGAGACAGAGGATGGAGAGGGGCTGCAGCAGACCCTGAGGGACCTGGCACAGGTCCGGGAGCCGGGAGAGGCCAGAAGGGGTGGGAGCCCTGGGCAGGGCAAGGCAAGGCAGTCCTGGGCCACCACGTCCCCTGGTGGCCTTGAGCTGAACTGCAAGTGGTTGGGGGCCCTGGAAACCTAGGCTGCTGTTTAACACCCCTGCTAGCTCCGCCCAAACTCTGCCACCCCCTGCCCCCCACCCCGGGGGAGTTCCCTGTTGGAGAGGAGGCACTGCATGTTCCCTGCCCATCTGTGAGAAACGCTGAATCATGTCTCCCCAGTAAATGGGAGGCCTTACCTGGTGGGCTGAGGGCTGTGAGCTAGCGGAGGTGAGAAAGTGCTGCAGAGTTAGGGATGAAGCTAGACATGAGGACCCTGGTGGCCCCACTGCCTCCCGAAGCTTCTTGGCCCAACTAACACCGCAGCTCCCCTCCTCCTTCTGCCTCCCTAACCCACCCTCAGGCCGTCCTGTCAGACATGGAGAGCGGCGTCCAGTTAAGTGGCTCTGAGCGTACAGCGGCCGCATCGGACGGCAGCCTGCGGGGGCTCTCGGGGGCCCGGACCCCGTCCCCACCGAGGCGCTCCTCGCCCGGCCGTGGCCGTTCCCCCCGCCGAGGCCCATCCCCTGCCTGCTCGGACTCCTCCACACTAGCCCTGATTCACTCCGCTCTGCACAAGCGTCAGCTGCAGGTCCAGGTAGGAAGGGGCCTGAGTGTCCTGGGGCGGAGCTCGAGTCCAGCGGGGAGGGGCTTGGGCAACCTTGGTCAGAGCCAGGGTCTTAGGGGAGGAGCCTGAGCATTCAGGGTAGAGTCAGAGCCTTGAGAAACAGCAGCTGAGTCAGGACCCATGGAGGTGGCTGAGAGCACTGGAGGAATCTGAGTCTAGAGTGGGAGGGGCTTGAGCTGCTGGGGGCGGAGCCCGGGATGGAGTAAGGGTCCTGGTATAGGAAGGGAGATGGGGTTCCCACACAGAGCCAGAGAGCCTTGGTGTGTGTTTGGGGTGGGGGGAGTGGTCAGAAGTGGGGGAGGGGAAGGAGTGTGCTTGGCGGTTTGTCTGGTGTCCTGGGGACTTAGGTTGCCTGGGACCCCAGGGAGATGGAGGCTCAGAGCCCTTGCAGAGGTCTCAGAAGGGTGGTGAGGGCACGATGCAGGGGAGTGGAAACTGAGTCTGGGGGCTTAGCTCCACTCTCCTGCCCCAGGCCTGGACCCAGGCCTAGGCCGCAGCATAGGCTGGTGTGCGGAGAGCGGGGAGGGAGCTTCGCAGGGCTCCCCTACACTCAGTGATTCCCATGCCACAGGACATTCGGGGGCGCTATGAGGCCAGTCAGGACCTCCTGGGCACCCTGCGGAAGCAGCTTAGTGACAGCGAGGGTGAGCGCCGTGCCCTTGAGGAGCAGCTGCAGCGTCTTCGGGATAAGACCGACCGGGCTGCCCAGGCCCAGGAGGATGGGCAGCGCGAGGCCCAGCGCCTGCGCAGTGCCGTCGACCTCCTGAACAGGTGCCGGGAGGTCAGAGGTGGGGAGCCCAGAGAATAAGTCAGCGTCTGGGCCTAACGCCAGCCAAAGCCTGTGAACATGCGGATTTGCACTAATATGGTCATAACTAGCCGCATGTGTCTGTTCAAATGTAAACTAAGTAAACATTTACAAAAGTAAAAATTCGGTCCCTCAGTTGCATTAGCCACATTTCAAGAGCTAATAAGTAGGATATATGACTATAAAACATTTCCATCATCTCCAAGAGCTATATTGACACTGTTATTCTCGACTCTGTCTCTTGGAGATTTTGGAGACAAGAAATTATCCACTCTTAGCTGCCTGGTTGTTTTTGATTTTTTTGGTGCTTGTTTTTTGTTTTTTCTCTTTGTAAATGTAACCACGTAATAAAAAGTTTGAAAAATGGAGGGGAAATAAAAAGATGGGACCTCCTCACAGCTTCCCCTGCTCATCCTAACCCCTCTTAACGCACTGGCTTTGCTTCCAGTTGTGTTTCCTGACAGTCGGTTTGCAAACCTTTCCAGTATACCTACTATGTGCTAGGCTTATTGCCAAGTGCTTCCTGTGTATTATCTCAATTAGTCTTCCCATCAAACTCATGCAGTTCACAACTGTTACTGCCCCGAGGTTGAGAGACTTGTCCAAGGTCACACAGCGACGTGGCTGGGGTAGGAATTGGGATTCAGGTCCATCTGACAGCAAAACCACTGCTTCCCATGCCTTGGAAGGAAAGGGGCTTTTTATGTAGTTGCATTCCCAGCGAACACCTCATTTTGCATTCTACTATTTTTCTTAATTTCATGTCGAATGCTTTTTTTTTAAACTTGGATAGAGTTTGACCCCCACCCTTTTATTTTTTTTGAAATTTTAGTTATTTATTTTTGGCTGTGTTGGGTCTTTGTTGTGGTGCGTGGGCTTCTCATTGTGGTGGCTTGTTGCGGAGCATGGGCTCTAGGTGCGCAGGCTTCAGTAGTTGTGGCACGCGGGCTCAGTAGTTGTGGCGCACGGGCTTAGTTGCTCCGAGGCACGTGGGATCTTCCTGGACCAGGGCTCGAACCTGTGTCCCCTGCATTGGCAGGTGGATTCTTAACCACTGCACCACCAGGGAAGCCCATGTCGAATATTTTTTCCCACCTACCACCAGCCTTCGTATTTAATATATCAATATTTACAGGTTGCCACTTTGAGCGAAGGGTGGCAGCAGTGGAGGATATGATAGCGATCAGCCCTAAGCCTGAGCTAGAAACCCCTGCTTTGGAAGGAGCCTCCTCCCTCCCCTGCCCTGGCTACCATGTGCTGCTGGCCTGGACAGCAGGCAGTTGTTGTGGGATCGGGACAGACCCAGCTCTACTGGGCCTCCCAGAATTGAGGGGCATAGGGTGCTGTAGGGGGCATTTCCTGGCCATGTGGGCTAGCAGAGCTAGCAGCAAAATTGCCCACATGTCTCAGGAACCTAGCCTGGCATCTTCACCTGGTGGGGTAGTTGGAGATAATGCCAGTGCCTCCATCCATTCCACTGGGCCTCCAAGTGGGCTGGTTGGGGGAGAAGGAAAGCTGAGTGCCCTATGCCGGGAAGCGTCAGCTCCAGGGAGACGTGGATGAAATGAGTGGGCCATGCTTAGGGGCAGGAAGGCTTTCTAGAGGCCGGGGCCTCGGAGGATGGGAGGATGTGGCTCCTGGCTAGGACAGCAGCACGGCCGTCTTCCCCGGTGGGAGTGGCCTCTGCATCCCCTTCAGCTCCCCCTCCCCTTGTCCTGCAGGGAGAAGGACAGCCTAGCCCACAGCCTGCAGATGGCCCAGCAGCAGGCTGAGGAGCTACGGCAGGAGCGGGAGAAGCTGCACGCGGCCCAGGAGGCACTGCGGCGCCAGCGGGACCAGCTGGAGGAAGAGCGGGAGGACACAGCCCAGGACAGTGCATGGACACGCAGGGAGCTCGAGCGCAGGTGAGTAGCTTCTGGCTCCCTGCCAGGGCCGCTTGGATGGGCCATGGGGCTCCCGACTGTCCCTGGGGGCTAGGGAGTACTGACTGTGTCTTGGGCCTTCTACCGTCTCGAGGATCCTCATGGCACCCCTCTGCTATAGGGTCTTCTAACCAGACCCATTTCAGGAAACTGAGATTCAGGGAGGTTTAGTCATGTACCTGAGATCAGAGAACTGGTAGGAGGTAGAGTGTGGATGATGATAACAACTGGACTTGCCTGGCGGTCCAGTGGTTAAGGCTCCGCGCTTCCACTGCAGGGGGCGTGGGTTCGATCCCTGGTTGGGGAACTAAGATCCCACATGCCTCGTAGCACAGCCAAAAACCAAAACAAAACAAAACAAACTAATATAACAGTAGTTATATGAACTATATAGCATTAGTATTATTGTTCATTAAGTTAATGAACAATAATATTAATATAACATTAATATTTTTTAAATTTAAAGTTATAACAATAACATCAGTACTTATATTCCTAAGTACCAGGCATCATTTTAAGCACTTACATTCTCTTGTTTAACCTTCATGGTAACTCTGTGATGTGGGAGCTATTATTATCTCCATTTGGATGAGATGGATGGTGAAACTGAGGCACAGAGAGGTTATGTAACTTGCCCAAGGTCACACAGCTAGTTAGTGGAAGAGCCAGGATTTGAACCCAGTCATTGGGGCTTCAGAGTTAACCTCTTAACCATTTCACTATTTACTTCTCTGAGGCATTAGTAACAGTGATGTTTAGTACATTGTGGCAGTGGACATTATCCTTGTTTCTGAAGGCCCTTGGAGAGATATGTCAGGTACAATAAGGACACATATCCTTTTTTTTTTTTTTTAAGGTTTTATTTATTTTTGGCTGCGTTGGGTCTTCGTTGCTGTGCGTGGGCTTTCTCTAGTTGCGGCGAGCAGGGGCTACTCTTCGTTGCGGTGCATGGGCTTCTCATTGTGGTGGATTCTCTTGTTGCGGAGCACGGGCTCTAGGCGCATGGGCTTCAGTAGTTGCAGCACGCGGGCTCAGTAGTTGCGACGCATGGGCTCAGTAGTTGTGGCTCGCGGGCTTAGTTGCTCTGTGACATGAGGGATCTTCCCGGACCAGGGGTCGAACTCGTGTCCCCTGCATTGGCAGGCGGATTCTTAACCACTGTGCCACCAGGGAAGTCCCAGGACACATATCCTTTTCACAACGTCACGAGGCGAGCGTTACCGCATTTTGCAGATGTGAAAACAGGTCCAACAGTGGGCTTGGCTGTCCTTGTGGGTGAGGCTTCTGCCTTGGGCCTGGCCCCTGGCTGCTCCAGCATGTCTGGCTGTGGGAGACTCAGGGCAGGGGAGTGACATGGGGCACCCCCCACCCTCTGTCCCACAGCCATAGACAGCTAGAGCAGCTGGAAGTGAAGCGCTCAGGGCTGGCGAAGGAGCTGGTGGAGGTGAGGGAGGCGCTGAGCTGTACCACGCTGCAGCGGGACATGCTGCAGGCTGAGAAGGCCGAGGTGGCCGAGGCGCTGACCAAGGTGGGTCCCCGTTTGCCACACCGCCACAAACCCACCTCTACCCTAGGCCCCAGGCCTTCTCACTCTGGCCACAGACTGACCCCTATTTCAGGCTCACCTCTGACCCTGGCCACACACTGACCTCTGATCCCAGCCATAAGTGAACTGACCTTTAGGACTGGTCATATCCCTGCTTTTCCAGATGCTTCTGGGGCAGGGCCTGCAGCTCAGGTCATCCAGTCCCATCTCTGGACACAGGTCCTGGGGTCTGTGAGGGTTGGGGGCACAGTTCTTGGTCGGTGCCTGCCCTGCTGTCTGTGGTCTGGGCCCTGAGCAAGGCCGCCCTAGACCCCACTCTGGGGCACCCTCTGACCTCTGGCCGCGCCCCACAGTGGGAGCAGCTTCACTGGGCCTTGCACGGCTCTGGGTGCGCAGCAGCGTGGGCAGCAGGGCGTCTGCAGGGATTGTTTTTCTGTCTCATGTTCTATCTCCCTCCTCGTGTCCCCTGCCCTGTCTCTGGGGGCCCTGTCTCTCCGTGCCTCTTCTCGCCACCTCCCCACCTCCTGCCTCTCCCATTTCTCTGCCTTTCTCCCCATCTCTCCTTGTCTTTCCATGTCTCTGCACATCTTTTCCCATCTCTCTCCATCTCTCCCCGCCTGACCGTCTCTGGCCGCCCTGGTCCCGACCCTGCAGGCTGAGGCTGGCCGCGTGGAGCTTGAGCTCTCCATGACCAAGCTGAGGGCCGAGGAGGCCTCTCTGCGGGACTCCTTATCCAAGCTGAGCGCCCTGAACGAGAGTCTTGCCCAGGACAAGCTGGGTCTGAACCGCCTTGTCGCCCAGGTACGTTGTGTGCCAGCAGGCCCTCCTGCCTCGCCCATCTGTCCTGCCCGCTCAGAGACCCCGCGGAGGCACCCCCAGGCCCAGCCTAGGCCCACACCCCGACAGCTCCCTGTACACCTCTGTCCCTCTGTCTTGTTGTTCCTTCTGTCTGTCTGTCTTCTCTCTCATGGTCTGAGAGAAAAGAAGCTCCATGGGCCCTTCCTTCCCCTCCTCCCCAGGGTCCACATGCCCTAGGGCACCGCCCCTTACCCCCAGGGAGCCTCCCGCGGGCTGGCTGTGATAGGTGGGTGGAGAAGGCATCCTTGGTCCTAGGTGGGACCTCTTCGGCCCATGAGGGCCTGGGCTCATCCGGTCACTCACTCCCACCTGGCCCCCCAGCTAGAAGAGGAAAAGGCAGCCCTGCTGGGCCGGCAGCGGCAGGTGGAGCAGGCGGCCGCCTCCGCGCGGGAGGGGCAGGAACAGCTGGTGCAGCTGCGGCTGGAGCAGGAGGCGGAGCGGCAGGGCCTGGAGGGCTCCCTGCGGGCGGCAGAGCAGGCCCGCGAGGCCCTGGAGCGCCAGCTCCCTGACTTGCACCAGGAGCGCTGCCGGCTGCAGGAGCGCCTGGCCCAGGTGGGTGTGTGTGGGCTCTGGGGAGCAGGTGGGGAAGGGGTTCTAGGCTCCCGGCCTTTTGCATTCTGTCCTGGGGGACGTCACAGGCTCAGGAGCCCGCTTCCCGGCTGAAATCCAGCCGCACCTCTGCCAGCTGGGGGCCTTGAGCAAGCAACGCGACCTCCCCGTGCCTCAGTGGCCCCACCTGTAACGTGGGGCTAATAGTTCGTATCACAAAGCGTTGTTCTGAAGAGTATACGGGGTAAGCACTTACAGAAATGAATCACCACTCAGTAAAGAGTAATGATACGATAATCGGTAGCGAATTTTAGAATTGGAATCTTAGACTTGTTGGGAAATCATAGCTGGAAGGGACCTCAGGTGTCTGTCCTGGAGGGCCTGGCTTCGGGGAGGGGCCTCTAGGGAACAGACCACGCGGCGCCGGGAGCCAGGCTCTAGGTTCCCTTTCTGAGGCCTGCAGAGCCGCTCTCCTTTGGTTTGTTTTATACATTCAGCTTCTCTGGACATTTTGGGGTGCAGGAAGTGTTCAGTTGCTACGCAAACTAAGTGATGACCCTTACGTTTGCATGTGCGTGCGCTGCAGGTCCAGAGAAGGCGGTGATTTGTCCAGGTTCACACAGCACGTCAGGCTACAACCTGGGCTTGAACCTGGTCTCCTGCCTGCCAGGGCCGGGTCGGGCCCAGGGTTGGGGGATTCCGGGGGTGGTGCTCACGGTGCCTGGTGGGGGCCAGCTCTCCCGGCAGCTGAGCGGGCGGGAGCAGGAGCTGGAGCAGGCCCAGCGGGAGATGCAGCGGCAGACGGAGGCGTTGGAGCGGGCGGCCCGGGAGAAGGAGGCGCTGGCCAAGGAGCGGGCCGGCCTGGCGGTGCAGCTGGCAGCAGCCGAGCGCGAGGGCCGGACCCTGTCGGAGGAGGCCACACGCCTGCGGTAAGGCCTTGAGCTCTGCCCAGCCCACCCTGGGGGGTCTGGCGGAGCCACCCCGTGACAAGCCACGTCCCAGCACGGCCCTCAGGGGCAGTTGCTTAGGACCCAGGTCACCAGCTCATCTTAGCCGGGGCTCAGGCTTCCCCGGGGAGCGTGGGCATGGCTGGGCAGGTAGGCTGGCACCTGGCCCATGGCTGGCCACGCCCTGGGATTCACAGTGTCCTGGGGCCCGGGAGGCTGGGTCCCGGGGCCTCAGGGATCGTGCGTGCTGCAGCTTGGAGAAGGAAGCCCTGGAGAGCAGCCTGTTTGAGGTGCAGCGGCAGCTGGCGCAGCTCGAGGCCCGGCGGGAGCAGCTGGAAGCGGATGGGCAGGCCCTACTGCTGGCCAAGGAGACCCTGACCGGTAGGGGGGCCAGGGGTGAGGGGTGGGGAACCCCGGGCTCCAGCCCGGAGCTGGAGCTGTAACCTGTCGAGTTCTGGGGTCTCACCGAAGTTGGGATCACTGGCTTTGGGGTGCGGCTGACCTGGCTTCCAATCCAGCCGCTTTCCCAAGCCAGCCCCTTCCCTCTCTGGGCCACGGGTTCCTCATCTGACAGTTAGAGGTGATGAGGCCCACCTTCTGAGGCTTTGCCAGGATGAGGTGAGAAAAGCATGGCCTTGGCGCAGTGCCTGCCTCCGCAGCCAGCGGTGGCTGCTGTCTGTCGTCATCAGGGCGCTTAGAGACTTCTGCGTCTCCGCGGAGCCATCATCGCTGCTTTTCTGACGACTCTCATTCCCGCCCAGTCTCTGAACTCAGAGGTTTTTCTTGCTCAACAAACATTTACTAAGCACCTGCTTGGGCTGCGAAAATTAAGTTTTTCGTCCACGTCCACGTGAGCCAGACAGAACCAGGAAGGGAAATGCTGACAGTCTCTGGTGGACTTCCAACCCCGAGGATAGTTTTTAGATTGTCCCCTGTGGGGTGCACCCTCCCCCGGTCACATTAGTGCTGACAGTCCAGCAAGTATGCTTATGGCAGTCAGTCATTAAAGGTGATGCCTTATGGAAAGCTGTGCAGCCTTGGGAGGTTGCCTGTCTCCTCTGAGCCTCCGTTTCCTCATCTGTAAATTGGGGATAAGCTACATAGGTGTGATGTGAAGCTGTGTTGTGCTCAGCCAGGTGCCTGCCCGTAGTAAGCACTCAATCAGTGATGGGGGTTCTCATGTTTTTGCTGTCCTCTCCATTTGGGGGGCCCTCCTCATCAGTCACTTCATCCTTTAGATGCCATTCCAGGTAGGTAGGGAGGGGGACAGGGCCACTGGGCCCATGCAGTTGATGGGGAAACGGAGGCCCAGAGAGGGCAAGAACATTCTCCAAGGGAACTCAGCTAGATACCGGTGGGCCCTCTCCCCTCTGGGATTTTGCCCACTTAGCTCACCTGGCCTGAGTCTGTTGGCCCACTGGGAGCGTCCGACCCAAGCTTGTTGCTCCTTTCCATCCCTTCTGTGCAGGGGAGTTGGCGGGCTTGCGGCAGCAGATAACAACTACAGAGGAGAAGGTCGCTCTGGACAAGGAACTGATGGCCCAGAAGTTGGTGCAGGCTGAGCGGGAGGCCCAGGCCTCTCTGCGGGAGCAGCGGGCAGCCCACGAGGAGGACTTACAGCGACTCCAGCGAGAGAAGGTTCAGGCAGCTGGGTTGGGGCAGGCGGTGGGGTGGGGGAGGGCTCTGAACCACTGTCTCTGTCTCCTCTGGGACCTCAGGCGAGTCATCCTTCTCACTCTGCCTCAGTGAAATGGAACTTCATCTCTGTTTCAGAGGCTCTGGGGGCAGCTGGGAGGATCCATCGGGGACCACTCCTTATCAAACATGCAGATTCCCAGGCCCCAATCTGGTCCAGCCCTGGTGATCCTGGTGCAGGGGGTCCACAACCATATTTGGAAAATGCTGATCTAATGTAGAGTCGGAAAGCACTTTAATTTGCTAAGAAGTGCAGTTTGCATATGAAAGATCACTCGGGGGACCAGAGCACATAGAAAGGCGAGGGGCCAGGCCAGGTCACCAAAAGACAGAACAGAAGTACCTAAGAACACTGGCTCTGGAGTTACATTGCCTGAGTTTCAACCTGATCTTGGTCAAATGCTGGTTATGTTACCTAAGGTCTCTGTGCCTTCATTTCCCCATTAAAAAAAAAAAAAAAATTTTTATTTATTTGGCTGCACTGGGTTTTAGCTGCGGCATGCGGGATCTTCGTTGCCACATGTGGGATCTTTTTTTTTTTTTTTTTGAGTTGCAGCATGCGGAATCTTTAGTTGCGGCATGTGGGATCTAGTTCCCTGACCAGGGATCGAACCCAGGCCCCCTGCATTGGGAGCGCGGGGTCTTAGCCACTGGACCACCAGGGAAGTCCCCCATTTCCCCATCTTAACGATGGGGATAATGATAGTATAATTTATGAGGATGAGGTGAGATGATCCTTACAAAGAGCTTAACATAGAGACTGGCACTTTGTAAATGCTCCATAATTGCTGGTTGTCATTATTATTATTGTACTGAGATACTCTCCAGAGTGGGCCTCTGGCAGGGGACCTGAGTCACTCATCTTGGACGGGGCTGCCTCTGACAGAGGTTCAGGCTGTGGCTCCTGACACCAGGGGGCGCCATTCACCTTGTACGTAGTCTTCTTGGATTTGTGGATAGAATCACACTTCTCCAGCAGGTGGCGACAGAGCATTTGAAGCAGAGTATTTTCACACAGCTGTTAGGGACTAGTGCTGGGGCCAGGCACCTCCCTCAGACCCCAAGTGGGCTCTGCCTGTGGGTTGTACCCACCCAGTACCCAGGGAGCCAAACTCCTGTGCCTTCCCTCAGTCTCCCTGCACCAGCAGACTCAGCCTCTTAATGTCACCATACCTGTACTCTTCTCTCCAGCTATTCCGCCACCCCCAGACCCATGCCCTCTTATTGCTCACAGCCGACCCAACTCCCCTCTACCCCAACCCCCAATCCTGGTCCCTCTTCCGCAAGCTCTGAACAACCCGCTATTCTAAAATTCAGATTGCTCCTTGTCACTCTGGCTTGAGGCTCTGCCGTCCCAACTGTCCTGAAAATCAGGTCACCCCTCCCTAAAGCCCGCTGGTCTGGTCTGGCCTGGCTGCTGCCTGTGGCTCTGGCCCCGTCCTTCACCATGTGCCCCTCGTAGTCCAAGCTCCAGTGACCTTAAATATCACAGTTTCCCTGTTCGTCATGTTTCCTCTTTCCTCCGAGTCGTCTCCGGGGCTGTACTCTGGCCTGGGGTTCTTTTTCTTTTCTCTCTGCCTGACTGACGGCTGCTTGTTTCCTCCAGGAAACATTCTCTGACCCCTTACCCTCCTCCCCCCGCCCACCCAAAGGCCAGGCCGTTGCTGCTCCTGGCATGTCCCCATCACGGCCCTCATTATCACCCACCCCACCTTGTAGTTCCCTGATCACCTGCCCCGCGGCCCTTGCTGCCCCGAGGTTGGTGAGGGGCTGTCTGGGCCCAGCCTCGTGGGTCACATGCACCTGGGCCTGGCCCCCAGGAGGCGGCATGGCGGGAGCTGGAGGCAGAGCGGGCCCAACTGCAGAGTCAGCTGCAGCGGGAGCGGGAGGAGCTGCTGGCCCGGCTGGAGGCCGAGAAGGAAGAGCTGAGCGAGGAGATCGCCGCCCTGCAGCAGGAGCGTGACGAGGGGCTCCTCCTGGCCGAGAGCGAGAAGCAGCAGGTTCGTGAGCCCTGGTGTGGCCTCCACTGCTGCCTGAGGGGCCCCTGTTCTGGGGCTGGTCCCCGCTCAGCCACCCAGCAGCTAGGAGCTAGGAGTCCTTTTCTGGGCCTCGGTTTCCTCGCCTTCAGGATGGGGGAGTTCAAGGGGTGTTTGTGAAGCGTCGCTGAGACCCCTGCCCAGCGAGCGGGCCCGGCACGTGGTGGGAGCTTACTGAGTGGCAGCCACAGTCATGACACCGTGAGCGTTGTTCCAGAAAAGCTGACCCACATTCTCCCATCCCTCCTCCCACCCCAGGCTGGGCATGGCGTCCCCATGACCGCCTCTGAGCAGTCCCCGCGAAGCCCACATGCAGCAGCTGACCCTCCTCAGAAAGAACTAACTCCTGACTTTCCCATAATGTAATGGAGACAGGGCAGACTGCGTCCATCTCCTCTCCTCACCTGCTGCGTCACCCTGGGCAAGTCACTTTACCTCTTTGAGCCTCAATAGCCTCATCTGTAAAATGGGAATAATGAAAGGCCCTGCTTCAGGATGTGAGATGTCTGAGTTGTGTCTGTGTCCAGGTTATTGTTACTGCTGTTGTACCCTTTCCTGGGGCTGCCGAGGGGGTGAGCCTGCACCTCTGCCCTGGCTCCACCTGTGGTGGCCCAGTCAGGTCCCCGAGCCCCCAGTGGGCACATTTCTGAGGCCAGCGTGGGGGAAAGGCCCAAGCATGCCCCCCAAGACCGCCCAACACCCCGAGCCCTTTGCTCCCTGCCTCTGCCCAGGCCCTGTCCCTGAAGGAGTCCGAGAAGACGGCGCTGTCGGAGAAGTTGATGGGGACACGGCACAGCCTGGCCGCCATCTCCCTGGAGATGGAGCGACAGAAGCGCGACGCTCAGAGCCGGCAGGAGCAGGACCGGGTAGGCCAGGCGGGGCGGGCGGGCCTCCATCTGAGCCGGGGTTGGGGATGGGGGGGACACAGCCCTGCCCGAGGGGGAGACGTGGCTCTGCCCTGGGGGCAGCGTCCAGGCTGTCGGCGGAGCTTCACCCTTCCTTGGGAGTCCCCATTGGAGGGAGGTGGCACAGCTCTGCCCTGTGAATCCCCTAGTCTGAGGGAGAGACCGGCTACGTGCATAGCACTTGCCAGGCGTCAAGGGATCAGTAGAGGGCCCGGCAGGCCAGCGTGAGGGGCCGAGTCTAGAGCCGCAAATGGACAGTTCAGTTGGTGCAGCTGGGATCAGTGGCGGTGGGGGTTGGGAGTGCGGTGGAGGAGGACACGGCAGTGCCAAGTCTCAGGAGCCCGTGTGTCCTAGAGCACCGTGAATGCCCTGATGTCTGAGCTGCGGGACCTGCGGGCCCAGCTTGAGGAGGCTGCCGCGGCCCATGCGCAGGAGGTGAAGAGGCTGCAGGAACAGGCCCGAGACCTGGGCCGGCAGCGGGAGTCCTGCCTGCGTGAGGTGAGCCGCCTGCCCGTCCACCCACCCGCTTCCTCCTAGGCAGTGCAGCCTAGACGCCGCTGGGGACCCAGAAGCGTGCATTCGAGGACAAAGGAATGCATGAAAGGAAGCAGGCAGCAGGCGTTTATTAAGTACCTGCTGGGTATGTGTGGGACTTGGGCTCTCACAGAGAGGCTGGGCTGGGCGTCCCTGCCCTCTTGAGGTTGATCCACAGGATGATCTTTTTATTTATTTTATTTTATTTATTTATTTTCTGGCTGTATTGGGTCTTCATTGCTGTGCACAGGCTTTCTCTAGTTGCGGCGAGCGGGGGCTGCTCTTTGTTGTGGTGCGCGGGCTTCTCACTGCGGTGGCTTCTCTTGTTGAGGAGCACGGGCTCTAGGCAGGCGGGCTTCAGTAGTTGCAGCATGCAGGCTCAGTAGTTGTGGCTTGTGGGCTCTAAGAGCGCAGGCTCAGTAGTTGTGGCGCGCCAGCTCAGTTGCTCCGTGGCGTGTGGGATCTTCCCGGCCCAGGGCTTGAACCCCTGTCCCCTGAATTGGCAGGCGGATTCTTAACCACTGCGCCACCAGGGAAGTCCCACAGGATGATCTTGATTGATGTTTATTTCAGGCCAGAGCACCGCTGACTCCAATATGCTTTGCCCCAAATCATAACTCACACCTGCAGTCCGAGCCGCTGCAGAGGGATGGGGCAGGTGCCCCGTGGCCAGGGAGACGGGAGTGGGCTCCTTTCCACCCAGCTTGAGTGGGGCCCGACCCCCATATGTGGACCCCCGCTGTCCTCACAGGCAGAAGAGCTTCGGACCCAGCTGCGCCTGCTGGAGGATGCCCGCGACGGGCTGCGGCGGGAGCTGCTGGAGGCCCAGCGCAAGGTGCGTGAGAGCCAGGACGGCTGTGAGGCCCAGCGCCAGGAGGCGGGCGAGCTGCGGCGCAGCCTGGGCGAGGGGGCGAAGGAGCTCGAGGCCCTGAGGCGGTCCAACGAGGAGCTGCGGGTGGCCGTGAAGAAGGCGGAGAGCGAGCGGATCAGGTGGGGTGACACGGGGGGCCCAGCCCCCAGCCCTTCACCGAGCCTCATCCTTCATTCGCGCTGAATCTCATCCCAGGAACTAACTTCACCCCGCAAGGTTCTGGGGAAATCGCACAGATGGGGAGTCTCTGCCCTCGAACCAAGCCCAGACTTGGTTTGTTTTAGGTGACTGTCCTACCTGAAGGAAGGGGAATGGTGGTTGCAGGCAGCGTTGGGTCCAGACTCTGACCTCACCCACTGGCATCACCCTGGAGACTAGCGTGTGTCGCTGGTCCACCTCTCTCAGCTGAGGTCCCCAGCTCAGGAGAGGGCCACTTTGCAGGCAGCACTTGGGGCACCTCTAGGCCAAGAGCCTGCCAGACCCACTCCGGGAATCAGGGGAAGGGACCTTTGTGTAGGGCCACTCACCTACTCTTCCAGGACCTGGGGCTACCTCTGCCCTCTGCCCTCTGCCCCCTCCAGCCTGAAGCTTGCCAATGACGACAAGGAGCAGAAGCTGGTGCTCCTGGAGGAGGCTCGGGTGGCTGTGGGCAAGGAGGCTGGCGAGCTGCGGGCCGGGCTGCAGGAGGTGGAGCGCTCACGGCTGGAGGCTCGGAGGGAGCTGCAGGAGCTCCGGCGGCAGGTACCCCGCTGGGCCACAGCACCCCCTTTCAGGAGCTGAGGTCTCTCATAGGTAAAACCAGGGCCTTGAACTATAACAAGGCTTGTTACCTAACCTTGGTATTAATGGATGGGCTTTGAGGAATCCTCAAACCCTGAAACCGTGTGTTTGTGTGTGCGTGTGTGGATACAGTTGTGTTCACACTCGCTCACATTTCTCCAAAGACTGGGTCTGGAGCTCTTATCCAATTCTCAAAGGAATCTGTGAACAACAAGAGGTGCAGATCCCGTGAACTAGGTCAGGAGCTGGCAACCTTTTTTTGTAAAGCGCCCAGTAGTAAATATTTCTAGCTTTATGGGCCTTACGGTCTCTGTTGCAGCCACTCAACTCTGCCATCATAGGGAGGAAGCAGGTCTGGACGGTACCTACATGAGTGGAGTGTGTTCCATTAAAACTTTGCTTATGGACATTGAAATTTGAATTTTATATACTTTTTTTATGATTTAAAAAAATTATTTAGGCTGCATTGGGTCTTCACTGCTGCGTGCGGGCTTTCTCTAGTTGTGGCGAGCAGGGGCTACTCTTCGTTGCGGTGCGTGGGCTTCTCATTGCGGTGGCTTCTCTTGTTGTGGAGCACGGGCCCTAGGCGCGTGGGCTTCAGTAGTTGTGGCACGTGGGCTCAGTAGTTGTGGCTCGCGGGCTCTAGAGTGCAGGCTCAGTAGTTGTGGCGCACGGGCTTAGTTGCTCCGTGGCATGTGGGGTCTTCTTGGACCAGGGCTCGAACCTGTGTCCCCTGCATTGGCAGGCGGATTCTTAACCACTGTGCTACCAGGGAAGTCCCCTGAATTTTATATACTTTTCATGTGTCAAAAATATTCTTATTTTACTTTTCTTTCAACCATGTAAAAATGAGCCATTTTCAACTATTTAAAAATGTACAAACCATCCTTAGTTCAAGCCCTTACAGAAGCAGATGACTGGTGGAATTTGGCCTGCAGGATTTTGGCCTGCAGTTTGCAGAGCCCTGAACTAGATGATTTCCAAGCCCATCAATAACAGCAAGCATTTAACAAGTGCCTGCTGTATACTGGGCACTGCCCGGGAGACTGAGGGCTCAGGCTTTCCCGCTCTAGAAGACCGGCAGAACAGGAAACAGCCCCCTTTGGCACCCAGGCCCTGCCTCCCCAGAGATATTGCAGCCTGAATAACAAATCCCCTCCACCTCCCACCAATGTACCCCTCTACCTGGGCCCCCTCCCGTTGGGCTGAAGTCCTGGGAAACATCAAGAATCCCTGAAAGGAACTGTGTGCCAGGCTCTTGCTGGGTGTTTTGCGTGCTATAGCATGTTTTCATATTCCCTTTGCTGTAGCACTGTGGGGTAAGTAGGCCTCACGCCCCCCACCTGCTCCTGTGGGGAAATAGGGGCCTAGAAACATACCTTTGATTCTGCTTGTCTGAGATCAAATCCCAGTCTGCTGCTTATGAGCTGTGTGACTTTGGGCAAGTCTCTTCACCTCTCTAAGCTTTCGTCTTCATGTCTGTTAAAGAGGGATAATGTTAGTACCTACCCCGTATCAATGAGTTAATATGAGCGAAGTGCTTGGAACAGAGCTAGACACATGGTAAACACTCCATAAAAGTTAGGCATCATCGTAGAGGTGAAAAGTGACCCAGAGTTCCTGCCCTGCAGAACTCCTAGGAGCTCAACACCCCTTACCCCTACTCTCCATGATAGGTAGTTAGGATTAGGTGGTACGTTGAGGTCATCGGTGCCCAGGCGCCTGGCGTGGCTCAACCAGGGTGGAGTTATCAGGGGCAGGCTCCCAGTGGATTGGGGTGCTGTTCAATGTATGTGTCCCTAGAGAGTGGGTCCCAAGTACCTTCTGTGCCCGGTTTGGACTGGGCAGGGTATAGGGGCAGAGCTGAAAAGGCTGCCATTGGAGCCTGCGGGCAGTCTCCAATACCCTGGGCTAGAAGGGGCTGTGGGTGCTGAGAATGGGTCCTAGGTCCCGCCTGTGTCCACTCTTTCTCACAGATGAAGATGCTGGACAGTGAGAACGCCAGGCTGGGTCGGGAGCTGGTGGAGCTGCAGGGCCGCGTGGCACTGGGCGAGAGAGCAGAGAAGGAGGGCAGATGGGAGGCCCTGGGCCTCCGACAGAAGCTGCTGAAGGGCGAAGCCAACCTGGAGGCTGTGCGGCAGGAGGTAACTAGATGGTGGGCAGACTGCCTGGAGGAGGAGGATCCTCGGAGGCAGTCAGGCTGCCCTGGGCCTTCTCCAGTGAGAAGCAGGCGGGGACTCCAATGCTGGAGTCATTCTGCGAGATCACTGCCTAGGACTGGTGTCTGTTCCCCACTCCTTGAGATTCTTCCCCAGGTATAATAACAACAATAATAACAACTGCAAGAACTGTGTAGTGGGGGTGGGGGGAACTTTGTAGACAGAATCTTGTTTGATTCTCCCAGCAGCCTCATGATGTGTAGGTATGATTAGCCCCGGTTTACAGAGAGAACCAGACACTGGGGCTCAGAGAGGTCAAGGGATCTACTCAAGGTCACACAGCCACCCAGGTCTGTCAGACTCCAAAGCCTACACTCTTTTCACTCTGTGTTTTCTGGCAGTGAATCTACTGTGTGACCTTGACTAAATCACTCAGCCTCTCTGTGCTTTAGAGCATTCATGGGATAGGGGCTAGTACAGCAGGGGATGTATACCAGGTCCCTGTGTAGGTCTTGTCATCCAGGAGGTGTTCCATAGATGGTTTCCAGTGAAACTGATGACCGTGAGAGGTTGACTCATTCTCTGAGCCAGAGGGGTATGTGTGAGTGTGTGTGACCATGCACTTCACTGGTAAATAATTTTTTAGTACCTCCCCTCATTGTGTGATTTATTGATAAATTATGTGTACTGAGAGGCAGTGTGGCCTAGTGGTTAAGAGAAAAGGCTCTGGAGCCAGGGTGCCTGGCTTTGAATCCTAGCTCTCAGTTTACTAGCTGTGTGGCCTCCAGCAAGTTACATAACTGCCCTGTGCTCAGTTTCCTTATCTGTAAATTGGAGATGATTTATAGTGGTAATTAGAGTTGATTTTTTTGAGGGGAAGGTACTTAGTGCCTGGCACTAATAATTCCTATCTATGTAAACATTAGCTGTTAGCATATTACTAATAAACTGTGTACACTTCAAGGCATATACACAGAAGGAAGAGGTAAACAAATTCTAATAGTTTCTTTCCATACTCTCGTGATGTTCCTGCATCTCCTGCCTGGGTGGAGACCATTAACGAAACAGGAGTTCTGCACGCCACTTTTGGGCCCGTGGGCTCCAGGCTGAGCCTGGGAGGGTGGGTGTTGGGTTGAGGGGTGGCCTTGCTGACCCCCACCTCTCGGCCTTGCCCCCTCGCCCCAGCTCCAGGGAGCCCAGCGGAAGCTGCAGGAGCAAGAGGGCGAGTTCCGGACCCGCGAGCGAGGCCTGCTGGGCTCCCTGGAGGAGGCGCGCAGCGCCCAGAAACAGCAGTTGGACCATGCCCGCAGCCTGGAACTGAAGCTGGAGGCCGCCCGGGCCGAGGCTGCGGAGCTGGGGCTGCGACTGAGCGCGGCCGAGGGCCGGGCTCAAGGCCTGGAGGCCGAGCTGGCCCGCGTGGAGACGCAACGGCGCGCAGCGGAGGCCCAGCTGGGGGGCCTGCGCTCAGCCCTGCGCCGGGGCCTGGGCCTCGGTGGTGTGTCCAGCCCTGCCCCGCGGCCCGCGCCCGTCTCTCCTAACCGGAGCGCGCCTGTTGGAGGTGAGAGAGCTCGGTGGAGAAGGGGAGGGTCAGTGGAAGGGCCTCGCAGAGCCTCCGCCCCTACTCTCCGCCCCCATGTCCAGTTCTGTCCCGCCTACGAGGCCGCCCTTGGCCTGGCCCGCCCCGCCCCTCTTTTGATGACCAGTCTCGAACCCCGCCCCTTCAGCTAGTTCCTTGCTGAGACCCGCCTACCTGCGCCCCCCACCCCCCTTACATCACTTTCTGGCCCTCCACTGGGCCACGCCCCTCTTGAGCCCAGTCTCAGTCCTGCCACTCACCCAGGCTGATCTGCACATACCGTAGCTTGCTTCTTTTTAAAGGGAGTAGAGGGTGCCGCTTTTTTTTTTCCATTGAATTATAGTTGATTTACAATGTGGTAATTTCTGCTGTATTGCAAAGTGATTCATTTATACATGTATATACATTTTTAAAATATCCTGTTCCATTATGGTTTATCACAGAATATTGAATATAGTTCCCGGTGCTACAGTAGGACCTTGTTGTTTATCCATTCTATACATAATAGTTTGCATTTGCTAATCCCAAACTCCCACTCAATTCCTCTCCCACCCCTCTTTCCCCTTGTCAACCACAAGTCTGTTCTCTGTGTCTGTGAGTCTGTTTGTTTCATAAAAGTTCATTTGTGTCATATTTTAGATTCCACATTTAAGTGATTATCATATGGTATTTGTCTTTCTCTTTCTGACTTACTTCACTTAGTATGATAATCTCTAGGTCCATCCATGTTGCTGCAAATGGCATTATTTTGTTCTTTTTTTATGACTGAGTAGTATTCCATTGTATGTGTGTACCACATCATCTTTTTTTTAAAAAAAATATTTATTTATTTATTTGGTTGCAGTGGGTCTTAGTTGCGGCTTGCCAGCTCCTTAGTTGCGGCAGGTGGGCTCCTTAGTTGTGGCTCCAGGGCTCCTTAGTTGCGGCTCACTGGCTCCTTAGTTGTGGCATACGAACTCTTAGTTGTGGGATGCGTGTGGGATCTAGTTCCCTCACAAGGGATTGAACCCAGGCCCCCTGCATTGGTAGCGTGGAGTCTCATCCACTGTGCCACCAGGTAAGTCGCTGTACCACATCTTCTTTATCCATTCATCTGTCGATGGACATTTAGGTTGTTTCCATGTCTTGGCTATTGTGATTATGTGCTGCTATGAACATAGGAGTGCATGTATCTTTTTGAATTATATTTTTGTCTGGATATATGCCCAGGAGTGGGATTGCTGGATCATATGGCAACTCTATTTTTAGTTTTTTGAGGACCCTCCATACTGTTTTCCATAGTGGCTGAGGGTGCTGCTTCTTTTTTTTTTTTTTTAAAGTTTTTATTTATTTATTTATTTATTTATTTATGGCTGTGTTGGGTCTTTGTTTCTGTGCGAGGGCTTTCTCTAGTTGTGGCAAGTGGGGGCCACTCTTCATCACGGTGCGCGGGCCTCTCACTATCGCGGCCTCTCCCTTTGCTGAGCACAGGCTCCAGACGCGCAGGCTCAGTAATTGTGGCTCACGGGCCTAGTTGCTCCGCGGCATGTGGGATCTTCCCAAACCAGGGCTCGAACCCGTGTCCCCTGCATTGGCAGGCAGATTCTCAACCACTGCGCCACCAGGGAAGCCCGGTGCTGCTTCTTAATGCCCATAACTCCTCTGAGTCTTCGAGTCTCCACCCTTTCTAATTGACCCCTGCTCTCTCTCCATCAGCACCTCATCCTCTTCATTCTCCTGTCGCTGGCTCCACACCCCTCCATACCAGACCTATGACCCCCATATCTACCCCAGAAACATACACACTCAGCCCAACCCCCCTTCCAGGAACTTCTTCAGAAGAGATCCTCCCACCCGCACCTGCTCCCAAGGCCCAGGGGATGACTCTGGGAAAATCAGCACTGTGTTTCAGCGGGTGCAAGCAGCCTTTTAGGGAGCATTCATCTTGTCTCGGCCTGACCCCAATCTCACCTTGATTCCTAGGGCCTAGAATAGAACCTGTGGAATCTTAGAATGGTGGGAAATTCACTATGAGATATTGAGTTGTTGCCTCTTCAAATCCACAGATTTAGCCCCAGGATTGCATTCATTCATTCAGTTCCGCTATTTATTAAGCACATACTATGTGCCAAATACAGTTGAAGCACTGGGGATGGAGTGGTAAACAAAACTGACAAGCATTTCTGCTTTTATGGAGCTTATGGTCTAGGTATGGGAGTAGCAGACAATAAAAGTGCTATATATAAATTAAATATAGAATGTATTGGGTGGTGGTATGAGCTGGAAAATAGGTAAGGAAAAATAAGTCAAGGGATATTGCTGGTGAGAATGTAAAATGGTGCAACCACTTTGGAAAATAGTTTAGCAGTTCCTCAAAAAACTAAAACTTAGAATTACCGTATGACCCAACAATTCCACTCCTAGGTATATACCCAAAAGAATAGGCACTTGAATAGATATTGTCCACCAGTGTTCATTGTAGCATTATTCACAGTAGCCAAAATGTGGAAACAACCAAAGTGTGAGTCGGCAGGTGAATTGATAATGTGATACCATTATTATTCAACCTTGAAAAGGAGTGACATTTTGATACGTGTTACAACATGGGTAAACTTTGACAACATTATGCTAAGTGAAATAAGCTACTCACAAAAGGACAAATATAGTATGATTTTACTTATGTGAAATATTTAGAATAGACATTCATGGAGACAGAAAGAGTTTAGAGTTTACCAGGGGGTGTGAGGAGGGGAGAATTAAGAGTTATTGCTTACTGGTTACAGAGTTTGGGGTTGTATTAGTCTGTCAAGGCTGCTGTAACAAAGTACCACAAACTGAGTGGCTTAAACAACAGAAATTTATGTCTCACGGTTCTGGAGCCAGAAGCCCAAGGTCAGGGTGTCGACAGGGCCATGCTTCCCCTAAAGGCATTAGGGGAGAATTTGTTCCAGGTTTCCTGGTAGTTCCTTGACTTATGGCAGCATAACCCCAGTCTTTACACGGAGTTCTCCTTGAGTGTGTGTCTCAATTCCCCCTTTTTATAAGGACACCGATCATACTGGATTAGGGTCCACCCTACTCCAGTATGACCTCGTCTTAACTCATGACATCCATAACCCTATTTCCAAATAAGGTCACATTCTGGGTATGGCAGTTAGGACTTCAACATACGAATTTTGAGGAGATGCAATTCAACCCATAATAGGGGTGATGGAAAAGATTTAGAAACAGTGGTGATGTTCACACAACAGCTTGAGTATAATTAATGCCACTTAAAGGTGGTGAGAAAGGTATATTTTGTTATATATATCTTATCACAGTAAAATTTTTTTTTTTAATAAATTTATTTATTTATTTTTGGCCGCACTGGGTCTTCGTTGCAGCGTGCGGGCTTTCTCTAGTTGCGGCGAGCGGGGGCTACTCTTTGTTGCGGTGCACCGGCTTCTCATTGCGGTGGCTTCTCTTGCTGCGGAGCACAGGCTCCAGTTGTTGTGGTGCGCGGGCTCAGTAGTTGTGGCGCACGGACTCTAGAATGCAGGCTCAGTAGTTGTGGTGCACAGGCTTCGTTGCTCTGCGGCATGTGGGATCTTCCCAGACCAGGGCTCGAACCCATGTCCCCTGCATTGGCAGGCGGATTCTCAACCACTGCGCCACCAGGGAAGCCCCAGTAAAATTGTTTTTGAAGCTAAGGCCAGGACGGGGGCTAAGGTGTCCCTGTGGGAGGCAGGGAGAGCCCTGCTGAGGAGGTGGGGAAGGGAAGGGTGGGAGAAGAGACTGAGGGCAAGTGGAGAAGTCCTGAGTAGCAGTACCCCTGTTGTGTGAACAGCAAGGGCCGCAGCGCTTCCGGAGTGTAGCGAACAGGGTGGAGAGGTGTGGGATGTGAGGCCGTGGGACACCAGACCTGCTCAAGCGGTCCTTGCAGGCCGCCATGAGGGTACCAGCTTCACTCTGAGGGTAGGGAGGCAGTGGATAGACGTCCCGCTCTGGGTCCTTTGGGTGCTGATGGAGCCGTGGGGCAGGTTGGGTGTCACTGCTAAGGCCGACCTCCGTCCTGCAGTTCTCATTATTGACCTCCAGGTGCTGTCCCGTCTCTGTCCGCCCTGTCCCCTCCCACCTCGTCATTGCCCGTCATCTCCCAAGCACAGTTCAAATTTTTCTGCTGGGAAATAGGGGCGCCTGGGTTCAAATCCCGGCTCTGGATCTTCCGAGCTTTGAGACCAAGCAAATCACTTAACTGCTCTGAGCCTGCCCAGCCTGTGAAGGGGGGAAGTTGGTCCTTACCTCTCAGAGAGTTACTGTGAGGATGAAACGAGATGATGTAGGGAAAGCATTGGCCCAGTGCCTGGCACATAGTAAGCGCTCGTTACAGGGAGGTGTTGAGGGGATGGAGTGTCCACCCTTGGACTGGGCCCAGGGGATGCAGCCCTCATGCACTTGTGGTCTGGGTGGGAGAGGCAGACATCGGACCCCCTTGAGGGTGGGATGAGCTCACCCCAACCCAGCCTGGGGTCAGGGAGGCCTCTGAGAAGTGTTCTTTTTTTTTTTTTTTTTTTTATAAATTTATTTATTTATTCATTTATTTAATTTTTGGCTGCATTGGGTCTTCGCTGCTGCAAGTGGGTTTTCTCTAGTTGCGGCGAGCGGGGGCTACTCTTTGTTGCGGTGCACGGGCTTCTCATTGCGGTGGCTTCTCGTTGTGGAGCGTGGGCTCTAGGCGCACGGGCTTCAGTAGTTGTGGCTCGCGGGCTCTAGAGCGCAGGCGCAGTAGTTGTGGCGCACGGGCTTAGTTGCTCCACGGCATGTGGGATCTTCCCGGACCAGGGCTCGAGCCCGTGTCCCCTGCATTGGCAGGCGGGTTCTTAACCACTGCACCACCAGGGAAGCCCCTGAGGGGTGTTCTTTACACGTAGGCCTAAAGGAATGGGCCAGGCAAAGAGAAGCCACTGAGAGAGAAGGCAACAGCAGGTACAAAGGCCCAGGTGCCTTTGTGAGAGGGAATGTTCTAGAACATGGGAGCTGTGGGTGATGTGAAGTGGCCAGCTTGTCAAGGGAGAGGGTGATACTGGCGGGGGTGAGCGACAGGTGATGGCAAGGAAGCTGGGCTTGGTTCTGAGGGTTGGGAGGGCTGGTCAAAGGTTAAGCAAGAGGCTGAGGGGACCCAGTTTGTGCTGTGGGGAGCTCACTGGGCTGCCGGGCTCAGCAGGGATGGGCGAGATGCACTGGGAGCCTGCAGGCACCAACCAGGCAGGAGAGGCCAGTGGCTCCTGCATCCCCGAGCGTGTCTCCTTCTCTAGGAAGTGGGGAAGGGCTCAGCAGCCCCAAGCCCTTGGAACGCAGCCCTGGGTCCCAGCCACCATCCCCAGGACCTGCCACCTCCCCGGCATCTCCAGACCTGGACCCGGAAGCAGTGCGGGGGGCCCTCCGGGAGTTCCTGCAGGAGCTGCGGAGCGCCCAGAGAGAACGGGTGAGGTGGGGCGTGAGTGGCTGCAGGGGGAGCCCCTGGCTCAGGGCCCTGGAGGGGCTGCAGGTCGTCAGAGCGGGTCTTCCCTTCCCCCCGACATTGGGGTTGCAGGATGAGCTTCGGGCCCAGACGAGTACCCTGAGTCGCCAGCTGGCTGAGGTGGAGGCCGAGAGGGACGGTGCGGCCTCACGGGCAAGGCAGCTGCAGAAGGCGGTGGCTGAGAGTGAGGAGGGTGAGTCTAGCCCTCGGGGTCCTTGCTTTGCTCTCTTGTGCTCTTAGCAGCTGAGGTGGGAGGCTGTGGGCTTGGCCTGAGCCACTCCTGCATCCCTGCCCTGGCCACCGTGGCCTGAGCGGGCTGTCTCCTCTGGGGGCCCCTCCCTGGTCAGCCTCACCCCGTGTCCAGACCCACGGACCCCCAAGGGCTCAGAGAGGCAAGCCCTGCAGTGGGTGGAGGGCGAGCCTGATTCAGGTCTCAGGCTGCGTGCCTGACGGGCCTGACGGGGCTGGGCGGGGGCCGCAGCCCGGCGCAGCGTGGACGGGCGGCTGAGCGGGGCCCAGGCCGAGCTGGCGCTGCAGGAGGAGAGCGCGCGGCACAGCGAGCGGGAGCGCCGGGCTGTGCTGGACCAGGTGGCTGCCCTGGAGAGGGGCCTGCAGGCCACCGAGAGCGAGCTCCGGGCCAGCCAGGTAGGCAGGAGCTGAGGGCCCGTGGGAGAGGGCGGCGGGGTGCGGGGATCTGTGTGCGCCCGAATGGACGTCTGTAAGTCCTCCTGTGCGCATCTCTGTTCTGTCTGCCTGGGTCTGTCAGACCAGCCTGCGACTTTCTCCAAAAGCACATTCAGATTTCATCATCTTGTTCCATATGAGGTCATTAGGCTGCAGAAGAAAGAGCCTGGGCTTTTGAAGCTCACAGGACTTGGGTTCAGGTTCTTGCCCTGCTGCGTGATTCTCGCTTTCCTCATCTATAAAAGGGGGAGAACGGTAACTCTCTCCCAGAGACAATGCACGTGCACTCTTAACACATAGACAGTGCTCAGGGGACCTGTTTCCTTCATCTCTGTATAGCCGGTTTTATGTGTGTTTGGGAGACATCTGTATATACGCGCGCGCGCGCGCGCGCGCGCGCGCGTGCGTGCGTGTGTGTGTGTGTGTGTGTGTGTGTGTGTGTGTGTCTGGGGCAGGAAGCACAGGCCCTGGTGGTGACGGTCTAGGCCGCCGAAGCCTTGAACCCTTCTTGCAGCCACAGATTCCCCCCCCTCCCCTTTCCTCCTCTGGCCCTCCGTGCCTGTCCCCACAGCCCACCCCAGGCCTCTGGCTCCAGGCCGAGCTTGAGCTGGATTGTTGTGTCTGCGGCTCCGGCTCTGGCCTTGGGCCCAGCCGCAGGGGCCGCGGGAGGAGGCCAGGAACAAAGCTGGGCAGGAGCCAGAGTGGGGCTGCTGGGCCCAGACATGGCAGGGTTGGGGCTCTGAGCAGGGTGGAAGCGGGGCAGGCCTGGGCGCTGTTGTAATAACACCTCCTTGCCCCTCCCTGTCTCTAGGATGGTGACAGGAAGAGAAGGACCCCTGTCTGTCTTCCTGCCCTATCCCCACTCCCCAAGTCTTCACCAGCTGACCCCGCATAGGGAAGGGAGGAGTATCATCCCCTAAAATCTGGAAGGGCCCAGGGCTCCTGCCCGACTCAGCTCAGGTCCCACATGCAGCTCTGGGCCCGCCTCTGGAGAGCGATGCAGCAGAGCAGGGAAGCCCTGGAATCTGCATTTTTACACCTTCCACCCTCACCGCCCTGGGGCTCTGTAAACACCCAGGTTGTGGCGTCCCTGGCCCAATCCGGTCCCCTGACCACACAGAGATGAAATAGGGCCAGAGAGCAGGGACGGAGCGATGAGCCTGGATCACACAGCCTGTGAGACTTAGGCAAAACTGGAAAGTGCTCTGGGATCCTCAAGTCACCCTGTGAACATACGGGGAGACTGAGGCCCCAAGAGGGTCAGGGGCTGGCCCTGGGTCACCCAGCAAGTGGTGTCTGTGACCACTTCCAGGCTGCTCCCCACTTTCTCCTAAGGGCCCTGAGGGATGTGGGAGGCGTGGGGTGGGCTGCACAGCTGGGGCCTGAGCCCTGCCCCACCCACAGGAGAAGATCAGCAAGATGAAGGCCAACGAGGTGAAGCTGGAGAGCGACAAGCGGCGTCTGAAGGAGGTGCTGGATGCCTCCGAGAGCCGCAGCGTCAAGCTGGAGCTGCAGCGGCGCTCGCTCGAGGGGGAGCTGCAGCGCAGCCGCCTGGGCCTGAGCGACCGGGAGGCCCAGGCCCAGGCCCTCCAGGAGCGGGTAGACTCCCTGCAGAGGCAGGTGGGTCCCCTCCCCCGACCTCAGGCCCCTCTTCTGCCTGCCCTGTGCCAAGTACGTTATGGGGACTCTGTTTGATCCTCCGAACTACCCTGCGAGGCAGGTATTATCATCACCCCATTTCACGGATGGGCGGATGGAAGCTCACGGAGGTGACGTCATTGCCCAAGATCACATAGCTAATACGAGGCAGGGCCAAAATGAGAATTCAGGACTGTTTGTTGACGGAGTCTGCACTCAAAGGAGGCACGTGGGACCAGTTAGAGACATAGATTTCACTCATTTTCTTTTTTTGCCTTGGCCGCCGGGAAGCTGAGCTCTAACTGGAACGTTCAGTAGCTCTGCTAGCCCTACACTGTCACCCGCCTAAGTCAAGAACACAGAAAATGTCAGGGTTGTGGTGGTTACCCTTTCCTTCTCCATAACAGGGAGGAAAGGGGCATGAGAACAGGCGGAAGACCACGGAGTCTGGGACAGCCAGGTTGATGGCACTCTGTGTGAGGGTAGTTAACTGGCGGTGCGACCGGGCCCAGGTTGTAGTCACCTGAGCCAGTGGGAATGCATGGGAACAGTGAGTATCGGTGAGAAAGGCCTAGAGAGAGGTGGCAGGGGCTTGGGTTAGGCACACCTGGACCATCCTGTCTGTCTTCCCACCAGGTGGCAGACGGTGAGGTGAAGGCGGGGACTCTGCAGCTGACGGTCGAGCGGCTGAGTGGGGCCCTGGCCAAGGTGGAAGAGAGCGAGGGGGTCCTGCGGGACAAGGTGCAGGGCCTGATGGAGGCTCTGACCCAAAGCAGCACCAGCCTCACCAGCACCCAGGACAAGAACCTGCACATGCAGAAGGCCCTGACTGCCTGTGAACATGACCGCCAAGTGCTCCAAGTATGGGAGTTCCAGGGTCTGGCTTCGGGCGGGCCCAGTGAGAGTTAGCCTACAAAGGCAGGCTTGGGGGCCCTGGTGGAGAGCTGACCCCTGGGATGGTCAATAAGAGCTGCCTTTGGGGGAGGGGTGGGCCCAGTAAGAGCATCAGCCAATGAGGGGAGGCTCTGGGGGGGAGGTGGGATCAAGCCTACTAGGACAGGCTGCAGGACCCAGGGGCAGGGTAAGGGAAGAGCTGGGGTCTGAGGGCTTCCCCACCTTGTGCAGGTCAGTGGCTAGGCTGTGGGCCAGGCCTGCTGTCTGGCTTACTCTCCAGGTGAGAGGACTACCTGTTTAAGGGGCTGTGAACCTGGCCCGGAGGTACCGAGTAGAGAGGAGCCCTTTGCCTCAGGGCTCCCAGGACGGCCTGGCACCATCAGCCCTTGTCCTGCAGGAACGGCTGGAGGCCACGCGGCAGGCGTTATCCGAGGCGAGGAAGCAGAGCAGCTCCCTGGGCGAGCAGGTGCAGACCATGCGGGGCGACCTAGCGGACCTGGAGCTGCAGCGGGCGGAGGCCGAGGGCCAGCTGAAACAGCTGCAGGAGGTGAGGGCCTGGCGGGCCCTTCTGCCCCCAGGACCGTGAGGCCCTCGGCGTCGGGACCTTCTCACCTATCTCCACCTTATCCCAAACCTAGGCCCAGCCTCCTGTGAGGAAGCATGGTTCACTCAGTCCATATCCCCATTATACAGATGGAGAAACTGAGGCCCAGACAGAACTGTCTGGCCTCAGGTGACCATTCCCTGATGTGGGCCTCATAATAGCCTTGCCTAGCAAGTGGGCCTGGCAGGCTGGCATCATCATCTCCAAGCTTCCGATGCACACCCTGAGGCCCAGAGGGATTAGGGACTCGCTGGCTTCCGCTGCAGGCACTGCGGCAACGGCAAGAAGGTGAGGCTGCGGCCCTGCAGACGGTCCAGAAGCTGCAGGATGAGCGGCGGCTGCTGCAGGAGCGCCTGGGGAGCCTGCAGCGCGCCGTGGCTCAGCTGGAGGCCGAGAAGCGGGAGGTGGAGCGCTCAGCCCTGCGGCTGGAGAAGGACCGGGTGGCCCTCAAGAGGATGCTGGACAAGGTGGGCTGTGTCCCTAGGGCCCTCCCTTCACTTCCTCTGGGTCCCAGCCCTGGTTGGTCCCAGCTGCGTGTCCCCAGGGTGTGGGGGCCGCAAGTCCCCCCCGGCCCTGCTACCTGTAACCCAACACCCCTTTCTGAGCTGCTCCCACTTCCTGGGACCTCCCTCCTTCCCCAGGCACCCTGATCCCCTCCCGCTCTCCCCACCTAGGTGGAACGGGAGAAGCTTCGCAGTCACGAGGACACGGTGCGGCTGAGCGCAGAGAAGGGCCGCCTGGACCGCACGCTCACGGGGGCTGAGCTGGAGCTGGCCGAGGCCCAGAGGCAGATCCAGCTGCTGGAGGTCTAGCCCCTGCCCACCCAGCCCTGGACACGCTTTCTCTCCCCAGCCCTGGACCCAACTCCACCCCCACAGTCCACGAGCCCAGAGCCTTGGAGGGGCGGCCCAGAGCCAGGTCCCAGAGGGAGGGGTCCTCCCCAGAGTGGACAGGAAAGAGACCTGTCAGCACACGCGCCTGTGTGCTCACATTGGTTGTGGACGTGAAGAGCTATGAGTGTATGTGAGAGTATTCCTGCACATGTAGCACGAATCTTGTGCATGGATGTGGCATATCTAAGTATTAGGGATATATTATATCTGTATCTTTGTGTACAGGTCTCTTCTTGTATGTAGATGTATGTAAGAGTATTGGGCTTTTGCACATATGCATGCATCCATGTGAACACAGGTTTTTACATGCTTGCTTCTATCTATCTTATCTATCTATATCTGTATACACATATGGGCTTGTCTCTTGTGTTTGAATATGTCTGTGTGTGTGTTTGTGTGCCTGAGGGCGGGTCACTAAGTACCCTGACCCAGGATTTGCAGGCCAGGAGGGCTGGGGGGTGGGAGAAAAACAAGGGTCTCTCCTACATCCCCTGCTTTGCCCCAAGGGGCCCTCAGGCTCCCACCCCAGGGAGGTGCCTGACACCCTTTCACACACATGTGCGTGCGCACACGCGCACACACACACACACACACACACACACACGGCCAGAGGCCTGACCCATGGTCCCTCCTGCAGGCCCAGGTGGCAGCGCTGGAGCAGAACCACAGCCCAGCGCGGCTGGAGGCGGATGAGCAGCAGCTGGAGCTGCAGCAGGAAGTGGCGCGCCTGCGCAGCGCCCAGGTGCAGACGGAGCGCACCCTGGAGGCGCGGGAGCGGGCCCACCGGCAGCGGGTGCGTGGCCTGGAGGAGCAGGTACTCAGGCCTGGTGGGCTCTGGCCCTTCCCCAGGGGGTGGCAGCATCAGCAGGACTCCCCCTTCAGGAGGCTGGGCCGGGACGGAAGTGTGGAGCTGGGGGAAGTGGGAGGAGGAGGAGGAGGAGGGGGCGAGGGAGAGGAAGAAGTGGCGGCAGGGAGAGGGCTGGTAGTAACCTCTTGGGTATAAGCGGTCAGTGGCACCCATAACTGAAATGGTCCGGGTGGATCTATGCTGGTATCAGCCATGGCTGGACACAGGGGCTCAAGTGATGTCATTGGAACTCAGTCCCCTTGCCACGGCTCCATGCCTGGGCAGGCCGTCTCCCTGGGTGGCACAGGTGGCCTCAGCAGCTCCAGCCTCTGGTTATCCTAACAACCCATGATCCCAGAGGAGAGAGGGGCCCTCTTCCCCGAGAGCAACAGCAGAAGTCCCAAGGATGATCCTCATTGGCCAGCTGAGATCGCAGGCCCCCTCGTGACCATCTCTGCCCTGATCATGTCTGCAGGGCAAGGCTGCTTTGGTAGGCCAGGCCTGGGTCACAGGTCCACCCCTGGAGTCCAGCTAGCGCCAGGCCTGGCCTAGTGGTGAGAGTGGGGATGGGTGGCCCCCAAAGAGAGGCCAAGCAGTCTGGAGACGCCCCACTGCTCCATGGAGCAAAATGAGAAGGGGAGGAAATACCCTGGCTCTTAATGACACCTGGTTTTTCTGAAACAGGCAGCACCGGGTCCCTTCTGGTGTCCTTCCATCAGTCACACCCCACCCCCGCCGCCCCGCTTTCTCTGAAACCAGGCTGGGGTCCTGGGCTGGCCCTACCTCCTCTTTCTTCTCCAGGTGTCCACACTGAAGGGACAGTTGCAGCAGGAGCTTCGAAGGGGCTCAGCTTCTTTCTCCCCCTCCTCCGGCCCCCCAGAGAAGTGAGCACCTTGCTGGCTGGCATCCTGGAGAGCAGCCCCGTGGCGGGGGCGGCACAGGGGAGGGGGGACTCTCAGCACAGTCCACCCCCCGAGTTCAGCTGGGGGTGAGGAGGAGCAGGGGTGGCAGTGCCAGGGGAGGGGGGACTCCGGCACCAGGCCAGACCCGGCAGCGCCCTCCCAGCCTCGTCAGAGCCAACCACCCTCTGTGGGCTCCCCCCTCAGTCCAGCCCCTCTCCCCCAGGATAAGCCCGTATGAGGTCCCCCAGGACCAGTTTGAGGTCCTCCCTGAGTGGCTGAGCCAAAGCCAGGGGTTGGAGAGACCCCCCTTGTCTCTGGCCGACCCTGGAGCACAGGTTCACGGGAAAGAGAAGGGATGTCCAGGCCTGGGGCAGGGGACCTTCTCTGGCTTCCCAGAGATCTCTTTGCCTTAGTTCAGAATATTTGTCAGGAAATTCCTCAGAGTTCAGAGTCCCTGTATTTTTATACCTTTTTACACTGTTAACTGTTCAGAACTGTTGTGTTTTTTGTAACAAGATGACCCCACTTAAAAAAAAAATGGTTTGTACAGATGTGTCCCTTTACTATTAATGTGCCTTCTCCACCTGGGAGACAGGAGGGGGGACAGGAGGGCCCTGGGGCCAGAGGGATGGGGTCCCCTAGTGGGTGCTCAGGGAGATGGGGGCAGCTTTTGAAAGGCCTGTGACGAAAGGTAAGGAACTCACCAACCTCACAGGATGTCGGGATGGGGAGGCCTCCAGGGTCCTGGGCCACCCACCCCGTTTAACAGACGGAGCTGTTGAGGTTTGGGATGGGACCCGACCTGTGCAGCTCGACTCTTTCCAGCTGAAGCTTTCTGCCCTTTTCTCTGGCTCCTCCTCAGGACAGGGCCTGCCCTCTGGACAGTAACAGGCATTCCAGGCGGTGTGGTAAACAAGTGCAGGCCTGGGAGTGGACGTGGGGTCTTGCCTTGGCTCCGCTGGGTGATCCTGGGCAAAGCTGCTTAACCTGTCAGAGCCTCAGTTTGCTCCTCTGTAAAATGGGAACCTGCCTCCCAGGGTGGTTATGAGGAAGTACACACAGAAGATGCTCAGTCAGTGTTTCCAAGGAGAACTTCCATTCATCTCATGGAGTCCAGTGGAGTCAGGTTCCGCCCCAGCCCTGCCACTTACCACTGTGGACCCTTGGGTGGCTTACGTAATCTAGGCTTAGTTTCCCTGTCTCTAAGATGCGAATATTAACTCTACCCATCACATCGGCCTGGTTGGAGGGTTAAATAGGGCTGTGTGCTGAGCCTTCAGACAGAGCCTGGTCTCCATATGCTGGTCAGAGGGAGGTGCTGTAACAGCTTGCCCTGTTGCCGCCCTCTGAACTGCACCAGCCTTCCCTCCTGCCAAAGCCCTTGATATCAAGAGTGCACCAACCTTGACCTCCTGCCTTCCACCCTATATGCTTCCACATGGGCGGCCTCTCATCTTGCCTTGCACCCTTCTCTGGTGATGGGGCACTCACAGACTCACCAAGCAGCCCTGACAATGAGGAAGCTATATTCCTGAACCTTCTATTTCTGATACAACCCCCTGCCACACACACACACACCCACACACCCCTGGGGGTGGGGGGCAGTTGTCATGGCCCATCTCTCTGGGCAGGTCAGAGCTGAAGCGGGTGGATGAGGAGGCAGAGGCAAGGCCACAGGTCACCTGAACCTTCCCTTCTCCTGAAGGGGCCGGGTAGTCTCTCGGCACCTGGCCATCTCCTCTGTGCTCTCAACCGAAAAAGTGACTCTGAATCTTTTGTAAAAACCTGTTTTTAATTTTGTATAAAACAAAGGTGGTCTATGCCCAGGGGCTGTAGGAAATCCAAGCAGACCAGCTGGGTGAGGGTCATAGCCTACCTTGGGGGTGGGGCTGGAGTGGGGGGGGTCTGTCCTCAGAGGGATGGAGAAGGCACATCAGGGGCCCAGGTCCCATAGAGAGGCCTGGGATGTCTCCCACCTGGGGGCGGAGACTGGACACTGGGGAGCCCCCTTTGTGCCCCAAGGGTGGCCACAGGCTGGGGGAAGGGCCTGAGGCAACCCCCGGCGCCGCAGCCACTAACTTTTTACGGGATAAAAGGAATGTCTGGCTGGGGAGAAAAGCACCAGGTCAGGCAGAGCCTGAGGGCCCCAGATCCGAGGAGGGTCCAGGGCTCGGGGTGCCAGTGCCACCCTAGCAGCCCCCGCAGCTCCTGGCACAGGAGGCTGCCACAGATTGGCACAGGCCGCTGCTGGCCATCACGCCACATTTGGAGAACTTGTCACGACACAGGTCAGCTGTTGGGGGTGGCAGGAAGGAGTGGGGGTCAGGGTGCGGCTAGGTGATGGGAACTGCTACCCCCTCCCCAACCGTGGTGATGGGGGATGTTCTGAGGATAAAAAGCAGCCGGGAGGGGAGCTCAGGATTCCCCGGAAGTGGCCCTGGATTGAACACATGTTTAATAAACATCAGCTGGGTGGACGCGTGGATGGACGATAAGCGGGCATGGGGGCAGGGGGAAGAGGAGGGTGGAGGCCTTCCTACCTCGCAGGAGCTCCTCGTGGGCACAGACCGTGCGGACACAGATTTCCTTGTTGATGACATACACACGGCGGAGGCTGAGGGCGACGGGGCCAGGGGAAATGTCAGCCCCATCCTCATCCTGCCCCACCGGAGAGCCTGAGACCCAGCCCCTAGGCCTGGGCTTAACCAGAGTTGAGCTCCACCTTGGGATTCACTAGCTTTCCCCACTCCCACGTTGCTGGCTGGAGCTGTGGTCCCCCTCACCCCCCTGCCACCCCCGTCCCCCCAGTCCCTGCCTGCGCTCACCTGTAGAAGCAGACCTCGTTGAGACACTGTTTGCAAGGCTTGTGTATGGAGTAGAGGCGGGTACACGGGTACTGCTCCTCGCGGCAGTCTGAGTGACAGGTGGGATCAGACTTGGGGGGGCTGCAGCTGGGGGCTTAGAGCTGGGTGGCAGCCCCCAACCGCACCCATGGGAGACTGGCTCTCAGGGCCTAGGTACCCCTGCACCCTCAGGCTCAGCCTAGACACGTGTGCACACACCAACACACGCACACACGAGCAGTGTTGGACCTTGCGAGGCTGCCCAATTTTATCCAGTATATTTATACATATACAAATTCACAACCACGCTTGGAAGCATACATTCAAACACAGATCTATCCCCACACACAGTCACAAAAGTCCACAGCAGCCTCACAGGAGGTCCGCACACTCACATGCTGAGCTGTGAGACAGGGTCCCTCACACACAGGCTGGCTCTCGGGCTCTTGGCCAGGGGAGGCCCGCTGAGCCGGCCTGGGCTTCCTGCCCCATCCTCGCCTCGCCTGCCATGAGCACCACCCCGTCCTGCCGCCGGCATGCTCCCGCCCCGCCCCAGTGTCTGGGAGTAGAGGCCCCTCCTGAGGCTGCAGCCAACTCGGCCTCCAGCTGGGCCCAGGGGGCAGGGGGATCGCCCAGAGCTGCCTCGGGGGGCCCTGGAGTTGCCAGCCTAAAGCAGGGGCACCTCTGCAAGCCCCTCACCCCACCACCTACCCCAGCGAGAGCAAGAGGCCTGGCTGTCTCTGTCCTCCCAGTGCCGCACCCCACTGCACCCTAACTTCCGGGGCCATGCCTCTGTCCCTCCAGTTGTCAGGAAGGTTCTTACCCAGAGGCCCAGGCTCCGTGGGCTCCGTCTCTACAGTTCCTGGTTCTGGTGTTGGGGGAGAGGCAGGCAGAGATCACTGGGACGGGTCTATTCAGGGCAGGGTGAGGTCACCTCTCCCAGCCCCGGACAGACCTCCCCACTCCCAGGGCTGGCTGGAGCTGGTGGCCTACCTAAGGTGGGAGCTGGGATGACTTCCTGTTGGACTTGCTGCTGGGACTGGAACTGAAACTGCTCCTGTGGGGGCCGAGGAGTCACCTCTGCAACGAGAGATGACAAAAGGGTCTGCTCCCTACTCCCGTCGCCCGCAGGTCTCTGTGGACCCCCCACCCAGCTGCCTGCCCATCCTATCCTGCCCTCAGCCCTTTACCTTGATAATCATAGTAGTCCGGGTTGTCTGAAAATAAAGATGAACGTGGAATTGGTGGGCTAGCCCCCAGCCCCAGGTCACAACTGAGCCAGGGACCATACCCCGAGATTCCCACCGCCCTACCACCCCACCTGATCCCTGGCTGAGCCATGCAGATCTAGGGAGCAGGGCTGGGGGAGGCCTGGGGGCGGACAAGGTGCTTACCGATCTGGTCGCTATAGTGAGTGTACTGGACGTGGTCTGGGAACGGAGGCAGCGGATCCAGGTCGTACTGGCCCTGAGCCAGCAGGCCTGCTGTGGGGAGGCAAAGCTGAGGGGACGCCCAGCAGGGAAGGGCAGCAGAGGCCCCAAAGCACTTCTGGGGAGGGTAGGTAGAGGTCCCTAGGGCAGGCCTGTAAGACCCTAAGATCCTCAACAGACTCTTAGAGCCATAGGATGCAAACGCCTTCCTTGACCATAAAGGCCCTTATACTCCCTGGTCCTGTGTCACCTCACTGATCATATCCTGCCCCTCTCCCCCATGCTGGCCTCTTGGCTGTTCCTGGAACTCAGCATGCTCCTGCCTGCCCCAAGTCCTTTGCACTTGACTCTCCCTGGGCCTGTGATCCTGATTAGCTTCTCCTCCTTCAAGTCTCAACTGAAATTTCAGCTCTGCTAAGAGGCCCTCGCTGGCCCACCCACACTCTCCATCTCATTCTCCTGTTTATTTCCATCATAGCACTCAACGTAATCTGACACTTATCACCTCTCCCTTCCCTAGACGGGCAAGCAACACCATGAGGGCAGGGGTCTGTCTGCCTGGTTCATCACTGGGTTCCCGGGGCCTAGCCCAGTGCCTGGCACAAAGCGGGAGCTCCACAAATATCTGTTAAATGAATGAATGTTAGACCTGGCAGGGCCTTTGGGGTCCCCACTGATAACTCCTCATTTTGACTAACAGGGACTTCTCCAAGGTCAAGATTGTATAGGTTAGTTGGGCCCCAAAGGGGCCTAGAACGCAGGCCTTCAGACTCCCTGCCTTAGAGGCCTCCATTCCTGCACCTCAGCTCCTGGGAGGGTCAGTAAGTAAGAAGAAAAATGTGGATCCTGGTGTCCGGGCCCACTCTCCAGAATCCTGCCAGTCTGCTGCTGTGGAGGGTTGAGGAGGGGCCCAGGAGACGCCTCTAGTCTTTGGGAGGGGGTGCCAGCCCAGTCTGTGGCCCAAGAGGTAGACAGCCCTGGGAGCGATGGAGCTGAGTTCTGGCCATAGGACACGACAAAAGCTTACTGCCAGCTCCCTCCCCCTGCAAACCCCACCTGCCTAGGTGCCACTTACCAGGCAGGAACAGCAGGAAGAGGTAGGCAGCTCTCATGGTTACACAATGAGGCGGGCTGGGCTGGAGTCAGGGGACAGCTGGAGGAAGAGGAGGGGGCAAGCTGCATCCTGGGCCACTACCCCAGGGCTGCAGAGCCCACTTCTCTCCCCCGAATTCAGCCTGGAGAAGGAGGGATTCGGGACAAAAGCCAGGCAGGTGGAGGGTCATGGAGTCTGGGCCCAGGGGGAGGGGACTACTTTGGAGGGACATCCTCTGTCCCTGATGGCCCACTGGGTTTTCAGGTCCTGAGGGACTCGGCCTCCAACCTGGCTCCAGAGCTGATCTTGACAAACAGACTCTACCCTGCCCTGCTCACTAAATGGACATTTCTAATCCTCTATCAGCCCTGCCCCTGCTCTCCTTGCCACACCCATGCCCACCCTCTGGTTCAGCACTTCCCCAGGTGTCTAATGCACTGATCCTGACCCCAGGCCCCTCCTCGGGACCCCAGCCCTACCCAGCCAACATCGCAGCCCAGACTCAGCAGGAAACCACATGTGTGCCTGGGCCTCAGGGGCCCCTGGGACAGCCAGGCCTGGGCAGGACTCCCACCCCTAGAAGATTCCTCTCCTGCCAGGCCTCCAGGCCTCCCAAGACCTGGCTGACTTCATCGCACACTCACGAGACTGAGACAGACTGAGGTCTACTTGTCTGCTGGAGCAGGAAGCACTTAGGGTGGAGTCTGAAAAGCGCCTCTCTGGATCTTAGAGGGTAGCGCTGAAGGGGACCGTGATGTCCCCCAACTTGACACTGTATGACAAGTGTTATGTGTGTAGTTTTTGGGGAGAGGGCCGTGGTCCTTAGCTTTCACCGGACTCTTGAAGTTCAAGAACTCCTGGTTGAGTCCAGCCTCCAGTCTTTGACCCCACAGTGGACTTGGCAGAATCTACAGGTCCTCTTGTCCAGTCCCAGCTCAGTGCGGGGCAGCGCCAAGGCTGTCAGTAGAAACTAGGAGGGCTGGGAGAGAGTCCCCGGGCTCACCCATCCAGAGGACCCCCGCCCTGCCACAACAAAAGGAGTTCTTCCCGACAGCTGAATGGAAACCTAAATTTGCCCCACTGTGCCTCGCCCAGGGAGTCGAGGGAGAGGGGGAGGGAAGGGGCAGAAACATGGGCATCTTTCCCTGCTTCTGCCCAGTCCTGATGCTTTCGTGACCTGCTGCCTGTCTCATACATTCAATCTCTCACTCCCTCCTCAACCCTTACTGCAGTCGATGGGGTGGGTGGGGATGAGGTGGGGTGGCGGAGGAGAGACCTATGACTCAAGCTGCCCCACTGGCCGGGGACATCTGGCTCCCACATCCCCATTCTGAGCGCGCTTGGCCTCCTCCTGGTGGAGGACTAAAAGGCCTGGAGCTCCCCACAAGGCCTCACTGTCCCCTACTTGCCCCCAGGCTGGTGGCAGGCAGGCTAGCTGGAGCTGTCACCACTCAGGAGAAGACCCCGAGCTGGGGAGGTTGGTTGGGGGGCAAGGGGTTCTGTCGGTCCCCAAAGCCCCTCCTAGGCCTCTCAGCCCCCTGCAAGGAGTCTTTCCTCCCCTCAGAGGTTGAGCACCCAGGCCCAGGCTTATTGGGGGAAGGAGGGCTGGGCTGTAAAGAGGAGCGTACCTGTGGCAGAAGCGGGTCCCTCCAGGGGACCACACCTCCAAGCACATCTAGACGACAGGAGGCCAGGACCTGCCTAGGAGGCCTGTTCCCCGACCCTGGCCCCTTCCACCGCTGGGATGCCCCCTACGCTCTGTGCCTGGCGAGGAGGGGCACTAGCGGGGCCTCCTCTGGGCCCCCTGCCCCCACGCTCACTGACTCACTCTGCTGGAGGCTCTGTCTGCTCCAGAGGCCGGGCTGGGGTCCGGCTGGAGGAAACCAGATGTTGCAGCGCCGCACAGCTGGGAACAATCAACCGCGGAAACTTGCTCTGGCGACTTGCTCTGGCGCGCTCCCTCGCGCTCTCTCGGTCTCTGATCTCTCTTTGTCTCTCCGCGTCTCTGTCCCCGCCGCTCCCGCCGGACACCCACACCCCAGCCGCCGCATTCCAACCTCCCAGGGAGAACAAAAGCCTCCCCATCCCCGACGCCCCCCAAATCAGGCTCCCCTCCCTTCCCAACTCGCGTCTTCCCCTCCAAACGACCCCAAACTTTCCAAGTGCCCTCTTAGCATCTGCTCAGACGGCCCCGGGTTCAGGGATCCCGAAAGGAAAGCCGCTCCCAGGATCGGGGACCCGCAGAGCCCCACACCCTCAGTACCTGGGGGCCCTCCGACGTCGCGGCCCACGACCCAGTCCCCCCTTGCGCCCCTGGCCCGGTCAGGCCGCCAGGCCCGTGCCTACCTGGCCGGGTCACTCCGCGGCCCGCTCCGAGTCCGCCCGCCGGAGCCGCCCCTTTGCCCGCTCCGAACCCCCCTCCGGGCCCCCGACGGGGCCGGCGCCCGCCCTCCAGCCTGGATCCGCTGGGTCCTAACGCGAGCGCCGCCGCCGCCGCCGCCGGGGCCGCCACGCCGCGACCTCGGGTCTTCAACCCTCTTCTGGAAGCAGCCCCGCGGGGAGGAGGCGCCCGCGGAGCCAGCCTTACGTCCGTTCAGCACTTGTCGCTGTGCAAAATGCTTTCTCCTCACGGCCTTATCACAGCCAGAGCGCAAAGTGGTGAGATGGGTGAGGTGAGCCTGCTGCCCCCATTTTACAGAGGAGGCTCATAAAGATGATTCGCCCACCGCTGCTCAGCGGGAAATAAGCCTTGCCCTCCCTTTTGGCTTCTCCCAGCTTCCAGGACACCCTTCCTGGCCTGGTTTTCCTTCTGCCTCTCTGGTGCCTTCCGGATCTCCCTAGCCAGCTCCTGGCCACAGCTGCCTTCCATAACCAGCATTTCTTTGAAACCACAGTCTACAGGCTACCGGGCCTGGCCACACGAATGTCCCCAAGGCACATCCAATTCAACAGGATCCAAGTCCAAATTCACAACATCCCGACCTTCCCCAGACCTGGCCCTTGAAGGTGTTCCCATGCAGGGAATGAGCCCACCATCCTTCCCTTACCCGGCTAACCGTAACTCCCCTGCGCTCAACCCCTGCAGCCAATCCAGCTCCCACCACTAATTCTGACTCTAATACCTCCAATCTAGGCCTTCCCAAACGGGCCCTGCCCTCACCCACTCACCTCAGACAGGGTGGGGGGCAGGGAGGCTTCTACCTAAAGCCTGTCACTGGTTTCCCAAGGTACCCCCCGGGAACAAGGCTAAACTCCCCTGGGGAGTTTAAGACCCTACCTTTCATCACAGTCTGGCTCTGCCTCCTCATTCCCTCTGCCTGGTCTCCCAAAAGCCTCAATGGCTTTTTGGCTGATTCTCATTAAACCCCTCCCTTCCTCCACCTGCCACCAGGCCTTTGCTCAAGATGTTTCTTCCTTCTGGAACACTGGTGAGGTTTTCCTCCTTCTGATTATAGATCAAACCCTCCCTTCCTCAGAGGCGGCTTCCCTTTCTCCCTGTTAGAGCTCTTAAGCATCTTCTGCTTTACCGGTCACAGCTGTTGCCCTATGTGACCATGTGAATCCTGCCCCTCTCCCCCATGAGCCTGTCAGCCACGTGAAGACAGGGACAAGGTCTGCTTTTGCTCATCCTCAGTTTTTGCTCACTAGGCACAGTGCCAGGCTCAGAGCAGCTGTTCAGTAAACATTTGTGGAATGAATAAGTGAATGTACAGTGGATTCTCCTGGGAGGCTGGCCGGGTGTGGGGTTGCAGGTCTCCTGCCTCTGGGGCAGTCCTGCCTGGTCTCGGGAATCTAGGCCTGGGGCAGGGGGCTCAGGCTGGGAGGGGGATCAAGATGCCCCTTGATTCAGGCCCTCACCTTCAGGTCTCCTGGGCTCCCCTTAGGCTGCGTGTCCCTTAGATACTGAATCCTGTTAGGCAGGGACTGACTATGTCCCGTGCATCGTTTGTTCCCCAGTGCTGGTCTGTCAAGTGAATGGATGAATGAATAACTATCTGCCACCCCGCTCCCCTCCCCGCTCCAGTGTCTATGGCAGAATAGCAGGGATTTTTGTCACTTGGAGCACTATGGGCCCCGGGGCCCAGCCTGGCCCTCTCTGCCCTTCCTCAGCCCTTCACTGCTGCCAGATGCAATCCCACTAGCGTAGGAGAGTAAACCGCCTGGCAGAACTGCTGTCCCCTATGCTTGACCAAAAGGGGAAACTGAAGCCCCAAAGCTGCCACCTCTAGCGTCCTGGCTCCCAGATCCTCTGCTGCTTCTACCCACTCCTCTGGCTCTAAGGACCCAAGCACAGGTGGCAGCTATCCGGGGAGGGAGTAGCAGGTGTGGGGACTCTTCTCCCAGTGTTCTTGGAGATTTGCTCCTTCCCCGCTCGCCTCTCACACCACGTTATAAGCTGCACCCAGGCAGAGGTCATGTTTTTTGTTCACCGCTGTAGCCCCTGTGCCTGGCACATGACTGCCCAACAAATGCATGAATAATCAGCTAGGGGTAGAGGCGGGATTCAAACCCAGGCCTCGCCGTGTCCTCCAGCCTCCCTTTGAACAGCATCTGCCACCCTGAACCGTTGCTGTCTGATGACTCAGTGCCCAGTGCAGAGGGTCTGTGGATGTGCCTGGTGTCACAGGTTACCTCTTCACGCCCCCCATCCTTGTCCTCAGTTTGATTCAACATCCGCTGAGCTCCTACTAGGGTGGGCTGGGGGTGGTGCCGGAGCTTCCAGTAATGAGGTTGGCGGGGGCTTTTCTTTCCTGTTGTCCCCTGCCCAGCACAGATGGACCAGATGACGGAGCTGCATCTCTAGAGCAGGGCTTGGCGAGGGTCCCACTGGTGGGATGAGGTCAGAAGCACCCACCCTTCCCCGGGAGATGGTGCACGTGGTTCTGGCTGGGAAACGTGGGCTCAGAGCCTGGATTGCATCTGAGGGAAGAACTGGACCATAAACACATCCCAGGATGCGGGAGGTGGGGAAAGCAGGGAACTGCCCCAGTTAAATGCCTTGTAGGTGCTGGCACTTGTTTGAGTCAAGCCCATTCTCTCCTGCCCCTGCAGGAGGGTAGTACGGTCAAGAGTGTGGACTCTGGAGTCAAAGCAACCTGGTCCCAGCTCTGACTACCTGCGTGACCTCTAAGCCTCAGTTTCCATATCTGTAAAAGGGGGACTGGGGATTCCCTGGCCGTCCAGTGGTTAAGACTCAGTGCTTTCACTGCCATGGGCCCGGGTTTGATCCCTGGTCAGGGAACTAAGGTCCTGCAAGCCATGAGGTGCGGCCAAAAATAAAAATAAAAAGGTGGGGGGACAGTACTCCACAGTTATAAGGATTAAATGATGATGCCTATAAAATGCTGAACGGAGCACCGGGCACGTGCTCAACCTGGAGACATGACGTCGGATGAGGAAACGGAGGCTCAGAGAGGGGAGTTGTCCAACATGATCTGAAAAATCAGGGGATGCCGGGAGCAGACACGTGCCAGGGGCACCCAGGTCAGTGGTATCAGGCAGGCCGAGGCAGGAAAATATTGTGACTTTATTTGCTACACTGACGGCGGCTCTGAGTGCGGTGGTGGCCGCTGTCCCTACATGGGGCATCCGAAGTGGGGGACAAGGGTACTTAGCATCTCCCCAGGCGGGGGCAGGGAAGGCTGGGCTGGGCAGACGTGGGACATGAGTGTGACAACCGCCAACCTCAGGGCTGCAGGAGCGATGGCAGTGGTGTCTCTGGAGATGGGTCCTGGTCGGTGGCTCAGAAGCAGGGAGATCCAGTGTTTAGGGTGCCGGCCGGCCGGGCCTGCGCTACCTCATGGGCCCGGCGGGCGGTGGCCAGGGCTGCTCGGCCAGCTCCTGCTCCAGCTGCTTGAAGCGTTTCTTGGAGGCCCGTTTGGGCCGGAGCCACCGCAGGCAGCCTGGGAGACACTGGTCCAGCACACTCTGCCGGGGACAGGGAGGTCGCAGGGGGGCAGCTGTGGCTGAGTCCCACCCCCGGAGCCCCCTCTCACCCCAACGCGGGGCGGGCCCCACCTCCAGCATGAAGGCCCCCACGAAGTTGAAGGCGACCAGGCCCAGCAGCAGCAGCTTGAAGTAGGTGTCAGCGATGCTCCTCAGCGTCAGCAGCCCCTGCGGGAGGCCGGGGACCAGGAGGAGGGCCCCCAGGACGGAGCCCAGGAGCACCAGGGCCACCAGGAAGGGCACTGGGGGTGGGGGAGTCCGTCAGGCCAGGGAGCCCAGCACACTCACACCCATGCCCGACGGGACCCCACAGGCACCAGCCCCACAGCCCTTCCCTCCACCTCATCCCCCTCCCTCCACCTCATCCCCCCTCCCTCCATCTCATCCCCCTCCCTCCATCTCATCCCCCTCCCTCCACCTCATCCCCCCTCCCTCCATCTCATCCCCCTCCCTCCATCTCATCCCCCCTCCATCTCATCCCCCCACCATCATCACATCCCCCCTCCCTCCATCACATCCCCCCCTCCATCTCATCTCCCTCCCATCTCATCCCCCCTCCATCATCACATCCCCCCTCCCTCCATCACATCCCCCCTCCATCTCATCTCCCTCCCATCTCATCCCCCCTCCATCTCATCCCCCCTCCATCTCATCCCCCCTCCATCATCACATCCCCCCTCCCTCCATCATCACATCCCCCCTCCCTCTATCTCATCCCCCCCTCCATCTCATCCCCCCTCCCTCTATCTCATCCCCCCCTCCATCTCATCCCCCCTCCCTCCCTCTCAACCCCCCTCCCCTCCATCTCCTCCCCCCTCCCTCCATCTCCTCCCCCTCCCTCCATCTCCTCCCCCCTCTCCATCTCCTCCCCCTCCCTCCATCTTATCCCCCCTCCATCTCCTCCCCCCTCCCTCCATCTCCTCCCCCCTCCCCTCCATCTCATCCCCCCCCTCCATCTCATCCCCTCCCTCCATCTCATCCCCCCTCCCTCCATCACATCCCCCTCCCTCCCTCTCATCCCCCCTCCCCTCCATTACCCCCCCCAGCACATCCCACCCCCAGCACAGCAGCACCATTGGTGTAGAGCGGCCGGCGGAAGGGCGCCCCCTTGGACACAGCCATGGCCAGGATGAGGTACTGGAAGCTAGACAGACAGAAGACCACCGTGTTCTCATAGTTGGGCAGGTTGTCTGGCGCAGGTACCGTCCTGTTCAGAGGCACGAACCTGGGGGCACAGGGACCGGGAGTCAGGGAGCGAGGGTGAGGAGGACGGGGCATGGGTGGGATCTGGGGCGAGCTCCCCGCTACTCACCAGGGCTGGGCCACGGTCAGGAAGTAGCCCCCCAGCTGCACGCTGGCCACCAGGGCCACCTGAAGCAGCAGGCTGCTGAGCACGGGCACGCTGAGCAGGGCCCCTGGTGGCCGCGCCTGACCCAGTGCCAGCGCCGGCCGCGTGCGGCTCATGAGCACCGCCACCGTGGTGGTGATGACCAGGTCGATGACCAGGAACTGCACATCGCCCAGGTTGGTGTTGACCTACCGGCAGGGAGGGAGGGCGGAGGGGAGGATAGCTCCTAGTCCGATGGGGCAGGCACCAGCCCTGCCCTTAAGGAGTCTGATGGGGAAGGTGTTTTCTTGCCCTGCAACTTGATGGGCAGACAGCACCCTCCTGCCTCTGGGAACTCCCAATCTGATGAAGGAGACACGGTCCTGCCTTCAGGAAGCCCCTCTCCCCGTCTGAGGGAGAAGGCATCCCTGCTGACCTGCGGAGGCCTAAATCTGATGGGAACTACCAGCCTGAGACGGAGGCTGAGGCTCTGCCTTGCAGAGCCCCAGGGTTTCTGGAGGACACACAGTTCCCGCCCTCAGGTTTAAGGTGGACACAGGGACAAAAGCTGGCGCGAGGTCTGCACTGTCCCATGGCGTCACCTGTTTCCAGCGGGGGCGAGCAACGCGTGCTCTGAGCAGAGGAGGGGGTGATACCCTTTGGACAGGAGACTGGAGGCATAGTCGAGGTCTGAGTTAGGGCGAGCGGGGAACGGGCAGATTCATGGGAAAGGGGCAGAGGCCTCGGGTGTCCCACTCCTGCCTCTGCCTCAGTCCCCCCTGCAGATGGGGAGCTCCCAGAGGACAGGGAGGAAACGCTAGCACAGGACAGCCGCTCCCGTTTCTGAGGACCTACTGTGCGCCAGGCGCTCAGCGCTTTCATAATCTCAGACAAGCCTCACCGCCGAGGCTCCGGAGCGCCTAAGCCACGCGGCTGGAGCAGGATTTGAGGCCACGCTGTCTACTCCAGAACCTGCCGGGCTCCCACCACACTGCTGAGGTCCTCGCCCCGGGCCCGGCACGGGGCCTGCAGATACTCACCGTGTAGAGGATCAGGACAGAGATAAACTGGGTCAGGCTGTACAGGGCCATGTACTTGAAGACACTGAACGACGTGTCCAGGGAACAACGACCTTCCCTGGGGAGTGGGTATGGGCATGAGGGGGCCCAGGCTGGCTGACGGGCCCTGCCGAGACCCCGCCCCCCACCAGGCTCCTGCCCGCCTCACCTGATGACCATGGGCACACACTCAATGTTGGCCATGCTTGAGGTGAAGGGCGAGACCACTGAGGCCTCGGCCTGGGACAGCGAGATGCCCACGTCAGCCGCCTTCAGGGCCCCGCAGTCATTGGCGCCATCCCCACACATGCCCACACAGTATCTGTCGGAGAGGGGAGGGCAGGCGCGGCCCGGACTCACGTGCTGGCTCTGAGCCCGGGAGGGCCCTCCTCAGCTGCGAAATGGCCCACCCACCTCCCGGGCTGGCTGGCAGAACACGGGGATGGCTGCATTCCGACTGCCCGCTGGGTGCCTGGGAAATGCTCAGTAAATGGTACGCAGTAGGTGCTCAGTAAATAGGTGCAATTACAGTAGCCACAGGGTCTGTATCCACAGGTTCTGTATCCACGGGGTCTGTATCCATGGCAACAGAGAGCCGACTGTACTACGCCATTTTACATAAGGGACTCGGGCATCTGTGGACGTTGGTATCTGCAGGGACTCTCAGAACCAATCCCCCGCAGATACTGAGGGCGGTGTACTACTGTCAGTGTGACAGACCCGGGGGTGCCTGCCGGGCTCTCTGAGGCCAATGGCTCCTTAACGCCTGGGGTGGGAAGCAGGGACCTATGGGCCAGCTGGGCGCCCGCAGGCCCCGCCCCCGTGGGCACTCACTGAAGCTTCTGCAGTTCACACACCAGCTCTGCCTTCTGCTCGGGGGCCATGCGGGCAAAGACGGTGCCCTGGACCAGGACCTGGGAGCACAGGGAGACAGGGGAGGGGCTGAGGCAGCCAAGAGGAGGGAGCAGAGCATGGCGAGGTGTGGGGCGACCAGGGAGGCCCGGGGGCAGCCCTACCTTGGGCAGCAGCTTGGGGAAGTGCTTCATAAGGACACCAAAGGTGGACCCGCTGAGGGCCAGGTGGCTGGGTCGGGGGTCTGGCTCCACGGTGTAGCTTGCAGCCTGGTCAGGATCCTGGGGGCCCGGGAAGCTCAGCTGAGCTCCCCCTGCCCACCCTGAGAGCTGGGGCCCGGGACAGCTGACACAGGGGCGGAGTCATGGGTGGGGTCTGTGGCGGAACTTGGGGTCAGCCTCACCTGAGCCCCGGTCACGGCTGCAGAAGACTCCACTGGCAGAAGCTCGAGGGAGGCGGGCTGGCCCCGCTCAGGGGGGTTGGCGTGGATGATGGCCAGGCGCTCCTGGGGGCCCACCATGCCGCAGCCCTGGGCCACGGTGACCGCCGTCTGCAGGTTGTCCCCTGGGGGTATGGGGCAAGGTCAGGGTCCAGCTGCTACTGAGGGGGGCCATCCTCACCCTGACACGTATAGATGGGAAAACTGAGGCCGGACAGAATCTGTCTGCCATGACTGGCTGAGTGAGCTCAGGCAGGGTATCAGTGTCTCTGAACCTGGGTTTCCTTGTCTATAAAACTAGGGATCAAAGGTCTTAGGAGAAACTGGGAGCCTGGGTTTGAGTTCTACATATACCATTATTTTTTTTTTTTTTTGGCCGTGCCATGCGGCATGTGGGACCTTAGTTCCCTGACCAGGGATTGAACCCGTGCCCCCTGCACTGGAAGTGAAGAGTCTTAACCACTGGACCGCCAGGAAAGTCCCCTGAATCTTTCTTTTCTTGCTCCATGAAATTGTCACAACTTTTGAGGCTGACCTAACTTCCCCCATTTCTCAGAGTTGGAAACTGGAACTCGGGGAGAGGTCACCTAGCAGGTGAGCAGCTGGGCTGGAACCCAGGCTGTCCAACACCAGCCCCAGACTCTTTGGAAGTCACTCTACTCCTCCGAGCCTCACTTTCCTCATCTGTCAACTGGGGTGACAATGATCACTCAGGAGGGAGACTGTGAAGATACCTGAAATGTCTGAAAAGGACCAGGCCTGAGGCAGGGGCCCAAAGAGATGCCCCGGGAAGGGACGCCAGGTACCCTTATCTCTGCCTGGAATGGGGTAGATTCTGCCCTCCTAACCCAGGCCCTGCTGGTACCTGTCACCATGACGGTGCGGATGCAGGTCCTTCGCAGAGCCTGGATGACGGGTGTCGTCTGTGGCTTTAGCAGATTCTGCATGACCAGCAGCCCCAGGAGGCTCAGCTTCCACTCCACAGTGTCCCTGGAGGGTGGGCAGACCCGGGTCAGAGGTGATGCAGTGGCCACGACCCCTCCCCCAGCCACTGGGCAGGGGCATCGGCCCTGGGCTCTGCCCCCCTCTGCCCACACGAGGCCGGAGGCTCAGTCCCCAGGGCCCACCTCGTCAGTTGCTGAGCTGCTTCCATGCTGGGTGCGATGGGCAGCGGCTTGCTGGCGAGGGCCACCACGCGGTAGCCAGCAGCTGTGTAGCTCTGCAGCATCTGGGCGAAGTCGGTGGGCACTGCCAGGGAGAGGCAGGTGTCACTGGGACGGGGAGGTGGGGGCAGCGACAGGGGCTGGGCGCCCACCCCATTCCGTGCCAATGCCCTTCACCTGTCTTGGGGTCGCAGAGGCCTGCCACCAGCTCAGGGGAGCCCTTGACGCAGGCCTCGGGCCGAGCCGCCCCCGGCCACGCCACCACCACGCTCATGCGCTGCAGAGCCGATGAGAAGGGGAAATGGCTGAGGATGCTGACCGGCACCCGGGGCTCCTCCTGTAGGGTTGGAGGGGCAGCTGAGGGGCCGGCCTGTGGAGCCCACCCCTCCCAGCCCACGCCCCACAGGCACCCCCCTCAGCTCACCATGCCCTGCAGGTGGAGCTCCTGAAGCGGGGGTCTCATCACTGCCAAGACCTGGGTCCCAAATGTCGAGTCTGCAGCTGGTCCCTCCTCCAGGATCTGGGAGGCAGGCAGAGAACATTGGCATCGAGGGGCCGGGTGCTGGCTTGGCCTGGGGCAGCCGATCCTTGGCCCATGGAGAGAGGCAGTGGGAGAGACCCAAGTTAAACTCATGGAGGACTTCCTTCATGGGAGACTGGATAGAACAGAAGTCAAGAATGTGGGCTTTGGAGTTGGGAGGACCCAAGTTCAAACTCTGGCTTTGCCATTTACAAGCCGCTGGGTGACCTTGACAAGTTATTCCAAATCTCTCTCAGCCTCAGTTTCCTTCGTGAAGCAGGTTTTAAGCTACCTCCCTGGGGCTATGGGGAGCAGTACATGAGATGAGGCCCGTGCAACAGAGCGCCGGCACAGGGTAGGTGCTCAGCACTAGGCCTTGGCCATTGTTATTCTCGGTGGTGGGCATGATAGAGACGCCCCCTGGAAGTCCTAGAAGACTGGGTGGGCTTAGTTAGGGCTCGGCTGCCCAGAGGCAGGGGGCGGACCTGCTCGGCCTCCTCACCCAGCCAGTAGATTCCACCATCTTGAGGTCCATGGGGTCACCCACTGGGGTGTCCCGGAGCCGGCTGAGGGTGTGGCAGGTGGCCAGTGCCCGGAGCAGGGGCCCCATGGGAAGGCGGCGGGGCTCTGGGACCAGCGGCAGGAACTCCTGCCCCTTCAGGGGCACCACACCCATCACGTCCAAGCCGTCCTCTGTGAGTGTGCCTGTCTGCAGGGGGCAAGCGGGCGGACCAGTGATGAGTCCTGGGGTGAGCTGTGCCCCGCTGCGGTGGGCGCCCACACCCCTGGCCAGGCGGGGCCCATGGGAACCCCAGAAGCCAGAGTTGGACTTTGCTCAAGCAGGTCCCTCTGCCAGGCTGTCCTCCCCAACCCGCAGTGTTTCTTGGTCTGGTATCATTTCCCCCAGGAAGTCTTCTTCTTTAACCCTACAGTTGGGTCTTCTTCTTTAACCCTACAGTTGGGTCTTCTTCTTTAACCCTACAGTTGGGTCAGGTAGTGCGTGCTCGGGGCTCTCACCCACGGCCTCTACTACTCCATCATTTGTTCACTGTGGTACCAGGAAGAGGGTCTGGCCATGTACAGCTCTCAGTGGAATGAGTGAATGAATGAATGAGTGAATGAATGAGTGAACGGATGCCTGCCTCTCCCATACCATATTCCAATGGCTCAGTTACACATCTGGCCCCTTCGCTAGCCTGGGAGCTCTGCGAAGACGATCATGCTCCACCCTTTCAGTTTAAATAACGTCCAAACTCCTCACCAGGGCCCGCCAGCCTCTGATGGATCAGGGCTCTGCCCGTTTCATCTTGCCCCCCTCCCTACTGTTCCCCGAGCCCCAGGCACACTGGTCTGTTCCTCCAAGGAGCCACGAGCCACTCTACTTCTTCCCCTCCACCTTGCCAGCCCTGCTCTCCTCTCAGTGTGGTCCACCCCTCAGAGGTCACCAAGGGACCAGAGGAGCCTTCCTTGACTGCCCTCCAAGGGAGTGACCCCCACGTACCACCCACCACGTACCCCATTTGCTTCCTCCCTAGAACCCATCACCATCTGCAGCTCTCTGTGGTCCCTGGTTCACTCATTATGGTGGTGGGGACATCTCCGTGTGGGTCACTGCTGGATCCCCAGTGTTGACAGCAGCCCTGGGTACCCAGTTGGCCCTCAATGGTTCTCAAACAAACAAATTAAATGATTTTAGACATTTCATGCTCCAGACTGTGAGCTTGATGCAGGTGGGAGCTGGGGGTGGAGGGTGCCTCTGAGTGTTTCCATCCCAGGACAGGACCTGGCGGTGGGCAGTGTTCACAGCAGGGGCGCACGGGCAGGCGGCGGGACTCTGGGCTCAGCAAGCCCTCAGTCAACGTTGCTGAATGAGGGATGTGGGTGTGGGGGGCCTGGTCGTGTGCCCCCCCCACGGCCCCCACCTTGTCGAAACACACCAGCCGGAGCTTGCCCCCCAGGTTGATGCGCATCGGGTGGATGCAGAAGATGCCCTCGCTCCGCAGCCGGCTCTGGGCGTAGAGCGTGCACACAGTCATGGCGGCAGGCAGGGCGGGCGGCACTGCCACCGTCACCAGGTCCAGAGCCCGGATCACGATCTCGTCCACAGGCACCTGGCAGGGGGCACTGTGAAGGCCAAGGGCCAGGCCGGGTGGGCCCTGGGCCTCCAGTGGCAGCCCCCGCCCGGCCCCCAAGGCTTACCTGGTTGCGGTGGAGGATGAAGATGCTGTAGATGGTGCCAAGGAGAGCTGAGGAGACAGCAAGGGACTCAGCGGGACTGGGGACGGGGCTCCGGGGGCCACTGGCAAAGTGGGGTGCGGGGGGCCACTCACCCAGGACAGACAGGGCAGCCACAAACTTCATGCTGTGTTTATAGAACTTGAAGCTGATGGGCCGGGGATGCAGGATGGAGCTCACCAGGGCCCCTTTAGCCGTGCAGAACCCTGGGAGGAGACGGGGAGACCGAGGCAGGGGAAACTGAGGGTCAGGATGACTCCGCCCCTCCCCCACACCATCCACACCTCTGGGGTCGTACGGCATGATGCTCCTGGGGTCAGCAATCACCCAGTTCGGCGGTCACACGGGATGGCCACAGGCCTTGCCCAGCCTTCATAAGCTTAGTAAGTAAGGAATTAGTAGTACCATCTACAAACTGGGTGGTTTCACTTAAAATTCAGATGTGTGGCTTTCACTGAAAAATGTCAAATCTGGTGACACACTGGGTCCCTTTCACACGTGGCAGGGGCCTGCTGGAGACGTACAGCACTGCTCTCTTCCTAAGGGGTGGGCTCCTTCCTTCTTGCCACGTCCCTGCCCACTCCAGCCAATCCCAAGTAGGGGTGGGACGTGCCTGAGTCGCACAGCAGGGCAGTGGCAGAGATGGGTCCTGCCTGGCTCTGTGTCACCTCTCCTCTAGGTGCTGGGCCCAGCATCCCTCCCCACTTCCCAGACTCGTTACCTGTCTGGGTCACCACTGCCAGGACATGGGGTCCTACAGAGGCCCGGGCCTGCAAGATGAGGGTCCCACAGAAGAGCGTGTGCCGCTGGTGGGTCTCTGGGAAGTAGGGCACTGGTCCCTCCGGCAGGACGGTCTTCAGCACTGGAACGCTCTCCCCTGGGAGGGATGTGGTGTGAGGCCCATACTGCTCCCTCCCACCAGCAAGACCAAGCCTTATGCCTAGAACTGTTATGGAAGCCCCAGGTCTCATTTAACGCTTGTAACTATGTGTGAAGAAATCACTGCCCCCATTTTACAGAGAGGTACACTGAAGCTCAAGAGAGGGCAAAAGACACAGACACAGTGAGACAGTCCTGGGATGTGTGCAGCCAGTTTCCAGGAACCATCTCTCAGGGGAGCCAGAAAGAGTTGTGAGCATACAGCATGGGCAGAGTGGGGGGGCCAGGGTGGGGGGCAGGCGTTGTTCTCCTTCTGTTGGAATTATTTTGTAACAAGCTGTGTTACTTTTATAGTTCAAATCAGATATTGACACGAGAGGGCTTAACCTCTGTAAAGCCCTGAGCCCACTGCCTGGCAAAGAGTAGCAGTGCCTCACCCAGCATCTGCAGGGGTAGGACCTGCTGAGGCCGGGACTGTTACCTGAGCAAAGGGAAAAGAGAACTCCATCTAAGAGTTCTGACACAAGGCAGAGAGGCTCGGTGGCCCGGGAGGGGGCACGGGAGGCTGCTGGCCAGGGGCAGGCACTGACCTGTCAGAGAGCTCTCATTGACCATGCACTCGCCAGCCACCAGGGCAGCATCGCAGGGCATCAGCCCACCCTCCTGGGGCAGCACCAGGCAGTCTCCCGGCACGAGCTCACTGGAGTCGACCCATTCCTCCTCTGCGGGCAAGCAGGGGCCTCAGTATAGCCTGGAGGGGACTCCCCCACTGCCTCCCCCAGGCTTCGTCTCTCCCCCAGCCTCTCTCCCTCCCCCAGCCTCTCTCCCTCCCCCAGCCTCTCACCTCCCCAGCCTCCCTCCCTCCCCCAGCCTCCCTCCCTCTCCCAGCCTCTCTCCTTCCCCCAGCCTCTCTCCCTCCCCCAGCCTCTCTCCCTCCCCCAGCCTCCCTCCCTCCCCCAGCCTCCCTCCCTCTCCCAGCCTCTCTCCTTCCCCCAGCCTCTCTCCCTCCCCCAGCCTCCCTCCCTCTCCCAGCCTCTCTCCTTCCCCCAGCCTCTCTCCCTCCCCCAGCCTCCCTCCCTCTCCCAGCCTCTCACCTCCCCAGCCTCCCTCCCTCCCCCAGCCTCCCTCCCTCTCCCAGTCTCTCTCCTTCCCCCAGCCTCCCTCCCTCTCCCAGCCTCTTTCCCTCCCCCAGCCTCTCACCTCCCCCAGCCTCTCTCCCTCCCCCAGCTTCCCTCCCTCCCCCAGCCTCCCTCCCTCTCCCAGCCTCTCTCCCTCCCCCAGCTTCTCACCTCCCCCAGCTTCCCTCCCTCCCCCACCTCTCACTTCCCCCAGCCTCTCACCTCCCCCAGGCCGGCACACGCACACCTGTACAGACAGCTGGACCATGTCCCTCAGAGTCTGGCTTTGCTGTGGGCAGGGGGACAAGCAGAGAGTGGGTGGGTGGAGGTCCCCTCGGACACCGCCTGCCCTGTCCCTTCCACCTCACGCCGCACACCTTTCTGGTCTTGTATATGGACACGCAGATGGAGACGACGGAGATGAGGAAGATGCACAGGGCATACCAGTAGTAGTAGTCAGCCAGCCACAGCCCGATGCTGAAGGCCTGGAACCCATAGTAGGGGTTCAGCGCCTGGGGGAGGGGCGGGGAGGCAGCGTCAGGGCCCAGGGCCCCCAGGGCAGCCCAGCCACAGGCTGGGCCTCCTGTGCCCACGGAAGCAGAGGGCCCGGCAGTTGCCAAAGGACTAAAGCCAGGCCTGTCTCCTGGTCAGTCCTGTCCAGATGTCCCTCGAGCCACCAGCTTCTTCGCTCTAAAGAGGACACACGGGTGTTTACACGCCAGGCCCCTGCTAAGCACATCATCTAAATGTCATAGGATGGTGAGGACAATTCCACAAGGCAGATGCTACCATCAGCTTCATTTTACAGCTGAGGAAACTGAGGCACAGAAGGGTGAAGTCACTTGCCTAAAACCACACAGCTCCCAGGTGGCTGACTAGGGTTTACATCAGGCCAGACTCCAAGGCCTCCTCTCTGTCTCACAGGTGTCTGCCCCTGGCTCAGAGGGCTGGGATGTTAGCAGTGTACTCTAGGTGTGTCCAGGTCACTGGCTTCCCTTTGTCCACACGTGACCCTGGCCATGCCATGTCCCCCCCTCTGTAGCTCCGGTTCCTCATGTGTGAACGGAATGTACCTACCACGAGGCTGTTGGAGCGTGAAAGTGGGTAATGCACGGAAAGGACCCAGACTCTGGAGCCTGGCGCTTGGCACACAGCAGGAGCCCAGGCTGTGTGGGTTTGTCTCTTGGCCTCTAATCCCCAGCCCCAGCCTGGACCAGAACTTCCAATTCCTCTCCCTGAGCTGACTGGGGCTGGTTCTGAGACAGCTCTCCACCATGGAGAAGAGGACAGCTGGTACAATCTGCCTCTGTACGGGTGGCCCAGAGAGGGCAAGCCCCTGGCCCAGGTCACACAGCCAGCTCAGGCCAGAGCTGGGGCGAGGCCCAGGGACAGCCCTACCTCGTCCACCAGCAGCTGGGGATAGGACTTGACTGGTACACTGATCACGTTGGGGCCGTAGATGGTCTTCCTGTAAGAGGAAAAGCGGCAGGGCTATCAGATAGAGGGGCTGTGGCAGCTGGACCCTCTAGCGGCGACGGAGCTCCCTACTTTCCAGCTGGGGAAACTGAGGCCCAGAGAAGGCAGGTGACTGGAAGAAGGCCACACCCAGGGGGGCAAGAGAGGGGGCCCCAGCTCTCAGGGAGCACCCACCTCATGGTTTGGTCCTGGAGGCTGAGGCCGGTGCTGGAGCAGTGGAGGTCGTCACAGGTGCGGCCATGGTCCAGCAGGCTGGGAGGACGGGGAGGGGGCACTTGTGTGGGTGGTGGGGTTTGAGCTCTGCACCCCCCCACCCCTCCTGGCCCACCTCTGCCACACCGAGCTCCCGGGAGAAAGCTGGTCCCTCACGAACTCTGGGCCTAACTTTCTCCTTTTGTTCCTCTGATCGGGCCCCAAACGATCTCACCCAGGAAAAACAATGAGAGATGATAATACTTAACAGTGACAACAGCTGCTATTATTTAGTGACATTTAGAGCTTTCTTTACAATGATGTCTTCTTAAGTAAGTCACTTAACCTCTCTGGGCCTCAGACTTCTCATCTGCAAGATGGAGACGGTGACAGCATCTCCCTCACAGGGCTACGGGTGGATTAAATGAGATAAGTTTTGCAAAGTGCTTGGACGGTTCCTGGCACTTACTAGGTGACAAAGGTCAGCGATTTTTTTTTTTTTTTGGCTGCGTTGGGTCTTCGATGCTGTGTGCGGGCTTTTCTATAGTTGCAGTGAGCGGGGGCTACTCTTCGTTGCAGTGCACGGGCTTCTCATTGCAGTGGCTTCTCTTGTTGTGGAGCACGGGCTCTAGGCATGCGGGGCTTCAGTAGTTGTGGCACGCGGGCTCAGTAGTTGTGGCTCGTGGGCTCTAGAGCACAGGCTCAGTAGGTGGCGCACGGGCTTAGCTGCTCTGCAGCATGTGGGATCTTCCCGGACCAGGGATCGAACCTGTGTCCCCTCCGTTGGCAGACGGATTCTTAACCACTGCGCCACCAGGGAAGTCCCACGTCAGCGAGTTTTGCTATTCCTCTCACGTAGCAGAGGCTGTTGGTGCCCTCCCCACACCCCCTTGGAATTCACATCTGCGCGGTGCAGCCTCTTACTGGAAACACCTGTCCTGGCTTGAGGGCTTCTCCTGGCTGCATAAGCACGGTCTGCCCATGAGCCAGGAAGGCCGAAGTTGTGCAAGAGTTCATGTATTCCACAACTGGTAACGGTAGGAAGGTGATGGGTACGTACCCCCTGGTTTCCTCACTCCTTGGGTGAGGGCACCCTGAGGTGCGTGCCCTACACTGGCTCAAAGGGATCCCCAAGGGACTGTGCTCCAGGTGCCCACATCAAGCCCCCTCCACCGGCTGCCTTCTCTTCCCGGCCTCACTTCCCCTACGTCTCCTGGCATCACCTTGCAAACAGATTCCCTGCACTTGAATTCTCGTCTTGAGGTCTGCTTCTCGGGGCTCAAACTAAGACATAAACTGAGCTCACATTTATCAAGCACTTAGTAGGTGGCAGAGCAGGTACAAGACGCCAAACAGAAGGTCCGAGTCCAGAGCTTACGGTCTGATTCACAGCAGTGTTGCCACCTCAGGCCACGTGCCGTGCCAAGCCTTACATGACAGTAATATACTTTACCCTCGAAACAACCCTAGGAGGCCGGGATTCCCTTCATGAGCTATTTACAGACAGGCTCAGCGATTTGAGGGGGTCAAGGCACAGAGCTGAGAGGAGAGTCCAGGCTGGGCCACCTCATGCCACCTCCTCTGCCCAATGCAGCACGCGCTGTGGGCGTGGTGTAGCAGCGCCGGCCCTGACCCCTACCTGACTCGGCAGAAGGCCTGCTGGGTCTCGATCCAGACATAGCGCTGGCCCCGGAAGAGGTAGTAGCGCAGCATCCGCTGCTGGGTGGGAGAGAGGAGAGGTGGGCTGGAGGCGGCCCCAGGAGGAGTGTGTCGGGGGCGGCAGGGGGATGGCACAGGAAAGAGGCGGGAGAGGCACGGAAGGGTAAAAGGTGATCGGCCAGCAGCCTGGACGATTGGGACAAGAGAACCAGAGGTGCCCGGAGAGCAGCTGGAGTCCAGCCCCCATTGTACAGGGTGTGAATCTGAGGCCCAGAGACAGGCAAGGACTTGCCCAGAACCCAGCTGTCCACTTACTGCCTCCTCGGTTCTGTGGAGCTGGGCGGTGTCCTTCCATGTCCCCTCTGGTAGTGTCCCCACAGCTGCCTGGCTCCGGCCGTCCTCCGCCTGGGTCTGTGGGGGCAGCTCCAGGCTGGGGACGGGGGTGGAGTTACCGTGGAGCCCTGGGAGCTGCCCCAGCACCTTCCCATCCCCACGGGACCACCTTCCCTCTCTCGGATGGGAGGCCCCGGGATCAGAGCCTTCGTGGGGGGAGGGCAGGGGGAGCAGGGGCTCCTGGGAAGGCGCGATGAGGCTGCCTCACCTGTCTTTGCTGATGGCCTCAGTCTGCACCTGGACAGTATAGAGCTGCCACGAACTATCCTGGAACACGGAGGTGTGGACTCAGTCCTGGAAGAGACCCCTCCCCTCCCCGGCCCCACCCGACAGCCAGGTGGCCCCTGCTGGAGGAGGCAGGGATCAAGGATAGAGGTGACCTCCTCGGGAATCACCCACCCCGTCCCGTCGGCCCACTGCTCAGATGGGAAAGCTGAGGTCCAGGGAGGAGAAGCACCTGTGTAAGGTCCCACAGAACGTCAGCGGCCAGGTTGGGCTGAGAACCCGAGCATCCTCCGCCCCGCAACCCTGAGCCACCGCCGCCCCTCTCCAGCTCCAGGCTCGCCCCTGCTCCCCTGCCTCTCACCTCTTTGTCTCTTATTTCGATAACGAGGGTTTCGGCGCGGGCCAGGCTGCACGGCTGGAGGCGCAGCCGCACCCGCCACAGGGGCTTCCATCGGAAGAGCAGCAGAGGGATCCCCGCCATCACCCAGACCACGACGTGGTAGCCGGCGACCCTCCATGGACTGCCACAGTAGCCGCTGAGCCTCTGTGGACACGGGCGAGAGCAGGCCACGGTAGTGGGGCGGGCGGGGGCTGGAGGAGGAGGCCGGGGTATCACCCCCGCCTGGCGTTGCCCCTGCCCCTCCCCTGCCCACGTACCACGGATGAAACTGAGGAGCTGAGGGGATCTATAGATGTCTCCACCGTCAGGGTCCCGTAACCGGCGGGCGTGCTGCCCACGAGCGGGCTGCTGTCTGTGGACAGAAGGAGAAACGGCATTTGGTGGGGGGTGGGGGGGCTCCTCCCTCCTTCTTTAACCACGACTTACGCACAGTCATTTTATAAATCTGGTCTGATAAATCCAGTAACTCGAGTCTTCACGGGTCTGTTACCGGGCTGTCCTGTTGGTCCTCACTCGTTGTACCTTGTTTCCTTGTGCGTCTGGCGAGTTCTGGCTCCGTGTGGGCCCAGAGTCGGGGGACGGGGCCTGCTGAGCACTTTGAGCTTCAAGAGCCACCCGCACATCCAGCTATTAGCGTCCTGGGAGCTGTGTGTCCCACTTTCCATCTGCTCTCCACTCTGAGGGCAGGGACAGGGCTGCTCATCTTTTTTTTTTAGACGTCATTTTTTTTTTTTTTTAATAAATTTATTTATTTATTTATTTATTTTTGGCTGTGTTGAGTCTTCGTTTCTGTGCGAGGGCTTTCTCCAGTTGCGGCGAGCGGGGGCCACTCTTCATCGCGGTGCACGGGCCTCTCACTATCGCGGCCTCTCTTGTTGCGGAGCACAGGCTCCAGACGCGCAAGCTCAGTAGTTGTGGCTCACGGGCCCAGTTGCTCCGCGGCATGTGGGATCTTCCCAGACCAGGGCTCGAACCCGTGTCCCCTGCATTGGCAGGCAGCTTCCCAACCACTGCACCACCAGGGAAGCCCTTAGACGTCATTTTTATTTATTTATTTACTTTTAATTTATTATATTTTTTAAAATTTATTTTTGGCTGCGTTGGGTCTTTGCTGCACGTGGGCATTCTCTAGTTGCGGCGGGCGGGGGCTACTCTTCGCTGCGGTGCGCGGGCTTCTCATTGCAGTGGCTTCTCTTGTTGCGGAGCACAGGCTCTAGGCACATGGGCTTCAGTAGTTGCAACATGCGGGTTCAGTAGTTGCGGCACGCGGGCCCTAGAGCGTGTGGGCTTCAGTAGTTGTGGCGCATGGGCTCAGGAGTATTGGCATGCGGGCTCTAGAGCACAGGCTGAGTAGTTGTGGCTCGCGGGCTCTAGAGCGCAGGCTCAGTAGTTGTGGCACATGGGCTTAGTTGCTCCGCGGCATGTGGGATCTTCCCGGACCGGCATCGAACCTGTGTCCCCTGAATTGGCAGGTGGATTCTTAACCACTGCGCCACCAGGGAAGTCCCTGCTCATCCTTTTTCAACCTTCATGCCCAGCACAGGCCTGGCAGTGAGGAGATGCCAAGAAGTCGAGTATGGACTGATAAAATGTCAGGGCAGCCATGAAAGGGGCAGTTTCACTCTGAAGGTGAAATGGGGGGCGGAGGAAGGAAGAACCCAGTCACTGGGGGTGGGCTGGAGAGGAGGGGTGAACTGAGCAAGCCCCCAAGGCTCAAGGAGAGAAGCCGCTATGTGCCAGGGCCCAGCTGAACAGCTGACGGGTTCCTTCTGTGAGGAAGGGCCCACTATCACCCCCATTTTACAGATGGGTAAACTGTGGCTCAGGGAAGACCAGTGGGCATCTCTACCGTAGAAACTCTTTTTTTTCTCCTGCCTCCCCTGCTGTACAGCTGCGGTCCTAGCAGAGCAAGGAGATAGTGGGTGTTCTGGGGCCCGGGACGGGGTGGGGCTCATGGCCTCTGCCAGGGTTTCTCTAACTGTGCTCCCTGGACCTCTTGCGGAACCTGTTAGACATGAAGATGCCTGGGCCCCTCCCAGACCTGCTGGCACAATGGCAGCGGTGCTGAGCATCTGCATGTTTCCCAGGAGCCTCTGGAGAAGTTCACTAAGGGGGATGGGAAAGCAGGGAAGGTAGGGGGCAACCTGCTGGTTTTCTGGGCTCCCTACTCCTCCTCCCCAATCAGAGCCCTGCAGAGGCCTGATCTGAAAGTTTCACCCAATAAGCCCAGGGTGTCCCAAGCAGCTGCCCGTCACAACATCCCCAGCCCCTCAGCTGTTCTGTCCCCAAACACTTGGGTTTCTGCAGCTTCTCCAAGCCCCAAAGCAACCATGATTGTCAACATTTCCCGAGGCCCCACTATGTGCGGGCTCTGCTCCTGGTCCTTCTTACATGGCTAACATAATGACCCTGCCATGTAAGCACAATAATTATCCCCTTTTTATAGAAGAAAATTAGGCTCAGAGAGGTTAAGTAACTTGTCCAAGATCACACAGCCAAGTACATGGTAGTGTCAGGATGCAATCCTAGGCAGGCTGACTCCAGGGTGGGGTTTCTTTTTTTTTTTTTTTTTGGCTGCACTGGGTCTTCGTTGTGTACGGGCTTTCTCTAGTTGTGGCGAGCAGGGCCTACTCTTCGTTGTGGTGCATGGGCTTCTCATTGCAGTGGCTTCTCTTTGTTGTGGAGCACGGGCTCTAGGTGCATGGGCTCAGTAATTGTGGCTTGCCGGCTCTAGAGTGCAGGCTCAGTAGTTGTGGCGCATGGGCTTAGTTGCTCCGCGGCATGTGGGATCTTCCTGGACCAGGGCTCGAACCCGTGTCCCCTGCATCGGCAGGCAGATTCTTAACCACTGCACCACAAGGGAAGTCCCAGGGTGGGTTTTAATTCTCATCAGACCACGCAGAGTCTGTTCTGTCCTATAGCAGCCCCCCATATCTCCACATAAGCACTGTGATAATAATTACTATGGTAATTACCATAATAAGAACAGCCAATGTCCATTAAGCACTTCCCAGGTGACAAGAGCTGCTCTAACCCTCCACACGAATTAGCTCATTTAACCCTCTGGCAACACGATGAGGGGACTCTTATTTTTCCCATTTGTGCAAATGAGGGAACCGAGGCTCAGAGTCACAAAGGCCCCCTGGTAAATGGTGGAGCCAGGAAGTCAGAGCCCAGATCTTGTGTTTTGGGGGCCAATGTGGGCACTTCCAGAGAACAGGGCATATGCCCTGTGCCGCCTGAGGCCTCTTTCAAACAAGATGACTCAAAACCCAAATTAACCCAAGCCCCACCCACGGTCAATCCCTCCCCTGTCCACTGGGTGACTCAGAAAACATATGGAGCTGCCACCAGCTCCAGAAAGGGCCTGGTCTCTGGGGAACTCCCACACATACACACAAAGCCTATAGCTCTCAACCATCCGGGTGTCTGGCCAACAGTAAAGTCTCAAAGCCAGAGGGCAGGAGGCCTGCTCAGCCTTCTGCCCTGGGGCTCAGAGACCCCAGCCTGGGTCCCCTGGGGTGGTCCCTTTTGCTCTCTGGTCCCGGCCCAATCCAGCTTGCGAGTGAGGCTTGTCAGGGCATGATTTCCTTCCCTTCCTGACAACAGCCTGCAGACAAGAAACAGCCGAGGCCCTTCTGCTCTCTGGTGTGTGTGTGTTGTGCAGGGGCGGGGGGAGGCTCGCCCTGGATCCTGTCTTGGGGGGCAGAACAACAGGTATTCAGGGCAACTGACCCGGTCTGGCAACCTGGGTTCTCAGGTCCTTGGCCACCAACAAGCCACAGCCCTTTTCTTGTCCCCTCCTCAAAAGGCCACAGTCCCAGCTGTCCTTCTTGCCAAAGCCCCTCACCAGCCCTGGAGACCTGCTCCTTGAGTGGGTCAGGGCGGGTAGTTTCACCCCCTTTAGGGCTCTTCTCGGGTGGTTTCTGGGGTGTAAGGAAAAAGAGCACCTTAGGGGGGACTTCCCTGGTGGTCCAGTGGTTAGGACTTCGTGCTTCCACTGCAGGGAGCATGGGTTCGATCCCTGGTTGGGGAACTAAGATCCCCCACGAGCCCTCGGTGTGGCCAAAAAACAAAAACAACAACAACAAAAAGAGTACCTCAGGGCTATCAGGGGCTGACACAGGCCAGGCACTGTTCAAGGGCTTTACACACATCGATTCATTCATTCCTCACCACTGTGAAGTGGGGACTACTTTTATCCCTATTTTACAGATTAGGAAACTGAGGCCCAGAGAGGTGAAGTAAGCTGCCCAAAGGCCACACAGCCAGCACGCGGCGGGACGTGGATCCAGGCAGTGCGGCTGTAGGGTCCACGCTCTTAACGACGGCACTACCAGCGCCGTCGCTGTCGTCCCCATCAGTAACTGTGCTCCTGGCTCTCTCACAAGTGCCTCAGCCTCTCCAGGCTTCTGTTTCCCATCTCTAGGATCATAACCCCAAAGTAGCTGGCACATGGGGTGTTTGAAGTTCCTGAAGCATGGCCTGTACAGGCGGGCATTACTGGCTGCCCTGCCAAGGAGGTGTGGCTTCCGCTCTGACCCATTTCTCAGGCTCCCCTCTACATTCCCATTGCCCTGTCTGAAAACCCACAGCTGTGCCATTGCTCCCCTGTGTGCACTCAACAGCTCTTCCCCGGGCCTTCAAACCCTCAGGCCAGCAGCTGTGCTGGGGATGGGACTGCAGCATGCTGCGCTGACCCCAGGTGGGCCACTTTGCTCCTGCCGATCTGCTTTCCTCCTGCAACAATCAAGCAACTTATCCCATTTTACAGATGAGAAAACTGAGCCTTGAGAGAGGCAGTGTGCCCACCAATTTGTCTCGCAGCTGGAAGGGGCCTTACTCCAAAATCCTCTCTGCCCACCTCACCCCCACCCACTGACACCAACACCTCAGGCTTGCACAGGTGTCATCGCCCTCCTGCTCACAGTGCCTGGCATGTGGCTGGGACTCAGGAACCATTTACTGAATGAATGAACCAATGAATGAAGGTTGTACACCTCACTGACATAACAGAGCATGGAAGCGATGGTGCAAGAGTCACTGTGTCCATCTCCTGCCTCTGGGTCAGCTGGGAGGTGCAGAGGAACAAGCCTCTTCTTGAAGGGCCCTGCCAGAGACCATCTGGAGCTGCCCTCACTGGATCACTTCCCCCAGGACCTAAACAATGTTCCCTCTGGAAGTTCTTCCTTGTGTCTATCACACACCCATCATTTCACAAGGATGCTCTCCCCGTCAACCTGGGGAAGGAGGAAGGGAACTTGAAGGAGGAAGTCACATCTGTGGAACACTCTAGTCTCCCAGCAAGGTCAAGCCCAGGGCATGCTCTTGCAGAACATCTGTCAAAACACTCAGAAGGGCTTGTTTATCTCTATTCGCATCGCAGTCTCCCCAGGGATGGCACAGGAGGGTCAGAGCAGTGTCTGATCTCTTCCGGTACCACCAGCTCAGGCCAGTTGCTTGGGATGAGAATACTTTGACAAATGACTGACTGCATTGCTCTTCTGAATAACAGCGACTGATCTTCACGCGTAACCCTCTGAGGGAGGGACTATTATCATCTCATTTTACAGTTGGGGAAACTGAGGAACACAGTTTCAAAATCCTTTGCCCGGGGTCATACAGCTTGCAAGGGAGAAGCTGAAAATGAGTGGGTCTAAATGAACACATTCCTCTCACTTCATCCTCACAGCCACCTCTCCAAAAGTATGGATTAGGATTCCCATTTAAAATGAGGCACAGAGGTTGATTAACATGTCCAAAGTCACACAGCTCTGAGTGGTCAAGATTAGACTTGAACCTAGTCTGACTCCCCGGCCCTGGGGCAGTGCCACGAGTACTGCAGAGCGGAGGGGCTGGCGTCAAAGCCATTTGGGAACCTCTTGTTTCCTGCGGAAGCACCGGTTTCCTGCTGATGACCTGGCAGAGGCCCAGGGCAGCACTGCTGCCTCCTCCCTTGCTGTGCTTCTCCTGTGGCCAGAAGCTCCTCTCCTGGGCCAGGCTGAGTGTGAGGGATAATCTGCCAGGAGCTCCCTGATCTTTGGATCTCGAGTCCAGGGGCCATATTTCCTCAGCCTCTTTCCCCTTCCTCACCCTGGGTGCACCCTAGAGTTGGGGGGGGAGGTGGGGAGTAAGCTGGGAGACCGGAGGGAGAGACCTGAACTGAAGGGTCTGCAGCTGCAGAGAGGATGCTCAAGCGTTGGTGGCCCTTGGCTGAGGTCTAGGCTCTGAGTGACCCACGTGGAAATGAGACCCTTCTAAACACGAGAGGTCTACTGGCACCATTTGCAGCAGGTAGAATTATACTCTGGAAAGGGTGGCCTCCAGACACAGGGCCTGGGACAGGTAACATGGAGGGTGTGGTCCCTGGACCGTGGTGCTAACAGGCTTGCTCTGGGGGCCTGACTCAGGGGATCAGGAGTGGCACTTGTGCCCCAGGGCACTCCGATCCAGGGACTCAGGAGCCCTGGCTTCTCCAACCCCATTCATTCATTCAGCCAAGAAGAACAACCACTCAGAGGCCCTGGATGCAGCGGCCTCCACGTCTCTTCCCCCACCTGGACATCCGTCACTGCGCGGGGACATTTCCCCGCGCCCCGCCACCGCGGCCCCCGGATTATCCTTTTGCACGGCGGCGCCAGGCGCTTCCTCTCCCAGGGCTTTAGGAAGGCGCAGAGTGGACGGCTCCGCACGGTGCCATCCCCGGGCTCCTGGCCCCTCTGGGATGGGGGAGGGCACGGGCGAGGGGATGTCCCAGGGGTCGCTACCTCGGCCCGCGCCCCCCGCGGTGGGGATGTCCCCCCACGACAAGTGCGACGACGGGCGGTCCGGGGACCGCGCCCGGTTCCTGTCGGCCGGGGCTGCGCGCTCACCTGCGCTCATGGCGGCTCCTCGCGCTCATCGCCGGGCCCGGGCGTCGCGATGCCCCGCGGTCGGGGCCGAGGCGGAAGGCCGGGGGCGCGGGACGCGGCGGGGCTGGGCGGCCCGGGACACCTGCAGAACTCAACGGCTGGAGCGTCAGCGAAGGTGCCGCAGTCAGGCTCTGCGCACCGCCAAGCCCCGCCCCGTCCTCTGCGGCCCCGCGTCCGCCCGCGCGCCGCGGGGTCTGCCGGGATTTGTAGTCCGAGGTCTCTCCCAACGCGCACGCAGGGGCGGGGCGCCGAGAGACAGACGCGACAGCCCTGGGCCAGACCGACACATAGAGAGGAGGACACTCAGGGAATCCGACAGGACAGCCCTCAGACACATGAACACATAGACACACTCAGAGGAATTAGCCCTTAGATGCACAAACACAAGTACACAACGCCCCTCCCACTCCTCACAGATTCGCATAAAGAGAGAGTTGTGACCCAGAGATACACAATTCTCAGACACGCACACAAAAGCAGGACACTCAGGGAAACAGGACAGCTTTGGTACACAAACACACAGGTACACAACAACCTCGGACACCCACATAGATACACACACACAGAGGCTAGACTCCCAGGACACAGACACAACACACAGATTCACACACGGAGGTGATACTTAGAGACAATGCACACATACCCAGTAGTGTGACACTTAGAAACAGGTAAGACAAGCCCCCACCCCCGCTGTTAAGTACAATGCATGGCTGGTTCAAGCTGGTCCGTCTCTTGTAGGCTCTGTGAACTTGGGCAAGCCACTTAACCTCTCTGGGCTTCATTTCTTCACCTATAGGAGGACGATGACATTAGCAATACCTGCTTGATAGATTGTTGTGAGTCCCACAAGAGAAAAAGCAGGTAAAGCACTTGGGACAGTGCCTGGCTCTGCTGCATAAAGGTCAAAGAAAGAAGATAACACCTGCCCAGAGACTCACAGGCTCAGATACGTGTCACAGGGATATGTGTGGACACAGGGAGGTACTGCAGTGATGCACGGAAGGCCTCTAAAATGCCACAGAAACAGCCGAGGCATAACCCCCTTCTCAGAAGCCTCGCAACGTGACCACAGACAAGCCTGCACAGGTGGGAACAAGGAAGCCCCTGAAGGGCACCAAGACCTCGTGTTTGTATGCAGTGTTATCACATTACCTCATAGCGACAGGCACAGACAAGGTGTCCCCTGACCCTGGGGTTGATGGCTTCTGGACTAAGGATCTCCAAAGGATCAGAGACCCCAGGCTCTGGGGCAAACCAGGGAAGGATCACATTAGGGCCAAGGGTAGGACTGGGCTTGAGACATCATCATGTATCCAGTATGAATTTCTGCAGTGCCGGGCACTGTTCTAGGAGCTAGGAACGGGAGGGTGAACAAACAGACATGGGGAGCAGCCAAAGGCCAGCAGAGGAAAACTCCAAAGTAACCTGTGGTGGAAAGGGCTGGAAGGAGACAGAGCTGTGATGGAGAGTAATGGTGGGGGAGAGACTCCAGAGGGGAAGCAGGGAAGGCCTTGACAGCATCTGATCCATACCAAGAACTCAATACATACACTTGATAAGGGGGTGCATATCGGCAGGACTTGCTGATGCATGGGAGGTGGAGGTATAGGAATGGAATCAAAGATGCCTCTCCTCCCTGGGTTTTGGTCTGAGAAGGTAGCGGGTGGTGGAGCCATTCGCTCAGCTGGGGCAGGCTGCTGGTGGAGCAGGTTGACCACCTGGGGGATGGGGCTGGCTTCACTCAGTTCAGCTGAGAAGACCTGTTTCTTCTGCTGATGCCTCAGTGAGGGTAGCCTACTGAACTTCTCAGAGCCCCTGTTTCCTCCCCCAGGGCTTAGCTGGATGTCTGGCGGACCGCTTAACCAGGGGAACCCTGATTTCCATGGCAGGCAGGATGGCTAGGTTTGTATAAATGACTTGCTCAGATGGCCTTGCCAAGAGGCAGTGTGGTACAGTGGCAAGGGGCTGGGCTCTGGCACCAGAGAGACCTGGGTTTGGATGTGCATCAGTTGCTGTCTAGCTGTGTGAGCTTTAAAAAGTCACTTTCCCTCTCTGAGCCTCTCTCTTCATCTGTGAAATGAAAGCTGCTGGAAAGATGAAATGGGGTAGCAGGAACTTGGCAGAGGCCAGTTGCTTTCTTGAGATCCTGGTGCTGGGCTAGAAGCTTCATAAAAGCAGGGGGCTTGGGGATGGCGTCGCAAGATTGGTCCCTCATTCTTCATATTGCTACTTGGCATTTAAGAGACTCCATCCTCTGAGCCATCTGGGAAGGAGCCGCACCTGCCGCTTGGTCCATGGTCTTCATGGGGCAGGAGACCAGAGGAAGCTTCCTTCCAAACCACAGAGGATGTGGGAGGCCTCGCCTCTGCCCAGGGTTACCTTTGGGGAAGCGGCTCTCCCTGTGGTCGGTCATCTGGGCGGTCTGCGGGCTGGGCTGCAGTCATCTGTGGGCTAGGACCCATGGAAGAGATTCCCTTCTGGGGCTGTTGCTCCCTTGGGGGCCCACAGGAAGGACATAATATGCCTGGTCCTGCAACCAGGTAGGGTAGGGAGAACCCGGAGAAAGAAAACCAGGCACGGCTTTCTTGACATAAGAGAAGCCGTCTTTTGTGATCTAAGCCTGGCCACAATGCTTGCCCTAGAACAGGTCTCAGTAATTAATGATCTTAAGGGAACAAAAGAATAGACGACTGTTATCAGGCAAGAGAAGTAACAATAGCAAAGATATCAGTTGTAAAGACTCCCAGTTCTGTTTCAGTGGTGAAGATTAGCCTGAAATGCTCAACCACCAGATCAACTGGAACCTGAGGGATGATGATGTTGACCTTTTCTGACCCTCGTGACTTCAATCAACTAAAGCTTGGACTCTGTCGACCGCCCAAGCCCCTTCATGAATAGGTATGTACCCTTAGCTTAAAACTTCCCTAATTTTGCTGTTGGGGAGACACTGCTTTGGGAGAGATCCCAGTGTTCTCCTTACTTGCTGCAAAGAATAAATCCTTCCCTCTCCTGATCTTTGGCTTGGTTGTGTCTTTTGCCTCAACACCTACCAAGAGGTGAACCCAGTTTTCGGGTAACAGTCCGAGTGGCAAAAAGCTGGAGAATTCACTAATTTGTACTGGTTTATTCTAGAGCATTGCCAAACTTCTCAGTTTCTCTAGTTTCACTAGATTTTTGCAACAAAAGGGATTTTCTCACCTAGTGACAAACCCCATGACAAGATTATGGCTGTCTAGACACATAAGGTGCAGTTTCAGCAGTCTGTGCCGTATATAGTTTCCCGGGCAAGGAGGAGGCTGGAAGAGAATTTGAGTGTTGGGAGTCAGCGGCACACCCTCTGGCACCCAGCAGTCAGTGTGATGTGGGAGACGAGAAATGAGCATTTTTAGTCTTGCACAGATAATCCATCCTCTGAACAGGAGGTCTCTAACTCTGGCCAGCTGTGTTGGAAATACACCAGTTTTCAAGTCCAGAGAGCTGGGAATTAATCACCTTTTTTCTTTTTTCCTGGCTGTGCTGCATGGCTTGTGGGATCTTAGTTCCCTGACCAGGGAGTGAACCCGGGCCCTCAGCAGTGAAAGCATGGAGTCTTAACCACTGGACCGCCAGGGAATTCCCAGGGAATTAATCACCTTTGTAGTAGGATTCAGCCTTCCACACAGTAGGTATTTGAGACAAATCAGTTAAATTGAGTTTATGGAGCATTTGCTCAACTGCAAGCTAGATGCTTTTCACATTTATTATTATTATTTTTTAAACTCATATATGTTAAGAATTTATTTTTAAAGTTTTTTTTTTTTCAGCTTAAGTATAATTGACAACATCGTAAGATATTTAAAGGGTATGATGTGGACTTCCCTGGTGGTGAAGTGGTTAAGAATCCACCTGCCAATACAGGGGACACGGGTTCGAGCCCTGGTCCGGGAAGATCCCACATACCGAGGAGCAACTAAGCCCGTGCGCCACAACTACTGAGCCTGCGCTCTAGAGCCGGCGAGCCACAACTACTGAAGCCCACACGCCTACAGCCCATGCTCCACAACAAGAGAAGCCACCGCAATGAGAAGCCCCCACTCGCTGCAACTAAAGAAAGCCCGCACACAGCTATGAAGACCCAATGCAGCCAAAAAAAAAAAAAAAAAAAGTGTGTGATGTGATGATTTGATATATCTATATACATTGTGAAGGGATTTTTTCCTCATCAATTAAGACATCCACACCTCACATATTTACTTTTTTTTTTTCTTTTTGGTGAGAACTCACATTTATTCTTATGTAGACTTTACCCACAATTCTGAGAGGTAAACGCTCTTAATTCCCATTTTACAGATGCGAGAAAATAGAGGCTCAGAGGTTCAACAACTTGCACAAACACCAGGTAAGAAGGGATGGCTGGCTTCAGCCCTAGAGAAACTTGAAGCATTCCACAGGATGCTTTTTGTGAGTGAAAGCACATTGTCTGGACAATATCAGAGAACAGAAGTAGCATAAAGGACAAAACACTGTCTTTCTCCGCTCAAGCCTGCAGTTTCATTAGGAAAGTCTTTGTGACTTGAAATAGAACATTTGCCTGCAATCCAATGAAAGATTAAATAAGCAGTAAGCTAAACTATCAGTTGGTAACATATTCTAGTTTAGCTCGAGTTTAAATGGGGTGAGTGACCTACAGTTGCAAACTTGATGTCTGATGAAGCTGATTTGAAGTGGCAACTCCCCAGCCTCTCCTCAGAAGCTGGCTGGTGCAGAACTCATCTTTACAAGCCATTAAATTAGTCATGAGAAAAAAACCCATCTTTCTCCCTACAGGTCTAGTGATTAGAAGCAAAGTCAAATTACCCATGAATCCAAGGAATGCGACCTTCCGCGGGGCTGTCTGAAACCAATTAGGTGTGAACAGACCTGGAAGGCAGATTTCGCCCTACTGCCCTCCCAGCCTGGGTATGGAGGGCTCCCTGAGGGTTTTTCAGTTCTCACTTCCGAATCTGGAGCTTTAACATCTGAGGACTGTGTACTGTGTGGTCTTACTGAGGTGGCCGAGAATTTTGAGATGCTAACATAAGAGCAAAGACTGTGTTCTCTAAATTTCTAATAATTTAATGTTGGTTCCTTTTTTTTTTGGTGAACTTGGCTCCTAGGTGGGAGGGGACAAATCTTGTTCATCTTTACCCCCAGCACCTCACCTCTCACAATGCCAGACACTAGTGCTTTTGAACCCATCCCCTTTTCAAGCCAGAAATACTCATTAAGATTCATTCTTGGTGAGTCAGATGTTTTTCTTAGCCTCCTGATACAAGAAGCCTGTTTCCAGGATGATCTCAATGCTACAACTTAAAAACAGCCTTGGAGTATTCCTAAGAGTGAAAATAGGGTCCACCCGAATGTGCGTTAACAGGGGAAATGGGTAAATAAGTAATGGTGCATCTACGCCACAGAGCAAGAAACCAGTGGTTAAAAAAGCTAAGGTTGACAATAAATTTCACACACACACAGGTAGATCTTTAGTAGCACCAGAGGCCCTTGTATATCGTGGGGTAAAAGTAGAAAGCTGCTGTTATTCACAACAGCTAAAACATGGAAGCAACCGAAATGTCCATTAATGGATCAATGGATAAACAAAATATGACACGTACATACAATGGAATATTATTCAGCCTTAAAAAGGAAGGGAATTCTGACACGTGCTGCAACAGGAATGAACCTTGAGAACTTTATGCTAAGTGAAAGGTGTTACAAAAAAGACAAATACCATATAATTCCACTTATATGAGATAGAGTAGTCAAAGTCACAGAAATAGAAAGTAGAAGTATGGTGGCTAGAGGCTAGAGGAGAAGAAATGGGGAGTTAGTGTTTACTGGGCAGAATTTGAGTTTTGCAAGATGAAAAAAGCTCTGGAGATAGACTGGAGTGAGGGTTGTATGATAACGTGAATGTACTTAATACCACTGAATTCTCCATTGAAAAATGGCTGCGGTGGTAAATTTTGTGTGTATTTTACCACAGTGAAAAAAAAAAGACAAAATAGAAAGTTGCTAATATCAATATTTTGTACCTTATTTTTGAAGGGAAAAAAAAACTTTACATATGCTGCGCATTGTAATGACATAAAGGTCTGGAGGAAATGTGTGAACTGTCAACAGGGGATGTGAAACTTGGGGAGTTTGAGGGGTTTCCATTTTTAACTTGACAAACTTTTACACTGTTTGCTTTTTCAGTGTTTACCTTACGCTTTTGTAGTAAGCGTCACAGCCAAGGCAGCAGTGGTGGGAATTCATGCTTCCCGTGCGAGGTCTCTGGAGGTCATTTGTGGAACTAACTGGAGTTTATAGCTGTGCTGGAAGTTATCTGTAACCTGGCCTCAATGAGACAGAAAAAGACTTACCAAGATTTGGTTTGAAGTAATTCTAATAGTGAAAGCTGTAGAAACTGGGATGCCGTATAATGACGAGCCGCTGTTTACCGAGCACCCAGAAGTGCAGGCGTCCTCACGCCAGGTGGCTGAGGGTGGCACAGCTAGGAATCCCATTTTACAGATGGGCAAATGGAGTAGCAAAGAGAAGGGACTTGCCCAGTGTCGTCCAGCTGGTGAATGGCAAAGCTGGGAACAGGCCCCAGGTCCTGCGTGACACCAATTCTATGCTTGTCCCCATCGTAGCCACCCCCAATGGTGGCTCAGTTCTGGAGCCCTGGCCCCCTCTTCAAGGACAAGGACTCCTCCTTCTGGCACCTTCACATCCCACTGCAGCAAGTACAAGGAACAGGCTTGCTTTTTTGTTAATAAAGTAGAATAACATTTATTTATTAATTAAAATTTTTATTATACATGCTGTATTTGTGGGAAATCGAGACCTTTGAAGGAACTCAGATTAGATACAAATTACATTCAGCTGAGCTGGTTACAGTCATGTTTAGCATGGGAACACTTAAGCTGAAACTTTCTTTTCCTTATAGGTTGCCATCATTTTCTTGATTTCAGCAATAGCTTTCCCTGGATTCAGCCCCTTGAAAAAAGAGAAGAGAATCAATACCAAATGGTAAGTGAAACTGAATGGAAGAACCCCACGACCTTGGGCGACCCAGGACCTCCTGACCTAGCTGGTCAAAGCACGGTGATTACAAATCAAGTCCTTTAATACCCAGGGGTTTGGGCTAAGAGCTCTCTTCTGTTTCCACTCTTAGACGTTTGAAAACGGCCAGCTCTCTCTGGCAGGAGCCCTGTCTCACTGAATTCCTGCTGCTGAGCCTCACTGTGGCAGGTCAACGAGCCCAGGGAAGAGTCATCTCTTCTACGACTACAGTGTCAAAATCAGCCAGTTATCTCTGAAGGTTTCACATCATTACCATTATCATTCAATCATCATCACCAGAAATCTGCATCTGCAAGCCCTCAAAGGTATGTGGGAGAAAGAAGCCTCTGTTAACCTTCCTAAGCACCACTGGTTAAGTGGCCCACAACACTGGATTAGCTGCAGCTGGCCTCACAGCTGTACATCTGTCCTGCACGAGGTATGGCAATTAAACCCAGTGGGGGCCAGTCTCGTAGAAGCAGGAAGTGAGATCACCAAATATTTGGTAAAATTAGACAAGTACTCATCTGAGGCTAGTGAAGGGTCCCCTCGTTCAATTTAATTAACTTATTTATTTTACGTGGCTCTGCGCTGAGCGGCATGTGGAATCTTAGTTCCCGCGCCCCCTGCAGTGGAAGCGTGGAGTCTTAACCACTGGACCGCCAGGGAAGTCCTGGGTCCCCTCATTTTAGAAGGACAACTTTAACTCTGAAATTAAAGTGTGGAAAGAAAGAAAAAGAAAAAAGATCTTCAGAGAGACAGAAAGGGAAAGAGAAGACACTCCTTAAAACACTGATATGGAAGGAACCCCGAAATGTGTTAAGTGAGAAAAGGCAGACACTGTGACAAAGGACACGTGGAACATTTGCGTGTAGCACAAACTATCCCTGGAAGGACACACAGGAAGCTGATAACACCACCAGGGAGGGGGCTGGGGCAGGAGGAAGGCCCTCCACAGTACTTCCTTTTGAACGCTGAGCCGTGTACGTACCTGCCCCATCAAAAGGAATTTAGAGTCAGCAACCAGACTGTACCCAGTCCCAGCGCGGGAAGGAGGCGCTGGGAGGCGGGTGGCCTGCTTCTAGGCCTGCCCTGCCCCCAACCGGAGAGTGACCTTGGCAAGATGCCCCCACCCCCAACTCCCGCTCATGGGCTCAGCTTCCCCACCTGTAAAGGGGCTGCACTTGACGATTTTTGAGGTCCCTTCTAGTTCAAACAATCTGGGCCTATGTCTAGCTTCACAGCCCCAGTGTCCATCCCTGCTTTACTGAAGGGGAGGGCAGGACAGCGAAGTCTGTCCTTGGTTGTCTGGTCTGTCTGCTGTCCTCTGCGATGCAAACATTCACGCCTAGGAGTGCACCTCAGGATCCTCTGCGGAGCTTTTGAAGAAATACGCAAGCCAGGCCCCAGCCTCGGAGAGGCTGTCTTCTGACTGACCGGCTCAAACGGGCCCAGAGCCCGTTTGTTTTGCTAAATAACAGAAGGTCCCATTAAGTGCTTACTATGCGCCAGGCACTGTCCTAAGCACTTCAGGGGCATGACTGGCCTCAGAAGCCACAAGGCTCGCTGAGCAGAGCTGGGTAGAAATGCAGGCAGCAGGAGGCGGAGCCTGAGCTCTCCCGCGCTGTTCGGGACCCCACCAGGCCCCGTGGCCCACCCCAATGCCGATGTCACCTGAGAAGCACTCTGGCAGGGGAAGGGGGGGCCCTTGAAACACTGTGGAATTACCCAGTCTGGATTTCATGTTTGTTAAGATGTGCTGCCTTTTCTTTCTTTCTTTCTTTTTTAAGCTGCTAACTGGTCGTGCTAGAGTTTTCCATCTCGCTGCCTGCTTACTCACTGCACCTTTAAAATGAAATTGCTCTGCCCACGGTCTCTGCTCGAAGGGCAGCCCTGGCCGCTCCCCGCCCACTGACGGGACCAGGGCTGGCACCTGACGGTAGCTGGCCGGCCAGCTCTGACGTGGGCTGCGCCGTGGAAAGCTAAGCTGGGCCAAGGAGACTCCCTCCGAGGAATGTGAGCTGAGAAATGCGGAGAGAAGCCAGGCAGATGCCGAAGCCGCAGGCAGGGCGAGTATGAACAGGAAGCAGGAAGTATGAACAGGAAGGGGGAGTGAAAGCTGAGCAAGCAGGAGCTCCGAGACTGAGGAAAGACGCGCAGAGGAGAAAGCACAGGCTGGCTGCCAGGGAGCCGAGCGGACCGGCAGCCGTGTTGCCACACAGAGACCTTGGGGCCCGAGAGGGAACGTAGCCCCCACAGCTGCCTGTGCCCAGACGGCTTTCCCCCCGTGCTTCCCACAAAGTCAGGGCAAACCCAGGTTCCTGTTCATGGGTCCTCGTGGCATCCTTGACTCCCACCAGGCCCGTGTGAACCCGACTTGGAAACCCTTCTCAAGGGGGCCCGAGTGAGCCTGTGCCCCGCAACGAAGCGCCAACACCCGCAGGCTCACACGGAGGGGAGAGAGCTCTCTGCTCCCCGCCCGCTGCCTCCTCACGAGCACACGGCAGCGCTGGGCCGCGCGGGGCGCCGCAGCCCGCGTACCTTGGGACAGGTATTCGTGCAGTTCATGATGGTGTGGCAGCGGTACAGAGAGAACGGGTCCTGCAGCTTGGCCAGGCGCTCCTCTGTGAAGTCGTCTCTGGAGTCGATCATCCAGCGATAGGCCTGGGGGAACCGGGGACTGGTGGGCTGAGCTGTCACCTTAACTGGCCAGAGCAGCGCTCTGGGTCAACTCAAAGCTCCAGGCGCACAGAGGAACAGGAATTCTCAGCTTGGAGGCCATCTCCACACTTTACTTCTTGCCATCTTTCAAGGAAAGGCTCCCGACTCTTTTGTAACATCTCTTGATCACCTTGACTAATGAGCCCCACCAACTTTTGAACCACATGCACCTGGTCGCTTAATTATATACCATCAGGCATGGTCTTCTACTGATTTCATGTTGCTCGTTAGCTTCCTCCCTAGATCATGAATGAGTGAAGGCACGGGCGGTATCCTTGACTCTCTTTCACTGCCTTCAGAGCACCTACCCACTGCCTTTGAGTGAACTGATAACAGACCTGCACAGAGAGAATATCTGTTCTACTTATTGATTCTTTTGATTAGCGTATCCGTCGCGGAAGCCTGAGATCAGCCAGCTGAAAGCTGATTAAGCTCCTGATCACCGGGCTGGCTCCAGCAGTGTTACCGACACCACTTTTACATCTCCCAACAACTCAGATCACTGGTACAAGCGCCAGCTACAAATGTACCTCATTACTCCATCTTTAATTTGGCCAGGAATCAATCAGTACAGCTGCTAACTGGTCACACAACCACAGAACTTCTCTTTTTGTGGGAAAATGAGAAACAAGAAGTTGTGTTTTTTTTTGAGTTGCTTCAGAGTCTATGAAAAGCACTGACCGCAAATCTAAAAAGTATGAGCTTTCTGGGAACAATGGCAGTGACTCTGTCTGCAGTGAACCACACATGTAGTGAAAGACAAGGAAAACAATACTACTTTTTCCCAAGCAACCCCTAGGCCCAGTACTGCAGGCCTTCACTAGCCTGGAAACAATTTCCAACCTTGCAGCTGGGTAACTGCTCCTCAACGAAGTTTCTCTCTCCCCTGCTTCCATGTTAAAAATCCCGTGAGAGGGAGATGGGGAGCCTTCTGACGGACGCAGTCCGGGGAAAGCGGGCAAGTGGGCAGGGAAGAGCCAGCAGCACAGGGAAACATCTGAAACATCTGCAAGGCATGGTGTGCCCACCCGCAGCCACCGTCCCTTGGCGTGACCCTCACCACACTAAATGAAGGCCTTTTGCAGATGAAGCCCCAGATTTACTGAAAGCCAAGTGAAGGTGATGCAACCAAATACCATTTGTAATGGATGCCAAAGAAGGAAGCCATCACCCCTCAGAACATCTGGTTTCCATTTCTCTTACAGTAATGAAGGAGCACCTTACCTGCATAAGAACCGCAGGTCCCAAGTACTTGTCTCCATTCCACCAGTAGCTCGGGCAGCTGGTGCTGCAGCAGGCGCAGAGAATGCACTCATAGAGCCCGTCCTGTGTGGGGAGAAAGGGCAATCAGGAGTCCACCATGGAAGAGATGGTCGTGTCCTGAGCTGATTAAATGTGAGGTCTGGGGTCAGTGCACGAACAAAGTGCCTATTCGCACGTGAGTTTTCTTGGCAAAATCCTAGGAGTGGTTTGCAGAGATTTATCAGATTCATAAAAAAGATCTTGGAATTGAAATTTAGACATTTGCTGGATTAGAGCCCAGAGTTCTTAAGTCCAAGTACAGTGTACTCATCCTTTAATAAATAACCCCTCACTTATCTTAAAAAAAAACAAAAAAACATGGGAAGAACTTACCACCTTGCATGCAGTCTAGCAGCAATTAAAAAGGCCCTGAGTGCTGAGGCATCTAGCATCTACACCAGTCTCTGCCCTGGCTCAGCAGACACCTCAAGTTTTCGATAGGAAGATCAACATCATCCTAAACAGCCAACCAGCACTGAGTACCATGTGCCTTACTGACTACCTCATTTGATTGTCACAATAATCCTGGGGTGAGTGCTATTAGATTCCCATTTTACAGGTAAGGAACTGAGGCTCAGACAAGTTAGGTCACTTGCCGAGGGTCACACAGCTGCAAACAGCAGAGCTGGGATGGGCCCCCAGGCGGCCTGACTCTGGAATCCCTCCTCTAACACTGCCACACTGACTCAACATGCCCAACCAGTTCTAACTGGACTTTCTGATTTGGGGAACAACAGAAACTGATTAAAAGTGGCAAAACAGGAGGGCACGCTGACATCTGAAGTGACAGCTGAAAACAGATGACACAGAGTTGATGGTCATGATTGTAACCACGAGTCTTCAACAAAAATTATGTTCTGTTCAGGCAGCTGGTGAGAGTGTAAACTGGCCCCACTGTCTAGAAAGCGTAAGGTCACAGGATTAAGAGCCTTCACGATAGTCATATTCTTTACTTATAAAAGGGTAGTTGTCGATAGAGATTACCTTTGGGTGGTGGAATTATAGATTATTTGAAAATTAGTTCTCTTTTCCAATTACCTATAGTGAGCATTATGGCTTTTAAAATCACGAAAAAAAGTTAGGTTCAGCAATATTAATTGGAAGAAGTGAAAAATGCTAAATAAGCAAATGTTTGGTATTTAAATGAGTGAATTTTGACTACCTAGAAAACATGCTCAGGGGAACCCTCCAATCCCTAAAAATAGTACATCAAGGAGATGTTTATAAGCTACAAGCTTTCCTACCTGAGGAAAGCTGGGCCAGGGTGGCCAGTTCCAACCTGGACCCTGGGATGCGTCAGACTCCCTGGAGTTAGAAACTGGGGCAGAGCTATGTCCTGAGAACAAGAAACTCTTGGAAGAGAAGGCAGCTCTGCTTGCTCTGAATTACAGCATCACCATGCTGACCCTCAACATCTCGATGACGACAGAGCTGGGTATTCTTACCAGGACCTTCCTTTCTTAATATTTTATGGGGAAGAGGAGAGGGGCTAAATGTTCCCCCAGACCTAAAAGGCAGAATTCATTTATTCATTCACACAACTCATATTTGTTGATAAGATAGCACATGCCAGGATCCTGGGATCCAGAAAGGGGTATAAGACACAGCCCCTGCCCTTGAGGTGCGCTCAGTCTGCTCACGGACTGTCATGTAAACGAATGAAGTGGTGACCGAGACAGCACGAGTCCTTCCCTCGTGCAGGCATGATGTTGGGACCTATCTCCATCTGGTCCCCTTCCCACTTCTTCCTCTCCAAAGGACACCAAGTGTGCAGGGAGTGAGTGTGCGTGCCTCCTTCTTAGAGGAGGTAGAAGTGTACACGAGAAAGAGACTACAAGCTTGCTAATAACCCCTTCACTTTCAGAGACTTCATAGCCTGTACCCAGGGTAGCAACTCCAAGAGTGAGTGGGCCTGTCACAAGCCCACACCGCGTCACTAGACGTGTGGTGTCAGGAAAGCACAAAGTTCTAGTTCCAGTTTTGCTATCGCTTCTCTCACTCCCATCTGCAAACAGGGTGGTGGCAGCAGGACTGCAAACAGCCGGCATGTGCTTTATTTGCCCACAGGGTTAAAGAGTAACTCTGATTTAGCTGTCAACTTTTCAAGACCTGGTGATCTACATACTGGTTTCTTTTGAAAAAGACAAATATCCGGCAACATGGCAGCAGTGAGCCCCTCTAGGCAGAGCACTCCAGGGCCTTGGTCCTCTCTGGGCCCTTCACAGGTTCTCACTACCCACCTGGCCCCGATAGGATGGGTGTCCAACCCTTGCACAGATGGTTCTGAAGTTCCTTTCCAGAAGACGCTGAATGGTCTGCATCATCTCATGCTGTGCCCCCCCCATCCCCTCTGCCCCTAAGCCCCACTTCCTGGCAAACATCTTTGCAACAAAATTCCTCAAGTCAAGACAATGAACAGGGACTAATGACCAGTTTCTCACGATCTTCTATGGACTGCAGATACTGCTCCTTGCCTTCCTGGGATTCATCCTTCTTCTTTAAATAAGGCTCAATGGACTTGTACTGGGCATAGAAGTTGCTCAAATCCTGAGGTTAAGAGGAAGAAGAAGAAATGGATCAGATTCCACCACCACTCCTTAGCTTTCTTCCTTATCCCATTTTTGGGACACTGCCCTCTTTTCTGCCCTGTGACAGGCAGTAGTCAGACTCTCTTCCTTTGGCATGGATACGTGCAAAGATCACGAAAGGAGAAATGGTCACATGTAAGCGTGGTTAGGGAATTTCTCCTTCACCCACTTGGGAAACTTTCCAATCCCACAGTCCTTTCTCCCCAGATGCCCTTGAAAACACCCAGTCAGGGAAAGGGAGGTGGCCAAATATAGGGAGGTAGAAATTAAAACACATAAGAACGGCTGCATTCCCAACTGATATTTGCCACATGAATTCTTTGTTGTTATGGCCAAATTCTTCATTTCTGAAACTGTTCCAAGTCTAAAATTCTGTGCCCTGCTATTCCCAAACAATCCTCACCAAATGAGCTGCTGGATGATCTAGGCCATTTACCTTCTGCCATTCAAATTCCTTAACTAAACTCAAGACAGGAAAAAAAGCCTGCCCTGAAGAACTATAGCACAACACACATACCACCTGCCCCCCTTAAAAAAAAAAAAAAGCAGGCGGGAGGTGCCGGGGAGGTGGGGAGAGAGACACACACACACGGGCAGGAACTCACAGGAACAAGATCCTTTATCACATACATATGTGGAAGAGGGTAGATTTTTGAAACTTTGTTGAGGTTGGTGTCAATCCTTCGGGTACAAGCGAGAGTGTTGCCTCCATTGATGTTCATGGCACAGGAGCCGCAGATGCCTGAGACACAGCACAGTTAACACTCCCCTACCCAGCTGCGGGCAGTCCAGCTGCAATCCTCCCTTCCGGACTGTCCTTGCTCTACCAGCAGGAGCAGCACTGACATGGAATACACCTGTGCAGAGGTGCCCGCTGCCTTTTCTCCTTCCCATGCTTCTTAGAACGTAGATCTAACGGCTGTAGTTCCAAAAACCACGTTGTGAAACCAGGAGGCAACCCTGAGGTCGGAAGCTATCTGCTCAGGATGGCACTGGAGCACAGAGGAGCCTGGGGTGCTGCTGGCATCGCGGAGGGCCCACGCCAGTCCTAGCTCTTTGCTTCATATATTTTGAGAGAAAAACCAGCCTTTGTTTTCTTTTTTAAAGTCACTGTTATTTGAACTCAAACTCTATTTTTTTTAAACTTTTTTTTTTATTTGGCCACACCACAAGGCTAGTGGGATCTTAGTTCCCTGACCAGGGATTGAATCCAGGCCCGCGGCAGTGAAAGCGCAGAGTCCTAACCACTGGACCGCCAGGGAATTCCCTGGACTCAAACTCTTAACAGATATAACACCCCAAAATAAATCAACACTGTCTTGGTCATCTTCAAGTTGAGGCCTGGATACAGATTGTCCAGAGACAGCTCTCATTCTATTGTCTCCACAAAGCCTATACTGGGGACATGAAACCCACAAAAGCTGCCTTGGCACTGACTTTTCAAGGAGAATGAGCTAATGTGAAACCAAACCAAAGTCAGCAAAATAAGGTGCTGACCAAGGACCCTGAAATGAGAATTTTCTTAGCCTGGACTCATTTCCTGTGTATGGACTTTCCTAGGTATTTCAGAGTTACAAATGACTACGCACTCTAAGCCCCTGCTACCACTTCTTCTGAAGCTGTTTTTTGAAGGTAGTTAGGCCGGAGAAATGTGGTTACTTGTGAAACTTGAACTGGGTTACCACTTTCTCTCCCTCTCCTGTTAATCTTAATAAAGGTATAACAGGACACAAATATCCATCTTAAGCAAATACTCCTACAGTTCCCCAAGAGATCGAATATTATCAGCACATTTATGTGTGCCTGGCATACAACAGAGCAGTATGCTTTTATAAGAAATGGTATACAATAATAATAATAAAAAAAATCCAACGAAACTTCTCTTAAAAAGGTTCCCCTGGAAATTCTCTTCACAAACTACAAGGGAAACAAAAGTAGCCGCAATTAATATCATTCTGCCTCATTTTTAAATTTTTGCCCACATGGGCCACACCTTGTGCTCTTGGCTCTGAAAGAGTCTTATGGGGAAACTTACTGAAAAGCGTCTATTTCCTGTGTTGTCAGGACTTATGTGGGAAGGCTGGTACTTAATTACAGCAGAATGTTCCCTAAACAGCAGGATTCAGCCAAACTACCATACCCGTTAGCATCTGCTACATTGAATCCAATCCTGTAAGATTAGCTGAATCAAAACAGATGTCTTAGAAGTAGGACTTTAAATGCTTGAGATGTACAGCAGAACACAGATAAAGAGCGATGGGCCAATAGCTATAATGACTTTTTCTTTTATGGAAGGTTATTTTAGGGAGAAAGTTCGATCACGGCCCTTGGTCTTGGCCCCAGCTGTTTTGGTTTTATCCCAGGTTTTCCGAGCCCGGCCAGGGAGTGTATCACCTGAGAGTGCAATTCTGGAATCTGACAACTTTGGCTGGGTCCTGGCTCCCGACTCACCATCTCTGTGTCCTTTCAGAAGTCCCTTAACCTCCCTGGGCCTCAGTTTTTTCACACGTACGCTGAGTGTAAATGGTAACAGCACCTATCTCACGTAAAGTGCACAGAATGGAGTCTGCACAGTCTGTGTTCCACAGCCATCAGGATCACTTAGCCGTCATAGCACCCCGTGTGATTTTTCCCACACCTGAGAACCATCTGAATGATTACTTGGGAGTTTACTTTCAATCAACTCATTTTACCTTAAATTCATATTTAAAAATCATTTCTATCACTGTTACACTGTCATTAGTAATTATATTTTTCTAGTACATAAAATCAATACATAGCTATTAAGGAACGTCGGTATGCACACTGCCTGGAATCAGCAGCACACTGTAGGAATCGCTGTTTCCATCCAGAACATTCCTACTGACCACCTGCCCTGTGCACGTGTAATGCTGGGAGCTGGAAGGGGACGCATGTCCCCCTTGTTGGACAAGTGTTAAGTGTGCACGAGCACCAGCGAGAAATTCCCCACTACCCCCCTAAAGAACGAGCTCCGCGGTGACCAGCTAGCATATCTGAGCTGGTCCTTGAAGGGTGCAGCAGCTCACAGGGACCGCCAGAAGCAGTAACCATGCAAGTGAAAGCTCCTGAAGGGAAGCAAACTTAGAAACCAGAACTTATACCACAGTTCAAATTTCCAACACTTCTGCCCAAGAAAAGGACGTGTGACTTGTGGCAAGGTCACCTGGCAGAGCGCTGCAGCCATCCTCCAGGTATCCCCTGGTATCAGTTCTGGCCAGCCCAGGCCTCTTTTGGGAAACAGAACAAAAGTGTCCAAGCCTAACAACAGGGAAGGAAATGCTTACCTTCTCTGCAGGATCTTCGGAAGGTCAAGGTAGAATCAATTTCATTCTTAATCTTGATTAAAGCATCCAACACCATAGGACCACAGCTGACAAAAAAAAAAGAAAAGAAAAAAACTCACAAAAATAACAAACAGACCCAGTTGTATTTATGTGAAGTTCAATCTCCCTACACTTTATCATAATATGATCTGAGACAGCTGCATATATTAGCTGCTCTTCTTATCCATGGCCTTCTCAGGTCACATTCAGAATTTTTTCCATAGTTTTATTTGTGCACATTCTTACACATTTTAAGTACAGCAGAGTTCTTACACATTTTAAGTGCCACACTGCATGTACATTTCTAGGAAATGGAAAGTTAAAGATGAAGAGAAATATTTAGGTTAGGAGACAACTTCCATATACTGGCAGTTTTTAGTTTTTCTTCTAAAGCTCCCTGAAAAGTTTTCCCAAATAATTTATTTCAAATTTTAGTTTTATTTTTTTGGACAAAAATAGTAAGTAGCTTTATATGGTTAGTTAACAGCTTCCCATCTACAAAGCACAGAGAGCAACGCCCACATCTCACAGGACTGCTGCAGGTGAATTAACATACAGGAAAATGAAACACTCAGAGCAGTGTCTGCCACATACATTCGGTCTCACTATGATTATTATCATGCAGAGACTGTGACTCTATGGAAATGGCTTATTCTCTCTGAGTCTCAGTCTCTTTATCTGTAAAATGGAATTATTATTTGTATCACAGGATTATTATGAAGATTAAATAAAAACATGCAACAACAAGGTCCTACTGTATAGCACAGTGAACTATATTCAATATCCTGTGATAAACTATAATGAAAAAGAATATGAAAAAGAATATATGTATAACAGAATACATGTATGTATAACTGAGTCACTTTGCTGTACAGCAGAAATTAACACAACACTGTAAATCAACTATACTTCAATAAAATTAAAAAACAAAACAAAACATGCAATTGTCATAGCACCTGGCACAGAGAAGCGCTCAGCAAATCTATTTCCTGGTTGCCACCCCTACCCGTGGTCCTCTCAGTAATTTTCTATGAATGGGATTTAAAAAAATATGCGCCCCCCCCCCCTCCAATTTCCTTTCTTTGTCTCTATTTCTTTTTTCCCCTCAGCTTTGAGATGATTGACAAATAATAGTGTGTAAATTTAAGGTGTATAACATGGTAATTTGATATATAGTGAAATGATTACCATAATAAGGTTGGTTAACATACCTGCATTATCTGTACGTATTTCTACCGACAATATACTATACCCTTTTCACTATACCTCTGCTAACACTGGGAATTGTAACCTTTAAAAACCTCTGCTATTCTGAGAATGGAGAAGTGTTATTACTGTCAGTGTTTTAATTTGAGATCTCTGAATACTACAGTGGTTGAATATTTGTCATAAATTCACTGAGCTTTCCTCACTTACCAGTTATTTACTGAAAGCCTGCTCTGTACCAGGTTCTGTTCTAGGTGCTAGAGATACACCAGAGGACAAAACAGATGCAAATTCCTGCCCGCACAGAGCGTTCATTCTAGTGGACTAATTCTATAGACTCAGTCTGTCCATGTTCTTTGCCTTTTGTTTACTGAAGTCCGGGGATTTTTTTTTTTTTTTTTCTTTTAAAGATCTGAGCCTACCATCTTCTAAAACAAAAACTCTTCTGTTTTTCTGTACTACTAACTCCCAGTACTTCACTTCTAGTCACCAAATGTGTGGGTGTCTTTCCCATGCCAAGCAATTCTGCAACACCAAGTGGGTGTCCCACAGTATAACTCAATTCTGCCACTATCAATCGGAGTGGCTCACAGAATTAAAAAAAAAAAGTTTACTGACTATATTACTGGTTTATTATAAAAGGATCAACCCTGCAACAGCCAAATGGAAGAGATGCACAGGGCAAGGTATGTGGGAAGGGGAGGAGAGCTTCCATACCCTCTCCTGCAGGCCACTTTCCCAGCACCTCCTGGAGTTTACCAACCCAAGTTCTCTGAACCGTGTACTTTAAGGATTTTTATGAAGGCTTAATTACGTAGGGATGATTGACTATACCATTGGTCTCTGGTAACTGATTCAACCTCTACCCCCTCTCCCCTCCTGGGAGGTCAGGGGATGGGGCTGAAATTTCCAGCCCTCTAATCACATGGTTGGATTCCCTAGCAACCAGCCCCCATCCAGTGGTTATCTAGGGGCTTTTAAGGAATCACCGCATTAATATAAACTCAGGTGTGGTTGAAAGGGGCTTGTTATGAGTAACAAAAGATACCCATTTCACCTTTATTATTTTCTGAAGCTATTTCAGGAACTGGGAACGAAAACAAAATATAACAAAAGATGACCCTATAGTTCTTATTCTTTAGGATTACAAGGGTTTTAGAAGACAGAAACGTAAGACCAAATATATATCACAGTATCACACATCTAATACATCTGTTGCTAATCTTGCTCCCGCCCTCAACCAGCAACTGGCTATCTGACTTCTGATTTTGGTAATCAAGTTTTTTTTTTCACTTTTATTTTTTTTAAAGGTCGCTCCACGCAGCATGTGGGATCCTAGTTCCCCGACCAGGGATCAAACCCGCGCCGCCTGCACTGACAGCGCAGAGTCTTAACCACTGGCCCCCCAGGGAAACCCCCAGTAGTCAGAATTTTAAAACACACATAAAATTTAAATGTTTACATTGTTAAAAGCTGACCACTTTTCCCCTTATGATACTATCCTCTTTTAAGTCTAAAAGACCACACTCCTTCCTGAGGTTTGATGAATATTTTGAATTTTCTTCCATTTCTTCCATTTTAAAATTATTTCCCCCAAATTGCAAAAATTGCTAATCAACTGCCCCAAATCACTGACTGACTAAAAACCCTCTTTTGCTTCTGATTTGTGATACTCCCCCTCCAACCACCCCATTCTATACTAGAATTTTATATATAATGTAGTCTATTTTGGAACTCCTTTTTTTTTGGCCATGCCGCGTGGCTTGTGGGATCTTAGTTCCCTGACCAGGGATTGAACGTGGGCCCTTGGCAGTGAAATCATGGAGTCCTAACCACTGGACTGGCAGGGAATTCCCTAGAACTTTTTTTATTCTAATGATCTGTCTATTCTTGTCCTGGCATGTTTTAAATTACGTATTACAAAAGCTAGTATTTGCATTTTATAAAAATTAAATATAAATAGCTAAAAAGCTAAAGCTCTTCCTTTAAACTGTCTCATGCTAAATTTCATAATAGGTAGGCAATATTAAGAGTTTGGTATAAATTTTCTCAGACTTAAAAAAATGCAATATATATATAATAGTATCTTGCTTTTTTCATTAAAAACAACTCTGCCAAGGGACTGTAATTACGTAACCATTTTCCTATGGAAGAACACTTAGGTTGCTTAAAATCCTTCCCTATTACACACAATGCTGCAAATAACATTTTGGTACATAGAAATCGATTGTTTTGGCTATTCTTTGTCCCTTGCACTTCCATATGAATTTTAGGATCAGCTTGTCAATTTCTGCAAAAAAAAGGCTACTGGGGTTTGAGAGTGATTACAATGAATCTGTATATAAACTTGGGGGTGCACTGCCACCTTAAAAATATTAAGTCTTCCAACCCAGAAACATGAAATATCTTTCCATTTATTTAGGTCTTTGTTAGTTTCTTTCAACAATGTCCTATAGTTTTCAGTCTTGCGTTTCTTTTGCCAAGTTTGTTCCTAAGTATTTTATTCTTTTTGATGTTACTGTAAATGGAATCATTTTCTTATTTTAGGATTGTTCATTGCTGGTGTACAGAAATACAATTGATTTTTATATACTTAACTTGTATCCTACAACTTTGCTGAACTAATTTATTGATTCTAATAATTTTTTGGTGTGAATTTGTTAGGATTTTCTATATACAAGGTCATGTGATCTGTGAAAAGAGAGTTTCCTTTTTTTTTTTTTCTTGATAATTTGGGTTTAATTTTGTTTTTATTGCGCCTGACAAAATACAGTTATTCAATTTGTTATTTTAATAAAATAAATTAAATGTAGGTTTAATGGCTGTTTCCTCCTTTTAAATCCTGAGCTCACAGCTTGAACTCCATTTGTTCATGCCTTTGGGAGCAGAACTCAAGAAACAGGAAATGGGCCCAGAGCCTCTGCTGGGAATTGAACTCAGCCTTTGTCACCCTTCTTATTCCAAATCAGGTAAAGAGTAGACTTTCTTCTTTAATAAAACATTTGGTGTCTACAGCTGTCTATAAAAATAATTTAGGCTTGGACTGAGTTCTGATTCACAAGGTTATGTTCGTTCAATTAAAATCACTACTGATGACAGAACTCAGTTCTCTTCAGGACCACCGCTAGATCAGAACCAGAAAGTGTTGTTGGGTGCTGTTAAGTTATTATAAAATTTCAAATCAAAGCCAGGTTTTACAGATAAAAACACACATGAGCCCTCGGGGCACAAGCCAGCAGGTGAGAGTTTCCCTGGAGGCATGTGTGCAAGATTACTCCGATTGTGACCCTAACACAAACCGTAAAAGAGGGGCCGTATCTCTGCTTCCTGCTACTTCAAGAGCCCCCACCCCCACCCCACCCCCAGGTAAGAAGGTTTATACCTGTCTGCTGAACGTCCCGCAGCAAGACTTCTCCCCTGATTTGGGACACTGCGGAGCCCTAAGTCAAGTTTTGTGCTAAGGTGTGCAGTGTGGTTTTGAAAAGCAATATACAAATCCAGTGTTGACCACACTATTTCAGTATACTAGGGAGGTTCACCACACAGGAATCCTTTGGTAAGATAAATGAATCTGCTGCTTTTAGGGGCACCTGCACGGTCCTCGAGGACGGGAGCCAGGCTGGTCTGAATCAATCAATGAAAACTCTGGCTGGTCAGCTGCCCCCCCTGAGGAGTTTGAGGTGCAACTAAGATAAATAGCAACTAGAGAAGCAGCGATTCCATATATGTTAAGGTTATTTTATATCCTCACTCTTCCCATGGCTGTAATAATGGAGTGGATGAGACCAAGGTTAAATACAACCCCACTCAAATCCAAGTGACACGCCACCCCAGGCTGCCGTGAAGGAAGCTCTGCACACCCTGGCTTGGGGAAGGCTCGGCTGGTGGAGCCGAAGATGCAGGGCGACCACCTACTCTTCAGGGTTCTGATGACTCCACTCCGGAGAGGTGCATGAAGAGGTCCCCAAGCTCTGTCATGTCGACGTCTTCAGTGTTGTGGACATGCTGGCTCTCTCGGTTCTCAATGAAATCCCAGAGCCGCACTGAATTAAAGAACCTCACAGTGCCTTCAGAACTGAGCTGTTTCCGAGGCTTCTCTGGTTCTGCTAGCCGCCCATCAGGGTAAGCATGGCGGTAAAGGGATTTGCTTCCAAACGGGCAGGTCCCTTTGCCTTGCTCAAAGTATTTACAAACTTTTTTTCCCATTCCCTGTTTGAAAGCTTCAATCAACTCGTTCTTTTTATTCTGATCTTCTACCCAATACACACTTGGAATTACAAACTCTGATATCACATGGCACTCTGGACAAGACTTGATGATTGGGTTCTCAAACTGCTTGGCACACCTCCACTGCCGGATGCAGGACAGGCAATACGTGTGGTTGCAGTTGGAAAGGATCCCGAACCTCCGCTCCGAGGCTGACGCCTTCTCGAGGATAACCTCCATGCAGATGCTGCACACTTTGTCCTGACTCGCCTGGAAGGCAAAGGCCTTCTCCATCTCGTGTTCGAATGTTGACATGCAGATCTTCTCGTGAGCTTTCCTGTGCTCTGGGTCGAAGGGGTTCAGGACTTGTAACCTACAGATTTCACAAACTTCCCCATGCAGGTAGACACAAGCATCCCCAAATCGGCACTCCCCGGCAGCTGCGTAGGGGCACAGCTGCTGCTCGCTGCTGTAGGAGATGCTAGCTTCTAAGTTGTCGCGGCCACTGCTGATTGCTTCTAGGTAGGAATGCGGCTTCAGCTCCGGGCTGTTCTGCAGGTCGCTGCAGCCTCCGGGATTACTCACCACACTTGGGCAAGTCTTTTCTTCAGCCATGCCAGAGAGATTTCGGTCTCTAAGTACCAATGTCCTCTTTTCACGTTTCCCAGGCTCGTGTAAGTTAGTTTTCACGATTGATGCAGTGAGGTAAGAAGGAGGGTGAGGACTGTGGAAACCAAGGGAGGGCACCCCGTGGGGAACAGTGCCCATGGCCCCACCAGCTGCAGCAGAGGGCCTCGTGTGATCGTATCTGCAACAAGTTCCGTAGGCGCAACAGCCATTCTGGTAGTATTTGCAGATGGTAGATGGCTTGCTGTTTGCCAAGTCCTGTGAGAACAGGCACTGGTTTCCTTCCCGACACATACCATGCATAAAATACCTGCAAGTGACCTGCTTGGTGCTCATGGCGGTCGGGTGGAAGGGCCCGAGAGTTTCCTTCTTACTTTCCAATTTCCTTTTCTTGCCTAATTTCCCTGGTTAAAACCTTAAAATTCTGAATGGTTGATGCTAGTATAAAAAAATTATTTTTGCATATTGACCTTGTATCCTGCAACCTTGCTAAATTTACTTAGTATGTTCTTGTAGTTTTGTAGATTCCTTGGAATTTTATATGTAAACAATCAAGTTATTTGTGACTAGAGACAATTTAATTCCCTCATTTTCAATCTTCATGTCTTTTATTTCTTTCATTTGCCTTTAATGCACTAGTTAGAATGTACAGTAAAATGCTGAATAGAAGTGGAGAGTGGACATCTTTGTTTTGTTCCAGGTCTTATGGATAAAGCATTCAATATTTCACAATTAAGCATGTTGTTAGCTGTAGCTTTTTCCATACATACTCTTTTTTTAAAAAAAAAGATTTATTTTTATTATTTATTTACCTGTCTATCTATCTATCTTGGCTGTGCCGGGTCTTAGCTGCGGCATGCAAACTCTTAGTTGCGGCATGCGTGCAGGATCTAGTTCCTTGACCAGGGATTGAACCCGGGCCCCCTGCATTGGGAGCGTGGAGTCTTACCCACTGGACCACCAGGGAAGTCCCTAGATACTCTTTATCTGGTTGAGGAAGTTTCCTTCTTTTTCAAATTTGCAGAGTTATGGCTTTTCCCCTTTATCCTTTGTATGATGAATTACAATGATTGATTTTCCAGTGTTAAGCCAACTTCATATTCCTGAGATAAACTGAAACTTGGTCATTAAGGCATTATCCCTTTTTATAGATTGCTAGATTTGAACTGCTAAAATTTCTTAAGGATTTTTGTGTCTATGTTCACGAATGATACCAATTTGTAATTTTCGTTTTTGTAATGTCTTTGTTAGATTTTGGTATCAGGTTATGATGGCCTCATAAAATGAACTAGGAAATGAATATTCCTTGTTTATTTTCTGAAAGAATATTGGTGTTAGATTTTTCTTAAATGTGTGATATGATTCACCAGTGAAGCCACCTGGGCCTGGATTTTTCCATGTGAAAATGTTTTTGATAACACATTTAATTTCTGTAACACAGAACTATTCATATTTTCTATTTCATCTTATGTCAATCTGGTAAGTTGTATTTTTTTCAAGGAATTTGTCCATTTCATCAATTATTGAATTTGTCATAAAGTTATTCATAATACTCTCTTGGTATCATTTTAATATCCATAGGCTCTCTTTCTATCTTGACATTGGGATTTTGTTTTCTCTTATTTTTCTCCAGTCTGGCTAGGAGATGATCAAATTTGTTGTTTCCAAAAAAACCAACTTTTGGTTTTATTTTTTTCTACCAGCTGTCTTCCCCCCAGCCCCCATCCTATTTGCTCTTAATTTTTATTATTTCCTTTTTCTACTTGCTTTTGGTTTACCTTGCTCTTATTTTTCTACCTTCTTAGGGTAGAATCTTAGATCACTGATTCTAAACCTTTCTTCTTTTAATGTATGCATTTGAAGCTATAAATTTCCCTCTAAGCACTGCTTTAGATGCATCTTGCATATTTTGAAATGCTATATTTTCATTATCATTTAGTTCAATATCTTTTCTAATTTCCCTTGTGATTTCTGCTTTGATACCTAAATTATCTTGCTGTTTACTGCTTTAAATTTTAATTCCACTGTGGTCAGAGATTATACCCTGTAAGATTCCAACTTTTTGAAATTTATTGAAATTTGTTTTATGGCCCAGTATCTTAGTGAATGTAGCATGTGCACTTAAAAAGAATGTGTATTTCATAATCACATTTATGATTGTTATGTCTTCCTGATAAAATGATCCCCTTATCATTATGAAATGTCCCCTCTTATTTCCAGTAGTGTTCTCTGCCTTGTAGTCTACTTTATCTGATATTACCATAGCCACTCTTTTTTATGTTTAATGCAGATTGCATGGATATTGTTTTCCACTCTTTCACTTTCAACCTATCTGTGTCTTTATATTTAAAGTGCACTTTGGGGGACCTCCCTGGCAGTCCAGTAGTTAAGGCTCCACACTTCCACTGCTGGGGTGAGAGTTCGATCCCTGGTTGGGGAACTAAGATCCTGCATGCCCCACAGTGTGGCCAAAAAATTTTTTAAGTGCATTTTTTGTAAATAGCATGTGGTTGGGCTTCGCTTCTTTATTTATCCTGACAATCTTTGCCATTTAATTGGAGTGTTTAGTCTCTTTTCATTTGATGTACTTATTGATATGGTTGGATTTGGGTCTATCATTTTACTATCTGTTCCAACACTTTTTCCCTGTTCTCTCTTTTCTGCCTTCTTTTAAGTAGTATTTCTAGATTAAGTAAATATTTTCAGAATTCCATTTTGATATATTTAATTTATATATTCCAATTCCATTTTAGCTATATATCTCTCTGCATTAAAAAAAAAAGGTTACTCTAGAATTATATGTCCTTAACTTTTCAGTCTATTTAGAGTTAATATTGTACCACTTCACGCAACAACATTCCAACCTCTATATAAGTTATATTTTATGTAAGACAATGTTATAATTTTGTTTTGTTTTTTAAAAATGCTATTATTTATTTATTTATTTAGGCTGTGCTGGGTCTTTTAGTTGTGGCATGTGGACTTCTTACTCGTGGCAGGTGAACTCTTAGTTGCGGCACGCCAACTCTTAGTTGCGGCATGCATGCGGGACCTAGTTCCCCGACCAGGGATCAAACTCAGGCCCTCCGGACTGGGAGCATGGAGTCTTACCCAATGGACCATCAGGGAAGTCCCTATGATTTTGTTTTAAACAGTCATATCTATTTTAATAAAGTTAAGATGAAAAAATGGTTTTGTATTTATCATATATGGTGCCTTTCATTACTTTTCTAAGAGCTGAGTTTCCACCTGGCATTATTTTTCTTCAGCCTGAAAAACTTCCTTTTTCATATGGCACAGGTCTCTGGCCCACCTGGTATTATTTTTCTTCAGCCTGAAAAACTTCCTCTTTCACGCGGTACAGGAAGCTATGACTTCTTTTACTTTTCGTTATCTGAAAATGTCTTAATTTCATCTTCATCTTGAAGATCTTTTTGCTGAATACGGAATTTCAGTTGACAGAGCTTTCCTTTTAGTAACTGAGAGAAGACATTCCACTGTCTTTTGGCTTCTGTAATTTCTGATGAGTAGTAAACAATCATTCATATCCCTGCATGCAATGTGTTTTTTTCTCATAGCTTTCAAGATTTTGTTTATCTTCAGTAACTTGATTATGATGTGCTTGGGTGGTTTTCTGTGTATCTACCCTGCTTGGAGTTCACTAAGATCCTATTAATTAATTATTTATTTATTTATGTTGGGCTTGGAGTTCACTAAGATTTTTTTTTTAAAATTTATCTATCTATCTATCTATCTATTTACTTATTTATGGCTGCATTGGGTCTTCATTGCTCTGTGAGGGCTTCCTCTAGTTGCAGCGAGTGGGGGCTACTCTTCGTTGCAGTGCATGGGCTTCTCACTGTGGTGGCTTCTCTTGTAGCAGAGCACAGGCTCTAGGCATGCAGGCTTCAGTAGTTGTGGCACATGGGCTTAGTTGCTCCGCAGCATGTGGGATCTTCCTGGACCTGGGCTCAAACCCATGTCCCCTGCATTGGCAGGTGGATTCCTAACCACTGCGCCACCAGGGAAGCCCTCACTAAGATTCTTGAATATGTAAATTATGTTTTTCACAAGCTTGAGGAATTCTTGGCCATTACCTTTTCAAATATATTTTTTGCCCATTCCCCCACTCCACTCCTTCTGGGACTCCAATTCCACATGTGTTAGACCTTCTGATACTGTTTCATGGATCAATGAGGTTCTTTTTTAAAAATCTTTTTTCCTTTTTGTCTTAAGAATAGACACTTCCTAGTAATTTACTTTCAGGTTCACCAAATCTTCCTACTGTCATTTCCAATCTGCTGTTAAGCCTATCCAGTGAATTTTCTATTTCAGATATTGTATTTTTCAGTTCCAGATTTTCCATTGGTTCTTTTTAAATATCAATAGTTTCTCTCTGCTGAGATTTCCTATCCCATCATGAGCGTATCTTCCTTTATCTATGAACACAATTATAATTGCTTGAAGTCCTTTCTGCTAGTTCCCACAACTGGGTTGCTTCAAGGCTGGTCTCCACTGATTGTCTTTTCACTTTTCACTGTTTCTTTGTATGATTAGTAATTCTGGGTTGTATGCTGGACCTTGTGAATAACATGCTGTAGTAACCCTGGACTGTATCATGCTTCTCAGAAGAGTGATTTTTTTTTTTTTTTTTTTTACACCTTCAGAGAATGTTTCACTAGAGATTATCAAAGCACTCCCCAGCGCCTCACTTTCTGTAACTGGACAAACACAACACAATTATGAAACTGGATGGCAACAAATCTCAAATGGGCTGAACCAAAGGTGGAAACTCAGGATTATTAGTGCTTCTAAGACCCACAATTTATCCTCATTGGAAAACACGCCCTAGGCAGCGTGAAAAGTAAAAAGAAAGTTTCATATAACACATGATTTTACACCAGGCAGTCTCAGTGGTTAAAAATAAACAAATTTGTTAATATCTATCTTAGCATTTAATATACGCAAAAATGTGAATTATTTAATAAACAAGCTAAAACATGTTTACTGTTTTTTGGATTTGAAAATGTGCTGTCAATTTGAAATCACACGTTCGACCTGTATCAGGAGACAAACCATCCTGCCTTATCAGGCCTGCATGTGGCAGAGTGAGCCCTGCCCCCTCACCACTCCACCCACCCCCACAAAGAAGAGTCCAACCACAGCACAGCCAATATAATGATTAGACGTATCAAATGTAAACATTATTTTCCCTTTAAAGTATTCTCTAAATTTGGCCAAACTCAGTATTTAATACGAAAACCCCGCCTCACAGCAGTGATGCCTGCGGGACTACTTCTGGCATTCTCTTGCCTTATCAGATCACCCATAACAAAGACAGTCTAGAAAGAGGCCCGTTCCCTCTTTCAATTCAAAGGTTAGAACTGAAGTAAAGGCAGAGCAAAAGGAAACACACAAACACATCCTCAAACACACCCACACAAATTGGGGCAACTTTCACATCTGACATGACTGAATTTCATTCCAAGCAGGTTTTAATGATAGCTTTGCTATTTAAAAAATTTAAGTAAAATGCTCAAGTAAGGATGTTTCAATGCAAGAGGAAACAGCAGCTACAATCTTAAAATTTTACTCCAAAATGGAATCAAGACCGACTCTGGCTGGTGGAGACCAGGAGGCAGGGACAGGCAGGTCCCATCCTCCCAAACCTGCAATGCTGAGAACCACAAGCTCCAGGCACTGGTAAGGATATTTGATCTCCACCACAAACTTAAGGTGTAATGATTTTCCCTTTCCCTCTGAGAGATCAGTTGGAGAGGACACGATGCAGGAATAACAGTTTTACGTTCTGGGTGAGAAAGTGCTATGCCGCACAGATTTGCTTAAAAAATTTGATTATGGCAAGCTTCACGTAAAAATCATCTTTAAAGGGTCAATTTTTCATTTACATATAACCAATACATCTAATTTACATATACATGACCCAATTTTCATTCAGCTTTCTTCATATGAAGTCTACCTTTTAACTGGTATGTAACCGTTATATACTGTCTTTATAGAAAGACTAAATATCCTCTTATTCACAAGCAGTTCTTATGGTAACAGTTTGTCGCCACATTGAGAACTGAATATAGTTAAAACCTCAATGAATAACAAAGATGAAGACCTAGTGTTAAATCTGTGGAGGGCCGCACCAGCTATTCAAGGAGTCAACAGCTGCATCTGAACACAAAGCAAGGATGACTGAAGATATGGACCACTGCTTAACGCTGCTACCGACATGAAATTCTTATACTGGATTCATTTTTTCTTTTCAAAAAACACTGATTTTCTAGTGATGTTTAACTTTAAAAAGTTATCTCAGTTCTTTAACCCTCAGAGGACTGCTATATTTAGGCTGCTAACCAAAAAAATAATCAAGAGCATGTACCTTTGTCCATAGTCTCCAAGGGTTAAAGTGCAGGAACTGTCTATAACCTGGTATATAAGGCACCTTATTCCACTTTTTTCTTAAAAGAAACCTTTCCTTTGGTTTCTTGCAGTTTTTCAGTGAGCCTGTCCTTTGTCTCCTCCATCTTCTCTGTGAGGTGCTCCTTTGTCTCCTCCATCCTGTCCTGCAGATACTCCTTCACAGGAGGTGGCGTTGACATGCAGCCGCGGCTGCGCAGATACTTCACAGTGAAAGCAGTCCCCCCCAGGGTCACAGTGTACCACGTAGGCAGTGCGATCTTCAACAGGGCATATGCTGTTAGTGCATTTCCACTCTGGGAATTTTTCAGAATGTTTACTATGCTGTCAGGTAACCCAGTAAGTTCTAGAAAAGGAACGACATTCACTCCTTTTATGGCTGCATAATAAAACATTCCAAACCAAACACCGGAAGTTATTAGATGCACTGGAATCAAAACTTTCCCATATTATCTAAATGTTTTCTTTTTTTTAAATAAGTTTATTTATTTTTATTTATTTATTTTATTTTTGGCTGTGTTGGGTCTTTGTTGCTGCACGTGGGCTTTCTCTAGTTGCAGCGAGAGGGGGCTACTCTTTGTTGCGGTGCGCCTGCTTCTCATTGCGGTGTCTTCTCTTTGTTTCAGAGCACGGGCTCTAGGCGTGCAGGCTTCAGTTGTTGTGGCTCGCAGGCTCAGTAGTTGTGGCTCGCAGGCTCTAGAGCGCAGGCTCAGTAGTTGCGGTGCGCAGGCTCAGTAGTTGTGGCTTGCGGGCTTAGTTGCTCCGCAGCATGTGGGATCTTCCCAGACCAGGGCTTGAACCTGTGTCCCCTGCATTGGCAGGCGGATTCTTAACCACTGCGCTACCAGGGAAGCCCTGAATGTTTTCTTAAATCGTTGATAAGGACTAACTGATCTGTTTTGTAAAGGATCAGGTTCTTCCTTTTTTTGGAGGGAGTTCCTGGGGATGTAGCACTGGATGACAGAACCCTCTTGGATAAGATATCCTGCTCCCACTGTTTAGGGTGAAGGACCCCCGGTTGGGGTGGATGAGCAATGAATGGCTTCCTTTCGTTTGCAACACACTGGGCAGCAGGTAAGTGCAGCCATCGTTTCCAAGGGCCCGGTACCCAAACCACTCTGGATTCCGACATATATAAAAGTAATGGTTCCTTTCTGTTTTGACAGTGCCCCCAAAGACCAGCTTTATCTGGTTCCATGCGTGTCCTACGTGCCAGTCGGAATACAGTCTTTGGTACATTTCATTGCATTTTGAAGAACGGAGATTGATGGATTTCAGCTTCTATAGAGACTCAGAACCTGAGGCCACCGCCGCCGCTCTACGCTGTGTGGCCGCTCGGAGCCCCCACCCCCCCACCCCGTGTCCCTCCAGAGTGACCAGCTGAGCGTGGGTCAGGGTGCTGGAAGCCGTGGGCTCAGGTGACCCAGCTTCCGGCCCGCCCACCCGACACACCAGCCCCACCAGCCACCCACTCGCACCTGCTCTTGCTGGTGCCCTCAGCATGGCCTGATTTTTTTTTAAAGCAACAATTAGTATGGCTGAACTCAAGATCTGGGCACAGTTCATAAACAGAATTTGGGGCTCCCCCTCTGTACTTCTTTCCAGGATTTCCCCCTCATTTTCTGGTGCTATGGTAGCTTCCAAATATATCATCTGGTCATTCAAGCTAGTGACCACACTAAGACTGTAGGGTTTTTTTGTTTTTGTTTTCAATAAATTTATTTATTTATTAATTTTGGCTGCGTTGGGTCTTCATTGCTGCGCGGGCTTTCTCTAGTTGCGGCGAGTGGGGGCTACTCTTTGTTGCGGTGCACAGGCTTCTCACTGTGGTGGCTTCTCTTGTTGTGGAGCACGGGCTCTAGGCGCATGGGCTTCAGTAGTTGTGGCACGCGGGCTCAGTAGTTGTGGCTTGCAGGCTCAGTAGTTGTGGCACACGGGCTTAGTTGCTCCGCGGCATGTGGGATCTTCCCGGACCAGGGCTCAAACTCGTGTCCCCCGCATTGGCAGGCACATTCTTAACCACTGCACCACCAGGGAAGTCCCTAGACTGTGATTTTTTTTTAATGGAGTTTTAGCCTTTGCACTCCCACATCAACCGGGGCTTGCCCTCAGGTAAAAAAAAAACATGCAAAAACAGTTTATTTATCCAAGCAACACTCTATACTTACAAGTGTCAACTCCCTTCCAGTGTCTGCCTGCTTTGGTCACTCTCCTGTGCCTTCAGGTCATTGCTTCTTATATTTATCTTATAAACCAGAGTGTACAGTTATTATTTGTTGAAGGGTTAGTATGCGGGAAACTATTCTGCCATTACTGGAAGTAAACGCAATCACTTTAAATTTTATCATTAAAAATAGAATTATGAATTTAACTCTTCCAGTTTTAATCACATTCTGTAGTTTTAATTCGCAATGTTTTTATTTCCTAAGTATCTGATAATAATATTTTTATTATTCCTTAATCAAGTGGTTATTTAAAAGAGTGCTTTAAATTTCCAAGTAATTAGGGTTATTTTGTTCTTAATATGAATTTTTAGTTTTATTGTATTATGGTCAGAAAATGTGGCCTGTACAATTTCCCTTTCTTTGAATTTTATTAATAATTTCTGGTTGCTGAATATTTGATAATTTTGTCTGAGAAGAAGATTATATATCAATTAACTCTATCTTATTAAAAGAGTTTGTGTGTTGATAGAGTTTAAAAAAAGCATTTAAAGTACCTGTGGTTTTCAAATAATTTTTTTGGTGCCATGGAAGCTTTTGTTCAAAAGAAATACTTATTCATTTACAAATAAAACAGATCATAAAACAGAGCAGCTCTGGTTCTACTTGGGAGGTGGAGGTGTGGAGTGGTGGGAAGCTAGAGCCCAGCCCACTAGATTCTTCTTTCCTTTTGGCTACCTGTGGAGATTCTTTAAAGATGGAAGAGGGGGCTTCCCTGGTGGCTCAGTGGTTAAGAATCCTCCGGCCAATGCAGGGGACACGGGTTCGAGCCCTGGTCCGGGAAGATCCCACATGCCGCGGAGCAACTAAGCCCGTGTGCCACAACTACTGAGCCTGTGCTCTAGAGCCCACGTGCCACAACTACTGAGCCCACGTGCCACAACTACTGAAGCCTGCGCACCTAGAGCCCGTGCTCCGCAATAAGACAAGCCACCGCAATGAGAAGCCCATGCACCACAACGAAGACCCAATGCAGCCAAAAATAAATAAATAAAATGAAAAAAAAAACAAGATGGAAGAGGAGTGGTTCAGGAGTGGTAATGTGAAGGACTCAACGTGCTGTTGTTGGCTTTGAAGATGTGGACTATGAGCCAAGGAATGCAGTTTTCTCTAAAAACTGGGAATGGCTCTCAGCTTTTAGCCAACAAGAAAACAGGGACCTCGGTCTTACAACCATAAGGAACTGAATTCTGCCAACAGCTTGAAGGAGCAGAAAACGGATTCTCTAGTCTCCAGAAAGGAACACAGCCTGCTGACACCTTGATTTTAGTCACGAAACCTTTACCAGACTTCTAACCTACAGAACTATAAGATAATAAATCTATGTTGTTTTAAGCCACTAAGTTTGCGGCAATTATTACGACAGAAACAGAAAGCTAATACATAGGTATGGATCATTTTTAATATTTAAACTACACCCCTATCTTGTCCTATCACCATTCCAGCCAAGTTTACAGTGCTTATCATTATTACAGAATACATAGGTCCATATACGTAAATTAACATAAAAACATTGAGTATTTTAAAATTGTTAATGTGTTAATGACTTCAGATACTATGCATAATGCTATCTCTGTCAGTATTCCTAGAAACTGTTATACTTTGATTTGCGGGAAGGAAATGAATTTTGTAAAAGTTGTTCTTGGTATTATGTTTTTGAATCAGGTATCTACCTTGTTGTTTTAAAAATAGATGATAAATTCCAGAGCCACTGGATAATCTGTTTTTAAACCTTCCAAGGATGGGAAAAGCATGTCCCTGAAATAGATCAAGAGCTCACCTTCATTTATCAAATACCTAGCTTTCACAGAGATACTCACTTATTCAAATCAATTTCGTAAGTTTGCATATGAGGTTTATCTCCAGTCTTGTCTGGGTCCCATCGATAGATGGCAAATTTCTTGATGCGGGGAGCTGTGGCTGCAGCTGTCTGGGCCCCACGGCAGGCCTGAAATTTAAAAAGTTCATAAGAAGGAAAAAAAAAACCATTAAAAATGCAAGATAAATCCTTCTGTTTAGTTGCCACTATAAACTGCAATACTGGATACAAACCCACACATTACTGACACAGTCTTCTTGGGATAGGCAGTCATCCAATATCCAACACACAATACTAAGTACCTGTAATATGCCAGACATGGTGCTGGGGGCTGGTGAAATGGTGCTTAACAAAAGAGACATAGCCTTTGCCCTTATAGAATCTACTTTGTAGTGAGCAAGAAGATAAATGAAATATTCACAGTAAAGTGTAGAGAGGGAAGAATGCAGCAGAGACTTGCACTAGTCTAAGTGGTCGGGGAAGGCTCTATAAATGATATTTAAGCTGAGGCTTGATGTATAGGGATGAAGGGGAAGGAGAACAGGGTGTTATAAACCTAGGAACAACACATGTAGAGGCCCGGGTGGGGGAGAGCACAGGCACCTGTGAGGACCGAGAGAAGTCCACTGTAAAGCAGGGTGACTTGACAAGGGATGGAAGAGTGGCAGACTCGAGGAACTTAAGAAAGACTTGTAAGTTTTGATTTTATCCTAAGAGCAATAAGAAGCTAATAAAAATTTATCAGGTGGGTGACACAATCATTTTTATTTTTGAGAAGAACATCACTGGCTTACAAGGGAAGAACTGTCACATGACATCTGGGGAAACCAGTTAGAAAGCCACTGCAGTTGTCAAAATGAGATGCTGGTGCTTTTCGATTAGGTGTCTTAGTCTGGGCCATTGTAAGAAAATACCGAAGGCTGGGTGGCTTAAACAACAATCATTTACTTCGCACAGTTTTGGAGGCTGGGAAGCCCAAGATCAAGGTGTCAGCAGATTCGATGTCTAGTGAGGACCTTCTTGGTTTGCAGAGACCTACATTCCTGCTCTATCTTCACATGTTGGAAAGAGATCTCATGTCTTTTCCTCTTTTTATAAAGGCATTAATCCCATCATACAGGTCCTACCCTCATGACCTAATTTAACCCTAATTCCCTCTCAAAGGCCCCATTTTCAAATACCACCACAGTGGGGATTAGGGCTTCCACATATGAATTTTGGGGGAACACAAACATTCCGTCCATAGCATTATGGCAGGAAACAAGATAAAGAATATTGTATCTTAAAATAAATTTAGGGAACTAACAAACAGCTGAGACCTGCTCTCTCTGATGATACTGTTCCATCTCCTGGGCACTTGCAGTCTCTGCCAGTGGGTTTCACACAGCGAGCCAAGGAATCCTAGAGTGCCACCCAGGGGCTGCTGGGATAGATAAGGTTAAGAGGGTGGGCCTGACTTCCCTCACGCCTTCAACCACAACAGCCTCCGCATAAAAACATATTTGCAAAAAGGGTGCTGTTGCTCAAAAAAAAGTTTCATATTTAAGTTTATACTCATTTAAAAAACCACTATTTATTATTGCCTGGCACCGAATTAAATGCTTTATATTAATTACTCCACTGAATCTTCATTTTAAAGACGAGAAAAATGAGGCTCAGAGATCAAGTGATGGGCTCGTGATTACAGAGCTGGTGAGTGGAGCCAGGATTGGAACCCAGGTCTGTCTGTCTGGCTCCAGAACCCATGTTCCTAAACACTGTACTATTCATTTATGAATATTCTTAGGTCTCTTCTTGGTGCTGTTTTCTTCTCTTTACGTCTTAACTCCTTAAGGGCAGGTGTATTAGTTAGGGTTCTCCAGAGAAACAGAACCAATGGTGTGTACATATATATACACATATATGAAAAGAGACTTATTATAAGGAATTGGCGCATGTGATTACAGGGGATAACAAGTCTCAAGATCTGCAGTTGGCAAGCTGGAGAGCCAATGGTATAATTCTAGTCCAAAGGCCAGCAGGCTCAAGACCCAGGAAGAGTCGTTATTTCAAGTCCAAAGGCAAGCAAAAATATCAATGTCTTAGTTTGAAAGCAGTCAGGCAGGAGGAACTTCCTCTTATTCGAAGGAGGGTCAGCCTCTTGTTCTACTGAGGCCTTCAGTTGATTGGATAAGGCTCATCCATGTTAGGGAGGGCAATGTGCATTACTCAGTCTATCAATTTTTTTTAATTTAGTTAAAAAATTTTAATACAATTTTATTTTTTTATTTTATTTTCTGGCTGCACTGTGTGGCTTGTGGGATCTTAGTTCCCCGACTAGGGATTGAATGCCGGTCCTCGGCAGTGAAAGCACAGAGTCCTAACCACTTACTGTATACAGTAAATCCCCTACATGAGAACCTTCAAGTTGCGAACTTTCAAAGGTGCGAACGTGCATCTGGTTCCAGCAAGGAACCATCTCCCACCTCCTCTCCCTCCTCCCGTCAGTAATTCTTCTTGCCTGTTCACTCGATGCCAGCCCCTGTATGCCAGCTGTTATACTGTACTACTGTATTTTTAAGGTACTGTACTGTAAGATTAAAAATGTTTTCTTTATCTTTTGTGTTTGTTTGTTTTTTATGTATTATTTGTGTGAAAAGTATTACAAACCTATTACAGTACAGTACTATATAGCCGATTGTGTTAGTTGGGTACCTAGGCTAACTTTGTTGGACTTACGAACAAACTGGACTTACGAACGCGCTCTCGGAATGAAACTTGTTCGTATGTAGGGGACTTAACTGTAATGCTAAGCTGCCCCCATCCCATAGCCCTTGAAGCCCTTTTGCATTTAGGAAGATGAAACAAGGTCTCAACAAGTCCTGCTGAGCTTCTACTGTGGTGATGAGGGATCCTGCCAGTCCAAAGAGCACTTATAAGTTGAAGATAGAAATATTCAGATGGGGGCTTCCCTGGTGGCGCAGTGGTTGAGAATCTGCCTGCCAATGCAGGGGACACGGGTTCGAGCCCTGGTCTGGGAAGATCCCACATGCCGCGGAGCAACTGGGCCCGTGAGCCACAACTACTGAGCCTGAGCGTCTGGAGCCTCTGCTCCGCAACAAGAGATGCCGCGATAGTGACAGGCCCGCGCACCGCGATGAAGAGTGGCCCCCACTCGCCGCAACTGGAGAAAGCCCTCACACAGAAACGAAGACCCAACACAGCCAAAAATAAACATAATAAATAAAAATTAAAAAAAAAAAAAAAAAAAAGAAATATTCAGATGGTATTCCAGGCCAGCTAATTCTCTTATACACTGTTAAAGAAAGTAAAAACTCTTAAGGTTAATTGAGTAATTATAAGAAATGCAATGGAGTTTATTACTTGCTCGCAAAAACCGCCCCAAATTAAATGAAGCTGAAAATATCAGCTCTCAGTATAAAAGAAGAAAATGTATGAAGAAAATGAAAGTGAAGGTGAGGATGAAAGCTGTATTTTATCTTATAACCAAGCTGGCTAAGATCATTAATAAAAGGAAAGTCATTTCTACAAATGAACACTTTTCACTAGGGACTCCATTGTGAAATGACAGGAACGTTTGGCTAATGCCACCTTGTGGTGTTTAAGAGGAAGTGGAAGAAGTGAAAAGATTCCTGAAGATATTATTATTATTATTTTTTGGCTGTGCCGCATGGCTTTCCGGATCTTAGTTGCCCGGAACCTGCAACCTCGGCAGTGAAAGCGTGGAGTCCTAACCACTGGACCACCAGGGAATTCCCTCTTCAAGATATTAGCTCCAGAGGCCTTTTGCTTGCTTAACACACCCCCTTTTTTGTTTTTGTTAGATTTAATGAGGTATATTCATTACAATAAAATTCACTAATTTTAAGTGTATAATTTGATGAGTTTTGATGAAGTTGTATAACTTCTACCACAATTATGACAGAATATTTCCATTCAGAAAGTTCTCTAGTGTTTCTTTGCAGTCAGCACCCTCTCCCTACCACTGGCAACTGATCGGCTTTCTATCACTACAGATTTGCCTCTTATAGAATTTCATATACATGCCATGAGATAATACATCTTGAGTCTAGCTTCTTTCGCTCAACATGATGCTCTGAGATTCATTCATGTTGTTGCATATATCCATAGATTGTTAGTTTTTTAAATTACACTTTTCATTTGGAAATACTGTAGAATCACATGCATTTATAAGAAATAATACTGAGATCCCATGTACTCTTCACTCAATTTCCCCCAGTGGTAACACTGTACAAAACTACAGCACAATATCATAACCAGAATATTACCACTGATATAGTCCAGGTACAGAATATTATTTCCATCCCCGCAAAGATCCGCTCTTTTACAGCCATAGCCATGCCCCTCAGGCCTCCCATTCCTACTCCTTCACCCCTAGCAATCACTCATCTGTTACATTTCTGTAATTTTGTCATTTTAAGAATGTTATATAACGTAATCATCTCATATGTAATTTTGGGAGACTGGCTTTTTTCCCATTCAGCATAACTCTCTAGAGACTCAGCCAAGTTGTGTGCCTCAACAGTCATTTCTTTTTATTACCAAGTAGTGTTCCATGGTCTGATGCACCTCAGTTTGTTAAGCCATTCACCCACTGAAGGATATGCAGGTTGTTTCCAGGTTTGGGGCTATTATGAATAAAGTTTAATGAACATTTGTGGACAAGTTTCTGTGTGAACATAAGTCTCCATTTCTCTGGGATAAATGCCCAGGAGTGTAATTGCTGGGTTGTATGGTAGTTATATGTTTAACTTTTTAAGAAACTGCTAAACTGTTTCCCAGGGTGGGCGGCTGCTATGCCTGAGGCAGTAGTAGGGGGAGAGGGATAAAATGCCTTTAAAAAATATACAGGGACTTCCCTGGTGGCGCAGTGGTTAAGAATCTGCCTGCCAATGCAGGGGACACAGGTTCGAGCCCTGGTCTGGGAAGATCCCACATGTCGCAGAACAACTAAGCCCATGAGCCACAACTACTGAGCCTGCGCTCTACAGCCCGCGAGCCACAACTACTGAGCCCGTGAGCCACAACAAGCCCGTGCGCCTAGAGCCCGTGCTCCGCAACAAGAGAAGCCACTGCAATGAGAAGCCCTGAGAATCCTGCGCACCGCTACAAAGAGTAGCCCCCGCTTGCCACAACTAGAGAAAGCCTGCGTTCAGCAATGAAGACCCAATGCAGCCAAAAAAAAAAAAAATAAATAAAACAAACAAACAAACAAAAAAACCACACAACAGAGTATCTGAAGGTGATAAAGCCCAACATAAGTTTTGGGGTACCCCAAAGTGTCACTAATTTTTTTCCAAAATAACTAATTTAAATTCATTTTGAGTTTTTTATACAACGTATTTTATACAACATTTGGTGGGGTAAGGGGGGGCTAACAGGAATGAAGAGAGAAGATACTGAAATCAAAATGGCCAGGGCAGGTTGTGGTTCTAAAAGTGATGGAACTTTGTTCATCTTGAGGGCTGAACTAAGAGTTAATACACAGGATTTTGGGAGCTGTGATTAAAAAAACATTCCCCAAAGAAATCTAAAAATTTGCTCTGTAGGTGTATGCAGTGGAAGTAATAATAATAGCTTTCATCACTCAGCCCTTACCACGTGCCAGATGTCGTACTAAATTATGTCTAATCTTTACAACATCTCTACGAGGAAAGTTTTTTATTCTTAATTAAAAAATGAGAATAAGGTCATATAACAAAAGAGTCAGGATTCAAACATAGGTCATCTGACTCCAAAGTCCAACCTTTTAGCCGCTACATAGTGGTGAAAATGCAAATCCAAAACAGAACAGCACAAAAAGATAATTCCTCTCCCCCAAAAGATGCATAGAGCAAAAGTTTTTACTCTACTTAAACAATCAGCAAGATTTTAGGCGGTAGTTGGTCCAGATATAGTCATTCACTTATTTGTTCAACTACTATGCTCCAGGGACTGTTCTGGGCTTTGGGGGAGTCAAGGACCAAACAGACATACATCCCAGTCCTGTGCAGCTTACACAGTGATTGGAGGAGACGCACACAAATAAAACCTACAGTTTGTCAGACAACTGGAGACAACTCTAAACGGGGTGGCCAGGGAAGACTTCACTGAAAAGCTGACACTTGAGCAAAGATCCGAAGCAGGTGAGTAAGCAAGCCACACATAAATCTAGGGGAAGAGCACAGAAGGCAGAACGAGCACGGAGCACAAAGATCTTCAGGTGGGAATGTGTGTGAGGAGAAACGAGGCGCCGGTGGTAGCTGAGAATGGAGTGAGTGAGAGGGACAGAACAGGAGAGGAAATCAGGACGTTAATGGAAGAACCAGACCATGCAGGGCCTTGGAAGGACTTTTGCTTCTACTCCGAGTAAGATGGGAAACTACTGGAAGGTTTTGAGGAGTGACAAAGACAAGTTTTGGAAGGATCACGTTGTCTCCTGTTTTGAGAACCAACTGTAGAGGTGCAAAGATGAAAGCAAGAAAAGCAGGAAGTAACTGCGATAATCAGCTAAGAGATGATGATGGCTTGAACGAGGCTGGTGGCTGTGGAAATGGTGAAAAAGCGGTTAGTTTTTAAATACACTTTAAGAAGGAACTGACAGATTTGCTTACAGATTGGGAGTGAGGCAAAGAGCAAGGATGACTCGAAAGTTTTTGGCCCACGCCACGTGAAGGATGAAGTTGCCATCAACCGCGATGGGAGGGAAAGTTGGTGTGTGTGTGGCAGGGGAGTGGCAGGATTTTGGTTTTAGGCAAGAAAAGTTTATTAAATATCCATGAGGAAATTTTGAGAATATAGTTGGGTGGCCATCTGAATCTGAAGATTTGGGGTGAAGTCTGGGCTGGAGACATAAATTTAGGAGGTATCTAAAGCCCAAAGGAGTGTCTATAAAGACGAGGCCTAAGGACTGAGCCACAGCATTTAGAGTTTGGGGCAAAAAGGAGAAATCAGCAAAGGGAGACAGAAAGAACTGCCAACGTGCAAGGGGGAAAACCTGAAGCCTGGGATGTCCTGGGAGTCGGGCCAAAAAAAGTGTTTTGAGGAGGGAGTGAACAATATGCTTCAGAGAGCAAAGTACCATGAGAACAGAGGACTGACGTTAGATTTAACAAAGCCAAGGTCACTGGTGACCCTGACCCAAGTACTTTCCGTTAAGTGGTAAGCGTGAAAAGTCTGACTGGAATAGGTTCATGGGAAGATGTGGGGAGATGAACTGTGGTCAGCGAGTTTAGACACCTCTTGAGACATTTTTCTATAAAGATGAGTGGAGAACTGGGGTGGTGGCTGGATCTGGCTTTTTATTTTTATTTTAAGATGGAAGAAATTACACCATGCTTGTGTGCTGCTGCTGCTGATACAACAGAGAAGGAAAACCTGATAAGGCAGGGGAGAGGGGAGACTTTCTGGAGAGCTATCTTTGCCTTTTTTTTTCCCCATACGCATCTTGCGGGGTCTTAGTTCCCTGACCAGGGATTGAACCCAAGCCCCCTGCAATGGAAGCGTGGAGTCTTAACCACTGGACTGCCAGGGAATTCTCATGGAGAGCTATCTTTTTTTTTTTTTTAATTTTATTTATTTATTTATTTATTTAATTTATTTATTTATGGCTGTGTTGGGTCTTCGTTTCTGTGCGAGGGTTTTCTCTAGTTGCGGCAAGTGGGGGCCACTCTTCATCGCGGTGTGCGGGCCTCTCACTATTGCGGCCTCTCTTGTTGTGGAGCACAGGCTCCAGAGGCGCAGGCTCAGCAATTGTGGCTCACGGGCCTAGTCGCTCCACGGCATGTGGGATCCTCCCAGACCAGTGCTCGAACCCATGTCCCCTGCATTGGCAGGCAGATTCTCAACCACTGCGCCACCAGGGAAGCCCTGGGGCTACTCTTCATTGCAGTGCACGGGCTTCTCACTGTCGTGGCTTCTCTTGCTGCAGAGCATGGGCTCTAGGCGCGCAGGCTTCAGTAGTTGTGGCACGTGGGCTCAGTAGTTGTGGCGCACGGGCTTAGTTGCTCCACGGCATATGGGATCTTCCTGGGCCAGGGCTCGAACCCATGTCCCTTGCATTGGCATGAGATTCTTAACCACTGAGCCACCAGGGAAGCCCTGGAGAGCTATCTTTGAATAAGCAGTGGGACAGAGAACATGAGTGAAGGGCAGCCACTGGAGTGCTGCCGATTGTCCCACAGTAACAGGCAAGAAAGGAGAATATACAGGAGGAAGTGGGCAAAAATTTGAGGGTTTTTTTTCTTTGTAGCCTGTCCAGAAATTTATACCACAAACCCATGACCAAGGTGGCGGCGGGGGGTGGGGGGGTGGGGTCCTTCAAAAGCATTTCTACCTCAATCTACAAAACTAGTGAGTATTCAAGGCTTAGCGCACCTTTGTAGGAAATCTTGGATAAGATGAAACCCACAGTTTATAACTTAAGGGAAGAAGCAAGATCATCAACAACTGGACTGAATCCGGACGGAGGATGAGAAGGGTGAATTCTGGATCATGCTGAAGGCAGCTTGTTATGTCCCTAGGAAAGCTTCCTTAAGGAGCAGGCTTGGAGCTAGATGTGTGAGCGGCATGGGTCCAAATCCAAGCTCTACCACTTAGTAGCTGGATGTTCTTTGGCAAATTACTTAACCTTTCTGATTTTATTTCCTCTTTTGTAAGAAGGTTGGGAGTATTAAAATCTACCTCATAGGATTAACTAGAGGGCCAAGTTTCTAGCATGGCTCAGAAAATAAGTTCTGCTTTTCAGCACTGGCAACCGTATCAGTTCTTGTATTATTCTGATTGGCAGATAGGTATCCTAAGCCCTGCCGGTGCTAGGAGCAATGATATACACAACTGAAAGTAGGTGGTAATTGCCTTCAAAGAATACAGAGTCTAGACGAAGAAATGAGGCAACAACACAAACAACAGTTAATACATTACAGTTAAATACTTACAGGCAGAACTGTGGTTCAGTGGTGCAAACTAAATAAAAGGAATTCAGAAGAGAAATCCTACTGTGTCCTAGACTCCTAGGAACCTGAATGTACCCAGAGCTAATACATCAAGCTCATTACTTTTTAGGTGGCTTTTGTGGGTATGAATGCATATTCCTACAAGGGGGTGCATGTGTGGGGGAATCTTCTATTTTCTCTGCCCTCAGGAGGCCCTACAATGGCCTCACCTGGAATTACAACACTGACCTATGAAACCAGCCTTTTCTATAATTCATGCTTGGAAGAGGGACCTGCGCTTTAGAACTCACTCTCATTGGTGGGGCTCTCACAACTTAATTGCTTGCTCAGCAGCTATAAAAGGAACTGGTAAACAATGTCGCTATCAATCACCAATTTAATGTTCAGAGGGCACCAGCTTGAGGCTCCGGTAGGCAGTCCTCTTTCTCATCCCTCCTTCTCAGAAAGAGTGTAAACTGACTTGTCTAAGTTCACGTGAAGCATATTGGAAAGAGCTAGCATTAGAAGATGGGCCATATGCCCTGTGCTGTGTAGCCAGAGCAGTTACTTAAATGAGACGTATTCTCATGCGAGCGCAAGAAGAGGAGAGGACCGAATATTTCTTGTACACCTACCATGTGCCCAGATCTGTGCTAGGAGTTTTTCACACATTATGTTCAAAACACTGAGTTTAGGTCCTGGATCAACTGGTTCTTGGCTGTGATATTTTTGAGCAAGTAAAAAAAAATCTTCTTTCTGGGGCCTCAGTTTTCAAATCTCTAAAAAGGAGGTTAGAATTCCTGCTCACCCACCTTACAGGGTTTTTTCAGGAGCCCAGAGGAGGAAAAAAGATTTGAAACGGATTTATAATACCTCAGTCCCTGATATACACAGATTGCAATGGCAGTTTCCCTTCCCCGTCTACCTGTTCCCATTCAGAATGCAGATCAGAAGTGTGTAGTTTCCTGACAATACAAGGGGCGTGGAGGAAACATATCAATGCACCCGGAATAATATAAATAAGAGCAGCGCCAAGCTCTGTACCTGTGATCCAAGCCCAAACTCTGTCGGTATTATGATATGTCCTTTACAGACAGGGATACTGAGAGGATGACGCTGCTTTAAGGAACCCAGATCCTCAGGGGGCTGAGTGGATTTTCCTCCGTTTCTCCCTTCCCCTCTTTACTGAGCCCTCAACCTTGCACCCCGGAGGCGTGCCTCGCCTCCCAGTCCCATCCTTCACGCTCCGGCGGTTCTGTCTTTCTCAGAGGTGATGGTTTGGTGGCAGAAAAAGGGCTTGGCGTTCAAATGTTTGGATTCGAATTCTGCTTCCAAGTCAGTCGTCACTCGCTCGCCATGTGACCTTGGGCAATTCAAGTCCCCTCTCTGAACTTCTTTTTTATTCTTATGTCTAAAAAAATCCTCTCCGCCCAGACCAACTCACAGGCTGCAGAGAGGTGCAGAAAGATAACCAGCAGGTATGCTCCCGTCCAAAATCAGAGCCCTGAGCAAGCGGGAGCTGGTATCCTCCTCCCTGAGGCCTGGCCCTGTGCTCCCCTCAATCTCCTCCGCCGCCCCCTCAACTGCAAGCCATCTCCGTGACTTTCATCCCTGCCCTTCCCACCCCAGAGCCGAAGCTCACCTGCAGGCAGGCTCTGCCAAGGGTTGTGGCCGGGAACCGGCGCCTCAAGGAGACTGCGACCACCGCCGCCATCTTGGATCCTGACGTCGAGCCCCACCCCTTAACCCCGATGTCACTCTCCGCCGGCGTCCCGCCGAGCACCGCGGCACCGAGCCAGGATCCACCGAGGACCCGATAGCCGCGCAAGAGCCACCGAGGGGGAGGCGGCTTCCGGTTTTCCGAGTGGGAGGAGGGAAGGCGGAGACAGTCAACAAGAGCGTGCGCAGTTGTGGTGGGCTCAGCGCATGCCCACTTGGCTTCCCGCGTTGGAAGGTGACCTTCCCCAAGGAAGAGGGCGGAGTCTGAGAGGGAGGGCAGTGGAAAGGGGTGGGACAAAGAACATGATGGGGCGGAGCCATCTGATCCAAGTCTTATCCCAATTTTAACCCCTTTCTTCCTGAAAATTTATCACTCAATCACGTCACTCAACTCTGTCGCTGAGTTCTGTCAGACACAGTGCGGTTTGCCTGAGACTGTCCAGGTTTCAGCACTCCCACATCCTGAGAAACCCCTCAGTCGCGGGCAAATCAGGAGGGTTGGTGAATGAACCGAGGGGACTTCAAAGATGACTGGCAGAAGTGTCATTCATTCATTCATTCATTCTGATCTCGGGTGGCCTCCGCCTTGCAGCGGCTTGAAAGAGAGTTTCTGTTCCTGGCCAGTGACTGAGGTTAGGTCGCAGCAGTGAGAGCACGAAAACTAGCCACTAGACCACTGGTCAGTGGAAAGGCCTTGGTTCTTCAGCTTTGCAGAAAAAGAATTCCCACAAAGACGGAAAGTAGTGAAACAAGTAAAGTGTTTATTAGGAGAAAAAAAAGAGTACAGTACCTGTGGATAGACACACGGGCGGACTCATAGAGAGAGTCACACCATTTTGGTTTGAATCACTTTTATGGGGCATTTCTTCCGGGTTTCCTTTGACCAGTCATCTTGCTTTGCCTGGTTCTGAGTCGGTATTTGGTGTATCTCAGGGTCCTCCCCTGTGTGCGTGCACATCTCTTAGCCAAGATGGATTCTAGTGAAGAGGCCTATGGGTACTTGACATCACTTATTATGAGGTGGCGCCCCCCTCCTCCCTTTTTGACCTCCAAGGAGCCTTTCTGCACATGTGTAGTCAAGGAGGTCTCCCTGATTCCAAGAATGAGGAATAGGTGGTCTTTTATCTCTTATCTGGGCAGGGCCCAACTCCTCCATCATCCTGTTTTTATGGAGTTTCTGCTATTGTGGAGTTTCTGTCCACAGGGGAGAAACTGTTCAGCCTGGGGCCCATCTATCTCCTGCCTCAATTCATTTGTTTGTTCGTTCCTTCGTTTGTTCAAAAATCTGCATGGAGCACCTATTATGTGCCAGGAGCTGGGGTGCTACAATGAGTGAACAAGCCAGGCATGGTTGCCGCCCTCACTGAATTTACTCTCAAATAGGCAAGCAACTGGACAATTGCAATACAGTAAGCTCTGTTCTGTAAAAGAGGGGCGAGAAGGGAACCAGGCCCTTCATGGCTTAGCCATTTAGTGTCAGAAGCCATTTCTTGAACACCTGCTATGTACCAGACGTTATGATCCATCATCTTACACAATCCCCACAACAGTCCTATGAAAGGGTTGTGTGTGTGAGCGTGTTTTTTTTTAATTACTTTTTATTGGAGTATAGTTGGTTTACAATGTTGTGTTAGTTTCTGCTGTGCAGCAAAGCGAATCAGTTATACGTATATATATATCCACTCTTTTTTTAGATTTCCTTCCCATTTAGATCACCGCAGAGCACTGAGTAGAGTTCCCTGTGCTATACAGTAGGTTGTGTGAGTGTGTTTTAAGGCTCCATTTCAGTCATCTCAGCTGCTTTTTCCAGACCCCTGCTTAGGTCATCGCAGACCTGGGACCTGGGACCTGAGACCCTTTTCTGCAGTGCTTGCACCTGGACAAACGGCTCCTGGAGCAACAAAATATAAAGAAACTATAAGGGACTAAAAATAACTGCATTCATGTGCAGTTTGGGCAAATTATGGACAACAAGATACAAAAAGACCAAAAACCCAACTGCCACTTCTGAAGAGCCGGGAGCAAAAGCAGTGTACCGCGCATGCCCCCTGCACACAACACCACCAAAGTGGAGGGCAGACCTCTTAAGCCACCCCTCCGGCCTGACCCCTGGACACTCCCCTACCCAGCTCACCCCTCCTCAGGGAGCCACCAAGGGAAACAGTTACTTGTTCTCGCTCCCCCATGCTGCAGCAGGAACCCCAATAAAGCCTTGCCTGAATTTCTTGTCTGGCCTTTTATCAATTTCTATTGATTAAGGAGGCCGAGAACACTGGTCGGTAACAACTCTGGGGGCTTTATTACCTTGGGCAGGTGTGACCTCTGTCTTCCAAGTCACATGGTCTCTTCAGTCACCTCCCGCAGTTTATGTAGTTAGCTAACTTTGCAGGTACCTGTGTTTCCCAGGATGATGTTTTTCCTTCTCTGCCCACTTGTTTTTGACATATGAAAGGCAGGTTTTTATTCTTATTTTATTTATTTATTTAATAAGTTTATTTATTTATATTTTATTTTTGGCTGCGTTGGGTCTTCGTTGCTGCGTGCAGGCTTTCTCTAGTTGCGGCGAGCGGGGGCTACGTTTCGTTGCGGTGCGCAGGCTTCTCATTGCGGTGGCTTCTCTTGTTGCGGAGTATGAGCTCTAGGCGCGCAGGCTTCGGTAGTTGTGGCTCGCGGGCTCTAGAGCGCAGGCTCAGTAGTTGTGGCATACGTGCTTAGTTGCTCCACGGCATGTGGGATCTTCCCGGACCAGCGCTCGAACCCGTGTTCCCTGTATTGGCAGGTGGAGTCTTAACCACTGTGCCACCAGGGAAGTCCAAGAAAGGTACCTTTTTATTTTTTTATATATATTTTTAAAATATTTATTTTAATTTATTTGGCTGCGCCGGGTCTTAGTTGCGGCACATGGGATCTTCATTGCCGCATGCAGGATCTTCTTTGCCGCACGGGAGATCTTTAGTTGCGGCATGCAGGATCTAGTTCCCTGACCAGGGATCAAACCTGGGCCCCCTGCATTGGGAGCATGAAGTCTTAACCACTGTACCACCAGGGAAGTCCCTGAAAGGCACCTTTTTAAAACATTGAGGGAGTTCCCTGGTGGCGTAGTGGTTAGGATTTGGCACTTTCACTGTGGAGGCCAGGGTTCAGTCCCTGATCAGGGAACTGAGATCCTGCAAGCTGCGTGGCATGGCCAAAAGAAAAAAACAATTGAGGTTATAGTTTATGTATAATATTATATAAGTTTCAGGTGTATGACGTGATTCACAAAATTTAAAGGTTATGCTCCATTTATAGTTATTATAAAATACTGGGTATATTCCCTGTATTGTACTATATATCCTTGTAGCTTGTTTATTTTTCTTAGTAGTTTGTACTTCTTAATCCCCTACCCTTGTGAAAGGCACCTTTTTATATTCTTTGGCTTCCACACTCACATAATTTAGATGCTACTGGAGAAATTAAGGTGGCCGAATGAATTGGTGGATGAGCCTTAGTTTCTGGAGTCCTGGGCTAGAACTGCCATGTGGTCTCATTAGAGGAGGTGTGTAGTGAGGCCACAAGAAACAGCCAGGACCCCTGGGTCTAACCTTGAATCTTCCCCTGGAGACTGTGTGACCTTGGACTAGTCCCTCCCCATCTCTGGCCTATAGTTCCCTTGCCTGTATCATCAGGGTGTTGTGCCACCTGATTTAAGATTCTGTGATTCACATGGCTGCCTTGGGGGGCTGCCTTGGGCGGCTGCCCTAAGGGTAACTGGTGACAGGGCTGTGGTCACCTTGACTTTTCACTGGGGCTGACCCTGCACTGGAATAGGGCTCCTCCAAGTCTGCCTCAAGGGGCTACCCAAATTGGATGAACTCCTGGGAAGATTATCACTCTCCCTTGAAGTCCTCCTGGTTGCATTACCTTCTGAGGTGAAGGAAGAGTGACCTCTCCTTCTGAGCGATGTGTTTCTAGAGAATTGGTCCTGTAGGCATTTGCAGGGTTCTTTCTTCTCAAAGGCAGATGCCACCCCTAGGTTTGTGACTACCCTTTTACTTTGTCCAGTCACCTTGGAAAAAGCAGTCTGAGGCCAGCGGGAGTGAGACCTTGATTTATGGAGGTGCTCTTGGTGCTAATGGGCCCACGCGCCCTGCAGTCACATCATTCCTGGGCTTCTTGGGGATTTGGGGAGCTCAAATTTATGGAGAAATAAATTCCTGGGCAGCTGTACCTCCGCCCTGAACTTTGGGATTCCAGAAAGGCACAGCTACAGGAGGACTTAGAGATTTTCACGGCCTGCTCCTGACGTATCTTCCCAAGGTGTCTGTGATAAGACCCAAAGTTATTTGGTTTGTTTCCACTTGTCTAGCTAGTGAAGTACTGCTTTTCGCCGGTTAGCTAGAGGCTTTATGTTTATTCTGAACTTCAATCACTCACAAATGTGTTTACATAAGCAGTCTCCTTTAGTCCTCATAACAACTTTTTTTGGGGTTGGCATAACTAACTCCATTTTACAGACTTAAGTCTTTGGATAATGAGAAAGCTGAACAATTATGGGTGGGGATCTTGCTTCAGGACCTCTTTCTTCTCCAAGGGCTGGAAATTAAAAATTAAAACCAAAAAGCATAGAATCAATTGTCATTTGTACACTCAACTATGTTTTGAGTGTCTTGTCATTTAGGGCAACCAGACTGGATTCCCTCCAGGCAGAGGGCTAAGGAAGGTTGAATTTAGGGGGAAAAATACCTGATGATTTTATAGCCTGGGAGATTTTTGTCTCTGAGAAAAACTCACTCCACCCCAATAGATCCCTGTGCTGGGACTCAGGGGCCTTCTCATCTAAAATTCAGAATTTTATTTGCTTTCGACTAATGGGCCATCGTCTTCCATCGACCCTCTCTCGTTTCCAGCCATCTTCTGAGCATTTCCACCTGGGGTCCCAGTGGCCTCCAAGACTGGCCCCTCCTGTCTCATCTCTCCCTGTGATAAAACCAGCTCTGTTCCCCTCCTTGTTCCTCACCTCCAAGCCTTTGCTCACTTCCATAATGGGATCTGGGGTGCCATTTCCTCCTTTTCTACGTGGCCAATTCCTCACCATTTAAGATTCAGCTCCAACTTTCTCCTCCCTAGGAAATCACCCCTTGACCACCTCCATCGAAACATCCTCTGCATCTGCCATCCATGTACATAACACCTGGTTTAACAATTACCCATTTATATGTGTGTCTCCCCAGACTGTGGGCATTTTGAGGGCATGGCCTATTCGCTTTATTTTCCTTGTAGAACTTATTGCTATCTGCAAGTTGTTTTTAATTCTTTACGAATATATTTATCATCTGAACTTCTCACACCAGAGGTCAAGAACTATGTCTATCTTGTTCACTGTTGTGTCCCCAGAGCCTGGCACAGTGACCGGGCACCCAGAAGGTGGCCAAAAAACATTTAAAGAATGAACAAATTCGTCTTTGTCTCCAAAGTGCCTGGCTTGGGACCTAGCAAGGAGTCAATAAAAACAAAGAATAAGCTGTTCCTGTTCCTTGTAGAAGGTGAAAAGAGAGATGGGGTTAAGGGTGGGTTGTGTGGGGAGAAGGGAGCCCAGTGGAGACCCAGGCAGCTTTAATCTCTGGGCCAGGACTAGAGCAAGGTGAGTGCATGGAATTTAAGGTGGTCAAAAAACTCTGTTCGTTAAGATAAGTAATATTTTAGTGCACTATTAAAAAATGCAAAAAAGTTCATGATGAGCAAAACATCAAAATTTTAAGTAAAGGAAGTATTCTCCAAGAAAAACCAGAGAACTGAGTCAGTCAGGGGAACTGGGAGCAATCAACCTGGTTCCTTTTTGTCCTGGTGAAGACCAGAGACTACTCTTCCTTTACTTATTTTCAGTAACTTCTCCATCTTGTCTTCGTCTTGCTAACCCGTTTGTTTCCCTGTAGTTAGCATTAGAGACCTTTTAGGATACGTCAAGAGGGTTGGGTGCTTTTGCAGGGACCAGAGTGAAGGAAGGAGTGAGCCTGGGTGGGCAGGAATGGTGGAGGAAAGGGATGGTGGTGATCACAGCCCAGGCCTCCACCTGGTCCAGCCCTCTGATCTATGGGGGGTGGGGGGAGGTGGGGAGGTGGAAGGAGGGGGAAAGCAGGACACCCTTACAGAGAGGCTGGGGGCTGAGTCATGGTAGGAGACAAAGTTAGACAGAAGGGGCTCCTTCCTTCCCTTCAGCTGTGGAAAGAGTCCCTTCTGTGGATCAGTGTGAGCAGGTCCACCACCACTGTGAGATTTGCAAACATCTGGGCTCCTCCAAGTATATCCCAGCTCTCTGCCTGGGGTATTTTGCTTCCAGGGAGCAGAGTAATTCGGCACCGTGGGGCTCTAGGGAGAAGAGGAGGTGAAAACTGTCTCCCAGAATTGGAATAGACATAGTTGGTAAATCAAAATGCTTTTGGGCTGCCTGGCCCCGATTTCCTCCAGCCCCTGCCCCAGCCCTGCCTGTGCTTGCTCTCAGAGAAGCCCTTCTCCCTCTGCTAGATCACTCCGTCGTCATCTTTACTATTGTTCAAGATGCCAGTGACAGTGATAATGGGGCTGTTGCTGCTACTGCCTCTGCTGGTAGTAGCTGCCACATTTGGAAGACTTACTGCGTACCAGGCCCTCTGCAGAGCAGTTTGGGTGCATTTTCTCTCTCTGATCATTACAGCAACTTCACGAGGTAGGGGTTTTTGTCCTTTACAGTTGAAGCAACTGAGCCTCAGAGAGGGTCAACAATTCACCCTAAGTCACACAGCTAGGAGGTGAGCATCTTCTGTTAGGGGGATGGCTGGGCTATGGACATGCCCCCAAGGCCCATGGGAACACAGTGGTTGCAGCCCCTCTGGTTTACCTGCAGAGGGCGCCCCTGCCTCGCAGAACTGCCCAGGGCTCCCTACCAGCCCTTTCCAACCTGCCCTTAGAAAGGGCTTACTTATCTAAACCTTCTCCCTTCCACCCTCACTATATAATTAGACTTCTCAAAATATTCTGTCTGAGTGGGATGGGGACAATCATATGCTACAGACCTCTCCAATTTCATGAGCAGTCTCTATGAACTCCCGGAGCAAAAAGTCACAAGCCACCCCCATTCCAGATGGGGCTGCGTTTCACACAGCTGAAGTCAGCTCAGCTGCTGGGACTTAGCAAGTGGCCTGAGGCCTTCTGGGGACTGCCACGTTGGTGGACCCTATAGCACCACACACACACAAACAAATTAGAGCTCACCCACACTGCTAACCTCTGTCTCGCTCTCATCTGCCTGCCACATCACCAGCATACTCTCAAATTAGCAGTTAATTTGGTCCTCTCATGTGTGTGGGTGTGTGCTTTTTAAACACAGTATGTGATAAAACTCCCTTTCCAGCTGAATCTGAATTTTGAACACCCCTTTGTATCAGAGACAGAACAATGTAAATGAAATGCAAAAAGGGAATGGTGGTTAAATTTCATTTGTAATGGCTAGATATCGACTCAGTGAAAGCAAAAGAAGTCAGAGGGATGCAGAATATTAAAAGCAAGTTGACTTTCCAGAGAGGCAGGGAGATGGAATGGTTAAGTATGCAGTCCTTTGGGAGGTTCAGATCCTGTTATATCAGCCATTTATTTTTATTTATTTATTTATTTATTATGGAGATTTTTTTCTTTATTGAGAAACTTAAGACTTGGGTACGTCAAATAAAACCAATTTTTGGGGGGAAAAAAATCAAAACTCACAATAGAAAAAAAAAGTTAACATTGTCTGGGCCATATCAGAACCCAGAGAATATATTCTTTTAATTGAAAAATTCTAGGCACGTCATAATTGACCTTTTGATACAAAATGACCTATTAAATTTGCAATTTGTGGTTCTTGGTGTTGAGGTCCATAGGACAAGCTAGGAAGTCTTCAAACCTTGAGCTGAATTCCATGAGGGCTTATTTGGCTTGTGAATCGTTTTGTCCTTGTCTAAGAGGTAGCAGCAGCGACAGCGCCCACCTTCTGGGCACCTTCTTTCTTGGCATGATGAGCCTGTAGGACCGCCACAGCTTCCTCCACGTGGGAGCGGAGAGACTCGGGGACTCCAGCATGTGCAGCAGCTCCGAGCTGTCGATCTCCAGCAGCATCCCCGTAATCTTCCCGGCCAGGTTTGAGTGCATCGTCTGGATGAGCAGGAACAAACGTTCACCCAGCATCTGCTTCTGTTCCTGGGGGGGTGCTGCGGCCAGCATGGAGGCGGTCAGCGGCTCCTGCCCCTGCACATGGACCGCAGGCTGGGGTGCCTGCAGGGGCCGGATGGCAGGGTGAGGGCTGTGGACACCGGAGGCGTATTTGTAAGGTGCAACAGCCCGAGGAGCAGTGACAGCAACAGCAGCACGAAGCGCTAGGTTCTGCACAGCTGCGGAAACACCTCCAGACTGGCAGCTGTCAGTCGGCCCTTGCTGGGCGGCACCAGCCCCACCAAAGTCCATAGCCAAGCGGTCTGGGCACTCAGATCCGACTCTCTGAGTGGTAGTAGGGAGGCCGCGAGAGGCCAGAGCATTACCAGTTGGAGCCAGACGGCGAAGAGCTGGATGAGACCCAGACTGGCGTATAGCACTTGGCATTCCTTGGAAGCCTTGAGGTCTCCCCCCCTTGCTGCAGCGTGGATTAGGCCTCATCTGTGCTAACTGGTTAGGTAATACGGAGGTCTTCCCTGGGCCTGTGCAACTGCTGGCACAAAGTAGCCCCCAGCTGCTGGAACTGATTTAAGATGGCATTGGCGGGGACTGCTCTCATCCTGGCCACCCGCTGCATATACTGGTTGGTCAGCTGAGCCTTTCTCTCTTCCTTTCTCTGGGCCAGGGCGACATACAGTGGCTTGAAGCCCATGATGCGTCCGTTCATCTCCGTGACTGCTTTGGTTGCCTCTTCAGGGGATGAGAAGCAGACAAAGGCAAACCCTTTGCTTCTCCCATCCTCCAGCATCACCTTAGCACTGCTGATTGATCCAAAAGGAGAGAACTTTTTCCTTAACTTCTCATCATCGGTGGTGTTATCCAAGTTCTTAATGTAGAGATTCACCCCCTGATAGTGACTAATTCTCTCCTGTTTCAGCTGTTCAAATTTTCTCTTTAACTCGGCCTGCCGTTCCACTTTGTTCTGTGCATGGTCGATGAAAATGACTTTCCGACTGATTTCTTTTCCATTCATCTCTTCCACGGCCTTATTAGCATCCTTGTGTTTTTTGTAACTCACAAAGCCAAAGCCTTTGGATTTCCCACTAGGATCTCTCATCACCTTGACACTTAGAGTCTTACCAAACTGGCTGAATAGCTCTTTCAGACTCTCATCATCCACCTCTTCCCCAAAGTTTTTGATATAAACATTGGTGAATTCCTTGGCTTTGGCTCCAAGCTCAGCTTCCCACTCTTTTCGATACTTGAATCTGCCCACAAACACTCTGCGGTCATTGAGGAGTATGCCATTCATCCTCTCGATGACCTTGCCGGGAGCCTCCTGGGTCTCAAAGTGGACAAAGGCATAATTCTTAGAGCCGTTCTCATCACACACCGCCTTGCAGGACAATGTTTCCAAAAGCAGAAAAAGTATCATACAGTGCCTTGTTATCTATATGTCCAGGGTTCTTGATGAAGGTATTTCCCACACCAACTTTTCTCAAAGAGGGATCCCTCTGAGCCCACATGATATGGATTGGCTTTACCTTAATCACATCAAAGCTCGTGGTATCCAAGGCCCGCTCCGCAAAAGCTGTCTGCTGGAAGTTGATGTGGGCATAACCCAGGGAGTGGCGGGTGGGCATAACCCAGGGAGTGGCGGGTGAGCATATCGCGGCAGACCCAGATGGACAGCACAGGTCCCGCAGGACTGAACTTTTCGTTCAGCATGGCCTCGGTGACGTCCGAGTACAGGTCACCCACGTACAGGGAGGCCATGGGGTAGCTGCTGGCCGCAGCGTTCATCTCCCCACCACCCTGAGCCCCGCCAGGAGGACTTCTTAGAGGGACCACACAGGACAAAGGGGGCTCCCCTCCGAGCCGTGGCCGGTGCCGCGGCTCACAGGTGGCAGTGACGCTCAGAGAAGCTGGAGTCGGCTCCGAGGGGAGGGCCGGAGAGGAGTCCGGGGACGGCTCGGACGAGACTGCCAAACCGCAGACGAAAGGCTCTCAAAAACAGGGCTTCCCTGGTGGCGCAGTGGTTGAGAATCTGCTTGTCAATGCAGGGCACACGGGTTCGAGCCCTGGTCTGGGAGGGTCCCACATGCCGCGGAGCAGCTGGGCCTGTGAGCCACACCTACTGATCCTGCGCGTCTAGAACCTGTGCTCCGCAGCAAGAGAGGCCCTGATAGTGAGAGGCCCGCGCACCGCAATGAAGAGGGGCCCCCGCTCTCTGCAACTAGAGAAAGCCCTCGCGCAGAAACGAAGACCCAACACAGCCAAAAATAAATAAATAAATACAATTCAAAAGGCTCTCAAAAACAATATGGCCCTCCCTGGGAGTTTGTAATTTTCAGCTGCCCTGGTCTGGAAGCTCCCAATTTCAAAAAGTGAAAAAAATTAAAACGGGGACTGTCCTCCAAATTACAAAAATTCTTCCAGAGGTAACCCCGTGGTGCCCACGGTGGCCTCCGGAACGTGCGTTTCTCTATAAATATAGGCCTCGGGCTCCCGGCGGTTTAAGATTACAGCAGCCCGGGTAAGAGGGAAACCAAATACTTGTCGGTGCCCACTGGGCAAGCGCGGGGCGGCTGGAGCGCGCAGCCGCCTGCCACGCCGGGCGGGAGAATGGCTGCGCGGACACGTGGAGCGCGGAGGCCGGCGCGCTGGGGGCGAGGGCGGCAGGCACGGGGCTGCCACGCTGCGCGGCGGGGCGGCGGGCGGAGGCGCTTGAACACGGCCACGCGAGCGGCTCACCACTGCACCGACGGACGGGGACCGACGGACGCCTTGGTGCGGCGGCGGCAGGCAGGCCGGAAGCGTGCAAAAGTGACTGCCCCGCGGGTCCTCCGAGGAGGATTCGCTCTTTTTTTCCCTTTCTTTCTTTTCTTTTAAGATTAAAACAAATTTTTTATTTATTTATTTTTGGCTGTGGTGGGTCTTCGTAGCTGCGCGCGGGCTTCTCTGGTTGCGATGCGTGGGCTTCCCATTGCGGTGGCTTCTCTTGTTGTGGAGCACGGGCTCTAGGTGCACGGGCTTCAGTAGTTGTGGCACATGGGCTCAGTAGTTGTGGCGCACGGGCTTAGTTGCTCTGCGGCATGTGGGATCTTCCCGGACCAGGGCTCGAACCCGTGTCCCCTGCATTGAAAGGCGGATTCTTAACCACTGTGCCACCAGGGAAGTCCTTTTTTTAAAGGTTTTAAAGCGTTTCTGGGTTGTTGTTTTTTTTAATCCTTCCCTCTTTTTTTTCTTCAGGCTGCTAGGCCCGAAAGCGGCTGAGGCTGCGGCGACCCGGGGCGGAGAGAGGACAGCCATTTATTACGTGACCTTCAGCAAGTTACTTAACCTCTCTGTGCCTTAGTTTCCTATTGTGTAAACTGGGGGAAAAAATCATAGTCACCTTACAGGGAGGAGGAGAAAATGAATTAGTATCTGTAACGAGCTATCAATTTTCAACTGGTGGTGGGAAGCCCAGCTGGGGGGAGAAAAAAGGTAAAAGAGAACTGTGAATTATTAGGAGGAAGAGATTATGCTAATCAGGATGGAAAGACTTCAGCATAAATAAGATGTCAAGGGTTTCAGGCAGCTTTAAAAACTTATTTAAAAGTACATATGTAATTAAATTCTCACTGTGTAAAAATTTCAAGCAACACAAATAAATTTAAAATCCCCTCGGTCACGCTTCTTTCCCCAGAGGTGATTACTATTGTCAGTTTCATGGGATTTCTCCCATACCTTTTTCTTTGCATGTGTATACACATATATGTTTCTACAGAAATCCATGGCTTTGCTTGACTTTTTTTTTTTTTATACCAACCTCAAGTGCTCTGTCTTGGAGCTCTTTCCATGTCAGTACACATAGATCTATTTCATCTTACATGCTGCAAAATATATAAATGGGATGTACCATGGTTTGATCATTCCTCAGGTAGTTTTTTTCTTTTAAATTTTATGTTATGTGTATTTTTAAAAAATATTTTATTTATTTACTTATTTATTTAGTTGCGGCAGGCGGGCTCCTTAGTTGTGGCATGCGAACTCTTAGTTGCACATGCATGTGGGATCTAGTTCCCTGGCCAGGGATCAAACCTGGGCTCTCTGTATTGGGAGCACGGAGTCTTAACCACTGCGCCACCAGGGAAATCCCTCCTCAGGTAGTTTCTTTATAGCAACAAAGAAATATATGTTACTGTCCTCTTTCTAAAATACAGGATTGGTCATGTGACTGCAGCAGCCCAAACTTTCAGGGGGTTCCCATTGCTCAAAACCTAGTATTTCCAGTATGACTTCAGTCCATATCTTTGCCATTCTCTATGATCGTCATTTCTCAAGCTTGTCATATACATACACCCCTTTGTATCCTTGCTCAGCTTGGCAGTCTTTCCTCCCTTCTCTGCCCGGTCATGCGTTCCTGCATTCATTCAGCAGTCTAGCCCAGATGAACACCAAGGCCACCCTTGGTCACTCTCCTAGTTGGAAATAATTGTGTGTATGTGCGTGCACGCGTGTGCGCGCGTGCATGTATGATTCCACAGCTGTTGTGCCTTATTCATTCCTCCCTTCAGCAAATATTTATCAAGTGTCTATTCCATCTGTTTGCCTCTTTGTTCTCCTGTCTCCCTGACTCTCTCAGTTCCTTGAGGGATGAGATCATGTCTCAGACACAGGGTTTTCAGGGAGAAGAGACTTCCTGGTTTGCTCAGCATGGTTCCAGTTTTCATCTGTTAAACTGGTAGAATTATTAGTAGTGCCCCCTCTCATTCTGGTTTAGATGAAAAATTATATGATCACTCTAGTTTTACACACAATAGATGCTTACAGTAATATTAACAAAAAAGAATGAATGGGTGGATGATTGAGTATGATTTACATTTCCTGATTTTGAGATGCCATCTGACTCCGAGCGGAAGACTTGAGAGCATATTCTGTATTATGTAGAAGTTATTTCACTTTGGGCTCTATTGCCTTTGAAGGGTTTATAGGAATTCTATAATCTCCAGACACTTGCTTGCAGGTAGCAGGTGTTCTCGTTATAAGATTCGAAATAGTTCATCTAGTATGCTAAAAAATGACAAGTGCAGAGGCAACATTTATGAAGAAAAGAATGATGACTCATTGAACTTGGGTTAGAAAGTTGTTCCTAAGATGAGGTAGTCAAGAGCAGGGGTTCAGCGGGTGAGCTCTGGAATCAGACCACTTGGGTACAAATCCAGGTTCTGCTGCTTCCTGCTGTGTAAACTGGAGCAAGTCACTTCCTCTCTGAGCCTCAGTTTCCTCATCTATAAAGTGGGGATAATTCTCATAGCTTTGTTGTGAGAATTAGATGAGATGATGAATGTAAACTATTAGGCTGAACCATATGAAATCATCTCTATTTGACCCTTGTGACCTTTAAAAATGGCATTTCATATAGTTCAACCTGGCAGGTGCCTGGCAGGTAGTCAGTGTTTGAGAAATGGTGGCTATTATTTATTACCTCATCTGATTGGACTATTTCTGCTTCCATTGCCTAGCTGAACAGGCGTTTCATTGTTTTATTCAAAACATATTTGCTGAGCACTGACTATGTGCCAGGAATTGCCATCGGAGGAAAACAAATCAGTCCTTTTAAAGGTATCTTTTAATACTTCAGTGGCAGAGAAGCGTGTGAGTAGGGCCCTAGAATGCCGGTCAGAGACTGTCCTTAAAGGGTCATCATGGGGTTTACCCATGACTGTGATAAAGTGGGCCTTAGCTTGCAGACCGTGAGGGGCTGAGGCAAAAGCAAACTGAACTGGGTAGTTTGCTTAGAGACTAGCTGGAGACCAGGCCTTTGCTTTCTCAGAAATCAGGGCTGAACCAGAGCCCAGCTGGCTGGGGGGTGAGGCATAGGTAAAAAACCAGATTGCCACATCAGCCAGGCTTGAGACAAGGCTGCGGAGTTGAGCTTTCTGCCTGGACATGTCTTTTTCTGGTAGTCCAGCCAGAGGAAAGATTCCACATGCTGCCATTTGGTGTCACCGCACTATATTGAGTTACCAATAACATTGTCGTCAGTCCCCTGGAGCTGATGCCACTTGGGCAAGGATCCTGGATAAGTCCCACTGGGCAGGCAGAGTTCATCCCTGGCTGCTCTTTTGTTTAGGGGGGAGGGATCCCACTCCCACAGGCTTTTGGCTATGTCAGGGTCTGGATCAGATCCTATCTGGAATGAAGGGGCTGAGATAATGGGGACCCCAACTCCCCTCACCTGGGAACCAAAGACATCTTACATTAAAATGCAGAATCAAGTTGTATCCCAGGGAATGATGAGGGAAAAGAGGCTAGAGGTGAGGGAGTTACGTTTTCCCTTTCCATGGGGCTGGTGGGGATTCACTTCCTAAAGTGGGCAGAGGGGACTTGGCCAAAGGCACTCCCCTTGCCAAGAGAGAGCTCAGTACTGGTAATGTGGCAGCAGCCACGGTTCAGGCAAGAGGACCTTCTGAAGGGACAAGGCTCTGTACACCAGGGCCAGGGAGGGCCGATGTCTATCTTCTGTCTCTCTCTCTGGTATTATAACAATCAACTTTTAGGAATTCCCTGGCAGTCCAGTGGATAGGACTACTCTGCACTTTCACTGCTGAGGGCGCGGGTTCGATCACTGGTTGGGGAACTAAGATCCCGCAAGCTATGTGGTGCAGCCAAAAACAAAAACAAAAAAACCCACAATCAACTTTTGTTAGCATTGCAGTTGGCCTAGCTGGATTCTGGGAATTTAAGGAATGTACCTATTTCTGTAACTGGGACTCAGCCTGGTAGAGAGGATTCTACAACTGCGCCTTCCAATATGGTAGCCGCCTGTGGCTATCGAACACTTAAAATGTGGCTAGTCTTAAGAGAGATGTGATATAAGTATAAAACATATCAGCTTTCAAAGACTTACTACCAAAAAAGAGAACGTGAAATATTTCATTAATATTTTAAAATTTTGGTTACCTGTTGAAATGATAATTTGGATATACTGCAATAAAGAAGACATTATTAAATTAACTTCACCTGTTTTTCACTTTTTAAAATGTGGCTACCAGGAAATTTAAATTACATCTGGGGCTTGCATTTTATTTCTTTTCTTTTCTTTTTTTTTTAAGGGGATGGGGAGCTCTCTGGGAACTCCTGTTTTGTTTTATAAGTTTATTTATTTATTTATTTATTTATGGCTGTGTTGGGTCTTCATTGCTGTGCACGGGCTTTCTCTAGTTGCGGCGAGCAGGGACTACTCTTCATTGCGGTGCGCTGGCTTCTCATTGCGGTGGCTTCTCTTATTGCGGAGCATGGGCTCTAGGCGTGTGGGCTTCAGTAGTTGTGGCACGCGGGCTCAGTAGTTGTGGCGCACGGGGTTTGTTGCTCCACGGCATGTGGGATCTTCCTGGACCAGGGCTTGAACCTGTGTCCCCTGCACTGGCCGGCGGGTTCTTAACCACTGTGCCACCAGGGAAGCCCCTTGCATTGTATTTCTATTGGAAGGTGCTGTTCTAGACGTCTCAGGGTGACTTCCAGCAATCCTGAGGTGAGTGAGTGGCCAAGATGTGAAAACACCAGCAGGATGGGTTTAACACACCAGCATCCCTTGGGGAGTCTCAGAAATAGGTGTGTCAGGAAAACCCCATAGAAGATTGGCTTGGACCACATTAGTTGGGTATAAAAGGGAAGAATGACCTCAGAGGGCTGGACCCATGGGCTAAGTCCAGGAATAAGAGAACTAGTGATTTTCATTTTGCAGTGGCCTTTGAAAATGGCTGCGTCAGAACATCTGTCCAGAAACCCAAGATGGGGCTGAGGGGTAAGAACCCCCCAGGTGCATTCCAAAGTGCTTGGAAGTGGCTTCTAGGTGTAGCAACCAACTAGGTGGTTCTATTTTAGAGCCTCAGGGGTTTGTTCACAAAGACCTTGTTAGATCGTGGCTATGTTGTATGGATTTTATACCATGGGTCAAATCATAAATACCCACGTGCAACAATTCCATATTACGAGAACATGATATTACTCAGAGCAGTGGACACAGTCGGTGCTCTGCCCAGATCCTTTTCTGGCCCATTCCCCAGCTCTTGTGACTCTGCTGCTAAAAACTACAGCTGTGGGGAATTCCCTGGTGGTCCAGTGGTTAGGACTCTGCACTATCACTGCCGCCAAGGGCGCGGGTTCAATCTTTGATCAGGGAACTAAGATCCTGCAAGCCATATGGTGTGGCAAAAACCAAAACAAGAAACAAAACTACAGCTGGATGATTGCCCGTAGGCTACGGGTGCCCCCTTGCCTGTTCAGAGAGCCAAAGTCCCCATAGCTAACGACCGACTCGTGTACGTACACGAAACTCGGCCTCCAGATGGAACAACTGAGCTGCCACTTATGCTCTAGAGCTCTCCTGTGACCAGGCTGAGGCTACATCTGAAATCACACTCTTGGCTTCTTCCCATTCCTGGTCCTGTTCCCTCCACTCCCTGGTTTCTCCTGGAGGCTCTTCCTTAATAAGTCACTTGTTCCCAAATGCTCACCTCGGGGTCTGCTTTTGGGGAGCCCCACCAGAAACACTGTCAGACTTTATTGTGGGTGTTGGTCTTGACCTTGGGTGGCAGCCATTTAATACACACCTACTGAAGGCATGTGGGATTCCAAACCCTTGAGATACCCTTGCTGAGAGCCCTGACCCTGTATGCAGAAGGGCAGGGGCTGGAGGACCAGGAGAGGGCCCGCGTATGGCCTACCTCCTTCCAGGCCGTGGCCGTGAAGCAACCATGAACATCACACCAACAGCCACATGACTTCCCCTCTGACCATTTATTTTCTTGCTGTTTACTCAGGTTCTTCCCCAAACATCTTTTGATCTCCAGCATGGCGTCTCGTCCAGAAAGCTGAAACTGTGCCCCGCTTCCTGCCATCTTCATGATAACCCCTGCTCTCTTATATAAAATATTTCAAAATAAAGATTGAAACAGGAACTTAGCTGAGTTTTGCAGCACAGAAGTGTATTCTAGGTCTACATTTATAGAAAGTGGTGGGTGGGGAAGAGTGATGAGTCCAGGGGGGCTGGGGGAGATGTCCACGCCAAGGGTAGTCACACGAGTGGGCAAGCAAGATGGGAATGAGTGAGTCCTGGGGGCTCCAGAATCATCACAAGTTACTGACTTATTGATGGGGAGAGCCTTAGAAAAATCTAGAAACACACACTGTTTCCACCTGGGAAGCACTCACTTCCCTTTAAGGCAGACTAGAAAAAAATGAAAGAAAGCCCCAAAACCCACATTAACCAAACACACACACACACACACAAACACACACACACACACACACACACACACACCCCAAAGTCTAAGTCTCCAGATAAACATCCACAAATAGGCACTTGGTGTCTTCAGCTCTGGGGTTGGAGAGATCTGGGGCTTTGGCCCCCAAAGGCAGGAGCCACTGTCCCCAAATGGGGGGACAACAGCTTCTGAAGGCACTGGGGTCTGATCTGTTAGGTGGTACTGGCCCAGCTGGATGGGAAGGAGGCCTGTTTAAAGAAGACCCAACCCCCTCATTTCACTGAGATAGTGACCTCCTGGAAGCTCTGTGTCCTGTGCATTTCCTGAATACAGCGAATTGGTATTTCTAAAGAGCACATCACTGAAAGCGCAAATGCTGGCCATTTAAGTGTGGGCATCTCAGGTTGGGAACTGACCGGCTCCATGAGGCAGGGGCCAGATGCAGTTTGCTACTAAGCACTGTGTCCTCGGGGCCCACCACTGTGCCTGGCACTTAGAAGGCATACAATATATGTTTGTTGAATGAGTGAATAATCCAAGAAGAAAATCCCATTCTCCAAGAATACAAATTTACAACCTTTTCATTGGTTATATATCAGTTCCTCTCTAACCCTCAAAGTGGAATTATAATTCACTTATTCTCCTGAATCAGCTGGCCTTAAAGGAATTTTTTTTAGCTGAAACTGAGTCTTTTCAGTTGGAGCCAGAGAATGAATCTGATTATGTCCAAATTAGAGGGTCTTCAGCAAATGCACTGAGAAACTTCAATGGGCTCATCAATCCGTCTCTAAGGCCAGCAGCTGGCCCAGAACTGGCTGTTCAGGCTGGAGGTTAGGACAGGGTCTTTATGTGTTGGATCTGAGGTCTGGAGAGGAGGGGCAGGTCTTTAATTGTGTCCTGGGGGAAGGTCTGAGCCTGGCTGGTGGGGAGGAAGTCCTTGTCTAGCTGTCTGGAGAGATGGCATTGGAACAGGAAGTGGAGGCTGTGAGAGGAGGGAGGTCAGGGACTGGCCAGAGAATCAAGAACCCAGCAAGAGAAGATGGATATGGCTCACCCTGGGGCATCTTTATACAGTGAACTCTCAGGCCACAAGGATGCTGGTGTGGGGAGAAACCCCCAAGCATCTGGGAGAGCCTGGGTCCATGAGAAAGAAGAAGCATAAGAATCTTGTAAACAGAGAAGGCTGCTCTGATAAAATCCACTTCCAGGGAAGGTTCTAAGCTCAATTACTGGCCCCTCAGGGAATCTAAGTCTAAGGAGGCTGGCCAACGGTGTCTACACTGCAGAGGGAAAGCCAAGGGGATCTGACGGAGGCTGTTAAGCAATGAATAATTGGGGGTGTCCAGGTGGCCAAGGGAGGTGAATTTCAAAGGATGATGACAGTTCAAGGTACACCTGGGGTTCCAGAATCCCTTTCCATGCCATCTACCTTGACCCACAAGGCATGGCTACAGGGACAACAGATCATCCCAGAACCTCCTTCCCTTCTCCCCTCATTCAATTTTGTACAAGAGACTAAAGATTCTTTGGGGAAGGGTTTGGGTAAAGCGGTTTTTGTTTTGCTTTGTTTTTCACGTCAGGGCTATACAGACACTGGCCAAATGTCCAGCTATTTTCAGGAAGGACAGCATGGAGGCTCAGGGGGTGACTTCGTGGACCCTGAGGCCCTTCGGAGGGGGAGGGAAGGCAAGGCGCAGATATCTCAAATCCCCTCCCACTGCCTGAAGGCCCCTCAATGGCGGCCTCCAGTGCACGTCAGGAAGGGGGATCCTCTGGGGGTGCGAAGAGTCTGGAGAACTCAGGGAAGGAGGGAGGTGCCCAGGCCCCTATCGTGTGAGCCCTGACAGTCAGATTTTCTCCTTCTCCTGATACGAGTGCCTGACTCAGCTTTGCTTCCTGAGCAGCCCCTTCAAACACGGCGATCTTGAGTAAACACGTTGCCAGCCACACAACTGGGTGAAGAGCCAGGCCGCCTCCCCCCACCGAGGCTCCTTTCTTTTAGAGATCTTGATTGCTTTTGATAACTGACCATTTGGGCCACCTGCCTTTTTTCCTCTTTCCTCGCTTTAAATTCCCACTCTTACGCTTTAAATTCACCAAAAAAGAGTGAGCCCTCGAAATCCTAGGCCCTCACCCTCAACTCCCATAAAAGCAGAACCCCAGTTCCGTGGGTTCTCTCTCTCTCTCCCCATGACCTCACTGTGTGGCCCCAGGTGTGCCAGGTCCTGTAAGTAAAAATCAAACGAAAAGTAATAAACGTTTCCCCCCAAGTTTCCTGATAGTTATTGCTGAAGGGCATTTTGCAATCATAATAAAAACCACAAGCGTTGGTCCAGCCTCAACACTGGTTGTTGATGGGCTGTGACAAGCACACAACAGCCCCCTGCAGGTCAGGGTAACATGTGCCACCACTTGAAGGTGAAGGGCTTCCTGCGCACGTTGGTGCCGCAGTGCACCTCCCCCAGAAATTTGTGATAGGCGGAGATGTCATCCACGAAGGTGCAGCAGAGGCCCAGGGGCTCCAGCAGGGAGCGCACATGTGTCTCCAGGCAGCACACCTCCTCAACCTGGGGCCCGAATGGCTTGGGGATGCCCAGGTCCTTGTTGAGCACAATCATGTTCACCTGCAACAGGGAGGCGGGGGCCACAGCTCCGTTTAGTGAGCACCTACTACGCCCCACCCTGTTCTAAGCTCACTGAACCCTCCCAACAACCATATGAAGTAGGGATTGTGATTATCCCCATTTTACAGATGAGGAACTGAGGCTCGGGGGGGGCTAAGCAACTCATACGTGGAAAAGAGCTGACTGGAAAACCAGGCAATCCACCCCGTATTATGTGTATGTCCATGCATGTGCATGCGGCTATATATGTACGCATCAGCGTGTGCATTGCACGCATGCGTGTATGTGTGTTTTCATGTGTGTGTACGTGTGTATATATGTATCTATGTGTGTGTGTATGTGTGTTCTAACCTCCTTCTGTCACATAGAAGACTCTCCTCTATGATAACAAGAATCCCTCCTGTCTATAAAGGGCTTTTTAATTTACAAAACACTCTCCAATCTGTTAAAGGATCCCCCAAGACCCCAGGGGGCAGCTAGAATAAGGATATCACCCCAGAAGGGAATGAAGCCCAGAGAGGGTGAGTGCCTGGGGTGGGTGGGAGGCCACACAGCAACTCAGCCAGGACCGGGCCTCCTGATCGGACAGCCTCAGCTGAGGGGTCCCTCTGGATCTGGCTGCCCCTGACTAGCCTGGATGAGGTTTGGGGTCCAGAGCGCCTCACCATGTTTGGGAAGAAGGCTCTGGCCTGGCGGCTCTCGTCCATCTTGAAGAGGGCAGGCAGGTCGATGATGTCCTGCTCCGTCAGCCCCAGCTCCTTCTTGAGGATGTCGCGGTTCCAGTCCAAGCAGCGCTGGGCAACGGGGAAGAAGGGAGGGCAGGCGAGTGAGGGGACACCCCTGCCATCTTTGTCAACCTCACCCCTGCCTGCAGGGGACCCAGCATTTCAGGGAGAGTGTCAACCTCACCCCGGCACTCCAGCACGCGCCGACCTCTCTGGCGCCCCTCCCACCAGTAATGGTAGTAATAAAGAGAACGATATACACTACCAAATGTAAAATAGATAACTAGTGGGAAGCAGCCGCATAGCACAGGGAGATCAGCTCGGTGCTTTGTGACCACCTAGAGGGGTGGGATGGGGAGGGTGGGAGGGAGGGAGATGCATGAGGGAAGAGAAATGGGAACATATTGTATATGTATAACTGATTCACTTTGTTATAAAGCAGAAGCTAACACACCATTGTAAGGCAATTATACTTCAATAAAGATGTTTAAAAATAAATAAATAAATAAATAAATAAATAAATAAATAAATAAATAAATAAAAAGAGAACGAGAGAGAAGATTACAGAAATAATACTAGAAAATCACAGAAATAACACTAGTGAGGGCTCATTTACTGAGCACCACCTACTACAAGCCAGACCCTCTGCTAAGTGCTTGCTATGAAGTATCTCATTGAATCCTTAGGCTGTCCCGTGTGGTGAGAATAACAGTGACAATGATTTTGATTAATAATAATTAAAACTAATATGTACAAGAACCCTAAGTGTACTAAGTGCTTTACATACATTACTTATTTAAGCCTCAACCTCATGAGGTAGACACTATTATTAGCCCCTTATTAGAGACTCTACCCAAAATGTAGAGTCCTTAATGAGTTGCCCAAGGTCCAACTGCCGAAACGAGGGGACATGATTTGACCTGAGATCTACCCGATGACAAAAAAGGTCCACGGAGGGGAGTTACAATAAAGTCAACTTTCAAATAGCCAGTGAGGCATTATGTGAACTTTGGGAAACTCTGCAGTTGCTTCTACAGCATCCACTCCACTCCTCCCCCTGAAATGTAGCAGCCAGTTATTGGGTTGGGTTGACTACACCCTGCCCTCCTGGTGACAGCTAATTAGTGGACCCTTGCCCCTGCCTCTTTGCTCCAGTGATTGGTTCAAGGATGGGCAATAAACCAGGATTAAGGGACTCAGTATATGGAATTCCCCTGGCTACAATAATTGGTTCAGGTTGGCACAATCAGAGTGAAATGCAAAGCTTTTGTTTAATTGTTGGGGGCACAGACCTCCCTCTTTGTGGATGGTGTGCTGGATGGATGTGAGACCTTGAACTGTTGCAGCTATACTCCTGTCATGAGGGCACCTGTAGAGCCCAAGAAGTGCAGAGAAATGGAGCTGGAGCCCTGATCAACCTGTGCCTGAAATCCATACCACTGCTGGACTTTCTACTCATATGAGTCAATTAAGCCATTTAAAAAAATCAGTTTGAGTTTTTAAATTTAAACTTGATACTCTAAATGTGCCCATGCAGGGCTTCCTTGGTGGCACAGTGGTTGAGAATCCGCCTGCCAATTCAGGGGACATGGGTTCGAGCCCTGATCCGGGAAGATCCCCCATGCCACGGAGCAACTAAGCCCGTGCGCCACAACTACTGAGCCTGAGTGCCACAACTACTGAAGCCCGTGCACCTAGAGCCCGTGCTCCACAACAAGAGAAGCCACTGCATTGAGAAGCCCATGCACCACGACGAAGAGTAGCCCCTGCTCGCCGCAGCTAGAGAAAGCCCGCGTGCAGCAACAAAGACCCAAAGCAGCTAAATAAATAAATAAATAAATAAATAAATAAATAAATAAATATGCCCATGCAAATAAAGAGAGATCTAATTCAACTAAATATGACCCTTTTTGGACATATATACACTACCAAATGTAAAATAGATAGCTAGTGGGAAGCAGCCGCATAGCACAGGGAGATCAGCTCGGTGCTTTGTGACCACCTAGAGGGGTGGGCTGGGGAGGGTGGGAGGGAGGGAGATGCAAGAGGGAAGAGAAATGGGAACATATTGTATATGTATAACTGATTCACTTTGTTATAAAGCAGAAGCTAACACACCATTGTAAGGCAATTATACTTCAATAAAGATGTTAAAAAAAAAATATGACCCTTTTGACTGGTATCTACTTCTGGATACAATCTTTGAGATTTAGGGACTCAAAAGGTGGGATTCATCCATAGATAGAAAACTTCAGGGATCTCTGATCCCCTAAAACAAATAAAAATTCATGGTATGTGTTTACATATGAAATTTTCTGGAGAGCAGGTCTGTAGTTTTCATCATATTTTAATGAGTGTGGGTCTCCCCCAAATGCTGTGGGCTCTAGCCTTACAGAGCCCTTGGTTCTTTGGTACTGCCTGATAAACCTTCCTTCCCAGGTCTCCTGTCTGCTTCTAGCCTCCACTGACCCGCACATCCCAGCTTTGTCACCCCATTCAGCCTCCAGTTTAGAGGCGTAAACCAGGAGGGCTGGACCGAATGCTTGTTGAGGCCCTTCCCTCTGTCATGTGTCCTGAACCCTTGGCCATTTCCTATGGAAGCCCCGAGGATGTGACAGGCGCCATTGGTCATAGCCGCGTCCCTCCCACGGGCCCCTGCCCCGCCCTCACCTGGAAGTACTGGCTCTCCTGCACGAGGCTCTCATTGGACAGAATCTTGTTGATGGTGATTCGCTTGCTGCTCATCCCGCCCAAGCCTGCGGGGGTCAGAGGACAGGAGACAGTCTAGCTTTAGGTGTCCAGCCTGGGCGCTCCCCTTTGCCAAGGCCCCCAGCTTCTGGGCTAACTCTTAGGATGAGGGAGAGGGGCTGGGACAGGCTGGGGCACAGGAGGGCAACCCCTGGGGTAACTCCTTTCCCCAGGGTTGGCCATGTCACCTGGGCCAGGGAAGGGGTGGCAGCTGTCTTGTTCTCTCTCTGGCCAGAGGGTAGGGTGGCACAAGAAGCCTGCTTCTAAGGATGAGCAGCAGACCAGAGGGAGTGTGGCAGAAGCAGGATGCCAAGGGGTGTCACCCTTCCTGTTTTCCATACCTGCCTCATGCTTGGCCCTTGTCCTGGTCTATGCCTGCATCTGCCTCCTATTCCATCATGATGGCCCACGTGGCTTCTGGCTTGATTAGTGATACCTAATGCTCATGGAGCGCCTGCTATGTGGCAGGTAGTCTTCTAGATATTTACATGGATTAACTCAGTAATCCTCCCCACATTTCTATAAGGCAGCTTCCAGCATTAAAGATGAAGAAATGGAGGCACAGAGAAGTTACATGACTCGTCCAAGGTCTTACAGCTAGTGGCAGAGCCCGTAAGCAGACCAGGCAGTCTGATTCCAGAGCCTAAGCTATTAACTCTTTTTTTCCCTGCCTGATGCTGGTCCACTGTGTTTCCTAGTCTTGTAGCTTGTTAGTGGCAAAGAGATCGGTGCTGTTGCACCCTGTACCTGAGCTGTCTCCACACCACCCCTTGGACCTATTTGTACAAAGATAATAGTTCCTATATCCTTATGGGTAGCTTTGAGGGGTTAATATAGAAAGAAGCCTCCAGAAAGTCAAGACTCATGCCTGCCAATCTAAAAAAAATTTCCTATCAGTAGGAATTAAAAAATGACAGTGGTCTTAAGTTGGTCTTGTCCATCCCAGACACCAGTCACTATCAGGAATACTGCCTTTAGACATGGAGGGTGGTAATGTATGTAAGTATCCACCAGCCTTAGGGATGCAGACTTCTGGGAGCAGGTGGATTAGAGATGCCAACCTGAAAAGTGTCAAAAGGGAATGTAGGAAGAACACATAAGAAATTGTCATGGCCTCTCTAACCTGGCTCACTGTCTGCACCTGATCAGCTTTGTCTCTTTCCATGATTAATTTAAGAGCAAAGCTCATCCCAGTCTGTCTATCCCAGTTATGTGGATGTCTAAATTAAGCAGATGATTTCTCACTCCGGGACTGACGGTGATGATGTCTGACTGTACGTCACGTCTGTCGACTCCCACTTTTCTTCCTTCCCCTCAAGTGCATTATGTATATTCTTCTCTATCTCCCTTCCGAAAACACAAGATCCTTGAACACAGATTGCGTGTCAATTTTGAACCATTTAACTCTCCTTGGGGTCTGGTGCCATTTGAAGTATACACTAGGTCCCGAAGAAGCGCTATGCACTGTTGATGATCATAAGGGGCAGCGGGCAGCTCGATGGTCCCGTGGGCCACAGCGAGGGTCACAGAGGCCAGGGCTGCTTCCCACCACGGTGACCTCACAGCCCTGGAGCGGGCCGGATGTCCAGGAAGTGGAGCTGGGTGTTCAAGGACAAGGCACTCATCTGCCCTGTCCTCCCAAGGGTCCCTCTGGGGGCTCAGCTCCCTGCTCCCTGCCAAGGCCCTGCGGGCACTCACCTTTGAACATGATGGCCTCCCCATGGCCCTCCTTCTGTTTCTCTCGGAAGAGCTTGTAGCAGGCCGAGGTGCTGGCCATGAGCATCCGGAAATTCTGTGAGAGACCATCCAGAGGGCCAGTGTCAGCAGAGAGGAGGTGGCCAAGAAACGTGAAGAAGCCCCCACTCTCAGGACCCGGGGTCCCACCTGCATATTGTCTCAAGCCACTCCCTGCCGAGCAAAGGCCACCTGGCAGGGTTTTCTCTATTTCAGAGGAATATTTCTCACCCTTCCTGCTATAGAAATTCCTCCACCTCAGCAACGCCATCGAGTCAAAGCTCAGAGTCAAAGGTGACCTTGGACAGAGAGGAAGAGCTTCTCCAAGTGGCCAAGAGGCCAGGCCATTTGCACCAAATTTCCAGGGTTTGAAGTTGCAGCCGTTTCTTTTCACTTCTTGGGAAATGAAAGAACCTCTTTCCAGAGCCCCAAGCCCATACACCATTGCTCTCTAGAGCATTATGGCCAGTACAGTAGCCACTAGCCCTGTGGGATTATTGGACACTTGACTTGTGGCTGGTCTGAGTTGAGATGTGCTAAGAGTAAAATACACACCAGATTCTGAACACTTAGTATAAAAAAAGAATGTAAAATCTCTCATGAATAATTTTTATAATGACTACATGTTGAGGTGCTAATATTTTGGATTTATTGGGTTAAACATTTACCTGCCACAGCAACAACGTACAGACCAGCTTCAGCCTACTTCCTTCTTCCTCTCTGCGGTCTGCTTCCTCTAGATACCCCTCTCTGTTGACAAGAGCTGGTAGTACAGGGGTTCTGCACTATCCTATTCACTCCAGCCTCAGGGGCCAGCTCACCTTTGTGCCTGGGATGGGGACGAATGTCATGAACTCATCTACATGGCCCACGGTCAGCCAGTCCGAGTAGAGCTCCACGGGTGCCTGCACCTGCTGGGCCTGCAGGAAGTCCCTCACCACCTTGGTCATCCTCCGACCACCAGACCTAGGGTGGGGTTGGGGAGGAGACAGTTCTTCAGAAGGTTGCCCACTGTGCCTGTCTCACCAGAGGGTCTGCAGGAGGAGTTCAGCGTTTAGAATCTAGCCTGGACCCAGAATAGCATTGGCGGAAAAGTCATGGGAAGGAGCCTGAGTTGCAGAGACCCTGGCACAGGCAGAAAGGTGTTTGAGCCCAAGGGGAAAAAGGAGGAGTTAGCTGTAGCCATGGTCTGTGTGAAGAGCATAGAGCCCAGCCTTTGGCCGCTGAGGGTGTCAGTAGGTGTAAGAAGCTTCTGTGCTCAGGGATCCCTCATGGACTGCTGGAGGGGGCTAGGACACAGGCATGATTCCAAAATCTTCCCTAGCCTATGTACCTCTTCGCTGTTAACTTCTCAACTTCAATCATTTCAAGTGACACCTCTTCCAGGAAGCCCTTCCTGACTTCCCCACTACCTGAGGTCTTCAATCTCCCCATTACCCTTATAATATAACCCAAAAACCTCACAGTGGCCAACAAATGCCTCTCTGATCTGGCCCCTGCCTGTCCCTCCTACCTCATCTTCCTCCCTTCCTCCTTGTTCTGTTTGCTCTAGCCACATGCTAAACTTGTTACCAAGGTTTTGCCCTTTCTATTCCTTCTATCTGGAATGCTCCCTCCCTTTGATCTTCCCATGGCTGCTTCCTTCTCATCATCTGAGCCTCAATTCCAAAGTCACTTCCTCAAAACCACAAAAGCCAAAGTGCCCCTGCCCCATCACTCTTTATCATGTACCCTATTTTATCTTCTTCATTGCACCTATTAGCACACAGAAGTATCTTATTTATTTGGTTGCTTACATGTTTATTGTCTATACTGCCTCCACCCCTAATGGAAAACTTCCCGAGAGCTGGGACTTTGTTTTGCTCACTGCTGTCTCCCCGCAGCCCAGAACAATACCTGGCCCAAGGGGAAAGACTCTCAATAGATATTTGTCTCGAAGAAGACCCCCGTGAACTCCCCTAAGGGGGTTAGGGACCCCTCCTTGGGTTTCCCTGGCTCTGTATCATTCTATCACTGTACACACCCTCTGTTTCATGTCTGTGATCTCCACCATCTCCTGGAAGGTGGGGGCTGGGCTTCATGTTTGGAACCCCATGTCTGACATAGGGCTTGGTGCTTGGCTGGTGCCTGGGAAATACCTGTTGAATGGATGAGTGACTGTTGAGTGGAGGGAGAAGGAGGGCAGGGTGAGCAAATGGTCACTGTCTGTGTCAGTGGCCTCCCACAGAAGGTAGAGAATCCCATGTGGTTATAGGGACTTGGTGCCCAAATCCTGGCTGGTCCCATATGTGCAGGTTCCTGGCAGCCCTTTTGTGAAGTGAGGACCCACAGTACTCACTCTCCCTAGCAACTGCTCTAAGGAAGAATCTGTCTTCTCATCGACTGGTGGGTGACCTGGGGAGGGAGTGAAGGTGTTGTTGATAGGACAGGGAGCCAGGGACTCAGGCTTTGGGGCAGAGCCATGTCTTCTCATGTGTCTTTTGTGAATGGGCACCCCCGAGGATTTGTTGGTGTGCTCCCACTGATCCTCTTTCGGTACTCCTTCTCTGAACTCCTTCATCCCTTCCCCACTTTCTTTATAATCTCGTTATATTCCCTCCCATTTTGGGAAGAGGGTTATTTATTTAGTTTTGTATTAGATCCTAATTCATACTAAGATGCAAAGGCTAATTTGGTTTTCTTTCCAAGAGTGTCTGTATCTTGTCAGAGAGTCATGGGAGAGGTTAATTCTCCCAGCCAATCACTCCATGTATGAGCAACCCAGTCTGCTCCTAAAGGGAAACAATAACTGTCCCCCCCCCCCCCACCGCCACTGCCCGCAGGCCCACCCTGGCTTCTCTTACAGAGGAAAGCTGCTCCCGATGAGGATCCGGCCCAGGGGGTATGTCTTGCCATTCACGGTCACTGGTGGACTGACCTCTAGGTTCCCAAAGGAATCAAGGCTGGTGACAGGCTCAAAGAGGGGCTCTCGGGTCACATAGCCAAAATCTGGGCCCTGGGCAAGAGACACCCGTCATTAGTCTCTTGCAGCCAGGAGCACTTAGCCCCAACCCAGCCACCCTCTGATGACCACTTTTCACTACCTCTGGTCTGGCCTTGTGGGCACTTAGCTTCTAGGGGGTGTCACCCATGCTCTTCTGATTCCCACTGATGAACAGGACCCTGGCATGTGGAGGCTGAGTTTGTGAGCATGTCAGTATGAGCGTGAGAATGAATGTGAATATATGAGTGTCTGTGTGTGTGTGTACATCTGGGTCTCTGGGTGTGCCTCTATTTCTTAAACACGGAGACATATTGGTGATTTCTGGATTGGTCCTCATTTTGTGCTATTGACATCCCCACTCATCTCTTAATGTGAGCAAGAAATGGACCTTTGCTGTTGTCAGCTATTGAGATATGGGGGCTGTTTGTTACTGCAGTCTTACCAAGTGAAAGCTGACCAATACATGCAGGAATAGCAGATATGTAACATATATACCATCCCAACCCATTCCCAACTAACCATATTTATTCACGGAGTCCAGATATAGCCTCAGAATCCTTCTTAGCACAGAGTTCCAACAGACTACAGTTACATGATATAACCCCAGTGATGCCCCCTGAATTTTAAGTTTCCTTTCATGATTTTTTGGTAAAAAAGTAGGGATCTTGCTTGGGAGCTTGCACTGGGGCTGGAACTAAGCTTGTCTGACAAAAATCCTTGCTAATAAAAACCAAAGAGTGAGAAGATGTGGCTTATCCTGGCCCAGCTTAGAGGCTCAAGGGACAGCTGTGCCCAGTAGGGTGAATGGCTGCAGCTTAGTGCTTTCTCGCCTGCGAGCCCCAGATGGCAAGGTGAGACTCGCCAGAGGCTGGGGCAGCTGGGGCTTTACAGCCTCACATGGGCAGGCAGGCCTGCAGCACAAAGCTGGGCTTGGCCCAGGCCTCCAGGAACAACGCAGTCCGGGGGCCTTGGTACCAGGCCAGCCTGGAACATTGAAGGCAGGTGGTGACCCGGGAAGAAAGAGTAAGAGTAGGATCTGAGAGGCCTTGGTTCTCCTGCCTGCTGGCTGGTTTGACTACCCCTCATGTTGGAGAAAGTGGACAGTCCTCATCGAGGACAGTGTCCAGGGCTGTGGAATGAGAACCAGAACAGTAGCTAATAATAGTCATTGTATCAGGAGTAGCACGGATGCCTTATATAATGCTTTCAATCTTTGCAATAAGCCTGTGAGATGGATACTGTTTCTATCCCCATTTTACAGATGAGCAAACTGAGGCTTGAGGAGGTTAAGGTGCTTGCCCAAGGTCACATTGCTGCTAAGGGGTGGAACTGGGACTCAAGGCCAGATCTGTCTGGCATTCCAGGGCTTTGTGCTCACACCACTGGCTCTGCCATCTCCCTGTGATGAAGGGACTAGGTTAGTGACTGTTCTCAAGAAGCAGGTGCGGACCCGGCAAAGGGTTCCCTCTGAGCAGCCCTGATGTCTCACAGGAGGCTGCCCTGTGTGTGACCTTGGCAAAGCCACCTGATCTACCCAGTCTCTGTTTCGTGTTCTGTTCAAGCCTCCCCCTGCCTGTTCAGGGCGGAAGGTGAGGACAGAGACGACTGATTTTGGTTCTGTCCTCATTCACTTGGTTGTTGATGGCATAAAAGGAGAGTGGTAATGACCTCTAGAATCGGGAGTGGGGGTCAGATTGCTTTTTAAAAAACTCATGAACTGAAAAAAGTCACAGCTTTAATGAGCTTTGAAGTTGGAACCATGCTTTTTGACAACTGCTTAACTATAATATTCCTCTTTGAAACTTACTTTGCTGTAAGTTGGAGGTGGGGCAGTGGCAGGAGTTTACCATGAGAGAACTCTCCATGTTTTGGAAAAGCATCAGTTATCAGAGCAGGAAAGGATGTTAGAGATTACTATCCCAACTGACCCATTTTGCAGATGAGAAGATAGAGGCAACAGACTAATTTGCAGTAAACTGATTTGCCAGGGGTGCCCAAGGCCTCCCGACCACTCTGTCCTGTAAGAGTCCCCAGGATTGTGCCCTCCCCCATCCCCCAGGTGGTCCTCAGCATCTCACCAGGAGCTGCTTCACTGGGAAATCCTTCAGGCTTCCGTCTCTGGGGGAGTCCAGAACCACAGGGAAGCCTTTGTGGGGGGCCTCGATGTAGCCAAACTCGATTTCATCCTGTGGGGACACGGGGAAGAGCCATCAGACGAGCCTAGGGGGCCACCAGTGAATACTAGCCAGCCTCCCCAGTTCTCCTCTCAAGCACATGATGGCAGTGGTTTCTTATATATCCCTCCTTAGTCTCTGCACATCCCCAGCATGTTTGTGCTCATACTGACCCCATTTTAAAAAACATAACTGGTAACATCTGTATACATTTTCCTGCAAGTAACGCCTTAACTGGAAGCGCATTGTTTATTTATAGATTGGCTTCTTTTTAGCTGATGTATAGTACTACACAGAAAGGCTGTCCAATCATATGGTCACCCCGTTGCCCCGTGGATGGACATTTAGGCTGTTTTGCAGTCTTCTGCTACCCTAAGAAGCTGCAGTGAATTACCTTGTACATTTCTGTCCCTGTGCACACGTGCATGTGTGATCTGAGGACAGAACTCGCATACGTGGAGCAGCTGGGCGCCAGGGCATTGACATTAAGCTGCCTCTTCTTGCCTGAGCCCTGGACCATGTCCTTCCCAGCTTGGGGTTCCTTACCTGGATCCAGCGATCTCCCCGGTTCATGTACTGGAAGCAGACCTTCAGTTCACAGTTGGTTTTCTCAACCAGGTTCTTCACCTCTTTCAGAAACAGGTAGTTGTCCTTCATGCTGAGAAGTGTAGGAAGAGGGGGAGGCCAAGAGGGAGGGTGAGGAGGGATGAGGGCCAGCCCACTGAGGTGGCAACAGCAGTTGGCATCTCTGGGCTGCGCTGGGCAGATGAGGCCACATCTGTGTTCAAAGGCACCTTTGCAAAGGCCACTGGAGTCAAGGGCCAAGCAAACTCATCCCTTCATGCAGTGTTTACCAAAGTCATGAACAAACAAAACGAGGGGGGGAATTCTCACCCTCACCTGCCCCAAAGCCTTACATCTCTGACTCCCCAGATTTCCAAGGAAGAGCTATGCCTAGCACGGAGGCAGGGGATGGGTCCAGGACAGCAGGGCTGTGTGGCCAGGTGGTGTGGCCAGTATCACCTGCGGGCACTTCTTTCCCCTGCTTCTCATTTCGCTGTAGCTGTCTAGCACACAATAGATGCTCAGTTAAAGAACTGCTGGATGAATAAGATGAGTTGAATATCCATTGTAGAGAAAGATTCCTGACTACATGGTATGGGCCAAGAAGATATGGGAAAGAAATGCTGGCTATTATTATTATTATTTTATAAATTTATTTATTTTATTTCTGGCTGTGTTGTGTCTTGTTTGCTGCAAGCAGGATTTCTCTAGTTGCAGAGAGCGGGCTTCTCACTGCGGTGGTTTCTTTTGTTGCAGAGCACAGGCCCTAGGCATGCGGGCTTCAGTAGTTGTGGCGCACAGTCTTCAGAGCGCAGGCTCAGTAGTTGTGGCGCACGGGCTTAGTTGCTCTGCGGCATGTGGGATCTTCCCGGACCGGGGCTCGAACCTGTGTCCCCTGCATTGGCAGGCAGATTCTTAACCACTGCGCCACCAGGGAAGCCCTATTATTTTTAGAGCACAAAAACTCTGTGCCAGGACCTTGGATGAATACTTCACCTGCTTCATCTCACTTAATCATCACAATGACTCTGTGATGTGAGCGTCTCAGAGAAACAGAGGCTCAGAGAGGCCAAGTGAGTTGCTCAAGGTCACACAGCTGGTAAGTAACAGAACATGATCTGAACTCAGGTCTGTCTGCCCCTGAAGCCCCAGCTTTAGCCACTCTCTGCGCTGTGCCTACTGCTTACCAGCACACAAACACCGACAAGGGAGGCAGGATGTTGGGGGTCATGATCCACGGAGCAATCCGGAATGTCACAGTGTCCGTGAAGATGGGTGTCAGGGGGATCTCCTGGGCGTGGGAGAGAAGAGGAGGGGATCAAAAAGTCTTGTCAGGGTGCTTTTCACTCCTGCCTAACAAAGTGGGTGAAACCGATAACAGTAGTACCTTTGGGAGCACTTACGGTGTGCCAGGTCCTATTTTTACATGTGAGATTTCATTTCTGCCTTACAATAACCCCAGAGGGTAGATAGTATTATAATCCTTGTTTTACAGATGGGGAAACCAAGCCACATAGCTGCTCAAGGTCACATGGTTAGTAAGTGGTAGAGCCTGTATATAAGCCCAGGCAGTCTGGCTGCCGAGCCCATACTCTCAACCACTGTCTGATCTCGCTGCATCAAAGTTCTCTTCCTGAAATCGGCTCACACAATGGCTGAGCCAGCCCCGGCCTTCCTCTATTTTTGCTCTGGGCACCTTGCCCTTTTCTATGTGTGAGTGTTATAAAGTTATTGGGGAAAATTTTGATATGTCCACATTGTTCTTTAAGGAAAGGTTCGGGCAGCTTGCCTGCAACTTGAAGGAAGATGAGATATGATTCCTTTGCATGGCTGGCTTTGGAAAGCCACAGGAAACCGGCCCCTGCCCTTGGTAGGGAGGATGGAGGTGGCCTTTCCTGCATGGGTCTGCCTTTTTAAAAAAATTATTTATTTATTTAATTTATTTATTTTTGGCCACTCTTCACGGCATGCAGGATCTCAGTTCCCTGACCAGGGATCGAACCTGTGCCCCCTGCAGTGGAAGCGCAGAGTCTTAACCACTGGACCACCAGGGAAGTCCCCCGGGGTCTGCCTTTTAGTGTCCGCTGGAGGGGGCCAATCTGAGAGACCCTGATGGCCAGGTTGCTCCAGGCACTGGGGGAGCAGGAGAAGCCCTCTCCCCACCCGCTCCTGTTAGCTCTGCTTTTCCTGCCTTTCCCTTTTCCCAGCGACTTGAGGCTGCTTTGTGAATGAGATCTCACAAGCTTGTATGCTCACAGCCACCCTGGGAAGCAGCAGTATTTGTCATTTCTGTTTTCCAGATGGGGCAACTAAGGCACAGGGAGTAAATTCACTTGCCCAATGTCTCATGGGCTCAAACCTGGGCCGTCTGACTCCAGAGCCCCTTCTCATAAATCTAAGTGAGACCTAGCTTCACCTTCGGCAGAGCCCACGGCCTCCTGCCTCAAAGCGGTCCGGGGATGGAACTGGGGAGCAAACCTTGTGTCTGAGAGGGCAGCCAGGTCCCTTGCTATATCTGAACAAAGCGGGGTGGGCCTGAGGGGCAGGGGTCTGGGGCTGCAGTTTTTGATGAGAGGTCCTTGTGGGCAGGACACATCCTAGGCTGGGGGGTTGGGGGGCTTCTCCTCGGGAGGGGAAGGTGCTCTCCTCGTCCAGTTTCCCAAAACCAAGTGCAAAGGTGGGTGAGATGTCTGGCCACAGGGAGGGGACATGGCCTGCGACTGGGATTTGGGGTTCGGCCTGTGGTCAGAGTTGGTAGAACCCACAGCTAGGGTGTGGGACCAGGCAGGGAGGGAAGAACAGGGCACACGTTTGTGGCCTACTTTGCTTCTTGCGCTAACCATTGGCACTCTGTGCCTCAGAACTAGGCCCGCCCTCTGCAGGGAGGAGGACAGACGAGGGACAGGCATGAGGTAAGAAAAAATCACCTGGAGGGAATCCGGGAGAGTAGGTACAGTAAGGAGGATCCCCACAGCATAGCTCAGAGGACGCTGGCAGACACATGTGGATGGTGGGGCACCCAGGTCTCCAAGCCTGGACCCCCTCTCCTTGGAGCTTTGAGGGGAGTAGAGCATCCTGGGGACCCCCCTGGGAGTGGCCCTCTAGAAGGAGCCCCACCTGGCCCACAGCGCAGCCCCTCCTGGTAGAGGCCCGGAGCCCTCACCTCGGCCATATACTCCAGCAGGCTGACGTGGATGGAGACCAGGCCCGAGAAGCCCTCGTCGGGAAAACGTAGGCCTTCCACGAAGAACAGCAGCTCGGCAGAGCCACCCGTGTACTTGACCACGTGGTAGAGCTTCTGGCGGCCCAGGATGTGGATATAACGCTGGCCGAAAAACGGGTCTGGAGGGAGAAGGACCAAGGTCAGGCCCCACCCACAACCATCCGTGGGGCGGGGTCACTGATGGGGGAGGCGATGGCAGAGTAACCTGTCCTCTAGACACAGAGAGAAAAGCACAAGCAGAAAATGCCACCAGAAGGGCTATGGCCTGGTCATCTTCCCAGCACTGTAGGGCCCTAGCCATGTGGCGCTCAAGCAGACACCCTTCCTGGCTTCTGGCTTCCTTGCCTATAAAGTGAGCTAACTCTCCCAGGAAGGCGACATGAGATGATAGCAGCTGAGGACCGGGCAGCCAGTGGTGTCAAGGAAGGGAATTATTGTTCCCATTTTACAGAGGAGGAAACAGTCCCAGAAATAAGAAATGGCTTGTCCGGAGTCACATAGCCAGTAAGTGGCTGAGCCGGGACTCAAATCCCTGTCTAGTTGTGAACCCCGACCTCTCCTCTCCTTTATATAAATAAAACACCAAAGTGCCCATTTGTGCCCCAAATTCTCCTCCATATAATGCGAGCCACGTTGGCGTGTGGGTCTCTGGCTGCACGTTTTTGTGGCTGGTTTCTCCCGCGCTCCTGCCCCACTGAAACCACCCAGCTCTTCACAGCGCTGTTCCCTCTGCTTGGAAGAGTCATCTGCCTCCTTTCAGGCCTTGATTTGTGTCACTTCTGGGAATCGTAGCCAGATCCCCCAGAGACCAAGCCAGGGGCTCTGTCTGGAGTTTCCGCAGCCCCCGTCCTTCCCCATCACAGCCTTTAAATGGACATGATCTCAGTGTTATTTGTTGGCTCTGAGAGACTGTCACCTGCATGTGGGCTGAGACAGGCCCAGTCCAGGGCAGGTTGTATTTAATAAATATCTACCGAATGAACCAATGGCTCCCACACCACTCCCCATGGGAGAATTTTCAGGCCAATTTGGAGCACATGTATTGAATTACTACTCTGTGACCACATGGGCAAGGACCTCTGGGGGACACAGAGACGGGCAAGATGCAGCCCCTCTGTCTAGGAGCAGTGCTCAGCTTATGATAAGATGGCGCAGATGTGGGAAGCGTCATAGTAGAGCTACAGGGTGAGAGAGCCCGTGGGGTTACTGGGGTGAGGAGGGCAGGGGAAGGGAGGCGGGGTGGGAGGCGTCTGAGCAGAGAAAGGCAGCCTTTGAGATGCCCCTGGGGGCGGCAGAGGTGGGGTGCAGTGAGGAGAGGAGATACTTGCATTGCCCAAGGCATGGAGGTAGGACCCTATGCAGTTCCAGAAGGAGTTTCTTTATGCCCTGCAGAGCTGGAAGGGCAGAATCAGGCTCAGCTTAGTACTGTTGTCAACAACAATGGGTATGATTATTGACCAGTCACCTGAAGGCTAGAGCATGTAACTAGAACAGTCCTGGCATGAATAGGGTGCTTGATTAAAACTTGCAAAATGAATGGAGGAACCAGCAAAGCCCAGGCTCAGGATGGTTCCTCATGTAGGACAATGTGCTCAACTAGACCCTCGTTATACATCTCATTAAGGGTGGGTTACCTTAGTGGTTATGACTTCCAGAGTCAGAGAGATGCGGGTTCATGTACCTCTTTGGCTTACAAGCTGCAAAACCTCAGGGAATTCACTTAACCTCCCTGAGCCTCAGTTTACTCATCTGTTAAATGGGGGATAATAACACTTATGCCACAGGGTCCTTGCAAGATGAAATGGCAGCATCAGGAATTGAGGTAAGCTCAGTAACCAAGGGTAACCATGGGTAACACGGCTGGGACTTGCTGGTATTACTACTATGAGAGCCCATGAAAGTGTCAGCACACCCCTTACTGCAAAATTCATGACCTTTTCATTGAACGGCTTAGGAACAGAAGGCAAAGAAAAACACCTCAGCTCACCTTCCCTTAGGTGGGCCCAAGAAATGAGGCATATAGACTCAGACACTGGGTGTCCCAAGGAACAGCTCAAGACAGAAGGTGAAGTCCTTCTCACTCAGAAAAGACAACATGTGCCTTGTGTCCCAATCACTAAGTAGATCCAGATGGCTCTGCATAATTTAAAAAATTCTCCCCCAGGCACCCAGGCCCTCCCATGTCCACCTGTCCCAGGCTGCACTTGAACTGGTGCTAGGAAAGAGATCCTCAGGCCTAGAAGCTGACTTGTCTTTGCAGAAAACTCCAAAACTTTCCCAGGTCTCTGGGCAGCTAGGTGGTGTGTGTGTGTGTGTGTGTGTGTGTGCGCTCCACCTGGGCCTGGGAGGGTGGGGGTCTGGCAGGGGAGCTGGGCCAGATGGAAGGATGCGTTCTTGCCCATCTGCATGCAGTTTTTTTCCCTCTATGGCCTGCAATTTACATGTGCCTCTCTTTCTGGTGTCTTGGGCCAGCTCTAGGCAGATTGATGACTTGGTGGGAACAATCCAGCCACTGTCCCGAGGAGCCTCCTTCCCCCATCCCCTGTCCCAGCTGGGTGCAGTCCTGCCTGAGTGTGACCAGCTCTCCCTGCAGGAACCAACAATGACCCTCTATTGAGCAGCCCACGTGCCTCGGGCTGGGCCCTGCCAGCCACCCTGACTTCTCCTTAGCCCCAGGCATCGGCCCCGCAGGCTGGCACGTGGCATAAACCTTCTGGTCACTTTGGAGCCATTCCACCTCCCAAGGAGACTCTTTGATAGGTGACCATCTGTCCTGGTTTGCCTGGGATTGAGGGGTTTCCCGGAATGAGGGATTTTTAGTGCTAAAACAGGAAAATCCTGGGCAAACTAGGACAAGCTGGTCACTGCACCCTTGTAGGAAGAGGTCAAGTCCCAACTTTGGGATCCTGAGGCAGAATCTGAGGCTGGAGCACAGACACCTGGGTCTTCCTAACAGCACTGGAGACACTTGTCCTCTGCAATCATTATACAGTAAGTCCCCTACATACGAACCTTCAAGTTGCGAAATTTCAAAGATGCGAATGTGCGTTCCATCAATATCAGGCGTAAGTGAAACTGCAGCTTGCCCTCGGATTGTGTTAGTTGGGTACCTAGGTTAACTTTGTTGGACTTATGAACAAATTGGACCTACGAACGCTCTCTTGGAACGGAACTCGTCCGTATGTAGGGGACTTACTGTAATTAATAATCATAATAATAACCCCCCAAAAGCAACAAGTGCCATCTATAGAGAGTGTTCCACGGGCCGGCTACTGAGTGCTGACACGTGTTCCTTATCTAATCTCTATCACCAGCAGGAACTGTCAGGCCTCTTCTTAGCCCCACATCACATCACAAAAGAGGAACCCAAGGCGTGGGCTGGTAAGTAGACTTGCCCAGATCCAGGATTTGAACCTCCTGGGCTCTAGAGCTCCCTCTCAGGGTCCCTCAGCCTCGAGCCCAGCCCCCTGTCCTTGGGGGTCACAGGTGACACATGACATTCATGTAACACAACATATTCTTATCCACAGGTGTACATGGATTTTGACAAAATGCCTGCATGGAAGAAAAGGAAGAAGAGGAAACTGTACCACAGATGAATTATTTTTCATCCTGTTCTTTAGTGTGGCACTGAGTATTCACCCAGGATTCCAATTTTGTGGGAAACTGACTATTCTGGGATCATCGCTGCATCAGTAACACCGCCCCTCCCCCCACATTGCAAGATGGCAGCCCAGATAAGACAGACTGGGGAACAGCATCTTAAAGCACTCACAGCAGTGGTTCCTCCTTTTCTTGTCTGCTCAGTACCCATCTCGATGGCAGTGAGGGAGAGGGACGCAATTAAGGGCCAGATCTCAATCCACTGCCATCAACAAAAAGATGCTCTAGATAACGTCCAGGTGTCATTCGTAGCAACAGGTTGAGTGTCACAATACGACACAATGTGGTCGAGAAGCCGAGATCCTGCTTGTACCCTTCCTGTCCGGCCGGCAGCCCCATCCCCCGTGGCAACCCTGGCCTGGACAGGGTAAACATCAACATCTCCGGCCCACTTAGGCGGCGGAGCCGGCCTGACTCTGGGGACATTCCAACCTGCGTGAGGTCACTGCCCAAGCTCAGGGTGGAAGAGGAGGAGGACTGGCTTCAGGTGGCAGCTGGGTCCACTGCTGTCCTGGCTAAATCCCTCCCTGAGGTGAGGGTCCAGGGCCACTGGGACCAAGTCCTCATGGTGACTGCTCTTAGCCTGGTCACTAAGGAGGGCCCCAGAGCTAGGCTGGAGACCCTGGGCCCCCCAGAGAGCTGGGCATGTGGGGGAAGCCTCACCCTGCACCATAGCAAACGATTTTGCGGAGAAAGCTTTTTAATACATAAATCAGACCTTGACAGTCGCTTGCTTAAAACCTTCTAACGGCTTTCCAGTGCACTTGGAATAAAATGCAAGCCCTCTCCGCATGCCCTGGCCCCTGCCCAGTTCGCTGACCTTGACTCCAACACATGCCCCTCTTCCGGTCTTCTGTCTATTCCTCCAATACTGGTTGCTTCCTGCGGGCTTTGTACGCGCTGTTCCCTCTGCTTACAACACTCTCCCCTCAGCTCGTGAACGGCTGGTTCTTCCTCATTGCTGCTTTGGTTCTCAACTCAAATGTCGCCTGCTCGGAGAGGACTTGCCGGACCATCTAAGCCAGCGGTGCCTCGCCTCTGCCCCTGCCGTTCTCTACTACTTGGTCTGTGTCATTTCCTCCAATTGTGCTCTCCGTTATGTCTCCCTCATTAGACCGTCTCCTTCCCGAGGGCAGGGTGTGATGGCAGAGTTCACCCAGGGATCCCGGCGCTGAGACCAGCACCTGGCACTGAGGGGGCTCAACAACGATTCACAGAAGGAACGAGACAGAGCAGGCAGCTGCGAGGATTAACTCCATGGCGGAAGCACGTTCCTGACTCATTGGGGACCCAGGAGGCCCTGTCCTTGGCAAGAGGAGCAAGGGGTCCTCTCCTTGGGGGTGCCCACAGCATCATCACGGGCTCTTTAAAAGTCAGGGGCAGTTCTCATGTTCAGAAAGTCTGAGATGAGCAGAAAACACCTGGTGGGGGTGGGAGGGAGTGGGTACCTGCCTCAGGTATCATGAAGGTGACGTGATTCTGGGAAAGATGGACCTCAAAAGCCCTTCCTCCCCTGGTTCACGTGGAACTCCTCTGGGTTCCACATAAATCTGTCACTGCCAACTCCTTTGAGGGAGGAGAGATCTATCCCACGGGTCCTCCTGACTTCACAGGACAACGGTGGTCCTGGTTACCATTACCAAGAACCCAGTGCTGGCCCTCTCCAGTCACCTGCACCTGTGACTATTAAGGGGAGGGGTCTGGGGAGCCTTAGAGGGAGGAGCTGGGCCCCCGAGGGGTATCTCAGAGCGCACTGACTGGATGGGAACTGCAGGAGGGCCAGGCTGGGGACACTCACTCTCCACGTAGAACACGCCCACTTTGTCCGAGTCCGACATGGAAATGTAGAGAACGATCTCGTATCCGGCGGGGAGGTGGTCGGGGCCTTTGGTCCGCAGGATCATCTGGGACATGTCCTTGAGGTCTGAGGGGTGGATGCATGAGGAGGTTAGAATTAAGAGAATTGCACTGGGGCGGGGTGGGGGTGTGGGGGAACTGGATGAAGGTGGTCAAAAGGTACACACTTCCAGTTGTAAGATAAATAAGTTACCAGGGATGTAACGTACAACATGATTAATGTAATTAACACGGCTGTATGTTACATTTGAAAGTTGTTGACAGTAAATCCTAACAGTTCTCATCACAATTTTGTTTTTCTATTTCTTTGATTTTGTACCTATAGGAGATGATGGATGTTTACTAAACTTATTGTAATACTCACTTCATGATGTATGGAAATCAAATCATTATGCTGTATACCTTAAACTTAGACAGTGTTGTATGTCAATTATATCTTAATTAAAAAAACAAAGGAGAATTGTGGCTGGAATGTTGGCCTGTTACTTTCATAATCAGGACAAAGCAAACCCCAAACCTGTGTGTTATGAAAAAGCATAAGAAGTAGTTGTCGTCTCCAACACTACAGATGACTTCCTATAACCTTTTGGGAACTCCCTTCTGCTCCTTTTTCTACATATGTACAACTTCTTAAAAAACGTGGTTCCAGGGACTTCCCTGGTGGCACAGTGGTTAAGAATCCGCCTGCCAATGCAGGGGACATGGGTTAGAGCCCTGGTCCGGGAAGATACCACATACTGCAGAGCAACTAAGCCCGTGTGCCACAACTACTGAGTCTGTGCTCTAGAGCCTGTGAGCCACAACTACTGAGCCCGCATGCCACAACTACTGAAGCCCACACTTCTAGAGCCCATGCTCCACAACAAGAGAAGCCACTGCAATGAGAAGCCCGCACACCTCAACAAAGAGTAGCCCCTGCTCACCACAACTAGAAAAAGCCCGTGCAGAGCAACAAAGCCCCAATGCAGCCAAAAATAAATAAATAAAAGAATTTATAAAACAAAACAAAACAAACAAAAAAACTTTAAAAGAAAAAAAACATGGTTCCAATTGAACTATATCGATAGTTTTATCGTCTGCTTTTAGCAGGAGTGGATACTTGAGTCCACCATCCTCAGGAGACCCAAGGTCACACCTGCCTCACCCTTGGCCCAGCCCAAGACTTATCATAAGTGCTTTCATTGTTCCTCCCTGCTCCCCACCCCAAGCTCAAGTGTGGATCCTGTGGTACCTTCCTTGCTGTAGACCTTCTCATCGCTGCAGTCCTCTTTGGGCAACCAGGGTGTGTCTCGGTCACAGTTCACCAGCAGGATGGCTCCCTGCCCCTCAGGGCCCCAGGTCCAGGATGCCTGCATTGGCGAGGAGAGAGGTCAGTGCTGTCTTCTCTATCTTCTGACAGATATTCTCAACCCCAGCGCAGACCCCATAGGACACTGGAGAGACAGCCCCAGGGTGAGACTCTTGCAGCCACTACCCAGGAATGTAAATTGGTGCAGCCATTATGCAAAACAGTATGGAGGCTCCTCAAAAAACTAAAAATAGAGTTGCCATATGATCCAGCAATCCCACTCCTGGGCATATACCCAGATAAAACTATAATTTGAAAAGATACATGTACCTCTATGTTCACAGCAGCACAACAGCCAAGACATGAAAACAACCTAAATGTCCATTGACAGATGAATGGATAAGGAAGATGTGGTATAAATAAATAAATAAATAAACAAACATAATACATACACACACACACACACACACACACACACACACACACACACAATGGAATATTACTCAGCCATTAAAAAGAATGAAATAATGCCATTTGCAGCAACATGGATGGACCTAGAGATTATCAAACTCAGAGAAGTAAGTCAGAAAGAGAAAGACAAATACAATATATCACTTATATGTGGAATCTAAAATATGACACAAATGAACCTATCTATGAACCAGAAACAGACTCACAGACACAGAGAACAGCCTTGTGGTTGCCAACGGGGAGGTAGGGTGGGGGAGGGAAGGACTGGGAGTTTGGGGTTAGCAGATGAGAACTATTATATATAGGATGGGTAACAATGAGGTCTTACTGTATAGCACAGGGAACTATATTCAATATCCTGTGATAAACCATAATGGAAAAAGACTATACATATGTAATATACGTCAAACTGAGTCACTTTGCTATACAGCAGAAATTAAACACAACTTTGTAAATCAACTATACTTCAATAAAATAAAATTAAAAAAAAAAGCATCTACCCATTGGGGCAACTGCGACCAGGCAAATGTGAGTCCTACATCTGATGCTTGGAGAAGGTCAGTGTAAGCACCAAAGGCAAGTTCAGGAGGGGGCAGAGAGAGACACAGAGACAGAAGGCTGACTTGAGCATTTCCAAGCCTCACGTCTGGTGTGCCATCGCCTGGAGTAGGGAGAAGGCAGGGAAGTGGAGGATGGCCAGAGAAATGAACAGGCAGACATTCTATGAAAGGTGCTAAAGTATCCAAAAAGAAGGCATCACGCACCCTGATTTCAGACTATACTACAAAGCTACAGTAATCAAAACAGTATGGTGCTGGCACAAAAACAGACACGTAGATTAATGGAACAGAACAGAGAGCCCAGAAATGAAGCCACAGTTATATGGGCAATTAATATACAACAGTGGAGGCAAGAATATACAATGGGGAAATGACAGCTTCTCCAATAAATGGTGCTGGAAAACTGGACAGCTATATGCAAAAGAATCAAACTGGACTAATTTCTTATACCATACACAAAAATAAATTTAAAATGGATTAAAGACTTAAATGTAAGATCTGAAACCATAAAAATTCTAGAAGAAAACATAAGCAGTATGCTCTTTGATATCAATCTTAGTAGTATGTTTTTGGATCTGTCTCCTCAGGCGAGTGCAACAGAAGCAAAAATAAACAAATGGGACTACCTCAAAATATATAAATAGCTTTTGCACAGCAAAGGAAACTCTCAACAAAATGAAAAGGCTGCCTACTGAATGGGAGAAGATGTTTGCAACAGATATATCTGATAAGGGGTTAATATCCAAAATATACAAAGGACTCATACAACTCAACATCAGAGAAACAAACAACCAGATTTTAAAAATGGGCAGAAAAGCTGAATAGACATTTTCCCGAAAGAAGACATACAGATGGCCAACAGGCACGTGAAAAGATGCTCAACATCACTAATCATCAGGGAAATACAAATCAAAACCACAATGAAATACCTCATCCCTGTCAGAACGACTATTACAAAAAAAGACAACAAATAGCAAGTGTTGGCGAGGATGTGGAGAAAGGGGAACCCTTGTGCACTGTTGGTGGGAATGTAAATTGGTGCAGCCACTATGGAAAACAGTACGGAGATTCCTCTAAAAATAAAAATAGAACTACTATGTGATCCAGCAATTCCACTCTTGGGTATTTATCCAAAGAAAATAAAAACACTAATTAGAAAAGATACATGCACCCCTGTGTTATTGCAGCATTATTTACAATAGCCAAGATATTGAAGCAACATAAGTGCCCATCAATAATGAATGGATAGAGAAGATGTGGTATATATATATATACAATGAAATAGTACTCAGCCATAAAAAAGAATGAAATCTTGCCATTTGCGACAACATGGATGAACCTACAGGGTACGATGTTAAGTGAAATAAGTCAGACAGAGAGAGACAAATACTGCTGTATGGTGCATACAAAAGTTATTTATTTATTTTTGGCCTAGACTTGGCAGTGAAAGCATGGACTCCTAATCATTGGACTGCCAGGGAATTCCCTGAAAGTTATGTTAAGAGAGTAAATCTTGGTTCTCATCACTAGGAAAAACTATTTTTTAAAATTTAAACTATATGAGATGATGGATTTCCACTGAACTTAGTGTGGTAATCATTTCAGGATGTATGTAAGTCAAATCACTACGCTGTACTCCTTAAACGTACACAGTGATATATGTCAATTATATCACAATAAAACTGGAAGGAGAAAAAAGTACCCAGAGGGGCTTAGGGGGAGTCTTCTGGATGAATGGACACCCAGCCATTTTCAAACATGCTCTGAGTGTTCCAAATGAGACCTGTAATATGATCCATTTTCAACATTGCAGCCAGAGTGATATTAGAACAAACTCCAACCAGATCATGTTGCTTTCCTGCTTTAAGCCCTGTCAGGAGCTCCCTGTTGACTTAGGGTAAAGCTCCAATCTCTCACTGTGGCCCGCAAGGCCCTGTGAGACCTGCCAACCTCTGCATCTGTTCCCTTTCATCTTCCACCTCCCTCACTCTGCTTCCCCCATGCTGGCTGTCTCTCGGCCTCCCCCCGAAGACTCCAAGCTCAGGCTTTCGCATGCTGGTCCCTCTGTTACAAACCAGGGTTCCTGGCCTCCTTAATCGATAGAAATTGATCAGAGGCCAGACAAGAAATTCAGGCAAGGCTTTACTGGGGCCTCTGCTGCAGCTGGGGGGAGCGAGAACAAACAGCAGGGTCCCTTGCTTGTTCGCTTGCCCAGGGGCGGGCAAGTTGGTTCCTAATACGGGGTGAGGGTGGGGTGTGTGCAGGGGTCGAGCCAGAGGGGTGGTTTGGGTGTTTTGCCCACTCCTTTGGTGGTGTTGAGTGCAGGGGGCATGCCCATTACGCTACTTTTGTTCGCGACCCCCTGCTTTTGCTCCCGGCTCTTCAGAAGTGGCAGTTGGGCTCTTTGGTCTCTTTGTATCTTTTTGTCCAGAATTTGCACGCAGTTATTTTTAGTCTCTTATAGTTTCTCTGTATTTTGTTGCTCAAGGAGATGTTTGTCTAGGTGCAAGCATTGCAGCACTGCAGAAAAGGGTCCCAGGTCCCAGCCTGTCTCACCTCTGCCTGGAATGCTGTCCTGTCTCCCTTCACCTGGCCAACTCCACCCCTCCTTCCAGTGACAGCATAACCATTCCTTCTTCCTGGAAGCCTTTCTGATATTCCAGACCAAAGCAGTTTCCCTGGGTTTACACTCATGGCACCGTACATGTTCTTTCTGGGGCAGACTTAGGACAATTGTGATGAAACAGCCACCCACGTCACTCTCTTTTTAACGTGGGTCTCCCCCTACTGGACTTCAGGCTCCCTGAGGGCAGGAGCTGCATTTCTCTCATTCTTTCTGCATCCCCAAGCCCTGACCCAGTCCTGAAATAGGAGATGCTGAACAAATATTTATGGGATAAATCAAAACAACGATGAGGTATCACCTCACTTCAGTCAGAATGGCCATCATTAAAAAGTCTACAAATAATAAATGCTGGAGAGGGTGTGCAGAAAAGGGAACCCTCCTACACTGTTGGTGGGAATGTAAACTGGTACAGCCACTATGGAGAACAGTATGGAGGTTCCTCAAAAAACTAAAAATAGAGTTGCCATATGATCCAGCAATCCCTCTCCTGGGCATATATTGGGCAAAACCATAATTCAGAAAGATACATGCACCCCTATGTTCATAGCAGCACTAGTCACAATAGCCAAGACATGGAAATGACCTAAATGTCCATCGACAGATGAACGGATAAAGAAGATGTGGTACATATACACAATGGACTATTACTCAGCCATTAAAAAGAATGAAATAATGCCATCTGCAGTAACATGGATGGACCTAGAGATTATCATACTTAAGTAAGTCAGAAAGAGAAAGACAAATACCATATGATATCACTTCTATGTGGAATCTAAAATATGATGCAAATGAACATATTTATGAAACAAAAAACAGATTCACAAATATAGAGAATAGACTTGTGGTTGCCAAGGGGGAGGTGGGGTGGGGGAAGGAAGGAGTGGGAGTTTGGGATTAGCAGATGTAAACTTCTAATATATAGGATGGATAAACAACAAGGTCCTACTGTATAGCACAGGGAACTATATTCAATATCCTGGGATAAACTATGATGGAAAGGAATATGAAAAAGAATATATACATGTATAACTGAGTCACTTTGCTGTACAGCAGAAATTAAACACAATATTGTAAATCAACTATACTTCAATAAAATTTAAAAAAATATTTATGGGATGAGTAAAGAACGTATGAAACTTCACTGGCCGAGATGGAGGAAGCCTGGGCAAGTTCCGGCCCACAGGGACCGGGTGACTCTCCAGCTCCTCAGCGGAGGTCAGATACCTCAGAGGCCTCTGTGGTGCCTACCGGCACATAGCTTGGCCATGGACACACAGAACATATGTGTGGGGCTGCCTTGGCCTCAGGAAGGCAGGGCTGGGGCAGAGCCCCCCCGAGAAGCCTGGGGGAAGGGGCTCCCCTATAGGCCTGAGGACATGCAGAGAGTCTGCAGCTGGCTGCTAGGCCCCAGGCTTCTCACTGGGCTGTATTTATTTAGCTTTTTAAAGTATCCATCTCCATATAATTTAAACCAGGCTTTAGGTTGTTATTATAAAAGTAATGTATGGCCATGGCAAAAATTTAAATGCTATACAAGGGCAGAAAATGGAAAACAGAAGCCTGGATGTGCATAGAGCGAAACCAGCAGAGCTTAAAAACGGGGTTGAGGAAAAAGTAGGAATCAGCGACTTGGAGAACACAATGCTATCTGTCTGCACAAGTTAAAAATATACACATGCAAACCACACCGCATGTTTCGCAAGAATCACAGGAACAGAAAGTGACGTGTTAAAACCATTAAAGTGGTCCTTTGTGGGGGGAGCAGAATGGGAGTGGGGAATGCGGGATCAAAGAGAATAAATGAATGAATGAACAAATGAATGAATGATGAATGAACGAATAAATGAAAAACTAAAAACGGGAGAGGGGTTGTGCATGCACCATTAAAGATGATATGCCTTGACTTGGGAATGATTAATGCAATCTTCTGCTCCTGATGGTCAAAAAAAAGGCAAAATAATAAGAGCAAATGCTTTGGCAGTACTTCCTCTGTGGCAGCACATTCATCCTTTCCACCAACTCTATGAACTGGGTGTCCCCATCCTGTGGATGGGGGCCACTGAGACTCGGGAACCTGCTGCATAGCTGTCCCTCTAAGGAGCTTGCTCCTTGGTGGGCTCTGTCATTGGAGTGTGTGTCTGGGAACCTGTCTCCTCATCTGTAAAATAACAGTTGTTGAAGCTTGCTGGGAGGACCACGGCTGCCTTCAGGACCCAGCCTGGGGCTCTGGCCCCGGAAGCCCCCCGTTCAGTCTGCCCTTGTAGTGAGGTACCTTTCCTGGGTTGTTCTTTTCCACCACGCCGTCCCGGTCTGCATCCACATCCAGGGAGATCTCTGGGGACAGACACATGGGTGAGTTGCTGAGCCTGCCAGACTGGGTGGGGCTGGGACAGGAGGAAGATTAGGGTGGGATTAGGGTGCAGCTCACCCGTTTGCTTGGTTCCCAGAAGGGGAGTGCCTTGCTGAGGGCATCTTAGCCAACCCCCTACCTCAACACCCCACTGCCGGATGGAAACACGAGCAGATACCGTGCAGACTGTGCAGCTCTTGGAGGGGCTGCCAGGTGGGTCAGGGATCTCTCACCCCTTTACTGTTCCTCAGTCAATTCTGGGTGGTGGACAGGATGAGTCTCATTGGACAGATTTGGGAGCCTCGGTTCAGAGAGGCCAAGTCACATGCCCAGGGGCACACAGGTCGCATTAGCAGAACTGAAGCACACACTGCGTCTGGTCTGAATCGAAGTTCATATTTTGAAAACTTTCATAAGATTCCCTACCTGCCTTTCCTACTCTGCCCTAGGCATGTGTGCACACGTGCATGTGTGTGTGTTTCTCTCCCAGAACTCCTGGTGGTCTAGGGCCCACCTCTAAGGACTGAGGGTTTTACTTTGGGTGGGAAACTGGGTCTTCAACCCCTCTTGATCTGAGGGTGCCCAAGAGGCCAGGCCGCCAGATAGAGGATCCAGAGCAGGGTCCCTGTTTATCCTTTCTCTTGGGGGAGGGACCTTCTCTATCCCTCGGCCTGCTGTGGGGACCGTGTGGGGCAGTGAAATGAGCCCAAGGTTTAGTACCAGACGGTGCTGGGCTTCAACCTTGGTTCTCTGCTTATAAGCTGTGTAGCTTTGGGCAGGTTAGACAGCTTCTCTGAGCCCCAGTTTCTTTATCTGAAAAACGGGGCCCTTTCCAGTGAGATGAGTTGCCCTAATTGCAATGGTGGGCACGACTGCCATTTTGAGCCGGATTTTTCTTGTCGTTGCTGTGGGAGCCGTCCTATGCACTGTGGGGTGTTCAGCAGCAGCCCTGGCCTCTGCCCCCTGGATGCCAGTAACACCCCCCAGCTATGACAACCAAAATGTCTCCAGATATTGCCAAGTGTCCTTTGGAAGGCAATATGGCCCCCTGAGTTACAGACCGACAGGGCGGGGCAGGGGAGTTGTTGGGAAGGTGATGGGCAGAATGAGATAAGCTGGGTTCAGGCCCCCGAACTGCCCAGAGGGCTCGGCCTCATGCTGAGCATGACTTGGATGGAGGTAGGAGTTGGGTGGGAATGAATGGATTCCTGGGCAGTTCCCTTGGCAGGCGTGCTCTCTCCCTGAAGAGGCAGAAACATCTCCTCTCTCTCTCCTAAGTCGGGGGATTATATTCGGGGCCTCCCTTTACCCACAGCCCGATTCCTTCTTAACCCTGATTGTGGCTCTTCTGGGTCTTGAAGGAGGTAGGAGCGGGGGCGCTTTAAGGGCGCCTGGTCCTTGGAGAGGCAGCACTCCCCACCTCTGCAGCCCCACTGACAGATGCTATAGGAAGTAGTTATATAAACTCCTCCCATTGATCCCATTCACGCAGCAAATCACTGTTGAGCATCTACTGTGTTCCAGGCACCACACAAGTCATGGGGACCAGTGGTGGGCAATCAGGGCCCCTGCCTGCTCCCAAGAAGCCCCCAGTCCTATGAGATAAATATTATTGTTCCCATTTTACAGGTGAGCAAACCCAGACTTGGAGACGTCACCTGTCAGCAAATTGGGCTGATGAGCTGGGAGGCTGGTGCAGGATAAGAATTCTAGGGAGAAAGCCAAGAAGGTGGCACCACCAGCTACTGTTAAAGAGGCTGAAGGCTCAGATGGAGGAACACTGATTTTGGCTCCCAGACCTTCATGAACTTTCCAGCGGGACACTCCCTAGGGAACGCTGCCTTTCGGGGAGGCTCGCTTCCTGAAGCTCCTGCCTGGGGACCGGCTGCAGACCCAGTCTCCTCCAGGAATCACGCTTTTCTTTTCAAGATAACAATCTCTCCTGCGCGTATAGTTCTTTGTGGACGGTACAGCACTTCCCATGAGTGTTTTCCCTTCAATTTCCCCCCCTCTCCACCCAGCCACCCGTACCATACAGATGAGGAAACAGAGGCACCCAGCAGGGCATTGACCATGAAGTCCCCAGAGAGTGCAGAGCCAGGGGTCCCACTCGGGTCTCTGACTCCAAACTCCTGCCTTTGGCTGTTCCCTCCACTGTCTGAGGCTGACCTCTACCCTGGGCTGTTTCCAAAACCCAAGCCTGCCTTTTAAGGCAAGGACTTGCTCCCCTGAAGTTCAGGGAAGTTGGCCACTTCCCCACCCTGGCAGCCGTGTGGCTTTGGTCTCTAGGCTGCAAGGTGGTTCCACATCACGGATCCTGTGGTCCGTGAAAGCAGTGGGGCACAGGAGAGAAATTATGAAGCACTTCATTGTGCTTTACTTCATTACTTACTTTTTTTTTTGGCCGTGCAGCGCGGGTTGCGGCATCTTAGTTCCCTGACCAGGGATTAAACCCGGGCCATGGCAGTGAAAGCGCCAAGCCCCAACCACTGGACTGCCAGGGAATTCCCCACTATGAATTTCTTAAATTAAAATTTTAAAATCAATGTAATATTTGCACAGTGCAAAAAAAAAAAAAATCAAAGAGTACCAAATAGCTTCTAAAAAATCCCAGGAGTTCCTTGTCCAGCCCGTCCCCTCACCTGCCTGAGGCAATCTCTATAATACCAAATAACATGTTTATTGCTCTTTCTTGGTTTATTAAATTCAGACAAGTTTCACTGATTTCCCATTATGAAATTCAGGCATTGCATAATGGGGCTCCCTTATCGCCCACCTCCTGACCTCCCACGGTGCTTGACACATTCTCTCTTATGACCCAATACCCACTTCACAGTCAACTGAAATGGCTTCCTCTCCCCTCCACCCTCCCTCAGAAACCCTCTCAAGCTATAAGCCATCCCTCAAGGACTTCTCCCCCTCAAACCTTCCCCCAATGTCCAATTTAACTAGATTCCAAGGGATGATCTTTGTGGGGACAGGAGCAGGGCTGGCATGGCCTGCGCAGGGTTCTGGCCTCCCGGGATGGCTCTGTCTTCCCCGGGGGAGGAGGGAGAGGACATCTGTTTCAGGGCCTCTGGGGTCCAGACATTTCCCAGAGGCTCTGAATCCTACCTCAGCCCCCCAGAATAGCCCCAAGGTGTCAGGTGGCACCTGTGGTGTGGGGCAGATCAACTGGAAATGTCACTGGGACTGGGTTCAAGGCAGTCTGCCCTGAGAATCAAAACACTGCCTCGGGTTCGACGCAGAGGCACAAGTGTTTTGGCGGGCTGCCGGCCCCCATGGGCAGTGGCAGGGTGCCGGGCCTTCTTGCCTAACAGGGCAGCTTGGGGAGGAAGGATTCTCTTCCCCAAACAGCCAACTAGGGCAGCTATCCTCAGCTCTCCGGAGGGGGTGCAAGGAATGAGGGCCTTAGGCTGATGCTAAAAATTCTCAAGGCTCCTGTACGTGTACTGCTCTCATTGCCAGGACCACAGCAAAGAGGGTGAGATTATTCCTCCCTCCGCGATCCCTCCCCTCCCACTTTCTCCCTTAACCCGGAGGGCTTGGCAAATCAGCCCTAACTGGGGGCTCGGAGGCCCTCAGGGATCAATGAGTTCAAAACTCTCATTTTATAGCTGGGAAAAAGTGAGGTCTAGGGAATTCCCTGGGGGTCCAGTGGTTAGGACTCTGCACCTCCACTGCCGTGGGCCCGGGTTCGATCTCTCGTCGGGGAGCTGAGATCCTGCAGCCGTGTGGTGCAGCCAAAAAAAGAAAAAAAAAAAAAAAAGAGGTCTGGAGGGGGTGGGCATATCACAGGCTTTTGGCAGGACTGGGACCGAGACCCACAGTCTGATTTGGCCAAGGGCATCATAGTTTTGTTCTCGAATCCGAGGAGGAAGACTGAGGCACAGGAAGGTTCTTCAGCTTCACCCAGGCAGAGAGAAAATGGGCTGCCCCGAGAGGAAGGGAGAAAAGCAAAGAGCATCGACTGAGCACCTAGCCCACGCCAGGCCCTCGGGACGCACCATCCCACTGAACCATTGTAAACACTGCGCAAGAATGCACCGTGAATCGCACTTTGCAGATGAGGAAACAAGCTCAGGGTGGTGGTCACAATGTGGCTGGACGGGGCAGAGCCAGAACATTGTCCACTCTGAAGTCAGGTATTTTTTTGGCTCAGCATGGACTCAGCACAGAACTAGGGTGAGACAGACTCAGATACATCCTTCGGGGGCAGCCCCACCATCCTGGGACATTCAGAGCGTTCCTGCCTCTGAGGTGTTGCCCCTGCATGATTACTCAGGGCATGGGGCTCAAGGGCTCCTGGGGTAGATGCCTGAGGGAATATGGGACCCGGAGGGGTCAGATAGACCAGTGGGTCTCAAAAGAAACCCAATTTTCACTAGGATTGCTGGTGGAACAGGAAACACAAGTTCAATGGAGTGAGTTTTTCATAAAGCTTTATTTCTGCAATGTAAACGACTGTCTTTTGTTCTGAGATTATGCCCTGCCTACTTTTTAGGTGTTAAAATGATGGTGATGACTGAGGTAATTGTTTTATTCCTGTCTTTTCTTTCTGACCAAGTGTCAAAATGGTCAGGTTTACTATTTTTTGGTGGGGGGGAAGAGGGGACATTTTATTGACCCATGGAACCTAAATATCTGGAACTTGTGGCAGTTAAAGAAATAATTGTTCAGTGAGAGCACAGCCTTGGAACCCCAGAAGGATGAGCCTGGTCATTCATCACGTGCGTATTTGGCATCTTCTGGAGTCTCATGCCCGCAGCACCCTGAGAGGCTTGCTCCGAGCACAAGCTTAGAGTCTTCTAGCAGAGCCCTGCCTCCTTACAGGGCACTATTTTGCCGTCCATCCTGAGTCCGCCGTGATTTAGGGTGGAAGTCTCGTTAGTGGTGCTGTCAGCCCCTGGGCATCTCCCTTCTCTGCCAGGCCTCTGGCCACTGCCCTTCCTGCTAATGTCCTCAGGTGTCCTTGTCTCTGTGGGGTTAGGTTTCCTCAGGGACGGTCACCTGAGACAATCTGGGGGCACTGTGTGCCCGTGAGGTGGACACATGTGCCAGCCCTCAGCTGCGACTCGGGAGGCTTGGGTTTCATCTCCCAAGGCCCCCTGAGGTTGTCCTGAGGACCCCCTCACCCCCAAGGCCGGGTACTCACTCCTTCGGTGTGGAAAGAAGGGCAGGTGGCCAGCAGTCAAGCCCGTTTGGGAATAAGCTCAGAAGCAGGAGAGCACTGCTGTTGAGCCTATTTCAGTGGCTAAAGACACAGGGTTGGAGAAGGAGGGGCTGGCTTGGGAACTAGTTGTTTTGTGGGGGCAGTTCTGAGACCCCTGGAGGATGTGAGATAATTGAAATGGCGGGGTGTCCCACAAACCACTTTCAGGGTTTGTGGCCTCAGGCAACTTTTTGCTTGTTTTACTTTTTTTAGGAGCCTTGATTTTTCTCATCTGTAAAATGGGGACAATACTAGTATGTATTCTCATAATAGATGTAAGAATAGATTGAGATCATGACAGTAAACCACTTAGTACTGGAGCCTGGCACACTGTAGGTGCTCAGTAAATGCCACCTCCTCACCAAAGTCCTGGACACAGAGCAGGCGCTCAGAAAATAGACATTGTTATTTTTAAAGCACTCAGCGCATAGTTGACTCTCAGTAACTGGTAGTTCCCTCCCCCTGACATGTGGCCACTCTATCAATGTGAAACTGAGGCTGGATGGACAAAATGACCCACTGAAATGTCCCCCTGGCTTAAACATTATTTGATGTAAAATTAAAAAATGTAATACCTCCACTGCAGAGGAGTCGAGTGAATGAAGCTTCAGAAGACCGCATCCTATGTGCCCTGGCACCCAGGGCAGGGGAGTGCATTGCAAATGGAAAGAACCCAGGAGGAGAATGATCCTGAGTTCTGGACCCAACCTGCCACTGAGTTGCTGTGTGACTTTGAACAAGTTCCCTAACCTCTTTGGGCCTCAGTGTCCCTGTGAATCAAATGAAGGGCTTGGACTAGGTGAGTTAAGGACCCAGGCTGCATCTTTGTGTCCCTGGGCTGGGTCTGGGGAAGGCAAGTGTGTAGCTTGGATTGTTGAGGACAGCACAGGTTTTGTAGACAGGCCATTCCCCTCGCTATGAGAGGCAAGCTCTTCTCCAGGCTGCAGGGGAGAGGCGGGAGAGGAACAGACTTTGCTCTTTCTCCTCCATGGCCCCCAGAGCCTGCGATGGGGACCCTGACATTGGGGTGAGTCGCTGGCAGACCAAGGCATGCCTCCTCCTGCAGCATCCCCACCCCAGGACAGAAGGGCCTGGGCACGTGTGGCATCACTTTTCAGGCCTGCATTATTCAGAGGAAGCTCTGAGTGCCAGGTCGGCAGCACTGAAAACAGCCCAAGTGCCGCTGAGAAGAGCAGCAATGCCAGCCCCTGGGAAACAAAGGCACCCAGGCCATAGCCACGTCAACTCACCAATGGCCGTGAGGAAGAGCCCAGCCTGGTCGATGGGGGTGATCCCCTCCTCCTCATAATAGTTGACGGTGACCTTGACAGGGAGGGGGCACATTGGGAGGGAGAGAAGAGCAGAGATCACAGATCACAGGCAGGAAGATCTGCAATGACCACCTCCCTCCCTCACACCTCACAGCCTGTCAAGCTGACCCTCTCTAAACATCTGAACCCTCTCCTCCAGGAAGCACTCCTGGGTTGGTGGGCTGTTTCTCTCAGATTATCCAACTAGATAGGGGACTCCCCTTTCTCAGAATGCATCCAGGGTGCCGACCTGCCCCCTGGTGCATTCTGCTGCTTGTGGGGGCCCCACATCTGCCTTGGTGTGTGTCTAGCTGCTGCCAAGCAACGAGGGGGCTTAGGTTGCTCTTACTGGATAACGCTCAGCACCATCACTGACATGGGGCACACAGTGAAGTTCATAATTAGAGAACTTAGGGAAGAGAGAGTCTGGTCTCGGCTCCAGCACTTGGGCAAATCATTTTGCTGCGTGGGCGCTCAGCATTCCGTTTGATACACGATGAGACCAAGGATGTCTGTGGCTGTAACTTCCAATGATTCTAATAGTTCGTCATTCAGCAGCACACAATTTTAACCTGCCATAAAGTCATCATTCTATGATCTAACAACATGCTGTCTAATACCATAGCCACTAGCTGCGGACGTTTATCGAGCACTTGAAATGTAGCAAGTCCGAATTGAGATGTGCTACAGGTGTGAAATGCACAGCAGATTTAGACTTGATGTGAAAAAAGAATGTAAGCTAGCTTGTTAATTTTTTTACATTCATTGATATCATGTTGAAATGATAATATCTTGATGATGGAGTTAAGGAAAAAATATTATCAAAATTAAGTCCCCCTGTTCCTTTTTGCTCTTTTAATGTGGTTGTTAGAAAACATAAAATGACGCGTGTGGCCCACGTGCTGCTTCAATCAATAGCGCTGGTCCAGCCTGTCTCGATGCCAGCACCGTCGGTCCCCAGTGCCCGCGGCCCTCGCAGGGGCGCCTCCCCGGCCACGGTACCTTGTCGCTGCTGGCCTCGGCGCTCGCCTGGCTCATGGTGAGCCGCAGCGTGGTGCTGGGCGACAGAGGCCAGCGCTGCTTGCCGTTGGCGGCCACCTCCTCAGGCTGCCTGTCGCGCACCACCTCCACCTGCACGCGCTCCGAGTGCTTCAGGCTGAAGGTCTGGGCCCCGGCTGGGGCCGCGCTGTAGGGAGAGAGGAGGGCGGTCACGGGGATCCCTGGGCAGGTGGGACAAGGGGCTTCAGGAGAAGACTCCTGGGGGGACGAGGCTGCAAGGACACTCCCAGGCTGCCTGGTCTCCCCAGGGACCCAGCTGTACTGTAATCACCTGGGAGTGAAGAGGGCACTTGTTAAAATTACAGATTCCTTAAGTGGGGGCAGGGATAAATTAGGAATTTGGGATTCACCGCTACACAGTACTATATGTAAAATAAATAAACAACAAGGACTTACTGTATAGCACAGGGAACTATAGTCAATATCTTGTAATAAGCTATAATGGAAAAGAATCTGAAAAAGACTATATATACACATATATGTGTATATATAACTGATATAACTGAATCACTTTGCTGTACACCTGAAACATAGTGAATTGACGGTACTTTAAAAAAAAAATCACTGTATTCTAATTAAAACATCTTTTGGCCTAAAAAAAAAAATTACCAATTCCTTGGGCCAATCTTGTACCCACTGAGTCAGAATGTTCCAGGGTGGGGCCTGAATTCTTAACATGCTTCCTCGTGTTTCTGACAGGCAACCAGCTTGGGAAGCCACCTGATACTGTATGGGTGGGGGTCTGAGGCTCAGACAGAGGAATGAGTTTGCTCCAAAGACAGTGTCAGGCCTAGAACCCTGTCTCCCAACCCCTGTCCAGCGTCTGAGCTGAAGGCCAGGAGACCGGCTGATAGTGAGGAGGCAGGTGTCAAAGCACTGGGTTTGCACAGAGAAGAAGCCTGGAACTCGGGTCTTAAAGGGGCAAGGGTGGGCTGGCTCTCTCACAAAGACCCCTACTTTCTGTCACAGCTTTTACAGCTTGGAATTCTCTCTGAGAGTCATTCCTTGGGGTTCTGGAGTGGTTTTCTATTGAAAGGGGAATAACTTTGGAATTCTTGAAAAGCCATCAAGATTTCAGGGCAGAAAACTAACTGGTTTGAGCTGCTTGCTATGGACTGAATGTTTGAGTCTTCCCAAATTCAGATGTTGAAGCCCTAACTCTCAATCTGATTGTAGTTGAAGATAGGGCTTTAGAAGATAATTAACGTTAAATGAAGTCATGAGAGTAAGGTCCTAATCTGATAGGATTGGTCACCTTGTAAGACGAGGCAGAGAGAGGGGAGGGAGAGAGAGAGAGAGGGAGAGACAGCGGAAGGGCCATGTGAGCCCACAGCCAGAAGGCGGCTGGCTGCAAGCCAGGAAGAGAGTCCTCAGCAGAGCCCAACCGTGCTGGTACCCTGATCTCAGACTTCCAGCCTCCAGAACTCTGAGAAATAAATTTTTGTTCTTAAGCCACCGAGCCTGTGGCATTTTGTTTTGGCAGCTCAAGCAGATTAAGACACTGGCTTAAGGGGAGATAACAGGAAGGACAGGGAGATAGAGGAGGAAGGTGCCCAGGGCTGACAGTTTTGCTAAATCTCCAGCCCCCGGTCTGAAGGTTCCTAAAGGCTGAAAAGGGCTCAGAGGGATTTAGGTGGATTCTCATGGGATTTGGGACTAAGATACAGGTACAAGTGTCTGCCTCAAAGGCACATCTGCTATTTTGAAGGTCTGGTGCTCCTGGGCTCCTGAAGAGTTCTCCACTGTGATCGGGCATCAGAATCATCAGGGGGTGCTGTTTAAATCTTCACTTTTTTGAAGGCTACAGATGTGTGGATCCCATTCCCAGAGAGTTTGGCTGGCAGGCCTGAGGGGCAGCTGAAGCTGTACACAGTGACCAGGGTTGAATGAGAGCTTTAGGCCAGTGGTTCTCAAAGTTCAGCAGCAGCAGCGGTGGCAGCAAAAGCATTACCTGGAGGGCTTGTCAAAACATGGATTGCCTGGCCCCTTCTCAGCATTTCGGAAACTCAGTAGGTCTGGAGTGGGGCCTGAGAGTTTGCATTTCTACCACGTGTCCAGGAACTGCTGGTGCCGCCGGTCCAGGGGCCACACCTTGAGAACCACTGGTCTCGATGTGCAGCAACGCACGCTGGTGCTTAGAGCCCTGGGATGAGACGGCCAAGGCCCTGAGTGTGAGTTTGCAGAGGCCCCCAGGCAGGGTCTCTTCGATCCAGGCCATAGACTGTGGGAGTTACTGGCAAAGACCACTGGTCTCGGGCATTGGCAGGAGAGACCACTGGGCAATGGTCGGGCAGCCTGTGTCTAGGGCTGGGAAAGAAGCTTGTAAAAGAAGCTCCAGAACCACTCTGTTTCTTGTCTGTCCCCTTCTAAACTCCTCAGTCCATCATGGGGACACCGGTTGGCTGTGGTCTGCTGCCCTCCATTCACATCCATCATTAGGAGAGGCACAGAGTCTGGGTAGAAACCCTGGATTGGGAGCACATGTGCAAAAGATATGGGTTCAAGCCCAATTTTGCCGCTGACTTGCCGAGGGGGTCTTGAGTGTGTCCCTCGCACCTTCTGAGTGTCCACTTGCCGACCCATAAGATGCAGGACGACTGCCCATCCCTCCTGTCTCTCATTCTTTGGCGGGGTTGGGGGGGGGGTGCCTGCATTTTGCCTCATGGTGTTACCACTGGGTGTCTGTCCTCCTTTGGATTGTAAGCCCCCAAGAGCAGGGTCTGGTCTCCTCCAGGGCCTAACACAGGACTGGCACATCACACATACTCAGCAAAGAGGGTGGAGCTGAGCAGGACAGAGGTGAACCTTTTAGAAGCTCCAGGCAGCAAATCCCAAAAGGAGGTGTGGGTACCCATGTGAGATGCTTTTAGGTGGCACATGGATGCACAATTTAAAAGAAGACTTATGTATTTATTAAATGTATTATCTTTTATGGCAATTGATAAAGGTTGGGCATTTATGGTAATCATATAAGATCTCCACTTAAAGTTATAACAAAAATAATAGTTGGTTTAAAGAAAAATTTTAAGTTAATGGTACTAGAGGTAGAATATGCTTTTGGTAAAAATTATGGGAGTCTGGGCAGTTGTAGGCTCAGATCTAGGAAACATTCCCCTAATGCAAGTCCTGGGTTTGACCATCAACCTGCTGGGTGGCCTTGGGCAAGGCGTTTGTCCTCTCTCAGCTTCATCAAGTGTAAAATGAGAGAATGGGACCAGGTCAGAGGTGGCTGGAGTCTGGGGAGCACAGAGGGGGCAGGCCTGGACAAAGGGGTAGGAAGGAGGTACTGAAAAGCTGGGGAGCTCTCTGCCAGATCCCCACCCTCCCTTTAAGCAGAGCCACATTATTTCATCTTGTCTTATATAATGGGTTTCTGCAAACAACTTTATTTAGAAAAAAATGCTTTATAAACTCACAGGGCAGGATAATCTTTAGGGCCCCGATTCTGACAGTAGTGAGATATAAGTGATGCTTCCTGCCACCCTCATTCCTCTGAGCCAGTTAGAAACTAGAGGAGGCCGCAGAGGCTCGGGGGTTAACGCCCCATCCACATTGGAGCTCTGGGGCCTCACACCCTCCCACCCCAGCACCAGTCCTGCTCTGAGCTGAGCAAACAGCTATTCTTCCAGCAGCCCTGGCAGAAGCAACAAAGGCATCCATTGTCCCCCATGGCTCCTGCTAGCTGCCTCCCTCCCTCCCCAGGAAGAACCTCTCAGAATTCCCTGCAGAAACCCAGGAGCCAGGGGCTGCGGCCACCTTGATTGTCCCTGGAGGCTGCAGGGAGGGGCCTAGGAAGTTACGGAGGGAAGTAGAGCAGGGATGGTGGTGTCCATGACCTCCTGCTTATGGGAAAGAGGCTAAAGATATGTAGATGGAAGGACAGGCTAGGACCACATCTGCACTGTCCCCCATAGCCCAGTACCCAGGACGTGACCATGCTCAATATATATTTGGGGAATAAATGAATGAATGGACTCACCCTTCTTGGTTTCCCAAACTGTATTACCAGTGTGATTAAAAAAAAAAAGAAATCAGGTTACTTGCCTGCTTGAAAATACTCAATGGCTCTTCAGTGTCTATCAAACAATAAATCCAAACGCTGTAGCCTGGTATTCGCCCAGCGGCATTTAGCCACCGCATCTCAACTGGACTCCTCAGCCTCACTTCCTGCAACTCCTCCCACCCTCTCAACTCCCTGCATGGTTTCATCTCACCATGCATTTTGCATATGCTGTTCCTTCTACCTGCAGTACGTTCCCCTGACTTCTCTGCCTGGCAACTGCCCATCCCTCTTTGACGACTCAGTTGATTTGTCTCCATCCATGTTTATTTCCCCTTGTGGCAGTTTATCTCCTTGAAGGTAGAGACTGGATTTTCTTTTTGTTTCAGCACCTGGCTTAGCACAGACACACGGTAAGTAAATGTTTGCTGCAGGAAGGGCTGGAAGAGGGGACTTGCTTATGTGGTCATTCATTCACTCAACATGTATTTATTGAGCACTTATTATGTGCCAGGCGTATACTAGGTCCTGGGGGTAGAGCAAAAAAGATAATATGTTCCCGGGGTCCATGGAGCAAATGTTCCAGTGGAAGAGAAAGACTTTTGATGGATTACACAATTATGTGATTACAGCTGTGAAAATTGCTCTAAAGGAGAAGTATGGGGTTCCATGAAGCCCTGGCCTGGAGGTCGAGAAAGGATTCCTGGAGGAAGTGGCATGTTTGAGTTGAGGTTTAAATTTTACACTCTAAATGACAGATAAGAATTAGTTAAATCAGTGGTTCTTAAATTCGAGTTGCATTGGCAACACCTGAAGAGCCTGTTAAAATACAGGTTGTCGGGCTACCCCCAGAGTTTCTGATTCAGCAGATGGGGGGGAGGGGTGGGTGGGGCCTGAGAAACTGCATTTCTCTTTTCCCCCTCAACTTTACTGAGGAAAAACTGACAAATAGAAGTGTACGTATTTAAAGTGTATGACAGGATGATTTGATACGATATACAGTGGGAGGAAAGTGCGTTGCTAACAAGCTCCCAGGGGATGCTGCTACTGCCGGTCCGGGGACCAGTGTGAGAACCGCTGAGTTTGGACAAAGTGAAGAGAGGAAGAGGAGCAGGGACTTCCAAGCAGCAAGGACAGCTTGGGTGATGGCCTGAGGTGGAAGTTAGCCCAGCATGTTCAACAAACTGGAAGGAGGTAAATGTGGCTGCACTTTGGGAGCAAAGGGGAGGGAGAGTGGTGGGGGGAGAGGACCCAGATCATGGCCAGGAGCTGGCCATTCTCCTGCGGGCACCGAGGCTTCTGAGCAGGGGAGACGTGATCATTTTTGCACTGCAGACAGATCCACCAGGGTGCAGGGTGGGCAATGGATTCAGGAGTCAACCAAAGGAACACTGAGCAAGACTGGAAAGTAGTGTCAGATGTATTGATAGAAGAGGGATATTCACTGTGCCTGGCCCAGGAGAATTCTGGGTGTTGTGACCTAATATCTGCTCAGCCCCACAAATGCTGTGTGGCCTCTAGGGAGCCAGTCAGCCTCTCTGGTCTTCGCTCAGTCAGTGGGGAGGGTCACCAGCTTGGCCTCGCAGGGCTGGGATGCTCACTCAGCCTGGGACTCGAGGGCAGGACGTGCCTGCTGCTCGCTGGCACCTGGCTCTCCCAGCTTGTCCGCCTGCCCTGGGCCTTGTTAACACTAGCGGGGCTTACTCCACAGTAAGCCCAGCTCCTGGCAGCCTGGGTGTAACACCCTGTCCTTGGGTCTTTGCAGGAATCTGAGGGGGTTTGTGGGTGCCAACCTGGCGTGCAACCCCATGGCGAGCACCCTCCAGGAGCCGCCTGGTGTGGTGGTGGCCGGAGGCCTGGGGCGGGTAGCTGGTCTGGACAGGGATGGGTGAAGACAAAACATGACTTTCGTCTTCAGCCAGCCTTCTTCTGTGCCTGGTAAGCTCAGCAGCCTCTCTCACTAGGCACTGGTGCCTCCAGCTGCTCAAGGTCCCTCTCCTGAGGAAGAAACAATCTTATCTATGGTCACTCCCTCCGCAGACACCTTCAATGACTCCCTCCTGCCTGCAGAAGAAAGTTTAACACCTGAGCCTGGCATTCAAAGCCCCAGTTTAAATGTATCCACCCTCTAGTCTTACACTCCAGGCTACAGAAACTATGCCCTTTCTGCCCCCATGTGTACTGACTTTCTTGCCAGGTACACTTGCTCCTGCATGGCCTGTCCTGCTCACACTGTGAACCCCTGTCCACCCTTCAGCTAGGTTGCCACCTCCTCCAGGAAGTCTTCCCTGATCCTATCAGCCAGGACTCATCTCTCCCTCCCTTTGCTGGTGCTTCAAACAACACTTAACACTTGTTCAACATTTCTCTCCCATGAACGTTATAAACTTTCTGAGGCCATAGTTCATTATTATTTGTTTTAATAATATTATAATAAACCCAGTACTAATTCCTGATAACCACTTACTGAGTATTATGTGCCAGGCACTGTTTCAAGCCCTTGGCCCACGTGACCTCAGTCCATCCTTTCAATAACCCCACGAGGCCTGTATTAATGTCATCCCATTTTACAGATGAGCATGTTGAGGCCCACAGAGGGCAAGCACTTGCTCTGAGTCTCAGGGACAGACTGAGATGGGCAGGGTGTGGGGTAAACTCAAGTGCTCTGAGCTCCGGGCCTGGTTGCTCCCTTCCTGGGAGAGGTTGCTCCCTTCCTGGGAGAGGATCCAGAAGTTACAGTCCTCCTTAAAGGTCCTCCAGGTAGGGACACCTGGCGGGGGAGGGGGACTGTCAGGCCTGGCTCAGGAGAGGATCAAATGAGAAGCCCCCTACTTATTTTGCACATGGGGGTCAGAGGTCCAGAGAAGGGAGACCAAAGGCTGGCTTCCTGCCCTGGGCTCTTGGGTGAGTGACCAGGATAAGCAGGCTTGGGCCAGTCAAAGCCCCAGGCATGGGGTCGGGCCCGGCTGGGCAGGACAGAGCTGCCTCCGAAAACTGGCCTCCCCCAAAGTTGAACAGGTGTGCCTGTCCAGCAGGGGGTGGGCACTGGGGTGAGCCCCTGCCGCTGTGCTCAGGCCCTGTGGGTAGGGAGGGAAGGCTCTCAGGGACCCCAGCCGTGCAGGGGGCTGTGGGCTCGAACCGCAGGGTGCCAGGTGCTCCTTAGGACCCTGCCACTCCCTGGGAGCCAGCCTGACAGCCAGGCCCTGGAGCAGCTCCTGGCAGGGCTTCCTTTTTAGAGTCGAAGGCTCTGGGTGTTGTTCTAATTTATGGGGCCACCTGACCTGGCCTGACTGCCACCTACTGTCATTCTCTCAGGAGCAAGTGCTGCTCTGGCCAAACTCGGCCACATGCCCTTGACCTTCCACCGGCCCATCCAATGGTATCCATCCCTTGAGGCTGGGGGTGGAGAGCCCAGTGACAGGCCAACGATAGGCCAGTCCACATGCATCCCGGGCCACAGCCATCCATCCATTCACCCAGCCAAGGAGCCCTTCAGTGACTTGAGGGCAGGAAGTTCACAGGAACAAGGAAGACAGCGAGCAGGAAGAGGACGTGCCTAAAACACGAGTCCTGGAAGGCGGCCCAGCAGAGCGGTCAAGGGCCTGGTCTCCATACCACCACCATTTACCAGCTGTGTCATCTTGGACAAACATCCCTTACCTCAGTTTCCCCCAAAATAGTACCTAACTCATAAAGTTGTTGTGAGGTTTAAACACATGTAAATTATTAAGTACACGTGAGATGCGTGTGCAAGGTGCCCAGAAGGCTGCCTGGTACAGAATAAGTTAGCTAGTAATAGTAATATTAAGTAAATAATAAGATCTGCAAAGATAAAAACAATAGTCATGAGGTAGGGAGTGACTGGGGCTTTGGGTCGGGCACTACGAAATGGCGGGGAGTCAAGAAAGCTGCTTGGGGGCTTCCCTGGTGGCGCAGTGGTTGAGAATCTGCCTGCTAATGCAGGGGACACGGGTTCGAGCCCTGGTCTGGGAAGATCCCACATGCCGCGGAGCAACTGGGCCCGGGAGCCACAACTACTGAGCCTGCGCGTCTGGAGCCTGTGCTCCGCAACAAGAGAGGCCGTGACAGTGAGAGGCCCGCGCACCGCGATGAAGAGTGGCCCCCGCTTGCCACAACTAGAGAAAGCCCTCGCACAGAAACGAAGACCCAACACAGCCATAAATAAATAAATTAATTAATTAAAAAAAAAAAAAAAAAGAAAGCTGCTTGAGGAGGTCACGTGAGCTGAGACTTGCCAGGCTCGCAGAGGTCTGGGGGACAGTGCTCCAGGCAGAGGGAACAGCGCCTGCAGAGGCCCTGAGGTGGGGATGAGGGGGGTGCATTCAAGGGCCAAGAGCATCCACAAAACCAACGTGGCCGGAGTGGAATGCGCGCAGGGGAGTCAGCAGGTGATGGGGTCAGTGAGGCGGGGCCTGGCACCCTACGGGAAGGCACCAAGTCCTTGTCGCTTCAGACTGGACTGCTGACCCTCCCTGGCCTTTGTCCTAAGGATACCTTCTAAAACACTCAGACCAACCAAGAGACAGAGAGAGGGGGTCTGAGTGAGTTGAGGGAGGGAGATGGGGATGAATTTAGATTCGGCAGGCTCTCCTCCAAGGCAGGATATGTAACTGCGCCGTGCCCTGTTTTTCCAGCATTTTGCTATGCTGACGTCTAGAAACTCCTGCCCTGGTACCCCCTTTCCTATCTTCTGCCAGAGAGTGATGGGCAAGACCCTGCCGGGAGAAATGGCTGGTTAGCCTCTGCCGTAGGGTATCTCAGGGAAAGGGGCACAGGATCACCCCTGCTTCCTACCTCATGGGCTCATCATGAGGTCACATGTAACCAGGAGAAAGCCCTGGAGAGGCAAGAGATAGTTGATACCATCATCTCTGCTCTGAAGCTCCTGCAGACCTCAGGGTATGGGTCCTGACCTCTCTCCACCAGGGAGAAGGGGACACCTGCCCAGTTGAGAACTCTCACGCCCCTGGACAGATGCAAGAACCAGGGAGGGATAGGAGAAGCTGTCTGCACAGCCTAGTCTGTGGGAGAGTCGGGCAGAGTGCGATCACCCCATTAATTTACTCCGAGGCTGCCCCTTCTCCAATCCCTCCAGGCTCTGGGGGTGTCCGGCCGAGGTGAGCGGGGAGCGTGAAACAGACATGGGGGTGCCGCTCACTCAGTGCCCTTTCTCCAACTCCAAGCCAGAATCAGATGGGGACACAGGCCAGCCCCAGTGGAGAAACGGCTGCCAGCTAAAGGGACCATCAGGGGAGATTGTGCGGACAAGGCGTACATGTGCCAGACCTAAGATAAGTACACTTCGGGGTGGTAGAAGGAAACAGCAAGTATCTTTAACAATGATCGCCAAGTAAATCTCTAGAAAAAAAAATCCTACTTCCTTTTTTCTGCGCATCTATTTATAGCTTGCCAGCACTCAGAACGTGGTTGGGTCAGGTCATCATCCCCAAAGGACCAGTTTTGATGGGAGAGGGAGGGTGACCCTTAGGGCCTGCTGAGGAAGGGGCAGGCGAGGCCCCTGCTGTGTGTCCTGAGGGGAAGGAGGGCGTGTGTACATCTCAGGAAAGGTGGCCCAGAGCCCTTGGGAAAAGGGGTGGGTGTTGAGGTCTCTTCACTCGCCTTTGTGACTCAGGAGTGAGGGGTCAAGACACCACTCCCTCACTAACTGGGCCCAGGGTCCACCAGACCTTGTCCCTTGGCGTCTCCTTGGAAATTGGAGACCCTGGGGGCATCACGTGGGGTCTTGGGTCAGGACCTGTGTCTGGGTGGGGAAGGGCTCAGTGGGAAGCGGAGGGTCAGTTGGAAGTGGGTGAAGTCTCCGGGGGCAGTGGGCTCACGGCCTGGGTGGAGGGTGGGAGGGACACATGCTGAGAGGTGCACCCAGTTCAACCTGCTAGTTTTAGGGTCACACAGGCTGGAGTGGAGATTCAGAGCCTGAGTTCTGACCCACACGGAACTACACCTGAGTCCTGTGTGACATCAGGCAAATGGCTTCACCTCTCTGAGCCTCACTTTCCTCATCTACAAAATGGGATGATCCTAGCATAGCCTCCAAGGTCTGTGGAGAGGAAGAGAGGAGATAATGCATTCGGTCTGTGGGTGCTCACTAATATCTCCTGCTATTAATACTGACAGTCGCTCTTACCACTACAGCTATCAGGAGTAACAATGGCCCAGTCTCCTTAGTTTCAGAAGGGGCTTCTGTCCACTAGACCAGTGGTTCTCAACTGGAGGTGACTTGGTCCGCCACAGACTGCTGGCATTGTCACAACTGGGGAGTTGCTACTGGCATCCAGGGGTTAGAAGCCAGGGACGCTGCTAAACATCCTACAATGCACAGGACAGCCCCTGGCGACAAAGAATTATCCAGCCCCCAATGAGGTAGTGCCGAGGTTAAGAAGCTCTGCTCTAGACCTGCGCTGTTCAGCACATACAGTGGCCACCAGCTACCTGTGGCTATCGAGTGCCTGAAATGCAGTTAGCCCGCGTAGAGATGTGCTGTAAATATAAAACACACATTGAATTTCAAACACTTAGCAAGAAAAAGAGGATGTAAACTAGCTCATTAATAATTTCTATATTGATTACATATTGAAATGCTAATATTTGGGATATATTAGGTTAAATAAAATATATATTATTATAACTAATTTTACCTGCTTATTTTAACCTTAAAAATGTGGCTACTAGAAAATTAAAAATTACACGTGGCTCTATTTGTGGCTTGCATTCTATTTCTGCTGGACAGCGCTGGTCTGGACTGTACTGCTTCTCTTGGGGGTGGCGGAGAGTCTTAGGTGAAGTGCAGGTGGGAGGTGAGGGTCGCTGGGGCTGCGGCTGGTTTCTTGAGAAAGGACAAAGGAGATCGTCACACGTCTGCCCCCTGCCAGAGGAAGGATGAGGCCACATCTCCCCTGCTCCCTGCCCCTACGCGGGCTGGGCCTCTCTCTGCCAGGACAGAGGGCGGGCAGGGCGCCTGAGCTTGAACCCCTTCTTTACTCCCCACCCCTCAATGGAGGCACCATGCCAGCCTTTCAGGCTGCACTAAAAGTGCCCCAGTGAACAAACAGGCGGGTATGGTGACAGCTGAGGCTTAGAGACTTGAGTGTCCTGGCTCCCGTCCCACTCCCTGGCAGTGCCTAGTTAGGACTGGGTGGGGGGGGGGGGTGGAGAAGGGAGGGGAGCGCTCCCAGGCCACTGAGGCCTGGACCACACTCCACTTTTGTGTTACGACCTTCAGAAACCACCCCTGAGGTTTACATGTGGACAACTGAAGCCAGGGGCCAATGAGTGGAGAGGGTCCCTGGTCTGCATGGTGACCAGGCCCTTTGCTCTCAGGGAAGACCAGCGCCTGATGAGGAAGAAGCTAGAGACTGGTCAGCAGGGCCGCCAGGGCCACTGGAGGTGACAGAGAGAATGGGCTGGGGAGGATGTGTGGGAAGACACAGGGATGGGGTTTGGGGTGGGGGCGGCCTGAGCGAGGCAGGGCGCTCCAGATGACAGAATGATTTGGGAGCAGTAAGCCACTTTGGCACTTCCAGCTTAGCTCAAGGCACAGAGAGGTTCAGGGGACTTGCCCCAAGGGTATCAGCATTCGGTCCCCACCCCTGGGTCCTGCATGCTCCCTCCTCTCAGCACTGACCCCTCCCACGCTAGCAATGGGGAACATTTCAAATGCTTGGAACAGAGGGCTGCAGGATCCCACCCTGGACTCTCCACCCCTGCATTCACACCAGCCACACCTTCGCAAGGCCTGCCCCATGCATGGTGGGGAGACAGGTCATTGCACTTGGCTGCTTCCTGGGGGCTGGGGGTAGCAGGGGGGCCCTGACTTCAATTCCCCCACCCCAGGTCCTGCTGTCTCAGAAATCCTGCGCCCCACCAGAGTTCGTGGACAGGAGAACAGGGCCAGGGGAAACAGCATCCTGAACAGGAGAGCGCTTCTGACAAAGACTCCACCTCCACACCCTCAGTCTGGGGGAACAAGGTCCCTCCCCGACCCCAGGGTGAAGTCAGGGGAAGGCATCTGGGGACAGGGAGCTCATGGCCAGTGCCTGGCGACAGGCAATCACCAGCAACCCCCACAGGGCGAAACTGGAGACTAGGCAACCCCTAGGGCCAGATGCCGCCCCTGGGCAGCTCCCCTCTGGCCCTGCCCCAGCCCCTGGCAAATCCTGGAGGAAGCTCAGCTGATCTGGGAGGGGAGGGAGGGGCTGGGCTGAGGCGGGTGGTGAGCCAGGAGGGTCTGAGGGCGTAAGGGAGGTGCTGAGGGGAGAGCGGGGAAGGGGAAGAGGAGAGGATGGTGGGGAAGCTGAGCGGGTGCTGAGGTCGTCCTGGGAGAGGGGCTGCAGAGGGGCAGGCGGCGGGAAGACTGGGGTGAAGGGGCTGGCGCCTGGAAAGGAGTAGTGAGGGTGCTGGGGCTGTGCCAGGGTGTCTGGGAGGGTCTCCGGATTCCGGGGAGGCTGACACAAAGTTTAGGGGCTGTCAGGTTTCTGGGCAAGGTTCTTAGGATTTCTGGGCGCGGGGGCGTCGGATGAGAGACGACTCGGGCTGGAGGCAGGCTGTCCGTGTCCCCGAGTCTGGCGAGGGTCTCAGGATTTCTTGGGCCCAGATTTCTGGCCGAGCCCGGAGTCGGAGGGGGTCTTGGGCCGGCGCGGTGGCCCGGCTCACCTGTAGACATCGGTCCAGAGGTGCGTGCCCAGCACGTACACTGCCTCCACGCGGCTCCCGTACTGCAGCCGCACCGTCCGCTCGCGTAGCATCTTCCCCGTAGTGCCCGGCCCCGTGCCCGTCCTCTCTCGTCTGGGTCCGCTTGGAGCACCTGCCGCAGGTGACCCCTCCAGCAATCCACCAGCGCTGCGGCCTCCGCGCTCCGCCTTTATCCTGCCGCCGGTGGGCGGAGCGGCCCGTCGGCCTCCTCTCGCAGTGGGCTGTGGGCCCGTCCGTCAAGCGTGGCCGCGCCCTCCACAGCTCTTCCTGTGGGGGCCCCACCCCCAGGCCCCCCAGCCCTCCCCCTCCCCCCACCCCAGGCCCCCCCAGCCCCACCACCCATGGTCTGGGTGATGTCAGCAGTTGCCAATTTCCTCCTTTCATTGGCTGATTTGCTCATTCTTTCATTCAACATACTTTCAGTGGGCCCCCAGCTGGCCGGCGCCAGGACACAGGGCCAGCCACCCCTCCGGGCGCCCCCCGGCCCTGCGGGGCAGATAATGCAAATGTGGAGCTGTCATAGGGGCGGGGACAGGAGGCGGTGGCCCAGAGCGAGTGGATGTGTTAAACCAGCCCAGGGTCCCGGACCTGAGCCTTCTTAAAGGAGGGGTTTGCAAACTAAGGGGAACGGAGGAGAGGGAGCTTCGTGACCAACCTGGGAAGCCAGATGCAGCCTGCCCCCTCTCCCCCTTCGCCCCCCAACAATCAGATCAGTATTACAGAGGGGAAGTGGGGAGAGGGGTGGGAGTGGGGAACTCAACAGCCTGCAGGGCCAGAATGCCAAGCCAAGGCACTGGTGGGTGGGCGATGGGAGCCTTGGCATGGCTTCCTCAGCGAGGAATGGTTGCCGGTGGAAGTGAAGGAGGCCATCTGGCTGCCCTGGATGGAGGTGCCCCTGGCCAGGGTCCATGAAGACCCCTGCTGGGGCTGCTGAGAGCGCTGGAGAGAAGGGGATTGATCTGACCACTGTTGGTAGACTGAAATATTGATGTTCCAGTGGAGGGATAGTGAGGGGCACCGTTCTGGCCTGGGCCGCTGGGCAAAGGAGGGTGCCCCTGCAGAGGTCAGTTTGTGTCTTGTGGAGGCTGAGGTTCAGGATGACACCCAGTGGGGGCCTGAAGCAGCCCCCACCGAATCCCAGACCCTTCCAGCTCTGAAGCCAAGCCAGGGCCTGTTCAGGTAATTCACATAAGACTGAGTGGTCCTTGGTAGAAGGGGCAGGAACTGAGGTGTTCCTGAGAGGGCAGAGGTTCTAAGAAGGAAGTGGCAGGCTGGAGGGGATGTGTTTTTGGGAAGGGGGTAGGTCTGCTAGGGGGATGGGAACCCTGGGACGGGGTGCATCTGAATAAGAGGGTCGGGGCTCACAAGAGCTCAGGGCTGAGACACAACCAGACTCCTGACCCCAGCGGCCTCCTCGAGGCGGCCCAAATTAGGAGATGGCCAAGACCCCAGCTGTTCCTGGGTAGCCGGGACCTAGGAGGAATGTGGGTAGGGAAGGAGGAAGGCCTGAATCAGGCTAGGGGGGGCATCTGTCCTCAAGGTGCACAGACCCAGGGAGACGCTGGTAGCTTTTGATAGGCTCCCGCGGCCGCTGAGTGCACCGTCCAATCAGGAGGCAGGGTGACCACCTGCCAAAGAGGTAAAAAACGTGTGCAGCTCAGAGCTGACTTTGAGGCCCCCGAGGTGAGCTCTTGTCCCAGCATCCCTCTACCAGAATTACTTTTGAGCCCCTACTATGCGGCAGATACAGGGTGTATGCCAGGGTCCCCACCTTCCTGGACATCATAGAACACAGCACCCTCATTTTACCCACTGGGGCCCAGGGTTGGGGGAGAAGCACCGCACCCCGACCCGGGCCTGGGCAGGTCATCCCAGGAGCAGGGGAGTGATAACATCAGGCAGAGGTGGTGATTGCCAGGAGAGAGCGAATAACAGTGGGCCCTTAATGCGTTCTTTCTGCATGCCAGGTGCTGTTCCAGCGGCACTTTTCATGCATTGGAATTAGATCATTATACCCTCCCAATAACCCCACCACTTTACAGATGAAGAAAGCGAGCCGCAAAAAGGTTCAAGAATTGGTCCTCGGTCTGGTCTCATAGCGCCTAAGAGCGACAGAGCCAGGATAGGAACTTGCAGGGGTGTGGTGGGAGGGTTGGGGGTGGACGGCAGGGGCAAAGCAGGTAAGAGCAGGGAAGGAATGTTGTCTCTTAATTGGCAGAAGAGGAATCCCAAATTCTAATCCCAGCCCCGCCTTTGTGTAACCTTGGACAATTCACCCAGCCTGCCATTAGGAGCCTCATTTTCCTCATCTGTGAATGAAGTGATCTCTCCGCCCAGGATGTAAGGATGACATAACATGAGACAATGTACGGAAAACACTAGCACAGTCTCTGGCACAGGCAAGCACTCAAGAAATGAAACTCCCTCTTCTTAAAAAAAAAAATCCCACCCAGGCCCGGCTGACACATGCTCAGGGCTCCTGTCCCTGGCTCGGGGACTGCAGTGTTGGGTCACAGCGCCTGGTTGGTGGGATGGGAGCCTCCGGGTGCCCAAGGATTTAAAATAGCTGAAGTGGTCACAGCTGTTGGTGGATTCAGGGCCGGAGGTCTCAGCCATCACGGCTGCTCCTCTGGGGCCCGGAAGAGCCACGAGGCATCTCATTGTACCTTTTGGGGAAGGCCAGCAAAGGGCAGGCTTATCTCGGTCCAGTTCTGACACCGACCTGCGCCTCACAGCCCCAACTCAGTCTGGCTCCTACCAAGCAAGTGGCTGGAGAAGCTGGGCTGGGAGAAGCTCGTCTGAGCTGTCTCTCGCTGTGCTAGGCCTTGGGGGGACCGGGGAGATGACCCAGATAATTCTCAGGCCTGCCTTGTCCTTAAGTTCACTGATGGCATCATACATGCAAGAATTTAAAAAGAAAGAAATACACAGGTAATACCTGATCATTTTTTTTTTTTTTTGGCCTCTCCGCTCGGCTTGTGAGATCTTATTTCCCCAACCAGGGATTGAACCTGTGCCCCCTGCAGTGGAAGGGCAAAGTCTTAACCACTGGACTGCCAGAGAATTCCCCTACCTGATCATTTTGGAAAAATAATTTTAGAAAAGGTCACCCATGGCCCCAGGGCTAGAGAGGAACATTGTGAACACTTTGGCATATGATCTCACAGGGCCCACGCAGAGGCAGTCTGTTGCTGCTGTGGGTGACTGCGCTTACTGAGCCCTTAGGCTGGGCCAAGAGCTGCTCCAAGGGCTTCACACCTCTTAGCTCATTTAATCCTCCCAATAATCCTAAGAGCTGGGAGCTATTATTATCCCCAATTTGCACAGAGGCATCGACCAGCCTGGCGGTGAAGAGCATGCATGACCTTTGGACTTGGCAAACCTGAGGTCAAGTCCAGCTCAGCCCCTCAGTAGCTTGGGGACCTCTCTGGGCCTCGGTTTCTACCTCTGTACAGGAGATACTAGCAATACCCAGCCCACAGGGTTGTAAGGAATAACCAGCTGATACACAGCAAAATGCTTAGTGCATTAGGACTACAGACTCAAGTCCTAGTAGATGGTAATTATTTTCTATGCCTGTATATAGTTGACTTTTTGTAAAAATAGGCTTCTGACTGTACATGCTATTTGATATCACACTTTAAAAGCCTCTGCAATGTGTCACAAGCAAACATTCATACCCCTTCATGTTGTCCAGAACTTCAGAGTCTGCAAATCAAAGCAAGGTTCTAATTAGCCGAGGAGACTCAGAGAGGGACAGGGATGGTGGAAGGTCCTCCAGCCAGATAGCAAATGAAGGAACCCAGGGCACGGAGTGGACATTATTCAGTGAACCACTGTGTGCCAGGCTGTACCGGGTACCAGGTGGTCTGAGATGTGAAAACAGGCAGCCACACAGTACAGCTGTGGCCTCGAGGGAGTCGGGGGGGCAGGAGCAGGGGGGTGCCCTGTGATCACCTTTAGGCCCTCCCCGAAGCCACCCAAGCAGATGGCTGTGTCTAAGATCCTCAAATACAGAAGCTCTGGAGGGGCCACTGAGCCAGGGCCCTGGGGGCCCACAGGAGGGGAAGCAGGGCTGCCATACAGAATAAGGGGATGGAGCTGGGTGTCCAAGGTGAGACCAGGAGGGTGGGCTGGACGTAGGGAGGGGAAGATGAAAGAGTGTTCCTGACAGAGGGAAGTACACATGCAAGGCCTGGTGAGTTCCATCTGGCCAGGGCCGGGGATGGGGAGAGTCTGGCCTGGCCATGGCCATGTCACACAATGCCTTATTATATAAGTCATGAAGAGGACTTTTGGCTTTATCTTAAGGTCACAGGAAAGCCTAGGAAGGACCTTGAAACATGGCAATGACATGATGCGTGCTTTAGGAAAATGACTCAGGCTGCCATAGGGAGCCGAATTCGACACGTTCTGGTTGGAGGTCAGAGTGGTGAGGTGATGGGGGCCTGGACCATCACAGGAAAGCCTAGGAAGGACCTTGAAACATGGCAATGACACAATGCGTGCTTTAGGCAAATCACTCTGGCTGCCATGTGGAGCTGAATTCGACAGGAGTTTTGACAGGAGGCCAGAGTGGTAAGGTGATGGGGCCTGGGTCATCATCCCCAAGGCAGCTACTCTGTGCCTAGGGACCTCCTCTCCCCCCAACTCTGCCCTCAAGGGCAGCTCCCCATACCCTGGGCCTTTCCTTGGTCCCTCACATCCCCTTTCCCCCAGCAAAGCCCACTCTCTCATCCCACTCCTCTGGAAGGGTTCCCTGGCCAGCCAGTGAAGGATGGGCTCTGGTATGGGGCATTAATTCTGCTCCTGTTCCTGCCCTTGGTCCTGCCAGATATTCCACTTAGGAGGAGGGCAGAGCTGGGGTGTTACATTGTTATATTTATGCAGTGACTGGAGCCAGGCGGTTATTCAGCCGCTAGTACCATAGGTATTCAGAGTGAGGGACGTTTGTCCTGCTCTATACTCACCCTTCAAATCCTTCCGGGGCTACTGTCACCTACAGAAATTTATTTTAAGGAACTGCTTCATGCCATTGTTCGGGTTGGCAATTCTGAAGTTTGCAGAGTAGGCCAGCAGGCTGGCTGGAATTTGGGAAGAGTTGGTGCTGCAGTCTTGAGTCTGAAATTTGCAGGCCGGAAACTCAGGCAGGGTTTCTATGATGTATTCTTTTTTTTTTTTTTTTAAATTAATTAATTAATTTTGGCTGTGTTGGGTCTTCGTTTCTGTGTGAGGGCTTTCTCTAGTTGCGGCAAGTGGGGGCTACTCTTCATCGCCGCGCGCGGGCCTCTCACTATCGCGGCCTCTCTTGTTGCGGAGCACAGGCTCCAGACGCGCAGGCTCAGTAGTTGTGGCGCACGGGCTTAGTTGCTCCACGGCATGTGGGATCTTCCCAGACCAGGGCTCGAACCCGTGTTCCCTGCATTGGCAGGCGGATTCTCAACCACTGCGCCACCAGGGAAGCCCTATGATGTATTCTTGAGGCAGAATTTCTTCTCCTTCTGGAAACCTCAGTCTTTGCTCTTGAGACCCATCCACACTATGGGGGGGGAGGATGACTTGCTTTACACAAAGTCTGTTGATTTATTTTATTTTATTTTATATTTTATTTTTTTGGCCATGCCAGGCGGCCTGTGGGATCTTAGTTCCCCAACCAGGGATTGAACCCAGGCCCTCAGCAGTGAAAGCTCTGTGTCCTAACCACTGGACCACTGGGGAATTCCCAAAGTCTATTAATTTAAATGTTAATAACATCTAAATAAAAAATACCTTCATAGCAACACCTAGTCTGGTGTCTGACTAAAACAACTGGGGAGCCAGAGCCAAGCCAAGTTGACACTTAAAAGTAGCCTTCATGGTGCCAAAAAGTGGGCTAATGCTCTGATGCACGAGGTCACTATTTATGGAGCACTGACTTCTTACCAAGCATTCTTTTTTTTCTTATTGAAGTATATTTGATTTACAATGTTGTGCTAATTTCTGCTGTACAGCAAAGTGATTCAGTTATACATATATATACATTCTTTTTAAAATTCTTTTCCATTATGGTTTATCACAGGATACTGAATATAGTTCCCTGTGCTATACAGTAGGACCTTGTTGTTTACCCATTCCATATATAATTGTTTACATCTGCTAACCCCAGCCTCCCACTCCATCCCCCAACCCCTCCCCCTTGGCAACCACCAGTCTGTTCCCTATGTCTGTGAGTTTGTTTCTGTTTCATAGATAGGTTCATTTGTGTTATATTTTAGATTCCACATACAAGTGATATCATATGGTATTTGTCTTTCTCTTTCTGACTTACTTCACTTCGTATGATAATCTCTAGTTGCATCCACGTTGCCACAAATGGCATTATTTCGTCCATTTTCATGGCTGAGTAATATTCCATTGTATATAGGTACCACATCTTCTTTATCCATTCATCTGTCAGTGGACATTTAGGTTGTTTCCACGTCCTGGCTATTGTGAACAGTGCTGCTATGAACATAGGTGTGCATGTATCTTTTTGAATTATGGTTTTGTCTGAGTATATGCCCAGGAGTGGGATTGCTGGATCATATGGTAATTCTATTTTTAGTTTTCTGAGTACCCTCCATACTGTTTTCCATAGTGGCTACACCAACTTACATTCCCACTAACAATGTAGGAGGGTTCCCTTTTCTCCACACCCTCTCCAGCATTTGTTACTTGTAGACTTTTTAATGACGGCCATTCTGACTTGAGCATCTTTTTCATGTGCCTATGCTTGCCAGATATTCTTGCTACAACCCCAGAGGCACCCTCACTTTACATTTCAAAGGGTAAATTGACCTGCCCATCGTCCTATGTAGTCACTGAGATTCAAACCCAGCTCAGTGGGAGGGCAGAACTTGGATTCTTAATCCCTCCACGCCCCTAAAGCAGAGCTACGAATGTGGACCCTGAAGAAGATGTGATGGGTCAAACCTCTGAAGAGCTGCCATGGGGCCAGAGTAAGCTGACCGGTCTGTGTAGACCTGTGCTGTCCAACATGGTAGGTAGTTGTTGCCACCTGGGGCTACTGAGCGCTTGAAATGTGGCTAGTCCAAATTTAGATGCACTGGAAGTATAAAATACACAGATTTCGAAGACTTAGTGTGCAAAAAAATAAAAAAGGTAATTAAAAATATATTGACTACATATTGAAATGATAATATGCTGGATGTATTGAGTTACATAAAAATATTATTCAAATTAATTTCACCTATTTCTTTTCATTAAAAAAATGTGACTACTAGAAAATTGAAAACTACATGTGAAATGTGCACTTGTGGCTTGTATTATATTTCTATTGGCAGTGCTGGTCCAGACTCTTCTAAACTGTTAGGCAGGAACTGTGGCCCCCTTGTTTGTGATCATCCCTCCTAGGTTGAGCCTTGGTGCCTGGGCATAGTACATACATATTTGGTGGAGAGAGTGGAATTGCTCTGGAGTTCCCAGAGGGCATCAGTGAGGTCTGTGACAAGAAGATACAGAAGAGAAAATGTGGTGGAGGATGGAAGAGGTGGTGACCACAAGGTGGCGCCAGATCCTCATTTTAGAAGCAGGGAAGAGGGAGGTTTTTCTCACCTGAGAAAAGGTACCAGCCAGCGTGAATCTGAGAGATCAAGGATGCCTCCTGTCTCTGTCCAACCTCACTCAGCTCCTTCCTTTAGCTTTTTGGGACCCTCTCCCCCACAGGCATTTGGGGTCAGGGTTCAGGGACTCTGTGTGAGGTCCAGTCCCTTAAAGTAGGGCCCCCTCCCTGGACAGAGGGACAACTGAGGCCCAGAGAAGGGAGAGTGAGGCCTGAAGAGGGGCAGTGACCTACCCAAGCCTATTGGTAGCAGAGCCAGGTCCTTTGAGCCTCATCCTTTATGGCTGTCCTGTTGCCTTAATGCCTTGGTCCCTTGAGCCTGGGTTGTTGATTCACTCTAATAAGCTTAATAAATAATCACTGAGTATGTGCCAGGCATTGGGCTGGGCAGGAGAAGGTGTGTGATCTATAAGACATGTGTGTACACACACACACACACACACATACCCTTTTATAAGAATGCTTCTTAGGCATTTATAACTATTTGGACATAGGTGCTATAATTATTCTTGTTACACCCCACGAGATGGTTAAATTCTCCATCTCTAGAAGAAGTCCTCTTAGATTTAAACCCCAGCTCTGACACTTGCTGGCTTTTGAGACCTTGGACAAGTCATTTTACTTGAGTCTTGGTTTTCTCATCTGTGTAATGGGGTAACCATGACCCCTACTTCCCAGGTTGTCATAAGATTAAATGAGATAATATATATAAAGGGCCAGGCACTTAGAATGTGCTTGATTCATCTTGCCTGTGGTTTTAATGGTCATCAGTCAAGGTCTCTGCTGACCAGTGCTACAGCAAAGGCATTAGCTAAGTACCATGAAGGGAATGCACTGACAGCTCAGTGAGCGTTCCCCGGGAAGAAGATCCTGTGGCAGGAATTCAGTGAAAGTTGTTTGTTTGAGAGGCAGTGCCAGGAAACACCAGTAAGGGAGCGAGGAATTACGGCAGTAAAGGTTAGGGAATAAAACGATTTGCCTTGGTGGGCAACTGCTGCTTGTGGACCACTAACTCAGTTATCCCAGTGAGGGGCGAGAGAGCTGGGGTGTTCATCCTCCATCCTCCAACTGTATCGTGGGTGGAGGACTGTGCCTGGTTGGGGGCTGGGGTAATTCCCCAGCACTCCTGGTTTGTTGTCTGCTCAAAGAGAATGCCTTCAGGCAGAGATACAGGTGCTGTTGGAAGTCTGGCTGGTATGCACAGCCTCTGCTTCAAGAGAGAAGGGAGAAGTTAATTCAAGTTGAGGAAAGAAGGGAAGGCTTCATGGAAGAGGTGGCCTTTGAACTCACCTTTGAAGGTTGGGTAGGAGTTTGACAAGCAGAGATGGGGGAAGGGTATTCCTGGCAGGAGGCAGAGCACAGCCAAGGAAAGGAAATGTGGAGGAGCAGGGTAAATTGTGGGGGGATATTTTGGGGGCAAAGCCAGGAAAACAGTCCCGGGATAAGCCGTGGAGGCCTCAAGTGCCAGGCCAGAGAGCATTCTGGCTGGATTCCTTGGGCAGTAGGGAGCCATGGAAAGTAGGATCTCTCTCTGCTGCAGGTGAGGGTAGGTGGGAGGGACTTCTGAGAGCAGGTGGGAGGCTGTACTCCAAGTGACAAGTGATGAGGGCCCAGATGGGACAGTGGAACTGACCTTAGGGGCAAACTGGAGGTTGAAAAACTTTCCGGGGTGGGTCCTAGAAATCTTGGAATTTGGAGGCCTTTCTGTCCCTCTGCTGGGTAGAAACCTCAGGTGAGCTCCTTTCTGAGTGGCTGTCAATGGCTGTGCCATATGCCCAGCTTCCAGCAGGGGTCACCAATGACACAAGGAACCCTCAGCCTCAGCGCTCAAAGAAGGAAGAAAGAAGGGGCTCGTTCTGTTAGTTAATTAGACGGATTCCATTCTTTAGGGGGAAGTTTGCGATGACACAGCCAGGAGAACCCTGGAGTTGGGCAGCGTGGATTTGAATCCTAGTGCTGCTTTACCTTTCTGTGTCTTCACCTTTCCATGTTGCAGCCTGTAAAATGCAGATGATTCAAAGTATCTTCTTCACATGATTGTTAAAACGATGAAATGAGATAAAGCACATAAAGCCCCTGGTACAGCAGCAGTAGGTGCTGCTGTTACTGGTGGGCAGGGTCTGCATACAGCATTACCTGTGAGGGCTGAAGCCAAGAGGCTGGCTGTCTGTAGAAGGTGACATGAGCAGTCCAGAGACCCTGGGCCTCGCCAGAGAGTGGCCAGTCCGTCTGGACAGTCTGGCGACCCCTGCGAGGACCTCAGATCACTGGGAAAGTGGGAACAGGTGACCTGATTTTAATTTCCACAGCTATTGTTACATGAGTGTCAACGTGGGTTTTTGGTGTCCTTGAGGGTGGCTTTTCTGAGTAGAAAAAAGTATTCAGACTCTCCTTTGGTTTTCAAAAATTGTTAATTTATGATGTTCAATTTATTATATTTATAAATTCAACAATCTCACTTTAGTCTTTGAGTTAGCTTAAAAATCTTCTTTTATGAATATAGCAACTTTTAAAATAATTTTAAGGGGGCATTGGATGAATTTTTTTTAATAATCTTGGTTAATTAAACAGGCTTAAACATCTTAAACTACATTCATAAATTTAATATATTCAGTTTCTTTTTAAAATACTTCACTTGCTTTAATGACAAAACTCTCTCAAGCACTTAAAAAGATCTTAGAAATCTAATAATTACGTTTATAAATATGGTGAATTTAAATTCTTATAACTATTTTAATACTGTTGACAAATTTAGTAAGATTTTGACTTAAAAATCACAAGCCTAAATCAATCAATGATTTGTTTATGCATTTTAAATTAGAAACTTAAGGCTGATCTGTTAGTCCCTTAGAGCACATTCTTTTAAATATTACAAATACTTAAAATTCCAAACATGCACCCATTATTTTTTTTAACACAAACATGTAACTACTATATGTTTGATTCTCTTAAATTTTTTTTTTACTCAATTGTTTTCATGCTTAAGAGTTGTGGGCTCACTAAGTCAAGGATTTTAGCACCTCAAGCAAATTTTGGGGTTGACTTCCCAAGCCATTTTGGGGTAATCATCTCCTCTAAGATTCTCTAATGTTCACAGAAACCTCAGGCTTAGACTTAGGATTTTGCCCATGACCTTGATGGGACATGAGTCCCACTTACCATCACTTGAACAGGATTTCCCATCATCTAAAAAGGGAGTGGTTATGTAGCCTGGCTCTGTGAGTTCAGTTTACATATTCCCCATTTCTCAAGTCAGATTTGAGGCTCAGTGTCTGGGTTTGGGCTTGGGTTTAACTGATGGATTTACTGCTTGATTCTATTCTGAACTCTGTTCAAAGGCTTCCTTTTGGGGCCACCCTGTTACAGGTGTCTAAATGACACCCAACTGAATCTCTCTGCTTTTGCCTGGCTCCTCAGGACAATTCTAAGTGATAGTGATAATGATTCTAGTGATAATGAGTCTAATCTTAGAAGCCAGGATGCAGCTGAAGAAATTGGAAGTGGGTGGGGTCTTCCTCCTTATTCAGGTCCATTCCCCCCCCACATCATCCTGGCTAAAGTAGACCCCGCCCCCATCACTCTCTATCACAAAAATCACCCTAGCTTAGTTTCCTCAGATTGTTTGTTACCAGCTGAAAATACTTTATGTAGGCAAAAAAAACACAGGACACCAAGTTAAATCTGAATTTCAGATAAACAATGGATAATTATCCCAGGTTCCAAGTATTGCTTGGGACATGGAAAATTATTTGTTGTTTATCCAAAATTCAAATTTAACTGGGTATCCTGTAGTTTATCTGGCAGCCCTACTTATTTGTGTTGATAATTGCCTGTCCTGAACCCTCTCCCTGTGAGCCTGGAGGGGTCATTCCCTCTGTCTTGTTCACTGCTGTGCTGCTGGTCCCAGAACAGGATCCAACTCATGGTAGGTGCTGAATGAATGAATGAATGAATGAGTGAATGAATGCAGGAGCTGAGAGAGGTATCATAACTGAGCAGAACCCTGCCATGTCCCCTGCCTCTTTTTCGTGGAAAAGCTTTAGCCTCCTAGGCCTTCCCTGAGTCCAAAGAGCAAATTTAATCAGAGAAATGAAAAACCACAGAAGCAAAGGAAAACAGTCAAGCAAGGCAAAATAATAGTTTAACCATAAAACAAAGCAAGGATCTTTAGTTCCTCCTTATGGGCTATAGATAATATTCTAAGCCACGTCCTTTGAGCTGTTTTGCAGATACTGAAACCCCCACCAGGTGGAAGAGGTTAATTGTATGCTGACCACTTAGACCCCAGGCTGGCTGGAACTAGAAGGTTGATGACGCTGACTCCCGATTATGTGACCACCAAACAATCAGAAGAATGTCCATGAGCTGATTGTGACCCTGCAACTCTCTCCCTCACCCTGTCTTTAAAACCCCTTCCCTGAAATCCACTGGGGAGTTCGGGTCTTTTTTAGCATTAGCTGCCTGTACTCCTTGCTTGGCACCTGCAATAAACACTGCCCTTTCCACTGCAACCAGTGTCCGTAGATTGGCTTTACTGCAAATGGGCGAGGGAACCCAAGTTTGGTTTGGTAACAGTATCAAACAGTTCAGGCTGGCCGGGTGGGGCGAGCCAGGACCAAGTGGAGGGCGAGTGCTGCAGGGGGGCAGGCTTGACTTTTCCCAACAGGAGTTCCACACCTCAGGGTGTGACTGAGGGGCCCTGACATTCCATCTGCTCCACCATCGCGAGGCTGGGAGATGGTACCTAGAGCAGGGCCGAGTGCATCCCGCACCCTGAGGAGGAGCTCAGTCACCCTCTAGTCCCACTCTGGGTGTGGCCTCTGTGTGCCCGAGAGAGAAGACAGGGGTCACACATGTGGCCTGCAGGAGTGTCCTCTCTCCTGGGGCCAGGTGGGTGACCCTCCTGCCCTCACAAGCCATGGGCTCTAAGGTGGAGCCCTGAGGTCCCCGTGGGGCTGAGACACATGGCTCCGGGCCGGGGTGGTCAGGCCTGGATTAAGAGGGGCCTGTGAGGGGTCGAAGCCTCGGCCTCTGCCCCCATTAACCAGGCTCCACGTGCACAGATAAGCTGATGCTCACAGGCCAGCCCAGATGCACACGTGTGTGCATACACACACACACACGCACACACACACACACGATCTCTCTTCACTCCCACACCGAGGTCTCACACATGAGCTGATCCTGCTTCAGTCCCATGAACCCTGTAAATAATAGCTCCCAGAAGCCTCCTATGCCCCTCCCTGTGCTATCCCCGTGCCCCTCCCTGGGACCAGCACCCCTCTTGGAGGGCATGTCTCATCCTGAGCAGCAAGGAGGGGTGGGGAGCCTGCCCCCTCCCTGGCAGTGAGCTCCTGGCGTTCAGGGACCTCTAATTCCTCTCTGTCCCCAGTGCCTGGCACAGGGCTTGGAAACACTCAGGAACCAGTTAATGAGGGTGAGATCAGAGACCTTGTCCCCACATAGCAGCCAGATTAATTACTGAGCACCCGCTTCATGCCAGGCACCACGTTAAGCTCTTGACAGGTATGAACTCACCGAGTGTTCTCACTGTGATGGATGCTTCTCTTACCCTCACATCCCTGAGGGGGAAACTGAGGCACAGAGAGCTTAAGTGATGTCCGTGGTGAATTTACCTGAGCCCTGTGAGCCTGCCAAACGGTGAAGGTTGAGAAATGCCGCCACCCTTGTGTTTCAGGAAATGGTTTACTGTGCAGGGCCCCGCCTCGCCCGTATGACTTAGTAAGACGCACGACGCTCCCCCGGCTTCCCCGTGACAAGGCCAGACACAGACCCTCCGAACTCTTATTCTTTGCCCAATAAATGAACTGCTCGTTCTCACTGATCAATCGGAGCAAAATGCTTGTTAACCAAACTTAAGCTTCTTTCCTTCATCCAGGCCCCTGAACTGTAGCCCCCTGGAGGCAGCCGACAGCCCCACTCCAACCCCCAGAACAGGGTAGAACATTCTCTGACCTACCTTCCCATCACCCACCCTTTCATCCCACTTTCCCACTCCTGATCCTTCTAGCCTTGTTTACTCCTCTCTGTAAAAGAAAACCTCTTTCTGCCCAGTTCTTGAGATGCTTGCAGAATTTACACTCAGAGCATTCTCCCTGGTGCCATAGCTCCCTGCCACCCCTATCGCAATAGTGCCTTCCCTGCGATCATCCTCTTGAATAAATTCTCTCCTTGCTCAGTCTGGATTTCTTGGGTTTTATTGGACATAACTTATCCAAGGTCACACAGCTAGCAAGTGGCACAGTCGGGGCTCAGACCCAGGCCTTCTGTTCCAGAAGCTCTGCTAACATGCCTGTTGCGGCCCTCTACACCCTACACACCTCCACGACTGCACGCAAACACAGGTGCAACATGCGTAAGGAAGGCGCATCTCCAGAAACGCAGGCTCGCACCTGGGCTCATGCCCCCACCACCAGTGCCCCCATCCTCAAGGCAAGGCTCACCCTCACACAGGTGTGCACGTCCCACCCCTCCCCCCCACAACCCACGTGCACATGCGCACACCCTCACTCGCTCTCCCAGCCTGCCAGGCACAGCAGGCTCACCTTCCTGGTGCCTGGAAAGGAAGCTGAGTCTGAAGAAAAGCTTGTGGCCGGCTCTGACCATGACCCCACTCTCCCTTCGTCCCTCCTCTGCCTGCCGGGATCTCCTGATCCCCCCACCCCCGTGCTCTCCCAAGGTGTCAGACAGGCTGCAGTGGTCACTTGTCCCTCAGTGGGTTGTGATTCAGGCCCCTGGGGGGAGGGAGCCGGAGTGGGTGGTTAATGGCATGTGGGCTCCAGCCCCCAGGATCCAGCCGGCAGTGTGGAAAGAAGGCCTGGCTAGAGCCGCATAGACTCAGGCATTGCTCCCTATCCCACCCCCTCCAGAGAGGAGTAGGGTTTGAATTTTCGCTCTGCTGCCTGCCAGCTGGGTGGCCTTGGACTAGTTATTTAACCTCTCTGAGCCTCAGTGTTTTCATCTGTTGCATGAGGACAATTAAAAAGACAAGCTACTGTTTATTGAGCACGTACTATGTGCCAGACATTGGGCCAACGACGTTAAATGGATTAATTAATTTAATCCTCCCAGCAATCTGCCAGTGTAGATTTTAGTTTGAATCATGTGAAATTGCCATTTTCATGGGTCAAAAATAGTCAAGTGTTGACAAATTATTTAGTTTAGCCTCTTATCATTATCCCTGTGTTACAGATGAGGAAACAGACTCAGAGAGGCTGTGACCTGCTCAGTGTCACACAGCCATGAAGTAGCAGAGCAGGGATTTGGACCCAGGTCCCCCTGGCTCTCCTGCCACACTTTCAATCTCAATGCTGGGCCTTGGTGAGGACCAAACCAAACCACGTCAAGTGTTCAGCACAGCACCAGGCACACAGTACGTGCTCAATAAATGCACTCTTCCTTTCCCTGCTACCTAGGGTGAGTCCTCTCAGAGCTAAAACCTTAACCCCCTACCAGGCTAGATGACTGACTCCCCCATTTCTCCCCCAGCCCCTCCCTCTGACCTGTCATCCATTCCAATGCTGGGGTGAAGTCACACACTGGCCTCACCCCACACTTGACCCTCATTCTCCACCATCATCTAAATGGGTCCGGGCAAAGGCAATCCGCCCTCTTGCAGGGAGTCTTCCTGGAAGGGCACCTCCCTGCCAGGTGCACACCCCGCTTCTTCCTGGGCTCAGGTTCAACACCATGTTCAATTAGTTCTGCAAGTGCCCACGGAGGCCATGTGTCTGGAGCACTTAGCAAGGGCCCTGGAGCCAGAGCACCCCCTGAGCTCCTCAGATAACGTTACGTGTCCAGCACGGGATCAGTGTTCCCCGTGTTCTCTAATTTCACTCCTACAACAACCCTTTGGTTGGGGGGGTACTTTTATTCTTCCCATCTTGCAGATGGGAGACTGAGGCTCTGAGAATTAAAGTGACTTGTAGTCTTGAGGTGAACCTGAGGATAGAGGAGGGCTGTGACCTCTGCCCAGGGGAATGAAGGGGCACATCCTGGTGGAGGTGACGTTTAGAGAGACCCTTGAGTGGCTAGACTGTCAACAGGGAGAGGTAGGGAGGTGAGAAAAGAGGGGAAGGGCAAGCTGGGCCGAGGATACCACGTGATCAAGGCTTGGACGTTTTAATGTTTTTTATTTTTAACAATTTAGCACCCTCAGATTCCCTAATGCTAACATTTTACTGGTCTAAGGTCATATATTTCTTCCATTCTAAGCTTTTATTAACCCAAGAGTTTAGAAACTTGGAGGTTCTATAATTCAGGGGTCCCCAAGCCCTGGGCCGCAGACAGCTACTGGTCCACAGCCTGTTAGGAACTGGGCCACACAGCAGGAGGTGAGCGGCAGGTGAGCGAGTGAAGCTTCATCTGCCACTCCCTATGGCTCCCAATCACTTGCATTACTGTTTGAACCATCCTCCCCTCCCCTGTTCCCGTCCGTGGAAAAATTGTCTTCCACGAAACTGGTCCCTGGTGCCAAAAAGTTGGGGACCGCTGCTATAATTCACACATGCTGATGAGCCTTTGTGTCTCAGATCCTGTAATCTGCAGATTCTATGATTAATTTCAGGAAGATGCTGAGCATGTGGGTGGGGAAGGCAGGGACAAATCTGGTTCATAAGCATCACTCCCCCCACCTCCTGACCCCGCCTTCCTCAAGTGTCAACTTCCCCAGGGCTGGGTACGGAAGAGGAATCAGGAAATACTTACAGAATGATTGATGTTTGGGCAAGAAAGGACAGGGCTGGCTTGGGGGTGTGGATGGGGGCCGGGGATGGTTCTTGGCCAGGTACAGGGCTCGTGTTGGAACAGTTAAGAGGAAAGGGTCAAGTGTATTTGTTGGAAGCCCACGTAAAGCTGGAGATAAAAGGGTGAGCATCTGAGCCTGTGTTTGAAATGGGAACCACGCCAACATTGGCATGCAATGGAGTCAGACTTGCAGTCCAGCCCCAAGGCTGCTGTGAAGCCAGGATAAACCAAAATGGGGGTCGGCCAATCTCTTTTGTATAGATGGCCAGATGGTAAATATTTTAGGCGCTGTGGACCAAGACACATTGTATTCTTTTAGCACAGATATACTGTCACTGTGTAATAAGCACAATGCTTTGCCATCTAATTAGATAAAAAAGTAATACACACTCCACTGCACCTTAAAAGTGCACCATTTGCCCATCAATGGATGAAGGGATTAAAAAATGTGACACATACATACAATGGAATATTATTCAGCCTTAAAAGGAAGGGGAGGGCTTCCCTGGTGGCGCAGTGGTTGAGAATCTGCCTGTCAATGCAGGGGACACGGGTTCGAGCCCTGGTCCGGGAAGATCCCACATGCCGCGGAGCGATTAGGCCTGTGAGCCACAATTGCTGAGCCTGCGCGTCTGGAGCCTGTGCTCTGCAACGGGAGAGGCCACGACAGTGAGAGGCCCGCGCACCGCGATGAAGAGTGGCCCCCAGTTGCCGCAACTAGAGAAAGCCCTCGCACAGAAACGAAGACCCGACACAGCTATAAATAAATAAATAAATAAATAAATAAAATTAAAAAAAAAAAAAAAGGAAGGGGATTCTGACTTGCTACAACAGGGATGGATCTTTTTTATTATTATTAATTTTTTAATAGATCTTTATTGGAGTATAATTGCTTCACAATATTGTGTTACTTTCTGTTGTACACCAAAGTGAATCAGCCATATGCATACATATGTCCCCATATCCCCTCTCTCTTGAGCCTCCCTCCCATCCTCCCTATCCCACCCCTCTAGGTCATCGCAAAGCACCGAGCTGATCTCCCTGTGCTATGCCGCTGCTTCCCACTAGCTATCTATTTTCCATTCGGTAGTGTATATATGTCCATGCCACTCTCTCACTTCGCCCCAGCTTCCCCCTCCCTGCTCCGTGTCCTCAAGTCCATTCTCTATGTCTATGTCTTTATTCCTGCCCTGCAACTAGGTTCATCAGTACCTTTTATTTTTATTTTTTATTTTTAGATTCCACATATATGTGTTAGCATATGGTATTTGTTTTTCTCTTTCTGACTTACTTCACTCTGTATGACAGACTCTAGGTCCATCCACCTCACTACAAATGACTCAATTTCATTTCTTTTTATTGCTGAGTAATATTCCATTGTATATATGTGCCACATCTTTATCCATTCATCTGTCGATGGACACTTAGGTCGCTTCCATGTCCAGGCTATTGTAAATAGGGCTGCAATGAACATTGTGGTACATGACTCTTTTTGAATTATGGTTTCCTCAGGGTATATGCCCAGTAGTGGGATTGCTGGGTCATATGGTAGTTCTATTTTTAGTTTTTTAAGGAACCTCCATACTGTTCTCCATAGTGGCTATATCAGTTTACATTCCCACCAACAGTGCAAGAGGGTTCCCTTTTCACCACACCCTTTCCAGCATTTATTGTTTCTAGATTGTTTGATAATGGCCATTCTGACCGGTGTGAGTTGATACCTCATTGTAGTTTTGATTTGCATTTCTCTAATAATTAGTGATGTTGAACAGCTTTTCATGTGCCTCTTGGCCATCTGTATGTCTTCTTTGGTGAAATGTCTATTTAGGTCTTCCGCCCATGTTTTAATTGAATTGTTTGTTTTTTGATGTTGAGCTCCATGAGCTGTTTGTATATTTTGGAGATTAATTCTTTGTCCGTTGTTTCATTTGCAAATATTTTCTCCCATTCTGAGGGTTGTCGTTTGATCTTGTTTATGGTTTCCTTTGCTGTGCAAAAGCTTTGAAGTTTAATTAGGTCCCATTTGTTTATTTTTGTTTTTATTTCCATTACTCTAGGAGGTGGGTCAAAAAAGATCTTGCTGTGGTTTATGTCAGAGTGTTTTTCCTATGTTTTTCTCTAAGAGTTTTATAGTGTCTTGTCTTACATTTAGGTCTTTAATCCATTTGGAGTTTATTTTTGTGTATGGTGTTACATAGTGTTCTAATTTCATTCTTTTACATGTAGCTGTCCAGTTTTCCCAGCACCACTTATTGAAGAGGCTGTCTTTTCTCCATTGTATGTTCTTGCCTCCTTTGTCATAGATTAGTTGACCATATGTACGTGGGTTTATCTCTGGGCTTTCTATCCTGTACCATTGATCTATATTTCTGTTTTTGTGCCAGTACCATACTGTCTTTTTTTTTTTTTTTTAACCACTGTCTTCTCAGCAGATGCCAGAAAATAATAAAATATTAAGGATAAGCTACTTCTGGAAGACAATGTGTGATTCTTTTCAAAAATTAAACTGTGGATTAAATGCTTTTTTTTGTTTTTTTGGGTTTCTTTGAATTTTTGAATTTTATTTAATTTATTTTTTTATACAGCAGGTTCTTATTAGTCATCAATTTTATACACATCAGTGTATACATGTCAATCCCAATCGCCCAATTCGTCCCACCCCCACGCCCACCCCCCCTGCCACTTTCCCCCCTTGGTGTCCATACGTTTGTTCTCTACATCTGTGTCTCAGTTTCATACTGTCTTGATTAGTGTAGCTTTGTAGTATAATTAGAAGTCGGGGAGCCTGATTCCTCCTGCTTCGTTTTTCTTTCTCAAGATTGCTTTGGCTATTCGGGGTCTTTTGTGTTTCCATACGAATTGTAAAATTTTTTGTTCTAATTCTGTGAAGAATGTCATTGGTAATTTGACAGGGATTGCATTGACTCTGTAGATTGCTTTGCGTAGTATAGTCATTTTCACAATATTGATTCTTCCAATCCAAGAACATGGTATATTTCTCCATCTGTTTATGTCATCTCTGATTTCTTTCATCAGTGTTTTATAGTTTTCTGAGTACAAGTCTTTTGCCTCCTTAGGTAGGTTTATTCCTAGGTATTTTATTCTTTTTGTTGCGATGGTAAATAGGATTGTTTCCTTAATTTCTCTTTCTGATTTTTTGTTGTCAGTGTATAGGAATGCCAGAGATTTCTGTTCATTAATTTTGTATCCTGCAACCTTAACCAAAATCATTGCTTAGTTCTAGTAGTTTTCAGGTGGCATCTTTAGGATTTTCTATGTATAGTATCATGTCATCCACAAACAGTGACAGTTTTACTTCTTCTTTTCCAATTTGTATTCCTTTTACTTCTTTTTCTTCTCTGATTGCCGTGGCTAGGACTTCCAAAACTATGTTGAATAAGAGTGGCGAGAGTGGACATCCTGTCTTGTTCCTGATCTTAGAGGAAATGCTTTCAGGTTTTCACCATTGATTATGATGTTTGCTGTGGGTTTGTCATATATGGCCTTTATTATGTTGACATAGTGGATGGGTCTTTGACACATTAAACTAAATGAAAGAAGCCAGTCACAAAAAGTACTTAGACAAATTCATAGAGACAGAAAGTAGAATGGTGGTTGCTGGGGGCTGGGGGGTTGGGGGTGGGGAGTTATTGTTTCATGGGTGCAGAGTTTCAGTTCTGCAAGATGAAGAGTTCTGGAGATGGATGGGGGTGACGGCTGCACAGTGGTGTGAACTTAGTTGATGCCACTGAACTGCACACTTAACGATGGTTACGATGGTAAATTTTATGTTTTGTGTATTTTACCACAATAAAAAAGTGCAACATTCAATGTCCACTTTTCTTGTTTTGACATGATGGATGTGCACTGGTCATAAAAACACAAAAGGCTGCCCTACGGTGATATGCATGCTGTCAGCTGTGCCACTAAGTTGTCGAGCTCTGGGCCGCCAGGCAAAGTGATGAGAGGATGACTCTGTGGCGTAACTACTCAACTCCGTATCGCAGGGTGAAAGCTCCGTGGACAGAATGTAACGAACGGGTGTGGTTGTGGTCCAGTGAAACTTTATTTATGGACATGAAAACTGAGTTTCATTTAATTTTTTTTTTAAATTAAGGTTTTATTTATTTATTATTTATTTATTTTTTTTGGCCGCGTTGGGTCTTCATTGCTGCTCACAGGCTTTCTCTAGTTGCAGCAAGCGGGGGCTACTCTTCCTTGCGGTGCGTGGCCTTCTCATTGCAGTGGCTTCTCTCGTTGTGGAGCAGGGGCTCTAGGCGCACGGGCTTCAGTAGTTGCGGCACTCGGGCTCAATAGTTGTGGCTTGCAGGCTCTAGGGCACAGGCTCAGTAGTTGTGGCACATGGGCTTAGTTGCTCTGCGGCATGTGGGATCTTCCTGGACCAGGGCTCGAACCCGTGTCCCCTGCATTGGCCGGTGGATTCTTAACCACTGCGCCACCAGGGAAGTTGAGTTTATTTAAATTTCACGTGTCATGGAATATTCTTCTTTTGATCCCCTGTCCCTGCAACCAGTTAAAAATGTTAAAACCATTCTTAGCTCATGGGTTGTAGAAAAATGATCAGTGGGCCAGGTTTGGCCTGTGAGCTGTAGCTTGCCAAGCCCTGGGAACATCAGACAAACCCAAACTAAGGAACATTCTATGAAAAAAATTGCCTAGATTCTTCAAAAATGTCAGTGTCATGAAGCACAAAGAAAGTCTGAGAAACTGCTCCAGATTAAGGGACACCAAAAACATATGATGACTGGATGTGATACATGACCTTGAGTTTTCTTTAGCTGAAATGGATGTTATTTTGACATTGGTGAAATCCCAATGAGATCCATGGGTTAGAGTGTTGTATCAATGCTAATTTCCTGATTTTGATAACTATTGTGGTTATGGAAGAGAATTCCATACTTACAGGAAATAGATACTTAAGTATTTATGGTAAAAGGACATCATGCCTGCAACTTACTACTAAATGGTTTGGGAAAATAAACAAATATTAATATATAAACTATAAACAAATATATAGTGTATAAATATATATAAACTATAAATAAATAGGAGAGAGAGAACACTAATGTAGTAAGATGTTACTATTTGGGGACTGTGGTTGATCTAGATGCAGGGCATCTGCAAATTCTTTGTTTTATTCTTGCAACTTTTCTGTAAATCTGAAATTATGTCAAAAAAAATTTTAGGACAAAGCAGAGGATTGAGCATTCTCTTCTATTTTATGTATCTACAGATAGCTATTGAGAAACTCCTTCCAAAAGAGATACCATTTATCTTTCTCACCAACAGTGAATGAAAGCGCCTTTTTCCCCCGTATCTATACTAATACCTAACCTTTTGAATCTTTGACATTGTGATAAATTAAAAATATATCTCATTTGTTTTATTGGTCATTTCTTTTATTATAGTTGGGGTTGAGCACATTTTTCTTTGTGTACTGGCTATCTATATTTTTTTCTTTTGTGTAACTAGGAAGCGAAGGGGGCCTGGGACCCTGGGCCCTTTTAACATTTGGAGGAGGAACAGAGGAGTTGAGGAGAGCTGAGACAGTGTGGGATTATTGTGGATGCCAAGGAAAGAACGTGCTTCAAGAGGGAGGGAGGCCAACCTTGTCCGAGGCTGCTGAGAGGGCCAGTAAGATGAGGACAGAGTGGTGACCAGTGGGTTTGGTGGCATGGGGGCAATCTTAGTGGTGTGTTGGATGGACGCCCAATTATAGTGGGTGGAGGGGAGAATGGGAGATGATGTTTTGAAGAGACAGAATGTACCAACTATTTCAAGAATGTTGCTATGAAGGGGAGCAGAGAAATGGGGTGGGAGCTGGAGGGGGAGGTGAGATCAAGGGAGGGTGACACTTTCTGTGTTTGCTTATGGGGATGATTCAGAAAAGAAAGAGAAACTGGTGATGCAGGAGACAGGAGAGACAACAGGAGGAATGAAGTGTTTCAGAAGAAGAGAGGGGGGACTTCCCTGGTGGCCTAGTGGTTAGGATTCCGGGCTTTCACTGCCGTGGCCTGGGTTCAATCCCTGGTCAGGGAACTGATTCTGCAAGCTGCGTGGCACGGCCAAAGAAAAAAGAGAGGGGACATTACCTTCTCAGGTGACCTCCCCCAGCCCCTGGTGTCAATTCCATCTAGACCCCAGTGGCTACCAATTGCAGGCTCTCTCTTTTCATCCTAACTGCCCCTCGAACCCCAGCTGCATCCATATACCTGCCTGATCAGTATCTCTCCATGGATGGTCAATGGGCACTCCAGCCTACCCTGGCCAAAAAAGAACTTAACTATTCTGAGCCTCAGTTTTCCTCATCTGTAAATTGGGGATGATAACCAAATTCATAGGGTGTTTGCGAGGATTATATGAGAGAATCTATGTAGAGCAACGTTCCCAACCAGGAGTGATTTTACCCCAGGGGATCATTAGGCAATGTCTGGAGACATTTTTGGTTGTCTAACTGAGTGTGTGCGTGTGTGTGTGTGTGTGTGTGCATGTGCGCTACTGGCATTTAGTGGGCACAGGCCAGGGATGTTGCTAAACATCCTACAGTGTTCAAGACAGCCCCACGACAAAGAATTATCTGGCCTCAAACCCCTGATGTAAAGCGTGCCAGGCACAGAGGAAAAGCTCAACAAATGTTAGCTAATACTATTATTTCAAAACCTCTGGGGACTTCCCTGGCCATCCAGTGGTTAAGACTGTGCGCTTCCACTGCAGGGGTTTGATCCCTGGTCGGGGAACTAAGATCCAAACTTCTGTCCAAACCAGCTCCTGCCACCCGCCCCCTGCCCCGCCTTCCGCCATTTTTCCCATCCAAGAAAAATACCACCACCTACCCCAGGCAAAGTATATACAGTATCCTTGATTCCTCTTTCCCCCTCATCCCCAAATCCAGTCCGTTATCAGCAAATCCTGTCAATTTCTCCCCAAAACATCCTGAATCATTACCACCCTCACCTCCAGACGTTCACCTGACTCCAAGTCCTCATCACTTCTCCCCTGGACTGACGTGGGTGCCTCCTAACGGTGCTCCCTGCTTCCCCTCTGGCCCCACTTTTGTCAACTTCCCACACAGCCGCTAAAGTGATTAAAAAAAAAAAAAAAGCAACCAGATCATGTCCTTCTCCTGCTTCTGATGGTTTCCCACCTCCGTCATATCTGAACTCTCCCTCCAGCTTACTGAGCCCTGCACACGTGACCCCTCCTGTACTCTACATTTCCCTCTTTGCCCACTTCTCTCTGGCCAGACGGGCCTTCTTTTGGCGTCCTGAACATTGAACTCATTCCTACTTAGAGACCTTGTACTACCTCACTGGTCCCTCCTCTGGAGTGTTTTTGTCATTCAGATCTCAGCACTTTCTTTTTTTTTAAACCATTAAAAAAAATTGATGTATAGTTAATTTACAATGTTGTGTTAGTGTCAGGTATACAGCAAGGTGATTCAGTTATACATACGTATATACATACATATATATGTATATATGTATACATATATATTCTTTTTCAGATTATTTTCCATTATAGTTTATTACAAGATATTGAACATGGTTCCCTGTGCTATACAGTAGGTCCTTGTTATTTATCTATTTTATATATAGTAATGTGTATATGTTAATCCCAAACTCCTAATTTATCTCTCCCCCCACCCTGCTGTCCCCTTTGGTAACCATAAGTAGTTTGTTTTCTATGTCTGTAAGTCTATTTCTGTTTTTTTTTTTTTTTTTTGGCCATGCTGCACAGCATGTGGGATCTTAGTCCCCCGACCAGGGATCAAATCCGTGCCCTCTGCAGTGGAAGCACGAAGTCCTAACCACTGGACAGCCAGGGAATTCCCAGTCTATTTCTGTTTTGTAAATAAGTTCATTTATATCATTTTTTTAAGATTCCACATATAAATGATATCACATGATATGTCTTTCTCTGTCTGACTTCACTTAATATGATAATCTCTAGGTCCAACCATGTTGCTGCAAATGGCATTATTTCATTCTTTTTTATGGCTGAGTAGTAGTCCATTGTGTATATGTACCACATCTTCTTTATCCATTCATTTGTTGATGGAAGCAAACTTTTGTTGCTTCTATGTCTTGGCTATTGTAAATAGTTCAGCACCTTCTTTTTTTTTTTTTTTTTAAACTTAGACTACTTTTATTTTTTAAAATATAAAGGCATCACTTAAATTGTTATTACCTTTTACTACAAATAACATTTCTTTCCAAAAATATTTCTTTCTTTATAAAAGTAGAAAATGATGAAAAACACTATGTTCTTGGGTTTGTATTATTAAGGTCAAGTCATCTATCAATAAAGGAATAATTCTAGTCTAGCAAAGTCAGGTTTAACAAACTTCGTATAAGCAATTATTTTCCACTGGCTGTTACTCTAAAAGCCAGAGGCTAGTTTATTATTAAAAAGTGTTTCCTAGATGAAGTACACTTTCAGCATAGCAAATTTTCCAAAGTAATATAAAAAGACAAAAACTTTCAAATAATAAAACAATTTCAAGGCAAAGGCAATAACTTTCTGATAAAATATTAACCATGTAATACTGAACACATTCAAACTATTAACAGTTCTGAACTACTATAAAAAGTGACCAGATAGAAAACCAAGAAAAATATAGTATAGTACACAAATTTTGTCAGACAATTGTCTGCGCTCCAAGTATTCAGCACCTTCTTGAGAGATCTTTCCTGACCATCCCAACTAGAGTAGCTCCGTCGCCTTCATCATATCACCGTATTTTTTTTTTTTTAACCAAAGCTTAAAAAAAATGTTTTTATTTGGCCGCGCCACGCGGCATGTAGGATCTTAGTTCCCGACCAGAGATCAAACCCGTGCCTCCTGCAGTGGAAGAGCAGAGTCTTAACCACTGGACCTCCAGGGAAGTCCCCATAACACCGTATTTTACTTTGCTACATAGTACTTATCACTGCCTGCTGTATGAGATATATACGTTTATTTGTACCTTATTGCCTGTCTCCTTCTCACTAGGTTATTCCATGAGAGCAGGGACCTTGTCTTGTTCACTATGCACCTCCAATGTCTTGAACAGTGCTTGGCATGCAGTAGTTGCTCAATGAATAATTGTTGAATTGATTTGAAATCGTGAGGCTTGCCTGTTTGTGACTTTTATCTATTTTTCTACTGAGTTATTATTTTTATCTATTTGTAACAGCTTTTTGCTTATTAAGGATATTAGCACTTTGTTTTTTGATTTCTTGAAAGGCATTTGCTGGAACAAATGGTGCAAACTTTTGACTATGGTAGCATGTGTATGTAGCTCTTACCACTTGGATTAACTGCTCCAGCCTCAGAATATAAACAGTGAAAAGACATGAATGAACACTCAGGGTTGGTCAACTCTTATGCAGCATTAAAGGGAGGGAACACTTCCCCTCCTTGGAATGTTGGGGAACTTGGACACCCAGATCCTTGCCCTGATTTAGCTAGTGGCATGAGCAGGTGACTTTTTGACATGCCTCTCTGCCTGAGCTGAGTCACTTGCAAATTGGGGATAATGATACTTGACCCTGGCTCATCAGCTTGGGGTATTTTAAACTTTTCAGGTGGTAGGGTTTGGGGTTGGATCAACAGGTCCACAAATATTTAGTGAGTTCACACTCTGTGCCAAGGCCCTGGTGGAATAAGACATAGTTCTGCCTTCAAGGAGTTTGCAGTTCAGAGAGAGAGATAGACAAGTGTGCAAATCACTACAAGGGTCAGCAGAAATGATAAGTGTGTGCACAGGGCACAGACATCATACCCAAGAAGAAGTGGGTGACTGCTTAGAGGGAGGGCAAGGAAGGCTTCCCAAAGGAGAGGATATGTGAATAGAGTTTCAAGGAATAAATAAGAGTTCCTCAGGCAGACAAGGGGGCAGAGCAATCAGAGTAGAGGGAACTGCATGTGTAAAGGCTTGGAGGTATGCAACAACATGATGGATATGGAAAAGCTACAATTCTGTGGGATTCCTCCCTGGCTCCTACTTCCTACTTCTTTCCTTTCGCAACTTTGGTCTGAGCCAATGTGGTCTTGGGGGGCAGGTGGACGATGTATGATTGCAGGAGTGCTAAGCCTCCATGGGGAGGGTTGGGAAGCAGCCCTGCTAGGAGGTGCTGCGTTGGGGGTCAGGTCTTTAGGGGGCTTGCTAAGTCTCCTTCCTCTCACCACCAGGAAAGAGGCAGAAGCAGGCTGCCCTGTGGCTCTCTGGCTTGGCCCAGCGGTCTTACCCATCATGATGGAGGATCCTTTCCAGGAGCAGACAAATCACAGGGCTGGGGGCTCTGGGAGAATTGGAAGATATTGGCTGAACTGGCAGAGCTGGGCAGAACCTGAGCTGCCTTAGTCGTGGGAAGGCAAAATATTTCATCTTCTCTGGCACTTCTATCCTTGGTGTTTGGTGGCTGTTGGGAGTTACGTAGCTGAGGCTGAGATGTGTTTCAGCAGGAAAGCACACTGGGATCAATTAGCAATGTCTGCCATGAGAGCTGGAAGGGAGAGAAGTGGCCTGTGTGCTATGTATGTTGCCATCTCTGACTCAGTCATATGTTCTCATTTTACACATGGGGAGACTGAGGAGCAGAGAGTGGAAGTGTCTTATTTGTTGTTCTATCTCCAATCCCAGGACAGTATCTGTCACACAACATTAGGAAAGATCTGTGGAATTGACTTGTATGAGACTAATAGTCCAGTTCTCCTGAGTTCCAGTTTCATGTTCTCTCTGCTATAACTGGACAAGTGGCTGTTTGCTGTACAAACTCTTGCATGTTTCCTGGGATATTTTCCATCAAGGACCAGCCTCCAGAGGAGGCTGGGGAATCAGAGTGGTGCTTCCCCTTGGCAGCGGTGGGCTGACCAGGGCAGAGAGGCTGGGAACAGACTCAGGTACCAGGCTGCAGAAGAGCTGACTTTGCCCTTTTCAAAAAGATCAATTCAAAAATCTTAAATAACCCAGCAGAGCCACAGAACTTCAAGTCTGAAAGCTCTCAACAGACTTTTAATTCAATTCAGTTGGAAAAAAAGCACAGACTTGGGTTTAAATCTCAGTTCTACAGTATGGAGGTTCCTTAAAAAACTAAAAATAGAATTACCATATGACCCAGCAATCCCACTACTGGGCATATACCCAGAGAAAACCATAATTCAAAAAGACACATTCACCCCAATGTTCATTGCAGCACTATTTACAATAGCCAGGTCATGAAAGCAACCTAAATGCCCATCGACAGACGAATGGATAAAGAAGATGTGGTACATATATACAATGGAATGTTACTCAGCCATAAAAAGGAACGAAATTGGGTCATTTGTAGAGACGTGGATGGACCTAGAGACTGTCATACAGATTGAAGCAAATCAGAAAGAGAAAAACAAATGTATATATATATATTTTTTTATAAATTTATTTATTTTTAATTTATTTTTATTTTTGGCTGCATTGGGTCTTCGTTGCTGCATGCGGGCTTTCTTTAGTTGCAGCAAGCGGGGGCTACTCTTCATTGCGGTGCGCAGGCTTCTCATTGTGGTTTCTTGTCTTGTTTCAGAGCACGGGCTCCAGGCGTGTAGGCTCAGTAGTTTTTGCACACGGGCTTAGCTGTCCCGCGGCATGTGGGATCTTCCAGGACCAGGGCTTGAGCCTGTGTTCCCTGCATTGGCAGGCATGGCAGGTTCTTAACTACTGCGCCACCAGGGACGTCCCCAAATATCGTATATTAACGCATATATGTGGAATCTAGAAAAACGGTGCAGATGAACCGGTTTGCAAGCCAGAAATAGAGACACAGATATAGATAACAAATGTATGGACACCAAGGGGGGAACGCAGGGTTGGGGGGAGGTGGTGGTGGTGGGATGAACTGGGAGATTGGGATTGACATATATACACTAATATGTGTAAAACAGATAACTAATAAGAACCTGCTGCATAAAAAAATTTTTTTTTCAGTTCTCTTTCCAGCTACGTGATCTTGGGCAAGTGACCTAATATCTCTGATTCCAACTAGTTTCCTCATCTGTAAAACAAGGATAATATAATCTCCAGCTAAAAGGATTAAATGAAATATGCAAGCAAATTGCCAGCCCAGGGCTTGATACTGGAAATATGAGTTTACATTTTACAAAGTGAAAGTAAAAGAAAAGAAAAATGGGCAAATTCTGGTTCCAAAGACAGTAGTGTTGGTATTTCTAGCAAATATTCGTATAAAATAGGCACATTTTACTGGTCTATTCTGCACTTTCCAGAATATTCCACCCCCTCACTTCTCCCACTAAGTCTTCAGCCACAGTCTTGTCTTTTCCCCCTGTTCACTGTGGAATTCTGGAATGACCCCAAAGGCCCAGGTTCACTCAACACTTACTATGTGCCAGGGTCTGACCTAAGCACTAAGCCACTAGTTTAGTCTAGACGGGAACAGGCGATGACAGTCGGGTGACCAGAATTCCACAGAGAGTCCAGCTCTGCTGACCCTGGGTAAGTTCCTTCCTGTTGGGTCTCAGTTTTCCCATCTGTGACACGGGGATGTCGGCCTGGACCAGAAGAGCTGCCGGAGCCCTTCCTCTGGCCCTCCGTGGTGATGCTGGGGGCCCCGGGCTGGGGAGGGGTGAACCGCGTGGCGTGAGCGGGGCGAGGGAGGCGCGCCCGGCCAAGCCCCGACCCATGACGGCCCGACCCTGCCCGGGAGTGAGCCCGCAGCAAGGGTTTAGTGCCATTCCGCCCGGCATTAGGGCAGGCGGCGAGCTCATTAGTGACTAAGCCCGGGTTCGCAGCTGGAGCCAGCGCCCCGGGCTTCCCAACTCCAGAGGACAAAAGTCGGGGGTGGGGGTTGGGGGTGGGGCCCGCTCCTCCAATCACAGGGCTCGTCTCACCGCCATCCGGATGCTGAAGAAACGCCGGAGCCTATTGGCTGGTGACAGCCGCAAATCCCTTTGGCAAACTGGGCACCCCTACCTCACCAGGACTCGCTGGGGCTGGCTCGGGGCTTGTGGCTGGCCCTCCACAAAGCCGCCGGGGCCATGCCTTGCTCCACGGAAATCTGCGCTTCCCAAAGCGAGGTCTTGCGGCCCCAAAAGGAGTCCCTCTTCGTCGGTGGTTTCAGGCATCCTTCGTCCCAGGCATCCTTCTGTTTCACGTCGACCTGGTGTGTTGGTGTGATCAAGGGCCCTGGGTTCAAATCCCACCTTTGCTGTTTGCCGGCTCTATGGCTTTGACAAATTGAGCTCTCTAAGCCCCCACTTTCCTTAAAGGACCGTAGCAAAACTCATTATTAATAATAACAACAATAGTGAATACTTATCCTAATCTCGGCAATATGGAGTCTGGAAGCTCCAGGTATGGTCTGTGGAGCTTGTTAGAAATAGGGCGGCTGGACCTCCGGCCAGACCTGCTGAGCCAGACCGCGTTTTAACAAGATCCCCATGAGACTCCCGCGCAGGCTGAAGTCTGGGGAGCGCTGGAGTGCCGGGACCTGCCCGCAGACCCCGTCTGCCCCCTACCAGCTGGGAAGGTTACTCTGGGGCGCAGTTTCCTTGTCTATAAAATGGGGATAATAATAGCGTGCTTTCCAGAGCTGTTGTGAGGATTAAACAACCTAAACATTCAAAAACTGAAAAGCGCCTGGGACAGACTAAAGACCCCATAAACGACAGGCAAGCACGAGGGGTTCCCACATCCCACCTTTGCTGCCTCTCCAACTGCAGGCTGCTGTCTGCTCTCCTTTCCCAGAAAGCAGCTCTGGCCCTCGCCCCAACCCTCTGGGCTGGGAATCCTGGTCTTCCTCTTTCCCTAAGGCCAAGCCCCCCCAGCAGGGAAAGGACGTACGTCCTCCAGTTTTCTACCAGGGTTTGCTTGGGCCTTACCCACAGTAGGTCATTAGTAAGCGCTTGTCAGGTCTGACTGGGCTGACCCTGCTATTATTTCTTTCTCTCTGTGTGTGTGTGTGTGTGTGTGTGTGTGTGTGTGTGTGTGTGTGTGTGCGGGGGAGGTACTTAAAGGGAATTTAATGATAACCTTTATTAAACACTTACATGTTTCTAATCCTTGCTAAATACGTGATTATTCATGTAACACTCAATAAACAGCTCTATGAGTGAGCTAGGCACTCTTATTGTCCTCATTTTTATGATGAGGAAAATGAGGAGGCTCAGAGACAAAGTCATTGGTTCGAGTTCTCACAGCTGGTAGGTGGCCAACCTGGGATTTGGTTTTATCTTTCTGCCCCACTGTGTGGCCCCGTTTCTTCTTTATTAAGTCTCTGGGGACAATGGTCAGTGAAAGAACAGGGGAGAAGGGAGTCTAACCTGGATCTGGGTTGAGGTGGGGCGTTAGAGGTTCTCCTTTGCTTGCTCCCTGGAGAAAGTGTCAGCCATGGGCTGGATAGAAGGAGGGAGGGACTGAGACTGTGGGAGCCGTTTCCCTCCCACAACATTCAGGATGCAACTGGCATCTGGGCCAGGACCTGGGCCCTGCCCCTGTTTCTTCTGGCCCCTCCCAAGATTCTCCCTTAATCTGTACTGCTCTGGCTTTGCCAGGTGAGGCAGCTCAAGATCCAAGGTCCAAAAGTGTAGGGGCGGTGCCTCGCTGATGTGGGGGACAGATTTCCCAGGGATGGGCCACTTGGGTGAAGAGGTGAGACCCCTGCGTAGGTCTGGATTTGAACCCTGGGCTTTGGGATTTCAGGGCTGAGCTCTCAACCTCCAGTTCTCCCAGGATTCCATGGAGGTCGGTGCTGTTACCTATTTCCCAAATGAGCAAACTGAGGCTCAGTGTCTGTATTAGTTTCCTATGGCTGCTGTAACAAATTACCACAAACTCAGTGGCTGAACAATACAAATTTATCATCGTGGAGTTCTGGAGGTCAGAATTCCAACATGAGTCTCGCTGGGCTAAATTCAAAGTGTCGACAGAGCTGCATTCCTTTCTGGAGGCCCTAGGGGAGAGTCTTTACCTGCCTTGTCCAGCATCTCGAGGCCACCCACTTGCGCTGGCTCACAGCCTCCTTCCTCCAGCTTCAGAGTCAACGGTGCTGTGTTTTTCTGACCCTTCTGTAGTCACGTCTCCCTCTGATCACAGCCAGGAAAAGTTCTCCACTTTTAAGGACTCATGTAGTTAGATTGGGCCCACCTAGATAATCCAGGATAACCTCCTGATTATCCTAATCTCAGAATCCTTCACTTTAATCACATCTGCAAAGTAGCTTTCACCATCTTCACAGGTTCTGGGGATTAGGATGTGGACATGTTTGAAGGGACATTATTTTGCCTCTCACCGAGGGGTGACGTGAGCTACCCAAAGTCACACATCCTGGAAGCAGCAGGCCCAGGACTTGAACCCAAACCCCGAGTCCCAAATCCCAGTGACCTCTCTCAACGTGTTCTTCTGCCATTCTGGTTCTAACTTCTATTGACTGGGTGAGGTTTGTTTGAAGGTTTCAGGGAACTTCTAAATTAATAAATCATTTGAGAAACTAAGATGTCTCAGTAGGTAATTGCTCAGTAGATAAGATTAGTGGAGGACAGAAATGGAAAGATGGGATGGAGAAGTGGGACTGCCTAAGTGTCACTGCTGCCCATGGAAAGTTGATCTTTCTACCAAGGCTGCCTGAGAGACAGGAACTTGTTTGTGAGAGCTGTGGCTCCTTTCAGATGGAGCTGGGGAGACTGGCCTGGCTCTGGCCAGTGTCCTCTGCTGTGGGCTCTTAAGCTCTGCCTCCGTGCTTATCCAGCAGCTTCTGGGGCTTCACCCTAGATTTGCATTTGGGGGTATAATCTTGAGGTCATTATTTAACAAAAGTTGGGACAGAAGTGGCAGTATGGATGGAGCTGGAGGAGCCGTGCCCCCCTTCCTGTTCTCCTACAATCTACCTTAATAACGAGTGGGGTTATGAAAACCTATAAAAACAGTCACTGTGTTTATTGTGGGGATATTATTGAAACTGTTTATAGTTGTTAGGATACTCTTCTGCAGCTACAAGTTGTAGAAAACCCAACTCAAACAATAAAGGGAATTTATTGGTTCATGGTACTGAAAAGCCAGAGGTAGGTTGACCTTCAGGTACAGCTTGATCCAGCAGCTCGTACATGCTCAATACTGCCTCAACATTAGCTCCATGCTCAGTCAGACTCTCCCCTTGTGTTCCTAAGATGGCTCAAGAAGTTTCTGTGACTCTGTGTTTCTAGATTCAAATGCAGTAGAAAAGAGAAAGTTGCCTGGTGGCTCAAAAAAGTTCTGGAAGGGGGTCTTGTTGGTCTTGATTGATCTGCCTTGGGTCACCTCTCCACCTCCCTATCAATAACCGTGGCCAGAAGAATGGGACATGCTAAGTAGCTTAAGTTAATTGACACTTGCCTCTGAAGCTGAGGTTGGGGTTAATTCCTCCCAAAGTATCAGGTTGACAAATTCAGGGTCCCATTAGGAAGGGAGAATGGATCCCGGGAGTCTATGGCATCACCCTCCTCCTCATCATCATGTCCCCCTTGTAAAGACATACAGCTTTGTAATGTGTGGCAATCTGAGCAATGGGCATATTTCTACCTATGGACACCATGATGTGTGTGTGTGTGTAGGGGTGTTCAAATGACAAAGAAGTTAGGGGGAAGAGGAAATGAAGGTTAAATAGTATAAAGCTGGGGAGAAGTAGCACACAGAAATTAATGTCACAGCTTGTACTTTGTCTCAATCTCTCTGAGCCTTAGTTTCCTCATCTCTGAAATGGGAATACTAACCCCAGCATGAAATCAAATGAGACGAGGTTTGTAAAAGTTTGTGTGAATAGAAAGAGGTGGCCATCCAATCATTCAACAACCATTTATTAAGCACCTACCATGTGCCAGGACTTGTTCTGGGGCTCTAATGATGACCAAGACAGACGTGATCCCTGACACAAGGGGCCCAGAGTTTCCCAAGTATAGAAGTTGTTGCTATTATTATTAAAAGATTCTAATGCCAGAGGGGCCTCCCCAGCCAGTCATGGGTGGGGAGTGACATTCCCAATGGCACACGTTGGTGGAGCTGGGACTTGAACCCCGAACCTCCAGTTCTCTCTGCTGAGACTCATGGCCTCTCCCCTCCCCACGCAGTAGCCACCTCCTGGCTAATGAACCAGACTTCCTTCTGGTGCCCTTAGGAGCGGTGTTTGATGTTGCTCTTCTTGGTTCCAGGAGCCAACAGGCCCTTCCCAAACTATTGCTGGTAACTGGGATGGAGAATCAATCACAGCTTAGTGGTTCCACTTTCCCTGCCAGCAGCCCGCCATGGCTGCCCTGAGCAGGAGGCAGAGCACAAGTGCCGGGTTATGATTTTTGTGTCCTGGGATGAAGCCACCGGGAGGAGGTCAAGCCAGCCCTGTTCTGTATGTGTGTATGTCTGGGTGCATACGTGCATTTGGGCATGTGTGTTGTGCATGTGTGGCAGAGGAGGGTCTGCAAGTGTTGGGGCACTGCAGGGTCCTCTCCAGAGGAGACCTGGGTCTAGACCTGGTTCCACTCTCCCTCAGCTGGGTCACTGAGGCCAAGTCATGTTTTCTCAGTGGGCCTTAGTTCCCCTAACTGTAAAAGCAGGGGTCATCCCCACCTTAGTCCTTGTCTTCCTTATGAGATGTTTGTGAACAGTAAATGAGACCCTGAGGACAAAACTGGACAGGGGAAAGGGAAGGATGCCTCAAGGAGGCAGAATGGCCTCAAGGCTAGGGTGAGACTGCCTCTGTTCAAGTCCCAGCTCCCCTGCTTACTAGACACATGACCTTGACTTCACCTCTCTGGGCCTCAGTTTGCTCATCTGCAATATGGGGAGAGTATTAGAAGCAACCAAAGTTCATCAGATCTAAGACTCCCACCAACTGTCCAACACCAATATTTTATGGACCATAAATAAAGAAAAGAGCCCACCAATTAAACTAGGACAGGATGCTTCCTTATCTCAGGTTTTATTTTATTATTACCAAAAGAGCTCTTTCAGGCAATGTTCTTTATATTTGTCAGTCTTATACACACATTAAGAGGAAAATATAAGTGAAATGTATTAGTCAAGATATTCCTCAAACATCTTCCCATTCAGAATCTGACTTTTCTGAATCATTTTTCAACTCAGACTTGCTGGGGACTGTGTTCCCAGATTGTGTCCTCTGTGCCGGCAGGAGTGTGGAGGGAGGGGTGAGCAGCATCTCTTAAAGGGGAGCTTGTCCTGCAATGTACTTCCTTTCAACCGCCCAACCCTCCTGCATTCGAGCCTAGATATGAGACCTCCCTGGCCCAGGGCAGGGGAGCTGGCCCTGGGGATCAGGGCAAAAGCAGCAAAACTGCCGCACTGTATACAGCAAAGAGATACAGAAGAAAACAGACAGACTGCACCCTTCCCCCCATTCCCTTGAGAGGAGCTCAGAGGGCACGGGATGAAGCTACAGAAGTTTGGGAATCCGAGAAGAGAGAGAACATAAGCCTGGAACCCAGGAAACAGTGATGTGGGAGGGTTGCCCAGCAACAGCCTGAGTTCTCCAACCTCAAGCGGGGTGTAGAGCATATGAAACTTCCCAGCAAGTTGTGCAGTGGCACTGTGGGATCATGACAAGGTGACATGGGGCCAAGGCAGCTGAGACTCCACAGCTGGAAACCAGAAAGGGATGTAGATTCCTCAGAACGGTCACTAGCCACATGGCATGATGTCCACCTCTGATTCTACCCAAATGCCAGATGGCCTGGCTCTGGTCAATGATATTGTGATGCTCTATTTCAGTTATTAACTGGAACCTAAATGCTACTGAGGAAAGAGGAAGGGGTGAGGGATGAGGAGGAAGAACCCTAAATTGATGGGACTCACCCTGATTTGCTCAAGGGAAATGAATCCTTAACTGAAATTAATCTGAAATGACCGAGGTTATCCATTGGCCTGTTCAGGTTTCCACCAGCAGGAAACAAGGAGCTTGAGACATAAACTATGCTCAATTGCAGGAAAATAAAGTTGCATTTCTTTCATATCTGAGTTTGTAGGCTGGGAAATCCACACCCATTGCATATCAAATACATGTGCCCACATACATAAAGGAGTATTCATGTATATATTGATATATGAGGAAAAAAGAATCAAAGGAGAGACATCAAATGTTAACATAGGTTCCCTTTTGATGGGGCTACCCTGCTTTGTATCATCTGGCATTTAGGTTTTGTAGTTGTAACAAAGGCCAGAAAAGCAGTGGCTTTCACAAGAGAGGAGAGGAACGGGAAGAACATACACAGTCTAGGAGTGATATGGGGGCTGACTGACATATTGGGTCCTGGACTCCTTCTATTTTGTTGCTCTGTCTTCCTGAATACTTGGCTTCTACCTCCTGATCTAATCTGGCTGCCCCTGATCCCTGCATTACATCTATATTCTACCTATTGAGAAGGGAGAAAGGGGAACGGGAGGGCAGGTTTCTTTCTTTCTTTTGTTTTTTAAGAGCACAATCCAAAAGTTGCACTTATCACTTCCTATCACATGACTTGGACCTATCTTGGTCACATGGTCACACCAGCTGCAAGGGATGCTGGGAAATGGAGTCTTTAGCTGGGTGGCCGTGTGCTCAGCTAACGCTTTTACTGTTAAAGAAGGGGAGAGTGGATCTGGGGAGGGGCATCTAGCAGTCTGCCACGTGGATGGTTTTCAGTATTCCTCTTTATATTTCCATACTTAGCAAAATCATCCTGCCCTGTATTATTGATTTCATTTTTCTGCGTTTTTTCCTTCCCTGTTTGATGGGAGGCAGTGTGCTGTAGAAGGAAGAATGAGGATCTGACCTGGGTTTAAATTCTGGATTTGCCATTTTCTAGCTGGGAAAATGTAGGGCAAGTCATTTAAATTCTGTGTGGTTGGTGTTGCTGTGTGTTGCCTACATGCTTCCCTCACTGCTCCCACCAAAACAGAAGATCCTTGAAGAACATGTGCCCCAGCTCTGGGGAATATCGGTGGCTGACTGCTCTCGGATGAGTCCCTCTCCAGGAATTGCCCTTAACCAAAGGGAGCTGCCTCGCCCAAGGCCATGCCCCTTTTCTTGGGCAGCCCATACCTAGTGATTCATCAATGTGGGGTACAAAGCCCCACCCCTCGCCTCGAGGTAGGTCACCTCTCAGGGACATTGCATCTCCAGAGCCTACGGTAGGGTCGCTTGAGGCCCCTGTTGTGAGTGCATCGCAGCCCAGCTTCTCCCTTCACCCAAGCCAGCTTCCCACCCCGCTCCCCACTACAGGTGTTGATCCTGCGAGCACTTCTCTGTTACCCATCTGCATGCAAATCTCCATCTCAGAATTTGCTTCGCAGGGAACCCAACCTCAAATGCACTCTAAGCCAGTTGCCTCCATCTGTAAAAATGAAACAATATGGTTATGAGGATTAAATGTGATATTTTAAGTGAAACACCAAGCACATAGCAGGTGCTCGGTAAATAATGATATTAATGAACACTTAAGTAGATAGCACTGGGAATTCCCTGGTGATCCTGTGGTTAGAACTCCACACTTCCACTGCAGGGGACGCTGGTTCGACCCCTGGTCAGGGAACTAAGATCCCACAAGCTGCGAGGCATGGCCAAAAAAAAAAAGTAGGTATCACTGACTCTGCAAGACCCTGTTCTGTGCTCTTTGATGATGCATAATGTTGTTTACTCTTCACAACAAGCCTGTGAGAGAAGTACTACTCTTGTCCCCATTTTACAGATGAGGAAACCGAGGCTTAGCGAGGTGAAGTAATGTGCTCCAGGCACCCAGCTTGTAAATATTCAGGTGCAGTACAGATACCTAGCAACTGGTGAGTCAGGATTACGAGCCCAGAGCCAGGAGGATGGACTCCGTGACTTCAGGAAAGGAGTCTGGACCTTTGGAGCCTCTGCTGAGAACCTCCATCCAAGTCACCACACTGACTCCTTTGAGGCTCCCGCGCAACCACAGATGGAAGTGCTTTGTAAACAGTCGTGCACCGGGCACCACTGAGGTGTGGTCATCTCTCATGATTCACTTTATAACGATGATAATAACACCCATGTGTGGTGTGCCGGCCCCACTTGAAACACTTGGCAAGCATTATGTCATTGATTCTCACCAACCCCATGAGGCAGGTGGCTGTTACTGTCTGTGTTTTACAGATGAGGCAAGGAGGCTCGGGGAGGTTTAGTAAATTGCCTTAGGTCCCAGGGTGAGGAGATGGCCGTGCGGGATGCAAACCCAGGTCCTGCTGAGTCTGGAGGTTAACCCTCACCCCAAGGCCGTTAGCAGGATGAGGTCCTGAAGCGGCTGCCCAAACAGCCACTTCTTGGATTCTAGTTACTGACCCCAAATAGAAAAGGGATTAGTTTACCAGGGCTGGCCGGTCTCCCAGAGCAGGGGGTTCCGGCAGTTTCCAGGGCGTGGGGGAGACACAGGTCCACTCTGGAGAAGCTTCTGTCCAGGCAGAGCCACTAGTCTGAGGAGGGAAGTCCTGGGGGAGCCCCTGGTGTGGCTGGAGAGACACAGGCCCTGCCTTGCAGGAGACCCCAATCTAATGAGGGAGGCTTAGCCCCGGCCTTTGCTCCCACCACTGGGGAGCTTGGATACCAACAGAGGCCCCAGGAAGGAAGAAACAGCGGTGAGAAGGGCCTGAGGAAGGGGAGAAGCTGGAACAGGGAGTTGGCCAGTGGCCAAGGCCAAGGCCAGTCTCTCCTGCCTCGCCCCTCCCGCTGTCTGCTGGGGCTTCTGTAACAAGCCTGTGAGTAACTGCCCCCGGGTTAGGAAGCCAGTCATGAGGACATGATGGGGCCTCATGAGGAAGCCACATAGACCGGCGTGGAGGACCTGGTGACTCAGGAGCTACCCTGCAGGGCTGTGCATGACCTGCTCTACCGTCTGCCCAGGCCGCTCCCCTCTCCTGCTTGCTGTGTGGCCCGGACCACTCCTTGTCCTCTCTGGGCCTCAGTTTCTCCATCTGCCAATAGGGGGAATAGCCCTGGACAGTCTTTGTCCCTCCACGGCTCAGTCCCTTCAGGCCACAGACCCACAGGAGCCCTCAGTCTGGGAAACGTGGTCCTGAAGCCCCCGCCACCCCTGATTCCTGTCCTGGCCTGCTCCATTCCTCACTCCTTCTCAGCCCCCAGTGCCCCCAAAAGAGCCCCTTCTAAGGAAGCCCTCACTGCCAAAGCCAAATGTCAGTCCTTGACAGCACGGCAGCTTTGATTTCATGACCTGCACCCTCCCTGGGTTGGGTAACGTGGCAGGTTCCTGGTTCCCCTCCGGCTGTTCTGACTGTCACCTCCTTTCCCCCGCCCTTGGCAGGGTGCAGGAGATGGGGACACTCAGCAAGGCTCAGCCGTCCCTCTGTGAGAGCAACTCCCAGGGCGTTCCCTCTGGGTGGGTGCCCAGTGCAACCTGACAGGATGCAAGATTTCAGGCTCACTGCAATTCCCCATGCTCTGTTGTGGACATGCTAAGTTATTTTTCCCTTCCCCACCATTAGCAATTAGTGAAGCCTTTGCATCTCCTGCCCCCAGGAGGGTTCGTACCTGCGACGCAAAGCCAGGTGCCCTCAGGCAGTATGCTTTACAGAGCGGGGATCATGTGTATCTTGCACATTTTTGTATCCCGGCTCTGGGCTCCATGCCTGGTGTGTAGTAGGTGTTCAGTAAATATTTGTAGACTTGGTGGGTGACCTGACGGTGGAATAAATGCATGAAGCATCCTCACCTGTGCAATGGGGATGGTCACAGTACTGACTTCTCAAGGTTGTTGGGAGCAGAAATGAGAAACGCCTGTGAGGGGCTTAGCACGGTGCCTGGCACACAGTAACTGCCCAACGCATGCCAACTGTGGCTACTATCATCTGGCTGCAATTTGGTAGAGCAAAGGCATGAGAGCTTGCACCTGTCACCCTGTTGGATTCTTTGGGGCCTCAATTCAGAGTCCCGCCCATGGCCTCTTGGAGTGAGTCCAGGCCAGCATCTGATGGAGGAACTCAGAACCTCTGAGTCTCAGCCTCCAGCTCCTGGGGACTTGTGGGCCACCCAGACCCCAGTACTGTTGTCAGCCAGTGCCCGTAGCAGTACCAGGGAGGGCAGCCAGGAGCCCTGTGGGAGAATCCCATCTGAAAGAACAGAGCTGAAGCAGGATCTGGCACAGAAGGTGACTCCTGGGGTTGGAGCAGCCTTTGGATCAGTCTCTGACTCTCTACGGAGCATCTGCTGTGGGGAGGGTGTGGTGTGGGTCAGATGTGAGAGGCAGCTGCTTACATGGAGTGTGGAGTCAGATAGCCTTAGGGCGCCTGTGGAGGAACCCCTTCATCCCACTGAGCCTGTTTCCTCAAGTTGCAGGATGACTGTGGGGTCAAGTGAGCACGGAGCACAGACTCATACGGTCCTGCTGCTGGGCGCAGTGTGCAGCATTCAGAAAACAGAGCCTACCTTTTATACATAATTGTAGGATATGGTCTTGACCCTTAGGGATGTCACATTCCAGCTGAGGACACAGCACTGGTAAGAAGCAAGCTGAGAGTCCATAGTTCCAGCCATGATGTGGGTCCCAAGTGATGTGCAAGTGGGGCGGAAGAGTTAAGACGGAAACTCACCTGGGTTATAGTGATCCAGGAGGGCTTTCTGGAGGAGGTGTTTCCTGAGCTAAGCCCAGGGGAGGAACAGGATGTGGACAGATGGCTAGGAGAATGGAGGGCATTCAGGCAGAGGAAGGAGGTACAGGCAAGTGTGGTAGTGGAGTGAAACCCATACACTGAATCTGGGTACAGTGTTAGGGGTGGCAGTGAAGTGGCCCGAGGGCTACCAAGAACACTTTTGGGGTGTAACAAGAATGGGGTGGGAAGCAGGGCCCACAGTCTTCCGGTGGCAGGTGGAGGTTGCTGAGTGGGTCTGATTTAAGGAAGGCTTATCTCTTCTGTGCCAGCAGTGTTGGGAGTTAGTTTTATCAGGTCAGGAGAGAGAGGAGGGGACTGCAGGATCAGTCTAGGCCTCTCAGCCTGACCCCCAGGGCCCTTTGTGACCTGGCTTCTCCCCATCTTTCCCACCCAAGCCTCCCCACCCGACACTCTAGCCAAGCTGAACCGTACCCTGCCCCTAAACATGTTTCTGGCCTTTGCTCCACTGACCTTCTGCCTGGAATGCTCTTACGCTCACACCCACCTGTCAAACCCCTGCTACTCCCTTAAGACTTAAAAGTCACCTCCTCTGTGAAGCCTTCCTTGATCTGCCCAGGAGGAATGGACTTCTTTCTCCTCTGTGCCCCACAGCACCCCCTACCTTCAGCCGCCGTAGCAAATGCATTTTGCTCTGACAATAACTGGCCATGTGACCTTGGGCAAGTTATAAAACATCTGTGTGCCTCAGTTTCCTCACTTGTAAAATAGAGGTAATACTAGTACCACTTCGAATGGGCTGATACCTGGAAAGCATTTAGAACAGTGCCTGGCACTTTACTAGTAAGTGGTAAATGTTACCCATTATTAAAATAATTACTGTTACCTCATTGGGCTGTTATGAGGATCAGGTCAGTTAACACACATTACGTGCTTAGCACCGTGCTGGGCACATAGTGAGCCCTCAACAAATCAGACCCATCATCCCCATTGTCACTTCATTACCACCATCATTGCATCATCAGTTTGCCATCTGCCTCCCCCAGACTGTGAGGCGTGGCTGTGCCCTGGCTCCTTTTGATCCCAGTGGCCAGCTCAGAACCAGGTACACAACAGGTGCTCGGTAAGTGTTTCTTGGGGAATGAAGAAGGCAGGGCCCCGGCCTGGGGGTGATGAGGAGGGGAAAGTTGTGAGTGAGGTTCTGGAGGGAGAGTTGTCAGGACCAGCCCTAAGGGCGGGGGTCGCACGGGGAGTGGGGGAATAAAGGGGAAAGTGCTAGGTGGGTATTAACATGGGAGGCTCATGTTAATACCCACCAACACTGGGAGGCTCTGTCTTCTGCAGATCCGTTCCCAAACCCTTTGGATCCAGAGCTGCAGCCTCTGTTGGAGCAGAAGGGTATTAAGAAGGATTTGGGGAAAAGAGAGTCCCTCCGAAGACAGCTCGTCCTAAACTTCCAGTCTCAGGAACTGTCTCCAGTCTTGGACTGCATCCTGAGCTGGAGCTGTTGATCCCATAGATATGTGGTGGCCCTGGGCAAGGAGGTGCGTGCGGCTCCAGGACGGTCTTCTCAACAGCCAGCGATGCGGATGGGGAAGGGGTCCCTGGGATACAAGCTGAGGAGGTGTGAGAATTAGGGAGGGCTTCCTGGAAGAGGTGTTTGCAGTTGGGAAATAAATCCAGAGGAGGGATGGGTGGCACCAGTGGTCAGCAGGGTTGAAGAGGAGTGAGCCCTGGGTCCTCAGGCGTTCAACCTGTTGACCTTTCGCTACCTCACTGCCCCTGCTGCAGCTCCCCGCAAAATTCTTGTAAACTAGAGCTTTGCTGGTTTTCAAATGAAGGCCAAATTTACATAGAGTAAAATCCACCTTTTTTTAGTATACAGTTCTCTGAGTTTTGACAAATGCATATAGTTGTGTACTCACCACCACAATCAAGACATAGAGTAATTCCACCTCCCCTCAAATTTCCCTGTGTCCCTCTAACCATTTTTCTCATCTACAGCCTCTGGCAAACACTGATCTGCTTTCTGTCCCTCTAGTTTTGCCTTTTCCAGGATGTCATATAAATGGATTCATACACTAGGTCACCTTTTGTGTCTGGCTCTTTCTACTTAGTGTAATGTATTCAAGATTCCTCCGTGTTGTGTATATCAGCAGTTTATGCCATTGTATGGCTGTACCACAGTTTGTTTAACCATTAACCTGTTGAAGGACATCTGGGTTGTTTGCAGTTTTTAGTGATTAGGAATAAAGCTGTTGGAAACGTTTGTGTACAGGTTATGGTTTAAGTGTAGGTTTTTATTTCACTTAAGTAAAGAGTTAGGGGTGACATTGTTGAGTCGTATGGTAAGTACATGCTTGACTTTATAAGGATCTGCCAAACTGTTTTCCAACATGGCTGTGCCGTTTTGCATCCCCTCCTGGGCCAGCATGTGGACCTTTGCTTTTAACAGGTGTGCACGAGGCAGGAGACAAAGCCCAAGACCTGACCAGGTAGTGGGATCTGAGATCCCCCATAAAGTCAGAACCTCTGTAGACAACATCTTTAGTGAAAGGGTAAACTTGAAAAATACCTGTCTTCCAAAAGGAGATGGCAGGAAAAATGACTGGTCTTGGCTTTGACTCAAGATGGAAGGGGAAATAAACTCTCTCCTGGATCAGCCCTCAGGTGAGATCAGAGCCTGAATTCCTACTTCTTGCTTAGTCTGGAAACTTCAAGCTGAGAATTTAAAGTAGTTCCTAGGGAGTAATGCTCTCAGGTGTCCAGCAAAAACAAACTGGAGGAAATCCTTTCTGGAGGAAAACATGTCAACCAAAGCCTTATAAAATTTCCAGATAGAGTTCTAATGATCATGAGCTTACAATGAAAAATTTTAAAAACACACAAAACTCAAGATTCCATGAGCAAGTTTTAATAGAAACAAGCAGCAGAATCAGACTGGCAAACACCTGAGCTCTAATATGAATTAGAGCATTCATATTGGGAAATAAGGGTGCTAAATAATTTAAACAAATAAAAGGAAGTATTGGAAGTATCACCATGGTACAAGAGACTATTAAAAATGATCAGGAACAGTTTCTTATATAATTAGACATATATTTACCATATGAGTCCAATTCCACACTTAGGTATTTGCCAAGGAGAAATGAAAACATATGTCCTGGAAAAGATTTGTATATGAATGTTTATAACGGTTTATGATATTCAAAACCTGGAAACAACACAAATGTCCATCAACAGGTAGACGGAGAAACAAATTGTGGTCTATAATGGACTACTACTTAGCAATAAAAAGGAATGAACTATGGATACTTTCAACTACCTGAATTAATCTCAAAAACATTATGTGGAGAGAGAGAAGCTAGGTACAAAAGAGTACACGCTGTATGATTTAATTTATATGAACTGTTTGAACTGGCAGAAACTAATCTATAGTGACAGAAGGCAGATTAGCGGTTGCTTGGGGCCAAGAGTGGAGAAGGGGATTGATGGCAAAAGGACACAAGGGGACTTTTTGGGATAATGAAAAGGCTCTATGCTTTGATTGTGGTGGTGGTTACATAAGTGTACACATTTGTCAAAACTCATCAAACTGTACACTTATAAGTGATGCATTTATTGTATGCAAATTTAGACAATATAATTACATCTCAGTAAATTATACCTCAGTAAAGTTAATTTCAAAACTAAAATGGTAATTATTAGGCAGTTTGAAAAAGACTTAGACTGAACTTCTTAGAGATGAAATACATAAAACTGAAATAGAAAATACAATGGATAGGTTGAGTGTAGATTAAACACAGTTGGAAAGAGAATTAGTGAACTGACAGATTGCTGAATAAATCTCCAGACTGCAACACAGAAAGACAAAGAGATGAAAATTATGAAAGGGACTTTAAGAGAATGACATGAAAAAGTCTAAAACCGATTCAGAATTCTAGATAGTGACAATAGGGAGAAGAAAGAAACATTTTTCAAAGGGATAATGGCTGAGAATTTTCCAAAATTAATGAGATATGAATCCTCAAATTCAGAAACTCAACCAGGAAAACTTAAAAGAAATACATATCTTGACAGTTATATCGAAATTTCAGAACACCAAGGATAAAGAGAAGGCCTTCAAAGCAGTTAGAAAAGTCACATCACCTACAAAGGAATAACAATTGGCTGATAACTCACTTTGTATCAGACAGAAGCAGGTGAATGATACCTTCAAAGTGCTGAGAAAAATAGCTATTGTCCAGAACTGGATACTTAGTGAAATTATCTCTGAGAAGTGAGGGGGAGTTTCAGGCAGTTTCAGATCAAGAAAAGCTGAGAGTTTAGCTCCAAATGAGACACATTAGAGGAAATCATAAAGCACATCCTTTATGATGCAAAAGGAAAGAAAATAATTTTAGAAGTCTAAACAGATGGAAGTGTGAATAATAAACATGCCAAACATGTGACTAAATTGAATGAAACACCAAATCTGTAATTAGTGGTGATAATGTCTTTTTTGAGAGCTTAAAAAAATATAGTAGAGTGAAAATACCAGACAATAGTAGCATGGTAAGCCAAGAGGGGTGATTAGGTTTAAAGCTTTCTAAGGCTGCTCTATGATTTTGGAGGAGAGTAAATGTAGAGATTTTTTACATATGCTTTAGGATGGAGGTCTGCAAAATGTGACCCTTGGGCCAAATTAGGACCGGTGCCTGTTTTTACAAATAAAGTTTTATTGGCATACAGCTATGACCATTCCTTTACGTGTTCTCTATGGTTGTTTTCATGAGTGGTTGCTACAGAAACAGTATGGCTCACAAAGCCTAAAATATTTATTACTGGGCACTTTGTAGAAAATGTTTGCCCTGCTTTTAAGTTTTTAACTACTGAAAAAACAGAAATAGAGGATATAATATTTAAACAAACAGAGGGGGACAAAAGCATGAGGAGGAAACTTATCCCCCCACAAAAAATAAGAAGAAGAAAGAAGAAAAAAGAAAAATCAAAAAAAAAATCAAGAAAATAGAAAGTACAAAGTAGGATGGCAGAAGTAAATCCAAATGCTTCTAGCCTCTGCCCGATTCTCTGCTTCCATTTCAGCAAAGCTCTGCAGAGGTGGCTGCATGAACAGTCTCCACACCTTGCCTCTCATCTCTTTGCAAAATCCTGCAATAAGGTACTTGTTCCCATGGCCCACTGTCCCAGCTCTGGTCAAGGGTACCAGCGACCTCCACACTGCTGAGCCCAGTTGGAGCCCATGGGGCTCCAACTGGAGTCCCATGCACGGAAGGGTCTCACATGCCCAGATGTGGGTTCTCTCCACTCTTGGGGCATTGGGCAGAGCCTTGGGTGGCCAGAGTTCCCAAGTTGGTCACCTTCATCCTTGACAGCCTTGTCAGTTTCCCTGGGGGTCACACAAACACTGGTGTTTTCTGTGTGGGCCGTAACTTGGAAAAGGTTGGGAGGCTTCGTTAAGGTCCATCTTCAATCCCTTTCTTAGACTCATCTGCAGCATTCCACAGCTGATCATGCCCCTTCTGGAGACACTTTCTCTTCTGGGACATGCCCACTCTTCCTCGGTTTTCCTCCTACCTCCCTGGCTGCTCCTTCCCAGCTCCTTTCCTCTCCCCAACCTCTAATCATTGGAGGGTTCCATGACGTGGTCCTTGGGCCTCGCTTCTCTTTTACCTACACCCCCTAGGAGCTTTCACCTAGTCTCCTGGCTTCAAAACTGCCGACAACTCCCACATTCATATCTCCGGCCTAGCCCTTGCCTCTGAACTCCAGCGGGATTGCCCAGTCCCCTCCCGCGGTTCACTTCTTGAGGATCTAATTGGCACCTCAGTCTCAACACCTGCAAAACTGTCCTCCTGCTTTGCAGCCCTACAAACCTGCGCCTTCCCCAGATTCTCAGTCCCAGCTCCATGCTTCCGGTTACTTACACTTGGAGTCAAACTTGGAGTCATTTCTGGCTCCTCTCTTTCTTTCCCACCCCACGTTTGATTCATCAGTGAACCCTGTCGGATCTGCCTCCAAAAAATAGTTTCAATCTGACCACTTTTTCCCGCTCCACTGCTTGTTTCTGGTTGGGATTATTAACACGGTCTCCAGCTGGTCTCTCTGCTTCCACTCTGGCCTCCCTGTGATATGTGGTCAGAAAGGTATCCAGAGGGATTCTGTCTAAATTCTTCCAATAATTCCTCATCTCACTCAGATGAGTGAGACCTTTCCTTTGGCCTCAAGGTCAACACGATTCTACCTTCTACTTTTCTGACCTCATCTCCTAGTACCCTGGCCCTTTCCCTCCACCCCCTGGCCATGCTGGTCTCCCAGCAGGTCCTTGAATGTGCCAACCAAGCACCTGTATCAGGGCTTTGCATATCCTGTTCCCCTTCCTGGCACTCGGATTCCCCAGATACACCCATTGCTTGTTCCCTCACTTCCTGCAAGTTCCCGCTACAGTGTTACTCTGCTAGAGAGGCTTCCTGGCCCCTGTATAAAGCAGCGAACTTGCCCTGATCTATGGTGTTGATCAGCACATCTTTTCACTGTTGATGTTGGCCTTGATCACCCGGCTGACCAACTGGTTAATTTTCTCCACTTGTTATGGGTTGAATGTGCACCCCACCTAAATTCGCATGTTGAAGTCCTCGGGACCCCAGGATGTGACCTTATCTAGAGATAGGGGTTTTACAGAGGTAATCAGGTTAGAATGCGGTCATTAGGGTGCGCCCTAATCCAATATGACTGGTGACCTAATAATAAAAGGGGCGGTCTGGAGACAGACACACATACAGGGAGAATACCATGTGAGCATGAAGATGGCCGTTTGCAAGCCAGGAAAAGAAGTCTGGAAGAGATTTCTTTCTCACAATCCTCAGAAGCAACCAACCCTGCTGATATCTTAATTGTGGCCTTCTAACCTCCCAAACTTGAGATAATAAATCTCTGCTGTTTAAGCCACTCAGTTTGTGGTGCTTTGTTAGGGTGGCCCTAGGAAATCAACACACTGCTATAAAGTCACTCTTTTCCCCATTTCCATCTTCTATGCATTGGAAGGAAGTCATTATGTGCAGCCCACACTTAAGCTGTCTGTTTCCCCCAACCAGACTCGAACTCCCGAGGCCATGGATTTCAGCTCTCTGGTTCACTGCCAAATCCTAGCACCTAGAACCTAGCACCTATGCACATAGTAGGCAGCTGAATATTTGGATGAACAAAAGAATGAGACAGCAACGACAATAATTAGAAATGGACTATATTATCTAGTTTAAAGACATATACTGTCAGAATGGGTGAAAAAAGCACACCTTTGTACTAAAGAAAGTCCCAAGATACTAAATCACAGGAATTTTGAAAAGTAAAAGAATAGAAAAAGGCATACCAAAAGAAAAGCCAACCCAAAGGAAGCTGGTGTGGCATTAGTAATTGTGGATAAAATATTATTAGGAAACAATCATGTAATTTTGTTTATATATTATATATGTATATATACTATCGAAGAAAAAAAATCAGTCCATCTAAGAAAGAAATGGAAAACTTTATTTGAGCCAAGTTGAGGAACAGTTCTTGGAAATCTCCTCTAATCTGCCCATTAGAGGTCAAAGCACTGTTATATGTGCCTTTGAGACAGAGGGCTGTACATTAAATGACGTAGATAATTTGCACAATCCAGATCTACAAGTACAGAGTGGTAGGTCATCATGACCCCTTACAAGATTAAGAAAGAATGTTGTCTTTTTTTTTTTAAATTAATTAATTAATTAATTTAGGGGTGTGTTGAGTTTTCGTTTCTGTGCGAGGGCTTTCTCTAGTTGCGAAGAGCGGGGGCCACTCTGCATCGCAGTGCGCGGGCCTCTCACTGTCGCGGCCTCTCTTGTTGCGGAGCACAGGCTCCAGACGCGCAGGCTCAGTAGTTGTGGCTCACGGGCCCAGTTGCTCAGCAGCATGTGGGATCTTCCCAGACCAGGGCTCGAACCCGTGTCCCCTGCATTGGTAGGCAGACGCTCAACCACCGCGCCACCAGGGAAGCCCAAGAATGTTGTCTTTTAAGGAGTTGTCTTGGTGCTAGGAGAATGTTCTTTATAGTTGAGCATAAAGTATTTCTGGTATTTCTGCCGGTGGGGAGGTTTCGTCAATGCATAATGCAGATATGCAATGCACAGCACAGGGGAGAGAGGAGGCCAAAGGGCAGAGAAAAATTTTTATGTTTAAATTTTCCTTGACTTGCCTTAGAATATGAATTTTTATTTCATATATATATAAGGTATGTATGCATTATATATGCAGTAATGTAATATATTATTAATATATAATATATATTAATAATATATATTATATATTATTAATATATATAATTATATATTATATATTATATAATATATAATATAATATATAATTATATATTAATGTATAAATACAATATATAATTAATAAATATAATTGTATATAAATATAGAAAATGTACATTATTAATAAATATAATAAAGCAGTTACCAGATAATGTTAAAATGTTCAATACATTGGAAAGCTAGAATACTTCTGAACTTGTATGGTTTAATAACATAAGTTCAAAATATACAAAGCTGAGTTTCCTGAGTTTTCTTTATGCCTGTATATCCCAGACTGGGTACCAGAGAAGCCAGCAACCCAGAAACATCAGACAAAAATACAGACAAAAAAACCCCACAAAAGCCTGCTGTCTTCAGCCAAATGAGCAGGAAAAGGTCAGCTGAGCAAGACTGGAAGCTTTTAGACAATAACCACGCATTTCAGCCAAACGGCATGGGAAAGACTGTGACCCCAGGCTTACCTTGCCAGAGAAGGATGAGTAGAGGACATTGACCTCCATCTTTGTCAGACAATAAGGAGGTGCCCCAACTGCTCAGCTGTGCTGGCGTCAGAGGAAGCTGAGGAGCTGGGCTTTTCATTCTTACTGGGCATTAATGAGGTGCCTCCCCGATGCTGTGGTATTTGTGGAGACCACGTGAGGGGGCCTGGTCTCCCACCACCCTGAAGTAATGAGGGACTCCTTCTCACTGAGGTGGTGTCAGAGGAGGTCTAGAAGAGGGTCGGGACTTTCACTACCATCCAGGGTAATGAGGCCAGCCCCCCACCCCCGTGGTATCAGTAGAGACCACATAGGGAGCAGTAACAATTCACCCCTGACTCTCCCAGCCTAGTGGGGAGCCTAAGATGCCATTCACACACAACAGTAATCAGGAGACCCTTCCCGACAGTTGTCAATAGAAGCTAAACAGGGAAACTGCGCTCACACTTCCACTTGGCAGCAGTGAGGTGGCATCCCTGTTTCCCCACTAAAGCAGTGTCAGAGGAGCCCTGCTATAACGTAATGTTTAAATAAGATCCAGAGTTTCATAACATAACACCCAAAATGTCCAGGTTTCAGTAGGAAATTATTTGTTATACCAAGAACTAGAACGATCTCAACTTGAATGAGAAAAGACAATCACCATACACCAATGCTGAGATGAAAGGATGGAAAAAGATATAACATGTCAACATTAATAAAAGAAAGCATAAGTGGCTGTATTAATAATGAGGTAACATAGATTTCAAAGCAAAGAAATTACCAGGGACAGAGAGAGAGATTACATAATGATAAGAGAATCATTTCACTAAGAAGACATAGAAATCCTAAATGTGTATGCACCAATCAACAGAGCTACAAAATATATGAAGCAAAAACTGATAGAACTGAAAAGAGAATAGACAAATCCACAATTATAGTTGGGGACTTTAACTCTCTCAACAACTGATAGAAAAACTAGACAGAAATCAGCAGTTATAGAAGAACTTGACTACACTATCAACCAACAGTATCTATTTTAACATGAATAGAACACCACACCCAACAACAGCAGAATATACATTCTTTTCAAGGACCAATGGGACATATGCCGAGACAGACCATATCCTGGGTCATAAAACAAATCTCAAAAAATGTAAACAAATTAAAAACTTACAGAGTGTGATCTCTGACCACAGGGAGATGTAAACAAAAATCAATAACAGAAAGATAATAGGAAAATATCCAAAAGCTTGGAAATTAAATAATATACTTCTAAATGATACATGGGTCAAAGAGGAAGTCTCAGGGAAATAAAAAATACATTAAACTGAAAATAGAAATAAATCACACCGAAATACATGGGACACAATGAAAGCAATGTGGAGAGGGAAATCTATAGCACTAAATGCTGACATTAAAAAAAGGGAAAACATCTCATATTGATATTCTAAGCACCCTTTTTAAGAAACTAGGAAAAGAAGAGCAAAAAGAGACCCAAAGCAAGCAGAAGGAAGGAAAAAATAAAGATAAGAGCAAAATCAAAGCAATTGAAAACAGCAGAACAATAGGGAAAAGCAATGAAACAAAAAGCTGGTTCTTTGAAAAGATCAAATAACAGAGCGGGGAGAGAGGCACAATTATCAACATCAGGAATGAAACCAGGAATATCAATACAGACCTGCAGACATCAAAATAATAATAGGGGAATACTACAAACAACTCCACACACATAAATTGGACAACTTAGATGAAATGGACCACTTTCTCGAAAAACACAAACAACCAAAATTCACCCAATATGAAACAGGTAATTTGAATAGCCCTGTATCTATTAAAGAAATTGAATTCACGATTTAGAAATTCCTGAAAAAGACATCTCCTGGCTCAGATGGTTTCACTGGAAAATCCTACCAAATATTTGAAGGATTAACACCAATTCTACACAATATTTTTCAGAAAACTGAAGAGGAGAGGTCCTTCCTCAATTCATTTTATGAAGCCAGTATTACTCGGATATCAAAATATAGGAAACTAAAGTCAATTGAACTCTGAGAATTGGAAAAGTCTACTAGACTGGGAGATTTTGACACATCTCACTGACTGATAGAGCAGACAAAAAAATCAGTAGTCAACAGAAGATCTGACAAGCACAAATAACAACTCCATCCAATCAACATACACGTAACTGGGCATCAAGCATGGACAAATACTCATTCTTCTCAAGCAGAGGGAACATATGTGAAAACTGACTATATGGGTACCAGCCACAAAGCAAGTCTCAACAGAATCAAAATAAATTGTATCATCCAGACCACATCCTCTGACTCTAATGCAATTAACTGAGAACTCAGTCAGGATAATAAGAAAATCCTATTTGTTTGAAAAATTTAAAAAGCCTTTTAAAGAACTTATTGATCAAAGGAGACATGGATGGAAATTATGAACTGAGCAATAGTAAAAAGACAACATATGAAAACTCAGGGACTCAGCTAAAGTGGTTCTTAGAACAAAAACATAGTCTTAAACGTTTGGGGTAGAAAATAAGAAAGGCAAGAAATCAATGAATTAAGCACCCAGCTTGAGAAGTTAGAAAAGTAAGATAGACCCAAAGAAAGGAAAGATAAATGTAAAAGTGAGAGATGGTAAAAACAAAAAAAATGGGAGTTTTAAAATTCCAAATGCTGGTCCTTCGAAAAGATTAATTAAACTGGTAAACTTCTGACAGGATTCATTGGGGAAAAAGAGAAAGGCATAAACAAAGGGACTTAATGAGGCAGGCACAGGAGAGGATGAAGCTATACATAGAAAACCCAAGGAAACCCCCTGGTGCCTGGAATGGGAAGATAGAGACCATCTTAGATCTACTGGCCTTTGAATGACCCCAAGAGGGGAGACACCCACGTCCTATGATCTTTCTGGGAGCCAAGCTTGTGAAGCCAAACTTCACACTCCTACATGCAAACACACAGGAGCCCAGGCCTCCAGAGCGGTGCCTGCTGCCTCTCCAAAGAAAGTCTCCAGGGTCGCAGTCCCTTCCTCTCATACCTCCTTCCTCACTCGCCTCGTCCTGAGAGGTAAAAGAACTCTCAGACTATCCCGAGACTGCACCAAGCTGCGTTTCCAAGCTGCTACACCATTTTACATCCCCACCAGCTACATATGAGGGTTCCAGTTTCTCCACATCCTCACCAGCACTTGCCATAATCTGTTTTTTGGTAGTAGCCATCCTAATGGGTGTGAGGTGGCATCTCACTGTGGTTTTGATTTGCATTTCCCTACTGACCAATAATGTTGAACACATTTTCGTGTGCTATTGACCATTTGTGTCTCTTCTTTGGAGAACTGTCTACTCAAATCCTTTGTCCATTTTGTAATAGGGTTTTCTTTTTAATGTTGAGTTGTAAGAGCTCTTCATATAGTCTGAATATTAGACCTTTATCAGATATAAGATTTGCAAATATTTCCTCCCATTCTGTGGATTGTCTTTTCACTCTCTTGATATTGTCCTCTGAATCACAAAAGTTTAAAACTTTTTTTTTTTAATTAATTAATTTATTTATTTTTGGCTGCATTGGGTCTTCCTTGCTGCGAGCGGGCTTTCTCTAGTTGTGGCGAGCAGGGGCTACTCTTTGTCGTGGTGTGCGGGCTTCTCGTTGCAGTGGCTTCTAGCTGTGGAGCACGGGCTCTGGGCACGCGGGCTTCAGTAGTTGTGGCACAGGGGCTCAGTAGTTGTGGCTCGTGGGCTTAGTGGCTCCGCGGCATGTGGGATCTTCCCGGAGCAGGGCTCGAACCCGTGTCCTCTGCATTGGTAGGCAGATTCTTTTTTATTTATTTATTTATTTATTTATTTATGGCTGTGTTGGGTCTTCGTTTCTGTGTGAGGGCTTTCTCTAGTTGCGGCAAGTGGGGGCCACTCTTCATCGCAGTGCACAGGCCTCTCACTATCGCGGCCTCTGTTGTTGCGGAGCACAGGTTCCAGATGCGCAGGCTCAGTAGTTGTGGCTCACGGGCCTAGTTGCTCTGTGGCATGTGGGATCTTCCCAGACCAGGGCTCAAACCCATGTCCCCTGCATTGGCAGGCAGTTTCTCAACCACCGCGCCACCAGGGAAGCCCGGTAGGTGGATTCTTAACCATGGCACCACCAGGGAAGTCCCACAAAAGTTTAAAAACTTTGATGAAATCCAATTTAATTTTTCTTTAGTTGCTAAAACTAAATTTATTTATTTATTATTTTTAAAAAATTTATTTATTTTATTTATTTATTTTTGGCTGCATCGGGTCTTTACTGCTGCGCGCAGACTTTCTCTAGTTGCAGCAAACGGGGGCTACTCTTCATTGCGATGCATGGGCTTCTCATTGAGGTGGCTTCTCTTGTTGCAGGGCATGGGTCTAGGCATGCAGGCTTCAGTAGTTCTGGCTCACGGGCCCTAGAGCGCAGGCTCAGTAGCTGTGGCACGTGGGCTTAGTTGCTCCGCGGCATGTGGGATCTTCCCGGACCAGGGATTGAACCCGTGTCCCCCGCATTGGCAGGCGGATTCTTAACCACTGCATCACCAGGGAAGCCCCAAAACTAAATTTAAATGAAAAGAAAATATAGGTGAACAAATGTGAAAACTTAGATGAAACGGACAAATTTCTAGAAAAATATAACATCCACACAACCAGCAGTGTGCTGGTAAATGCTTAACAGTTGGCTTTCCAAACCAACCAAACACATACACACACAAACAAAATCTGCTCATTTGTAGCGTTTACCAATCTCTGTGGTGTCAATATTCCCACCACAGCCGGTTTCAAGCTACCAATGTGGCACCACTGAGTGCAGAGGCAGCCACCAGCACGCTGCCGAGTTCTAACACAAGAAATGGAAACCTGCCATGTCTTGCTGCAAATGAGCAAGACACCCTCCACCATCCACTCTGGTAGTTGCTGATGTTGCCGCTAGTGAGGGATGATCTTGGCAGGGTCCCGCCAGACAGGGGCGGCCCAGGAACTCACACCCACTCCTGGCCTGGCTCTCTTTCTGCGGACTGTGACTGAGCAATGGTCCTGTCTGAATCTTTGAACCTAACCAGGCATGTGTAGACTCATGCATCACAGAATGTCAGTGACCAGCTCCTGGCAATTGCAGCTCAGAGAGGGCCAGCAACGTGTCCAAGGTCACACAGCAGCATATGGCAGAGTTCAGCTGGGAGTTAAGCCTCCCATCCCAGTCTTGGAACTGTGCAAATTTGAGTCTGGCTCATGAACCCTCTTCAGCTGGGCCCCTGGGCATCTTGTGCTGCCCTGTGCTGGCCTGGGGATGCCAATGGGATCATGCATACACCAAGGCCAGGTTTGGCTGTCCTCACTGCTTCTCCTCGGGAAGCCTAGGGAGCCCCGCGGGCAGGGCTACAACTGGGGGTGGGGGTCAGCAAGGCCAGGTTTGAGTCATGGGGAGAGCCCACCCCCCACAAGACCAAGTCAGCAGGGTGAGATTTCCAGGAGGTTCTGGACACTCCCCAGAGGAGGCGGGCATCCCCTGGGGCCCTTCCGGAGGCTGCGGGTACAATGGAGAAATAAAGCGTGGGATTCAGAAGTGCTCAGAGCCGGGCTGGCGATCCAGTTCCTCACATAGGTGCTGCGTGACCTTGGACAAAGTGTCTCAACATCTTTGAACTTCTGTTTCCTCTAAAAAAGATGTCCAGCTCAATGGCATGAGGCTCGAATGAGGTAATGTTCAAGTGCTTTCTCTGGGCTGGCATACAGCAGGTGCTCAATAAACAGCAAGTTCCTCTCCTCCTGCAGCTATCTCAGCCGGGCCTTTCCCCTGCTCAGGGCATCCTGCCAGCTGACCGCGTAGTGGTGGGCAGAGCGGCGAGGTGACCCTCCAAGCCCCATGACCCCCATCGTGGCAAATTCCTACCACGGCCAGGACCTGAGTCGGCCTCCTTAGGGAATGCTCAGGGGCAGGGGTGCAGAGCCAGGAGGGGGGATCCAGCCCCAAGGTGATCCCTGAATACCCCCAATACAGGCAACCTTTCTGACACCTGAGTTGTCCCCCCAAGGACAGCTTGAGGTGTAGAGCTGCTCCACCTGGCCCCAGTGCTGGTGAGAGCCATGGCCAGGGGTCAGGGGACCAGTGGCAGGTCCAACCTCTGCTGCTGATGTGCTGTGTGACCTTGGGCAAGTCATTGCCCTTCTCTGGTCCTCACTGTTCCCTCCTGTAAAAGGTAGGTATTGGGCCAACTCAGCCCTGGGGTCTCTCTGGCTCTGATTATTGGAGATTTCCAGCCTCCACCCAGCTGTGACTTTCAGAGAAGTAGCCTGGGCCAGGGCTGCACCCCAGCAGGCATTTTCCTTGGCTCACGCAGGAGCTGCGCCCCAGGCTCCCTGGGCCAGACCAATAAACAGGGCTCGTAAATGTCTGGCACGGCAGCAGGCCTCCCTCAAATAAAAAGTGTTTTCCAAACAGGGTTGAGAAAGGCTGGCTCTGGGCAGCCCTGAGTCAGGCTGTTTCTGGGGCAGTGGTGCAGAGGGCATCCAGCTGCCCAGCCCTCCCAGGCCAAGGGTGTGCGGAACCAGCTCCCTTAGTCATCCATCCTGTCTGCTGCCTCTGTCCTTCCCTCCTTTCCTTTGGATATAAACTTGGACTCTAGTCCTGCCTTCCTGTGTGGCCTTGGGCCTGTCACTTCTCCTTCTGGGCCTCAGTTTCCCCATTTGTCAAACAGGGGGGCCAATCTTTGGCTGGCCTTGCTCCTGGATGGTGTTGAGACTTAAGGGAGACAGCGTGTGAAAGCCCTTTGCCAGAACTGAGCAAATGTGCTGTGTAAGAGTGACCCTCACGACAGAGCGGTTCCCTTCCAGGAAGAGACAGGAAGACAGTTTCCTGAGGGCTCCTCCATCAGACTGGAGATTCCTCCAGGACAGCGTCTGTGCCTCCCCTGTTAGATCAGAAGTTTCAAAAAAGAGGGAGAGAGGGGCGTTGCCTAACCCTTAACTCCGGTAAGGTAGGGGCTGTGTTTCCCCCATCAGACTAGGTGATCCGTGTTGTCAGGGGCTAGACCTCCCCAGCAGATGGGAAGTTTCCCGAGGGTAGGGGCTGTCCTCTCCTCTCAGAGAGGAAGGTCCTGAGGACGGGCAGTGTGTCTCTCCTCTCAGTCTGGGGGTCCTGCAGAGCATGGGCTGTGCCTCCCCCTTCAGACTGGGGCCCCACTGTCCTCCTCTATGCTTCTCCTTCCCAGCCAGGGCCCAGGAGGCCTGTATTGTGGACGGCTGCTGGGTGCGGGGCTGGCCCTTGGGGACCAGCGCTGGGCATCAGGGAGAAAGGAGGCCACACGTGGAACGAGGGGAAGTGGAGCAGGAAGCGCGTATTAAAGCAAAGCAGCAGCTCGGAACGGGGCACCCGCCCTGCCAGGCCACGAGGGCACTGAGAGCTCAGCACAGAGGGCCAGGGTCGGGCTGGGTGATTCAGGCCTGCCCTGGGGCTGGTTGGCTCTCAGACTCAGCCCAACCCCACCTGGCCTCACCCGCTTATTTGGAGTGGGAGTGGGTCGCTGAGGCCGGGGGCCCTGGGGTGCTGTTGGGGAGGAGATGAGGGTGGGGTAGCAGGTGGTGCAGACCTGGCTTAGTGTCACCGAGTCAGTGCTGGACAGCTCTCCGCGGATCAGAGCTACTCAATCCTCTCCTCGTACAGTTGTAAAGACCAAGGTCATAGAGAGGGTGCCCATGCCACCCAGCCGGTCTGCAGGGCATTGAGCCTGGAACCCAAGGCTGTGACTCCTGGCCCAGTGCGCCTTCCACCCTGCCTGCCTACTTCGTGGGGAGACTCAGCCTGTGCTCTTAGGGAGCCTCTCCTCCCATCTGAGGGTGGATAGAACCCCCCCACCCGACAACCTCACTGTTAGCACTGAGCCCGGATAACCCAGAGACAAATCTGGGTGCTGTCTGGAAGACTTCCCAGCCCCTCTTACCCAGGACACTGCGCCTGATACTTTCCAGAATTTACCCCTGAGTAAAGGCACAACCGGATACTTGCCTTGGAGGGACTCTGGGGTTGCAGCCGGGGAAGCTAGCTGTGAGCACAGAAACTCCTGGAACGTTCCTGCTTAATAGTTGCAGCGTGTGAGTTTTGAGTTCCGCTCTACCATGCAGGGCTGGTGGTTTATCTTTCTCATGTTGATTTGTAGACATTCCTTATGTATTCTGGATGTGAGTCCTTTGTCAGAGACAAGGATTATGAGTATCTTCTCTTCTACATGGAACATTAAGTCATCAGCTCATTCCAGGACCATCAATAATGAACAGACTGGCAAGACATGGAAACAACCTAAATATCCATCGACAGATGCATGGATAAAGAAGATGTGGTACATATATACAATGGAATACTACTCGGCCATAAAAAAGAACAAAATAATGCCATTTGCAGCAACATGGATGCAACTAGAGATTATCATACTAAGTGAAGTAAGTCAGAAAGAGAAAGGCAAATACCATATGATATCACTTATATGTGGAATCTAAAATATGACACAAATGAACCTATCTGTGAAACAGAAACAGACTCACAGACAGAGAACAGACTGGCGGTTGCCAAGGGGGAGGATGTTGAGCGATGGAGTGGGAGGCTGGGGTTAGCAGATGTCAGCTTTTATATATAGAATGGATAAACAACAAGGTCCTACTGTATAGCACAGGGAACTATATTCAATATCCTATGATAATGGAAAAGAATATATATATATGTATACCTGAATCACTTTGTTGTATAGCAGTAATTAACACAACATTGTAAATCAACTATACTTCAATTAAAAAAATAAGGAAAAAAAAAAATGAACCGGCCAGGCCCTGTTTGTGTTGGGCACTGGGGTTCCGAGGTGCATGTGATGTGGCCCCTGCCCTCAAAGGGAGCACATCTCTGGAGGAGAGACAGACATTTAGAATGAGGAAGAAAGAAAGGCCAGTTTCTCTCACCAAGCTAACATGATTTTCTTTACAAAAGTTTTATCAAAACATTCTTCAGAATCCAGACAGGGTGAAAAGAAAGGTTTCCCTGTGTTTGTTTCCCGGGCCGGGTCTTTAAATCCTGTGCAGTGAGCGCTGCTTCTAGATGCTTCCTTGACTCCACAAGCCCCATTGGCTGAACGTGTACTCAACCCCTGACCTCTTCCCTGGTTTCTGCCCTGGTTTTGGGTGGCTTCGCCAGGACGTGGTCGAATTCTCACCCCTGGAACCCGGTTCTTGGTGCTCAGCGGACGTGAGTCAAGCAGCCTGGGAGTGTGCGAAGCGGGGGTGGGGTCAGGCCCGATGAATATTCTGCAAAGCTGGGTCCAGTTTAGGACTCCTCACCTGTCCTGGGGTCAGTGGGTACCATGTCAGGCCGAGCCAGACTCCACTCCCACCCTTGGGCTGCCAGCCCTGAAGGGGACTCGGGAGGCTGCGAGCAGGACGGGGGCAGAGGCCAACCCTTGGAGCAAAGGGGGCAGGAGGAGGCTGGTCGGATGGGCCTGGCATGGAAGTGGAGCCCAGGCCACGGAGACGTCCCCGGTCCTCCAGGGCATGGGTGGTGGGGCCTTGGCGGGCTGGGGACAGGGTGTCCGGAAGTGTGACGGTAGGCAGAGGAGGGCAGAGAGGCCTAGCTTCCAGCCTGGGCCCTGTTCCTGGCCTGCCACGTGCCAACAGCCAACTCCCCTCTTATCTAAGAGGCCTCAGTTCTCTTATCTGTGAAGTGGCCTCCACGGCTCTGATGTTCTCTGAAGCGTGACTGGGAAGGAGGGACCGTGAACACATTGGATCAGGTTCCCTCCTTGGGGAGCCCGGAGGAAAGACAGAGAAGCAAGAGGCATGTCTGAATCAGGGAGGGAAAACCCAGTCCCAGCACAGGAGGCTCCAGCAATACCTCTGACGGGAAGGCTCCGGACCCCGCGCTGGACCAGGAGCCCGCGGAATTGGGGGCATCTCTTTCTGCTTGTTTATAAGACCTGTATTGTCATCTCTGCATCTGCCTGAGACCGTCCCAGGTCCCCAGAGCTCCGTGAGGGCACGTACTGTGTCCCACCCCAGCACAGACGGCGGGGCAGCACTATGGGGGTGTGTGGTGCCCCCGTGAGCAGCCTCGAGCCCCTGAGCTATTGCCCCCACACCCTCTGCCTCCCTGGGTCAGGAGGCGGGGGCAGGGGGACCAGACAGACGACCACACTCGTGTCTATATGCCCCCTGCCCCCAGAAACTGTGGGTGCTGTGTCCTGAAGACTTGGGAATCCTGGGATCAGCTTATGAGGAATCACAGCCACTTTGGAGGGTGGAAGCAAGGATCTCGGGCCCCAGACAGCACGTGGGCAAGGCGAGGTTCATGAAAGGCAAGCCTGCGGACCCTCAGAGACCATCAAACCATCCCCTGCCCCCTGACACACGCAGATAGGAAAACCCAATCAGGGCTCTGACCGGTCTGGGGGTGTTTCCCCCTTCCCAGCCCAGCGTACCCCAGGACAGGGATGAATGCAGAGCACATAAGAGTCATCAGCCTTGGGGGCCAGGGCGATGGCAGGAGCACGAGCTCAGAGTCACAGCTGTCCTGAATGAGTCGTATGACTCTGGGGGGCATCTGCTCCCCTCTGAGCCATGCTCTGTTCGCCTGTAACTGCCTTTCTGGGGTGCAAGGGACCACGGTGCAAGCTGCGGTGAGCGCTCAGAGCAGAGCCTCGGTGTGTGTCCTCCCTCCCCTCCTCCAGGGGGACCGGGCACTTTGGCAGAGCCTCAGGACACACTTTGCTGATGTAGGTACAGCCACCCTGCCTCGTCTGCATGGGACGCTAGGTTGGAGGGCAGGGGGTGGGGAGCTGGAGATGCCACCGCCAGGGACCTGGTTCCTGGTGTTACCAATCAGCATTCTTGGCCTTCCCCAATCAATAGAAATTGATAAGAAGCCAGACAAGAAATTCAGGCAAGGCTTTATTGGGGCTCCTGCTGCAGCACGGGGGAGCGAGAACAAGTAGCAGGTTCCCTTGCTGGCTCCCTGAGGAGGGGTGAGCTGGGTAGGGGTGTGTCCAGGGGTCAGGCCGGAGGGGTGGCTTAGGGGGTCTGCCCTCCCCTTTGGTGGTGTTGAGAGCAGGGGGCATGCGCCGTACCCTGCTTTTGCTCCCGGCTCTTCAGAAGTGGCAGTTGGGTTTTTGGTCTTTTTGTATCTTGTTGTCCATAATTTGCCTCAACTGCACATGCACGCAGTTATTTTAGTCCCTTATAGTTACTTTGTATTTTGTTGCTCAAGGAGACATTTGTCTATGTGCAAGCACTGCAGCAAAGGGTCCCGGGTCCCGACTTTGGGCAGTGGGTCCCAGAAAAGACAGTGGGAGGTGATTGGGCAAGAAGGATGTGGCGGGAGGTGTTGACAGCTTCTTGGGCGTTGGCCATCTGATAAGCCCTGTAGCTTCCTTGCCAAAGACTTCATGAGATTTATTTGTTTTCTTTGGAGCCAGGTAAGGTGCCAGGTGAGCTGGTTTCCAGCCTCGGCTTTGTGGCTGGCTGCTTTGTGATCCAGAGCCAGTCACCGCCCATCTCTGGGCCTCAGTCTCCCTGTTCATCTTCCTGCCTGCACCCTAGTGCTGGTGGATCCAGGTTATTTGGCTGAGTCACCTGATGGCTCCCAACCTCACTTTCCTCATCTGCATAGTGGGGATAAACACAGCTACCACCTGGGAGATGTCAAGGGGATTGTCCCCTCAGCACCCAGTCCAGGGACGCAGTAGGTGATCAGTACCTGTCTGAGTGCAGGGAGCAGGAGGCTTGGAGGAACAGACCCTGGGGGACGTGGGAAGTTGAGAGAGGATCTTGTGGGCTCTAGGACTCCCTCCTTCTCTCTCCTCAGTGTCTCTGTGCCTTTCATTCTCTCTTGGTTTCGGTCCCTCCCTCTGTCTTTCAGCCTGTCTCTCTCCATCTCGGTCTCTCTCTGCATCTCGCTCTGTCTCTCTCTGCATCTCGCTCTGTCTCTGCCCCTGCTTTTCTCTGTGTCTCTCCTCCTCCTCCTCACTCTCTCCCTTTTGTTCTCTGTTTTGGGCCTTCTTTGTCTCTGTCTCTGTTTTTCAGCCTGTTTCTTTCTGTTTTTCTCCTTCCCTTTCCCATTCTCTCTCTTCTCTGGAGGCCCTCTGGCTTCATTGAACTGCCAGGCCAGGCTGGGGTGGAGAGAAGGCCGAAGCTCTGCTCTCAGGTGACACTGGGGTCCCTGAGGATGCTCAGTTCAGTGCCAGGGTCAAGGAGATAAAGGCCAGACAGCCCAAGAGCTCTGTTAAGGGATGGCTGGAACCTCTCCCTGGGGAACGTGGGGGCTTCTGACTGGCTATGGGATCTATGGGATGGGTGGCTGAGAACACTTGTACCACTGTGAGTCTAGATATTTTCATTTAAGCCAGCTTCCTGATACCCCAGAGCCAAAGACCTGGCCATTCCCTGCCCCTCTGAAATGTGATGTCTTGTCAGAGGGACGAGGAGAATGTGGTTGAAGCAGGTGGTTTCCCAGGGCAGAGCCTGTGGGGGTTACTTAGAGAACAGAACACTTCTGGAAACCAGAACCATCTGGGAGGGCTTCCTGGAGGAGGTGGTCTATTAGGGACCAGGAGGGAGCCTAATAGGCCCAGAAGCCCAGCCTGTGCTGGGTGCTTTATTTATTTACTTTTCAATATTTATTTATTTATTTGGCTGCACCGAGTCTTAGTTGCGGCACGCAGGATCTTTAGTTGCGGCACGCAGGATATTTAGTTGCGGCATGTGAACTCTTGGTTGCAGCATGTGGGATCTAGTTCCCTGACCAGGGATCGAACCCGGGCCCCCTGCATTGGGAGCGTGGAGTTTCAGCCACTGGACCACCAGGGAAGTCCACTGTGCTGGGTGCTTTAGAAACCTCACTGGTTTCTTCTTCTGCAGGGTGGGGATAAGCACAGCCACCACCTGGAAGATGTCGAGGGGAGTGTGTTGTAAAACCCAGCACCTGGACCAGGTGTGTACATAACAAGTCCCTTTTTGCAGATGAGGCCAAAGCATCCCCAGAGGGGTCAAGTGGCTGCCCGTGGTCATGCAGCCAGCGAACGGCGGGCCAGGGCTGGACCCATGCTCTGTGCAGTGCTGGTACAGCCTCCCCAGCTGCTGACCCCCCTGTACCCGCAGCGCCCCTTCTTCCCTCCCTGGACGCGGGGTAAAGAGAACGGGTCGTGTGGCCTTGGATCAATTGCTGACCCTCTCTGGGTGTATCACCTGGGACAAATCAGACCAGTGGCTTTCTGAGAGGATCTGAGGAGCCCCAGGCCCCCGCACTAGGGCTGCAGGGCCTATTGGAGGGGAAAGGGGGTGAGCATGTGGGCTTTGAGCCCCTACCTTGCTTGGTCTCAAGGGTCTGCTCTTTAATCTGTTTTAACTGTGGCCTCCTGAACTTCCAGGTTCTCTGTAAAGCCTCCTATTTCCCTGAATTTCTAGGAGCGTATGTACCCCCACTCCTCTACCCCAGCCATCGCCCCCCCTGCCCCCAGGCTAGCCCCTGACCCCAGGACTCAGGCCAGGCTAAGGCCAGCAGGGGCTGGATGGCCTGGGTCCCTGTCCTGGGAGGCTCCAGGGCTTGAAGGGGTGCCAGAGTTGGGTGGCCGGTGTCCAAAGGATCTTAATGGTGTGAGGTGGCTGGGAACTGGTATCTCTTGGGTCCTCCTGCCATCAGGCCTCTGTGCGGGGGTCTGGGATCGGGGCTGCTCTGGGACCAGCAGGCCAGACACAGGACAGTCTCGCCCTTCCCAGGGCAGAAGCTGGGGGTGCATGTGACGTAACAGGAGAGGCCGAGGCCAGTGGCCCCTGCAACCTATAACAACACAAGAGCTACCCTGGCTTCATCCTCCTTTGGAGGCAGTGGAACATGGTGATTAATACACAGTCTCTGAGTCCCATGGATGGGGCTGCAGCTCTGCCTCTGTCCTCATTAGCAGGACACCTTGGACATGTTGCTTAAACTCCCTGAGACTAGACTTCCTTCTCTGCAAAGCAGAGGCAACAACAGTGCTTGTCTCCTAGGTTTGGTGCAAGAGGAAAAGATGATGCCTGCAAAGTGCTTAGCTGGCACGTTGTAAGTGCTCAGTCAACGCTGGCTCGCATTCTTACCCTCCCTTCCCTCCGTGCATGCGTCCCTGGTCCTCAGCACATCCCCTTATTGTGGCTTTTACAAAACTTCCTCGTGACAACGTGTTCACACGTCCACGTTCCCCATAAACCATGCTTTCCTATAAGGCAAATTGGGATCTGGTCTTTCTCATCTATTCATGGCCCGGCCCACGGTAGATGTCCAAGAAATGTTTGTTGAATAAATGAGTGATTGATTTTGGCAAGATGCTGAACCCTTCTGTACAATGGTTCCTCCAGTGGGAGTCTTGGCTGATGATGTCTCGTCAGTAACATAGCTGGTGAGAACAGCAGTTGGACAGGTCAGATGTAGATGGAGTGTCAGACGACTTGAGGATCCAAGTTTCTAGCTCTGAGGTTGATTCTCTTTTACTCCACATTGCCTCCACCTGGCTGTGTCTTTTAAGGCAAGTCACTCCCCTTCTCTGGACCTCTCTGTCTCTGTGTGTTCTGTGAGGCCCGCAGACCAAGTTTTCTGGAAGGGCCTGCCTAGATGTGGAGTTCAGCATTAGGGGACGCCCCTAACACATTCCTGTCCCCAAGCCCCTTTCCAGGAATGATTCTCCAGCTCTGGGTAAGCCGGTAGAAGGTGCTGAATCCAGGCTTATTCTCACAGTGGGATGTCAGCGGTAGCCAGGTTGGCTGACGTTCGAAGGTATTGAATCTCTGCTTTCTCAGCACAAGGAAGAGCCAATATCAAAGAGGATACCCCCAAATTCTCTGCCACTCCCTATTTAATCAAAGGTTTGGATAAAATAAGGATGCTCATGGAGGAGAATTGGAAGGATACAAAGCACATATTTCTATAGACAGTCTCTTCCCCAATCTACCTGTGAATCAAGCCAAACCCAACCATAACGATGTTGTGAATCACTTAGTTTAATATTCCACACTTGCCCCATTTATTAAACTACACCCAGTGGTGGGGGCATTTCTCACAGTTCTCAGGGCCTGGAAGAGCCAGGCTTCTATTCCTCAACTGGTTTAGTTTTAACTTCTGAGCACCATGAGTCACAGAATTGATTGCATGTCCCTTTTTTCCTGGGCCACCAGGAAACTCACAGCTAAGTCTGCCAACCAGATAGGACGTCTCTCCCTGTCTTTTTCTTTCTTTCCCACTCTTTGACTTCATTTTCTCACTTAAAAAAATCAATCACATCCTGGATGTATTTTGTAAGCTGTCCCAAATCCTTTTTATTAGGATGTGGGCTATGAATCCATGAAAGAAGTGGAAGTGTTGAGTCTTCCTGTGGAGTGGATGCTGGAGGAAGAGAGGTGAAAGTGGGGAAGGGAGAGCAGGAAGGCTGCTGATGGGCAGAGGTTCATGGAAAAGCCCAGGTCAGGGAGCAACCCCCAGGAGGGGAAGGAGTGCAGCCCAGAGGAAACTGATCAAGATAGGGGTCGGGTACTGAGTGAAGGAGGCTCATCAGGGGCCTGGTCTGGGAGCCTTGAATGCCATGCTACGTTTCTAAATTTTTTTGGCCGTACCGCGTGGCTTATGGGCTTTTAGTTCCCCGACCAGGTATCAAACCCGGGGCCCTGGCAGTGAGACCGCTGAGTCCTAACCACTGGACTGCCAGGGAATTCCTCAATTTCTATTTTTTGAGGATCCACTCTGCCCCAGGCACTTAACATATGCCATTAATAATTTCTACATTATTCCAGGCTTTATGAATTAGGAGACTGAGCCTCAGAGAAGGTAAATCATTTGCCCAGGGTCCTGAAATCTAAGAAATGGCAAAGCCCATACTGGAACCCCAGACAGCAGCCCCCAGCTGTAGGCTTTGCTCACCCTCCTTTATCCTGGGACCATACGGAGCCGTGGAAGGCTTCTCAGGGAATGATGTCATCAGATGTAGGTTTCAGACAGATCACTGCTGCCTGCAGCATGGAATGCAGTCAGTCTGGGTCCTGGGGGACCAGGAGGCAGCTCAGGTCTCTGCTGAGAGATGATGGTGGCTGGGACCAGGGTAGCAACGGGGATGAGGCTGGGGACAGAGAGGATGGGGTGGGGTCAAGAGAGATTTGGGAGGGAGGGCAGACGGGTCAGGTGGTGTGACTTTCGATGCTGGGGGTGGGGAAGGAGAAGATGTGCTGAGGAGGCTGCTGAGTCGGCCACCTGCGGAGGTGGGGCTGATGCTACCTGACTACAGCCCCCCAGGCCTGGACCTTCCCCAGTCCAGCCCGCCACGCGGTGTCATTAGCTCTGCTGACCTTGCCACGTGGTGCCATAGATGTCCCAGAGCCGAGGAAGGAGTTGGTGATTCCTGAACGTCCCTGGTGACCTGGGCTGGGGTTTCGGGGCTCTGAGGGGACAGTGTGGATCGAGTTGGGTGACTCATGGCCCCCACCACTTCCTGCCATTAGAGCCGCTAGCCCCAGGCGCTCTGGCCCTGCAGGAATCAATGGGTATCCTGCCCTCTCACAATGGCCGAGTGAGAGTAATAGGGAGAGAGTAAAGGGACAAATTAAACAGTTAATCCCACTAGGGGATTGTAAGTAAAGAAAAAAGTATGGGAGACGTCTGTAAGTTAATGATCGTTCAAGAAAACAGGTTTGCTTAGCCACAGAAGCAAGCAGCCTTGCTTAACAGTGAAACAATTCAACAGAAGCATGAGACATGCCCCAAAACAATAAAACAATGGTGGCATGAGTCCCACATCCTGCCCAGTGAGCTCAATAAGTTAATGACCCTTAGGACATGCTCTCTGCACACATAAAAATCAATAATTTACAGTCGTGGCTTGACCACATAGGGACAAGAAAACTCCCCGGCCCAACTTGGAGGAGGAGCTGATGATGAAAGCATGACATCTGCTCAAGAATGAGGAAGAAGGTGGTCATTTCCTCCTCCCCACTTCTCCTTGATTATAAAACTGTAGCCCACTAAGTTCTCGGGGCGTGGCACCCTCTTGCCCATTCGCTTGTCAGCCTCACAAGCGCCCTATTCTAATAAATCACTTCTTATCTATCACTTTGCCTTTCGCTGAATTCTTTCTGCTCTGAGACATAAAGAACGGGGGCTCCTCGGAGCACCCCCAAAATGCCACCTAGTGGTTTCAAGAGCCCTCGGGGCCCTTCCTCCATCCACCTGGGGATCCAGGATCCTGCTCTGGGTATCAGGGGCACAGAAGGGTGTTGGGGGTGACCTGGGAGGTCCCATAGGGGTGTGTCCACATAAGAAACTGAGAGGACTCAACAGGTGGTGAGAACTCTGATTTCTAGAACAGCACCTATATACAAAAAGTGCCCAGTAGATGTTTTTTCAATGAAGAAATGAAGGAAGGAAGGAAAACCTTGGATCCAGTGACTGCTGTGTCATCTCAGGGATGTCATTGCTCTTCTCTGAACCTTGGCTCACCCAACTGGAAAATGGAAGAGCTGGTCTGATGGTCTCCAGGGACCCTTCCAGCTTGAAGTTGAGGATTCTGGAAAGCAGAGGGAACTGTCCCCGTGGTGCTCAGGGGTGTGGGGCGTGGAGAAAGGCCACCGGGCAGGGTGTCTAGGAGCTAAGCTCTGCAGGTCTTCCCTCCCTCCCTCACTCCCTCCACTGTTGTCCTAGGAAAGCTCAGGCACAGACTCTGTGTGTGTGTGTTGGTGGGGGGGCTCCCCCAGAGTGGAAGAGCCCACAGCTGGTGTCAGCTATCATGGGAACAGCTCAGAGCCCACTCTGACTGGTCACAAGGCCCGTGACAGGCAGGTTCCATGCCCCGATGGTGCCAAGGCTCACCTGGGCCCAGGTAGCTTATCCCCATGGGCATCATATGACTTCCCCAACCAGAGTTATACCCTCCTTACCCAGCAATTCATAAACAGTCAGTGCTGCTGGGATCTCTAACTAAAGGCCCAAGGGTCAGGTCTGACTTACAAATGAGTTAGTTTTGCTTGAACCATAGTGTGCTGCTTTTTAAGAAACATTGAATTTCAATACATTGGTCAAAGCAGGCTCTATTCCCTTTGCCACAGTTGCCACTTGTCCCTATTGTCTTGCACTTGGTAGCTTCACACATGTTATCTGCCTGACCCCGGAAGGCATTTGGAAACTCTGAGCTCGCTCGACAGCCCTGCTTTGTGGAAAGGGAGAATGGAATCCTAGATGACCTAGAGGTTGGAAGAGCCCTTGAGATCACGAAGGTCTCATTTTCAGATCTCTGTCCCATTATCATTTCTTCGGAGACCTTCCCTGATTGAAGCAGCGCCCCTATCCTCTCTGTCCCGTACCCTGCTCTGTTTGTCCTCATCACCTCCTGACATCCCAGTCTCTAGCCTCCCATTTTATTCCCTGTCCCTCTTGCTGCTCTGTGTGCCCCATGAGGGTAGGGACTTGGTTTCACTGTTGTATCCCTAGTGCCACAATAATGCCTGGCACATGGTAGGTGCTCAAAAAAATTGTTGAAGAATGGGGAAAATGAGGCGTTAGGCATGGTAGCACCAGCCCCAGATCCCCTCCCTGCTACAGTTTCCCTGGGTGGTTCCAGGGATGTCCTGGAGTTGTGCTGGAGTCTCACAGTCACCCAGCAACCCCCAGGCCTCTGCCCCTGCACAGCGCTGTGTTTGGAGGCAAACCCAGCTGTGTTGTACCTGCCAGAAGGAAGAGAGGCCATGATGTCATCTGGCTCCCCCACCCCTCCTCCTCCCAAACCTGACCAATCATGCCTGGAATCCCAGGTTCAAATAGACCACAGCCTGGGTGTGCAGGAGGTGCCTTTTGTGGGTTGTGGGCAGGGCAAGGGTCTGGGCAGGTCGTGGTGTCTTAAGTGTTCTCAGAACCAGAAGAAACTAGAGGAAGGGAGCAAGTTGCAGAGGGTGGGCAGGGAGACCGAGAGCTGGAAACTCTTCTTATTTTTCTTCCAAGAGAGACTTTATTTTTTTCAAAGGTAAAAAGATTTGCTCATAAAAACTGAGCAAACACTACACAGAAGCATGAGGAAGAAGGTAAAAAGGACACGCTCTTCTTCCTCCCATGTAGAAGCCTCCCAGGTAGAAGCCTCCACAGTACAAGCCCCTCTAGGGTCAGATGGCCTGGGCTCAAGTCCTGGCTTGACCGCTTTCCAGCTACGGATCTTGAGAAGGTCTTTAACTTGTTGGTGCCTCGGTTTCTTCTTGTGAAATGGGGATATTTGTGTTCCTCTCAGCCTCTCTGCCCACTCTCTGCTATTGCCTCCTTCTTTCCTCCAGCTCTGAGTACATTTCTTTTTAAGACACCATGACCTGCCCAGGCCCCTGCCCTGCCCACAACCCCTAAAAGACACATCCTGCATTCCCAGGCTGTAGTCTGTTTGAACTTGGGATTCCAGGCTTAATCAGTACCTGCCAACTAGTACTGTCGTGAGGATTAGATAAGTGAATCCACGGAAGGGGCTTAGAACAGTGTTTGGCACACAGTGAGGGCTATGGACGCGTTTGCTAGCATCTCACCATCATCTGTCATCTTCATCACCATCATCATCATCACCATCGGCATCGCCGTAATCATCATCATCTTTGCAGACAGCTCTTTATGCACCAACCTGCCTTCCTCCCTCTTTCCGATCTGTCCACCCACCCATCCATCCATCCACCCATCCATCCATCCTTCTCTAATGGGAATATCCCCACATGCTCTTCAGGAACCTGTGTTATACACTCCACATTACGTTACAGATAAACAAAATGGCTCAGGTCCTGGTTAATGGGGAGGGGTGAGAGTGATGGAAACAAAATCATCGCGCGTCCTTGAAGTGCTGTTTTGCTGGGTTCCGCATCCATGTGGCAAACCTAGACTCTGCCTCAGTGCTTTTGGGTGTAATGAACTTTGCAGATCAAGAACATTTGCAATCAGGTATGTTGGCAGTAAGAAAGATCATTCCAGGAAGATCTTCGAAATCCAAAGTAACCAAGTAAAAGTCTATGCCATTTTTGTGTTTCCCATCTCCCTAATCAGGCTGGGCATTTCTGGAGGTGGGGACTGTGTCCCCTCATACAGACTCTTCCTGTAAAATGAGGAGACTAGTAATAGTTGCCAGGCTTTCTTCTAGTGAATACTAGGTGCCAGGCACGTGCTAACCTTCCTACACATAGCTCGTGTAATCCCCACATCAACCCAATGGAATAGGTACTACGGCTACAACTGCCATCTTCTTCTCCGTGGAGAAACGGAGCCACGGAGAGGTTGGAGAACTTGCCAAGATCATAGGTTGTAAGTGGCAGAGCAGGAACAGTCTGATTGCACTGTGCTTTTATGTGCTAACTGATCCCTTAATGTATGACATAAGATCTGCAAGCCACTTAGCCAGCACAGAGCCCTCAGAAAATGCTGACATCATTACCGTGTGGATTCAGGCACTGAGAGTCTGAGGATAGAGGTGAAGCTAGAGAAAGGGGGACGGGGGCTGCTGGGGAGCTTGTCTTCTGTTGACAGCTGAGCCCTGCTCCACCAGGGGTCCCCCCTTCCCCATCCCCCAGAGAGGCCTTGGGTGCCTCCACCCTCAGCCTCTTGGATTGACAGGCCCAAGCGAGGAGGGATGGGCATGGAGCCAGGAGGTGGGGAACGGGCTCAGGCAGGCTAATCAGGTTATAGTGTGAACTTAAAAGGGAGGAGGAAAGCACAGAATCTTCAGAACTCACACTCCTTCCTGGCGACGAGGTGCCTGGGAGAGGAGCTAGGAAGCCAGGGCGCACGGAGGCTTGGAGTCCGGGGGAAAGGATGGCCCCACAGAGAGCTGTGCAGCTGTCCCTGAAAAAGCCCACCTACGCTGTGTGTGTGGTGGGAATCGAAACGTACGTGGATGTTCACAGGTGAGAGCCGAAAGCACCCACCTGGCTGCAGAGGGCTGGGCTGGGCTGGAGGACCCGCGGCAACGGGGTGGGCGCCTGGTGGACGAATGGGGCATATTGGAGGATGCTGACAAGAGTTTGTTTTGACAGCAGAGCAGAGGGGCTAGGTTATCAGGTCCATTTTGAGGCTCTGGCTCCTGGCACCAGGGTCAAGTCTTTGACCTCAAGCCACTGGATGAGGGTTCCAGCTCTGAGCCCTGGGGCCAGACTTTAGGGTCTGGGTTCTGCATTCTGACATCCCAGTGGAACTTGTGTGGAGCATCAGAATGAATTGTTGCTCAAGACAGGGGACAGGACTGGCCTCCCCTGATTTTGCCCTCAATTCCTTGCCAATGACCCATCTCTCTGAGGTGGGGAGGGGCAGTGTATGTGGTGCAGCTTGATCCTAGAAGGCCAGCCAGGGCAACTGGGATCAAGTGGGAGTGGTTAGGGAATGATTCAATGTGTTAATAAAAGAAAAGAAGTGGAATAAGCCTGGGGCTTACATTTCAATGTGTTTGTTAATAAAGGAAAAGAACTTGGAACAAGCCCGGGGCTTGTGTTTGCCAGGAGGATGATGGCGATTATGGCAATGATGGCACCTGAGGGGCAGTGGAAGCATCAGCTTCCCCTGTTGGTCCCAATCCTCCCTGGCCTGGCTTTACCCAGATGGAGGTCCAGGGACCTGGCCCAGTGTGAGTTTCCCCACCTGGCCATTGAGGAAGTTGGTCTTGGGGGTCTCTGGGGGTCTTTCCAACTCGACACACTCTCTATGAGCTCCATCCCTACTGGATCGGATGGGACCAGAGCCCCTGCAGATGGGGAGGGGGCAGTGGCCTGGGGCTGGGGAGGGAGAGCCAGGAGCCCTGGGAGGCCAGACCTCGGCTCTAAGTCATGCTGGGTGCCCTGGCGTGGGGCTGGTTCTCTTGCATCTGGGTGGCCAACAGAGATCCCATTTTCTGCTGCCCTTTTATCATACGGTTGCCAGACTTGGCAAATGAAAATACAGGGCACCCAGTTAAGTTTACATTTCAGATTTTTAAAAATGCTTTTTTTTTAGTATATGGCATGGAACGTACTTTTTTTTTTTTTTAAATGCTGTTCAGCTGAAATTCAAATTTAGCTAGGCACCCTGTACTTTATCTGGTAACTCTGCTTTAACATCAAGAGTAGGAAAGAGGTCTCTAGTGAGCCCCTATCTTCCCGATTCCAGACCCCTGTTCTCATCCCAGGGGATGGCTATTTCTGGAAGGTAATTTCAGAACCTCAGGCCCTACATGATAGGTTGTGCTGCTGACTGAGGGCAGAAGCATTTGACTGGGATCCAGGAGACTTAGGTTCTGGTTCTGGCTCTGCCGCTGACTTGCTGTCTGGTGTGGGCCAAGCCACTGGCCCTCTCTGGGCCCTGGCACGATGAACTGAGCCCCCTTTTCAGTTCAGCGTGGCGGTAAAGCACCCACACTCTGGACTTGGACAGACTCAGCTTCTCATCCTAGCTCCACTGCTGGCTGTGGGACCCTGGGCAAACTGCTGCATTTCTCTAAGCCTGTTACCTCATCTGACAAATGGGGAAGCAATAGCACTGATGTTCATGGGTTAGGGGGAGGGTGAAGGTGAGCATGCATGTGTAGGGCCCCTTGCTCTGTGAGAGTGGGAAGTGCTTACAGCTCTGACAGCTCTGTGGGTTCCCTTTCCTCCACTATTTGTTCTTCCCATCATGTCTCAGAGGGTGGGAGGAGCAGAGGATAGATCGGCGGGTGTGTGGTGGGAACACGGGGCGATGCCATCTGTAAACTCCTTTGGGATCGCCAAGCGCTTTAGTATCCTCAAGTGTGGGCCGTGGCCCAGCCGAGGGGAAGCCGCCCGGTTGTCTGTGCTCTGGTTGACTCTGGGAGAGGGGCTGCCCTGGGGTCCTGAGTGAGCACCGTGAGGGATCTGTACCCAAGAGCCCTTCAAGAAACTTCACCCTGGAGGTTGGTAGTGACTAGCGTCATAGCCACAGAGAATCTCTAAACCAGAAAACAGAAGTTTATTCTGCAGCAAGTTGGTTTAAAAGTAGACCTAAAGAAGAACTTCCAGCCACTGAGGTCTCTGATAGGTGGAGAAAGGCGATGTAGAATTGTCAAGACAGGTGGAGGAAGGGGGCCGTGGGTTGACAACCTGGGAAGGTTTAAGAGGAGCCTGGAGCTCACTCCAGGACCTTGTCTGGCTAGGATGAAGGGGCTGTACTTGATGATGAACTTGGGGCTTTCCCACCCCCAGTGCCAGGTGCCCGGCTCCAGCTGAGGCCAAGCAAGGGGCCTCTGTTTGGCCTTGCTGGTAGAAGGCGGAAGCCCCCCAGAAGAGGAGGTATGCTGGTCACCTGAGCTGCCCAGAGTCCCAGCCTTCCAGAGCCAGTGGAGATGGGCCTGTGGCAGTGACGTCATGGGATGTGATTAATTCCCCCATGTGCTCTCTAGACTGGTTATTTGGGGATAATTGTGTGCCCCAGGGTGTCCCAGCCCAAGGAACCTTAGAAATCCCCTGACTCAGCATGTGCTGCAGATCCTACACCCTCACCCCAGCGGGCTAGCTCTCCACCGCGACCCCCTGGGTTTGGCCAGACGGCCCTGGCTGTCTCTGTCCTTTTCTTGGAGGTGGTCCCCAGAGGATTTATGCCAAAAAAGAGGGGGTGTGGCGTGGGGAATCCATTAGTGGTCCAGCCTGGCGCTCCCTTGCTGCCCAGAGGCCAGATCGGAGCCCCAGGCTGGAGATCACATGAACATTTATCCTTAGGGATGGAGGAGAAGGCTGGCTGCGTGGGGCCGGGGACGGTCTCCTGGATTTTTCTAAGCCACCCCCAGCCCTACACAAGCCTCAAAGCCAAATAGACTCTTAGATCCAAGATGACTAGAATTCCAGGAGCACAGGGAAGGGGGGTCTCCGTAGGGCCTCTCAGACGAGCCAGAGAAAAGACCCAGACCGTTTCTGTTTTCTGGGGTTCCCTGTATTTCAAAAACCCAAAATGCCAAAACAGAGTTGTAAAACTTGTGTTCTATATATTCTTTTCTTAAAAAATAGATTTATTTTATTTATTTATTTTTGGCTGCGTTGGGTCTTCGTCGCTGCGCACGGGCTTTCTCTAGCTGAGGTGAGCAGGGGCTACTCTTCGTTGCGGTGCGCGGGCTTCTCACTGCAGTGGCTTCTCTTGTTGCGGAGCAGGGGCTCTAGGCTCGTGGGCTTCAGTAGTTGCGGCACACAGGCTCAACAGTTGTGGCTCGCAGGCTCTAGAGCACAGGCTCAGTAGTTGTGGCGCACGGGCTTAGTTGCTCCACGGCACGTGGGATCTTCCCGGACCAGGGCTCGAACCTGTGTCCCCTGCATTGGCAGGCGGATTCTCAACCACTGCACCACCAGGGAAGTCCTGATCTATATATTCTTGATGTTTACATTGAGTAAATTAATGCTTTTAACTTGCGAAGAAGTACAATGAAACATAATCGTGCTCCTCGCAGGATAATTACAGGATTGATGCCAACACTAATTCGTGATGACTGACAGGCTCCAAGAGCCGGGCTGGGACCTGGATTTGAAGCCGGGTGAGGATCTCCTCTCCTAGTTGTTCCATCTTGTTGCTGCATCGCATTCCTTTATTGGAAGTGATGTTAACGTTTAGATTTGAGGCTTCTTGGAGATTATGAGGCCGGGGTCCCCTGTAAGGTCCACGGAGCCAGGGGAGGCCAGGGAGTTACAGGATCTGGATGTGAAATGGGGCAGTGTGAGTTATTGAAACATAAAGTACTAGCATCAGAGAGGGTACCAGAGGTCAGTAGCCCCCTAAGTCTACAGATGTCCCTGCCTCCCTGGTCCTCGTTGCTAACTCCCATTTTGAGACCTGGGAATCCATTCCGTCACTCTTCCCTCCCCTCTTCTGGCCCTATAGCCCCTTCCCTGTCCCCCCTTCTCCTTCCCATCATTTTGGTCTTGGAATCTCTCCTCATCTTTGACCGTTTCCTCTTCCCCCTCCTGCTCCCATCACTTCCAACTCCACTTCTCTCTCCTCCTCCCAATCCCCGCCTTCCTCTCTTGGTGGCGGGCCCGGGGCCAGGCAGTGGACCCCGAGAGAAGACTCGAGATGCAGGGAATGGAGGGGTGCTCACCCATGATGTAGATGCCTCCTTGACCCCCAAAATGCTTTCCCTGTGATGTGTTGTCCTCTCCTTTGCTATGTCCAGAGAAGCTTCCATTCCCTTTGCTGTGGCTTCTAAGCAGCTGTTCAGCTCTGCCAAGTGGTCCTGATGCTCAAAGATATGTGGGAGGTGGGGGTGAGGCTGGAAGGAACTGGCAAATCCACACCCAGCCAAGGACATCAGCCACCTGGGGAGCCCAGGAGGGGGACCTCAGCTGTGGGCCGGGAGAAGTGGAGCGATTCCGAATGCTGCCACCCAGGGGCAGGTGCCGAGGGAGCTGGGACCTGCCGGAACTTTTCAGGAGCCTGGCCTCGCAGCAGGTACAGACCTGAGTTGGGTCTCCAAATGCACCCTGGGCCCCAGAACAGAGAACCCAGTCACCCTGCATTTAAGACCAAGGCCACCTGAAGCCCTGCCAAGCGTTTCTCCAGCACACCTTCCCTGCCACATTTATGACCTCGCCTACCCCCACCTGGGTCTCCATTGCCGTGCTGGGAGGGTGGGCAAAGGGAAGGCCAGAAATTCCTCAGGAGGATCCTGCAGAGGGTGTGGTCTGAGCCAGGCTGCCAGATGTAGTGAAAGGGTGGGCTGGGGCTTCTGGACCTGGACGAGAAGGAAGGCTGGGCTCTGTGCACCCTGGGCCCCAGAGGAGGAAGCTCCATTGGGATGGGGCCTCCGAGAGTCAGTTCAATGACTGCAGAGAACAAGATGGCTGGTAACCAGTCATAACCACCAGCTAGGGTCAGGCTGGTCCTTGCAGGCTGTGTGACTTTGGGCCAGTTACTTAGCCTCTCTGAGCCTGTTTCCTCCCATGCTAGATGAGGATAATATCACCCATTGATTGTACCTGTGAATTTGGCCCCCATTTTACAGATGAGAATTGCATAATCCACGGAGCACAGCCATACAATTTCCCATCTTGCAGATGGGGAAACAGGCTGAGAGGGGAGAAGTGACTCATGATTCTGGCTTTCCATTCAGGGCTCTTCTCTTAAGGGTGTTCTGGCCCCCAGCTCCTGTTTGCCTCTGCTGGGAAGGCCCGGGGTGGAAAGCTGCCACCCCCCATCTCTAGCCCCCATCCTTGGGCAGGCAGGGGTCCACTGAAAGAAGGCCTGGCCAGCCCGGGCCCTCCTTGCAGGCTCTCTGGGTGTGGCCTTAGCTGAGCAATGACAAGGCATAACGCACCCGTGATTCTTATCTCTGGGAAGGAAGGAAAGAGGGAGAGGACATAGCTACACCCAGTGTGATTCTACATTTAGGGGAAAATCCCTGCCTGTGATGTGATGTCGGCCATCGCCTTCCCGACCTCTGTCGGCCACAGCCAGCAACCAGGGAGGACCAAGGAGGAAGCCACACAGGAGCCTGAACCTTCTGTGACCTTTGCCCCGCTGTGGTCACTTAACAAATGTTACTGGTCACCTGCTCCTTGTTCAGCTCTGTGCTGGGCTGAGGCACTCGGAGATGATACGACCCACCCCCCGCCCCCGAGGGTCTCCCATCTTAGTCTGGGAGCTAAAAAACCTTCAGAATGTGGACGCTAACAATTGCATCGCTAACCGGGTTTGGGGGCAGGTCTGAGAGTGAAGGGAGATGGACAAATCCTATTCCCCAGGGTCTGCCTGCTCCCCATGCCCCTTGTGACAGTAATGACAATGGTGACAGCACCTTCTTCAGCTCACAGTGCTTGCTGTACTATCTCAATTAAATCTCACAACAAGCCTATGAGGTAGTGCCTACTACGATCCCCATTTTGCAGACAAGGAAACTGAGACACAGAGATGTCAAGAGAGTTACCCAAAGTCACACAGCCAACAAATGGCAGAGCTGGGATTTGAACCCAGGTTTGCCTGATCCCAAATTCTATGAGCTCAACCCCAAGAGAGCCCATTATCGCGGAATTTTCTACGTTGTTGGGTTGGTGCGAGGGGTGGGTGGAGGCAGGGCAGAGGATGAGCTTTGGAGTCAGACCCTGAGTGGGGTCACATCTCAGCTCTCCGCTGTTGCCCCGCATGTGGCCTCCCTCTGAATTTCACATCATCTGTAAAATGGGGAGAAGAAGAATAACTGCTCTGCTCAGCAAGCAGGGACCGTGGGGATGGAATCAGAACGGAGTAAAAGCACTTTGGGGACCGTGATGTCCCTGCCCTGGGTGGATCCCATGAGGGCAGGGCCAGAGGTGACTCATCTCTTCTGTCCTGGTGCCCAGGGTGGCACAGTAGGTGCTCAGGAAATGCATGTTGAGGCAGAGCGGCCGACAGCACTAACAGGACTCCGTGTGCTCCGCGGAGCTGCTGTTCTTTAGGGCTGGAGCCTGTGGGGGGTCTGGCCAGCTCCGTGGGACTGTTGGCCACAGCAGTTCTCGGCTCCTGGCAGAAGCGACTACAGAGCTGGTCATACCTGAGAGGACTTGCCAGGTCCTGCTGGCTGGTCCCAGGGCATTTCTTGTGGCTTCAGTCCAGGGAACGTCAAGTCCAGGACACCTGGAGAGTGGCACCTCTGGGGCTCTGGGCAGACAGGTGGCTGATCAAGTGTGAAGGGGGAGTCACAGGCTTGGCTGGCCTGGTCTGCTCAAGGGCTGCCCGTCAGCTTGCTCCTCAGCCTTTCTATCCAGTTCTGCATTATTCTCCCTTCTGCCCTCGCCTCTCCCCCAGCACAATGCCCCGGGCAAGCCCTCTGCCGCCACCCCCATACCCACTCCCCTAGCTGGAGGCGGGGTCAGCACCATTCTGCCCTCCCTGCCCAGACCCTAGGCTGGGCAGAGGGGTGGCCTGACCCCTGGGATCGTCCCTAGGGGCTGGTGGTATCCAAGTAGCAGGTAAGATGGACGGCATAGGAGGGACTCCATGACTGCTGTGTTTCTCTTCTCCCTAGAGACCAGGTGATCAACTTCCGAGTAGTTGAGGTAAGGTGTGGCCTGTGGAGCCCCAGTGGGAGGAAGCTTCTGGATGCAGGTTGCAGCCAAGTAAAAGGAAAAGCCTTCTAATTACCTGAGCTGTCAAAGCACAGAGGGCTGTAAGGTAGTGAGCTGCCTGTCACAGGACCTGTTCAAGCACAGAGTTCTGCGATGGGCAAGGAGTTGGCCAGGATGACCTCTGAGACCCCTCTCTGACCCAAGGCCTATGAAGATACTCCACAGTCTCATTGTCTTAGGGCAGAAAGGGGCCAGAAGGTCATGGGTGCCATCTTCCTGGTCTGCACTGACTTCACCCCTGCAAAGTTCAGGTGCGTGGAGGGGGAAGAGGGCTTTCCTGCCTCAGTGCCCCACATCCTGCCAGCTCCCAAGGGATCATATTGAGGAGCTTGTGTTGCAAAGTTTCAACATTTCCCTTTTTCCTTCCTACATCTTCCCTGACTATTTCCTTCCTCCGGTCCCCGCCGGGGACACGCTCAGGGCACACACACTCATTTTCAAGTCAGCGGGATAGCATAACATAGAAGACAAACCTGCTGCTCCTTCCATCCTTTACCAGCTGTGTGACTCCAGGAAGGTTACTTAACCTCTCTGAGAAGATTTCTTCATCTGCTAAATGAGGACAGCAACATGTTCCTGTGAGGGTTGTTGTGAAGTGTAGATGAGGCATCAAAAGCTGAGCATGTGCCTTGCACATAGTAGGTGCTTGAAAATGCCACCCCAATACTACCCTACCCAATATGACCTGTGAAACATGCTGTCCTTATGCCTTACCAGGTGGGTGGGCACATGTCTTGCCAAGGCAAGTGGGCAAGGCTGGGAATTTCCTGTTGATTGAAAATTCCCCGTCCCATCCTCTGTGCTTCCTTTTGTGAGATTCTCTAAGAATTGACTCCACTCTCCTTGCAGCCTCTTTATTAACCTGGTGAACCAGGCCCTGCTCTGGGCCTGGCGACAGGGTGAGTCGGGACGCTGGGTGACACAGGCTGTGAAGGGGCCGCAAGGAAGGTCTGGACCAGTGCTGTGGGGACACAGAGGAAAGGACATGGGGTCCTGGCCTGACTGGGTTTGGGCTGTTGGGGGTTCTGGGAAGAGTGGTAGTAACAGCGATGATGGCACCTAACACTTATTGAGCACCTACTGTGCCAAGCACTTTTTTTTTTTTTTAATTAACTTATTTATTTTTGGCTGTGTTGGGTCTTTGTTTCTGTGCGAGGGCTTTCTCTACTTGCGGCAAGCGGGGGCCACTCTTAATCGCGGTGCGCAGGCCTCTCACTATCGCGGCCTCTCTTGTTGCGGAGCACAGGCTCCAGACGCGCAGGCTCAGTAGTTGTGGCTCACCAGCCTAGTTGCTCTGCGGCATGTGGGATCTTCCCAGACCAGGGCTCGAACCCGTGTGCCCTGCATTGGCAGGCAGATTCTCAACCACTGCGCCACCAGGGAAGCCCGCCAAGCACTTTAAATGCATCATCTCATGGAAATCACCCAACAGCCCTAGGAAGTAGCTCTTTGGATTATATCCATTTTCCAGAGGAGGAAAATCGAGGCTCAGAGCAGCTGAGTGACCAGGTCCCAGGCCATACTCCACACACAGCCCTTACTCCACTCCACGGAAGGGGTGGCGTTTGAAGTGGGTCTCCAAGAATGCAGAAAACTGCCCCCTCCCCATCCCCATCCTCGTCCCACCTCCGCAGAGAGGGGGTAGAAAGAAGGCAGGGTGCTGGCACCAGCTCACAGGCTCATCAGCATAACAATGGAAATGACGATAAAGATAATAACAAAGGAAATGACGATAAAGATAATAACAATGATGACACCTACTGCCTGGGCGACTGGGAGCCTCTAGTATGGCAATGACTTCGTCCCCTTCATTTAATAAAGGGGTGTTTGGGACTTCCCTGATGGCGCAGTGGTTAAGAATCCTCCTGCCAATGCAGGGGACACGGGTTCGAGCCCTGGTCCCGGAAGATCCCACATGCCGTGGAGCAACTAAGCCCATGTGCCACAACTACTGAGCCTGTGCTCTTGAGCCCATGAGCCACAACTACTGAGCCCGCGAGCCACAACTACTGAGTCCGCGTGCCTAGAGCCCGTGTTCTGCAACAAGAGAAGCCACCGCAGTGAGAAGCCCGTGCACGGCACGAAGAGTAGCCCCCGCTCGCCACAGCTAGAGAAAGCCTGCTCGCAGTAATGAAGACCCAATGCAGCCAAAAATAAAATAAATAAAATAAAATAAATTTATAAAAAAAAAAAGTAAAGGAGAGTTTTTAAATCCATTTCCTCACTTGACTCTGAGTTTGGGGATGAACCAGGGCTGCATACCAGGGTTTGGTTGGGTCTGGGGGCTGCATCATGAGACGTGACCAAAGGGAAGTAGCTGCCGGGGTCAGGAGGGAGTGGGGTGGGTGTGTGAGGGTGGTGGTGGGGTTTGGGGGTGGTTGCGGTGCGTGGATTGGGAGGAACCCACAGAGCAGCTTGGGGAAACCAGTGAGACAAATTCCACTGTGGGGCAGCCCGGGGCTCACCCCAACTCCCACACTTGCCTGTTACAGCCCCCAAGAGCAGCCCTTAATCCACAGCCCCACCCACAGATCAGGGAGTCTGAGAGGTGAGGAAAGGCAGTGTGGACCCTGTCCCCAGGGCCGGGGGCAGGGGAGGGGGTAGGATGCCGAGGGAATGAGAACCAAGGTGGCCAGGTGCCTGCCTGGCACACCCTGCCAAGCGGAAAGCAGCAGCCCCTGCCTCACAGCCTGCAAAGCTACTGCTGGGATAGCCTCAGCTCCCCTCGCCTTTTCCACCCTGAGAGACAGCACAAGGCAAGTGACCTGGATGGGCTGACGGGGCCTGGAAGGCAGGGGGCCTAGGACCCGAACAGACCCCTCCCAGAGGGCAGGTGAGACCTGCCCTGGGCCTCAGCCTTGCCCATCAGGTGCCTCCTGCAGGAAGCCTCCTTTCCCCAAGGTCTCCTTGTAGGGACTCACCTGGCACCTGCTGGGGAGAAAGAAGCTGAGACCAGGATCCCAGCACCCCAGAGAGGGGTGAAATAGGTGTGAGCTGCAGAGCAAGGCTGGAGGTCGATCTAGACTGCAGGAGACCAGGCTGGGCTCCAAAGGTCCTGGTAGCCCTCCTCCTCCTCCTTCTCCTCCTCCTCCTCCTTCATCTTCGATTATTATTATTATTTTCTACCAACACTCCAAATAAGAGGTTGTATGGGCAGGGCTGTGACCTGGAAATGTCATCTTTTGCCCAAAGCTGGGGATTTGCTCCATGGAATCCTGCTCGCCTGGAAAGGGCTGTGCCGGCGATGACAGCCTCTGAGTGGGGTGGGGGTAGGGGTCTCCCAGGAGCTGGAGACCCTTCTGCCATCAGCTGGGTGCCCTGGGCTCATGCTTACTTGCTCTTGGGGTGTGTGGGCAAGGGCTCTGGGGCCAAGCAGATTGGATCCAAATTCCAGCTCAACCAACCTGCCAGCTGAGCAGTCTGGGGAAAGCCACTCTGTTACCGAACCAAACTTGGGTCCACTTGCCCGCGCACAGAAAAACCAATCTACTGACACCAGGTTATGGTGAAGGAAAGGGCAGCGTTTATTGCAGGCACCAAGCAAGGAGTCCAGGCAGCTAGTCCTTGAAAGACCGAAACTCCCTGATGGCTTTGAGGGAAAGGTTTTTAAAGACAGGGTGAGGGAGAGGGTTGTGGGGTATGTTTTTTCTTTCCAATATTTTTTAACTTGAAGCATAGTCGATTTACAATGTTGTGTTAATTTCTGCTGTACAGCAAAGTGATTCAGTTATACATACATACATATATATATATATACATTCTTTTTATATTCTTATCCACTATCATAGGATATTGTAGTGGTATAGGTATAAAAACCTATAGGTATAGGTATAAAAGTGGTATAGGTATACAAACCTATAGGTACAAAAACCTATGATATTGTATCATAGGTTTATCATAGGATATTGAATCTAGTTCTCTGTGCTATACAGTAGGACCTTGTTGTTTATCCATCTTATATATAAAAGCTTACATCTGCTAACCCCAACCTCCCCCTTTATCCCTCCCTCAACCTCCTCCCCCTTGGCAACCACCAGTCTGCTCTCTATGTCTGTGAGTCTGTTTCTGTTTCATAGATAGGTTCATTTGTGTCATATTTTAGATTCCACATATAAGTGATATCACATGGTATTTGTCTTTTTCTGACTTACTTCACTTAGTATGATAATCTCTAGTTGCATCCATGTTGCTGCAAATGGCATTATTTCATTCTTTTTTATGGCTGAGTAGTATTCCATTGTATATATGTACCACATCTTCTTTATCCATTCATCTCTCAATGGACATTTAGGTTGCTTCCATGTCTTGGCTATTGTGAATAGTGCTGCTATGAACATAGGGGTGCATGTATCTTTTTGAATTATAGTTTTGTCTAGATATATGCCCAAGAGTGGGATTGATGGATCATATGATAATTTTATTTTTAGTTTTCTGAGGAAACTTCCTACTGTTTTCCACAGTGGATGCACCAACTTACATTCCCACCAACAGTGTAGGAGGGGTCTCTTTTCTCCACACCCTCTCCAGCATTTGTTATTTGCAGACTTTTTAATGATGGCCATTCTGACCGGTGTGAGGTGGTACCTCATTGTAGTTTTGATTTGCCTTTCTCTAATAATTAGCAATGTTGAGCATCTTTTCATGTGCCTATTGGCCATCTGTATTTCTCATTTGGAGAAACTATTTAGGTCTATTTAGGTCTTCTGCCCATTTTTCGATTGGGTTGTTTGTTTTTTTGTTGTTGAGTTGTATGAACTGTTTGTATATTTTGGAAATTAAGCCCTTGTTGGTCACATCGTTTGCAAATATTAGGTTGTATTTTCGTTTTGTTTATGGTTTCCTTTGCGGTGCAAAAACTTGTAAGTTTGATTAGGTTCCATTTGTTTATTTTTGTTTTTATTTCTATTGCCTTGGGAGACTGACCTAAGAAAACATTGGTACGATTTATGTCAGAGAATGTTTAGCCTATGATCTCTTCCAGGAGTTTTATGGTGTCATGTCTCATGTCTAAGTCTTTAAGCCATTTTGAGTTTATTTTTGTGTATGAGAGGGAGTGTTCTAACTTCATTGAAAGGTTTTTAAAGACAGGGTGAGGGAGAGGGTTTCGGGGTGTGTGATCAGCTCGTGGACATTCTTCTGATTGGTTGGTGGTGAGGTAATTGGGAGTCAACATCATCAACCTTCTGGTTCCAACCGGTCTGAGGTCTATGTGCTTGTGGGCAGCATACCGTTAACTTCTTCCACCTGGTGGGGGCTTCAGTATCTGCAAAACAGCTCAAAGGATGTGGCTCACAATATTATCTATAGCCCTTGAGGAGGAACTAAAGATCCTTGACTTTGTTTAATGGCTGAACTATTATTATTTTGTCTTGCTTGGCTGTTTTCCATTGTTTCTGCATTTTCTCATTTTTCTGATTAAATTTATTCTTTGGAACTTGGGGAAGGCCTAGGAGGCTAAAATTACAAACAAGAGGCAGGCAGAAGACATGGTGGAGGTGGGGGGGGTCTGTCCCGGGAAGGTCCATAGGTTCTTGCTTGGGTACAGTTCCACGTTCCTGGGTTGCCTTGCCCTCATCCATAAAACAGGGGTTTCTTTTTTTTTTTTTGAAAAAAATTTTTTTTTTTTAACATCTTTATTGAAGTATAATTGCCTTACAATAGTGTGTTAGCTTCTGCCTTATAACAAAGTGAATCAGTTATACATATACAATATGTTCCCATTTCTCTTCCCTCTTGCATCTCCCTCCCTCCCACCCTCCCCATCCCACCCCTCTAGGTGGTCACAAAGCACCGAGCTGATCTCCCTGTGCTATGCGGCTGCTTCCCACTAGCTATCTATTTTACATTTGGTAGTGTATATATGTCCATGACACTCTCTCACCCTGTCACATCTCACCCCACCCCCTCCCCATATCCTCAAGTCCGTTCTCTAGTAGGTCTGTGTCTTTATTCCCGTCTTGCCACTAGGTTCTTCATGGCCTTTTTTTTTTTTTTTTTTTCCCTTAGATTCCGTATATATGTGTTAGCATACTGTATTTGTTTTTCTCTTTCTGACTTACTTCACTCTGTATGACAGACTCTAACTCCATCCACCTCATTACAAATACCTCCATTTCATTTCTTTTTATGGCTGAGTAATATTCCATTGTATATATGTGCCACATCTTCTTTATCCATTCGTCTGTCTCTGGACATTTAGGTTGCTTCCAGGTCCTGGCTATTGCAAATAGAGCTGCAATGAACATTGTGGTACATGACACTTTTTGACCTATGGTTTTCTCAGGGTATATGTCCAGTAGTGGGATTGCTGGGTCGTATGGTAGTTCTATTTGTAGTTTTTTAAGGAACCTCCATACTGTTCTCCATAGTGGCTGTATCAATTTACATTCCCACCAACAGTGCAAGAGTGTTCCCTTTCCTCCACACCCTCTCCAGCATTTATTGTTTCTAGATTTTTTGATGATGGCCATTCTGACCGGTGTGAGATGATATCTCATTGTAGTTTTGATTTGCATTTCTCTAATGATTAATGATGTTGAGCATTCTTTCATGTGTCTGTAGGCCATCTGTATATCTTCTTTGGAGAAATGTCTATTTAGGTCTTCTGCCCATTTTTGGATTGGGTTGTTCGTTTTTTTGTTATTGAGCTGCATGAGCTGCTTGTAAATCTTGGAGATTAATCCTTTGTCAGTTGCTTCATTTGCAAATATTTTCTCCCATTCTAAGGGTTGTCTTTTGGTCTTGTTTATGGTTTCCTTTGCTGTGCAAAAGCTTTTAAGTTTCATTAGGTCCCATTTGTTTATTTGTGTTCTTATTTCCATTTCTCTGGGAGCTGGGTCAAAAAGAATCTTGCTGTGATGTATGTCATAGAGTGTTCTGCCTATGTTTTCCTCTAAGAGTTTGATAGTGTCTGGCCTTACACTTAGGTCTTTAATCCATTTGGAGTTTATTTTTGTGCATGGTGTCAGGGAGTGTTCTAATTTCATACTTTTACATGTACCTGTCCAATTTTCCCAGCACCACTTATTGAAGAGGCTGTCTTTTCTCCACTGTATATGCTTGCCTCCTTTATCAAAGATAAGGTGACCATATGTGTGTGGGTTTATCTCTGGGCTTTCTATCCTGTTCCATTGATCTATATTTCTGTTTTTGTGCCAGTACCAAACTGTCTTGATTACTGAAGCTTTGTAGTATAGTCTGAAGTCAGGGAGCCTGATTCCCCCAGCTCCATTTTTCGTTCTCAAGATTGCTTTGGCTATTCGGGGTCTTTTGTGCTTCCATACAAATTGTGAAATTTTTTGTTCTAGTTCAAACAGGGGTTTCTTGTACCCCTTGCCCACACCAGGCACCACGCTGGGTGCTGAGATGACAGTAGTTTTAGTGACAGTAAAATGGGAACGTTCCCTACATTCTAGAGGGAGAAACAGGAGAGATGGACAAGAGAAAAACATGTCAAATAAACATGACATGTCAGGTGACAAGTGCCATGGGTTGAAATGAAGCTGGGTCATGGGGTTAGGGAATGTGGGGTTCGTGGTGTCACCCATGTCACACAGCCTTAAATAGGGCAGTCAGGGAAGACCTCTGAGAAGGAAACGAGGCACGGAGCCCCCAGCGGGTGCTCGGGAGCTGAACATTGTGAACGAAGAGAACCCAAGTGCAAAGGGTCGAAGGCAGGAGGGAGCTTGGCAACCGGAGGGAGAGCAAGAGCTGGGTTTGCAGGAGTGAGAAGGGCGCAGCCAACTCGGCGCAGACTGCAGAGCCCCAGGGGAAAGGCTGTGAACAGAAGGGATGCTGAATGACTTTTGTGTTAAGAGGATCCCTCTGCTGCTGTGTTGAGGCCAGATCGTGGGCAGCAGGAGAAGAAGCAGGGGGACCAGCCTATTGTGCAAATCCACACGGAAAACACTGGTGCCTGGACCAGGGCGTTAGGCGTGGAAGAGATGTGAATGTCAGCAGGTGATGTTGTGAAGGGAGAGCTGACAGGGTTCACTGGTGACTGGATGTGAGCTCGAGGGAAGGAGAGAAGGCCAGGATGAATCCAATGATGTGGCCTGACCCGGGCAGGTTTGGACGGGGCAGAAGTGGGGAACTAAGAGTTTCGTTTTGGACACGTTAAATGTAAAAAGCCTGTTAGACACCCTAAAGAGATGTTCAAAAGACAGCTTTGAGTCTGGAGATGGAAAATGGGGGTTCTAAGTCTGGGAGACTTGGGTTCCTATGGCAACTGACTAAACAAAGGCAAAGGGCATGTAAGGTGGGAAGATGCCTGAAAGTGCCTCTTGAGGACGGTGAGGCCAGGAGTGGGGTGAGGGCCTGTGGGTCTTGCCAGCAGCCTGCAGGGCTCAGGGGCCCCTCTCCACCCCAGACTCATCTTTAAAACGAGAATAATAATTGCCTTATGGGGCCATGATGTGCCTCAGAGAGCCAGGTCCCGCGTGGGACTTGGAACTGTTGTAACTACGACCATCACCACCATTGTCAATGGGGGCAGTTGTTTGTGGGGACTGAGTGACCACAGTGGGGATCTGGGAGGGGTGTCTGGTTTCTCCAGGGGCTTTAATACTTGGGTGGTTTCTCAGGGATACAGGAAACGATGGAGGCAGGAGGATGCATCAAAGGACCCTTGTGGCCCTGGCATCTTTGCAGTCGGGTGGATGTTTGCAAGTTGACTTGACCTTGGGTGGTGGCCTTGAGGTTGATGGCTCTGTCCTGGGGGACAGCAGTGGGGAGCCCTGACATGTAGTTCCCTTGTCTGACTTCCCCTCCAGTGTGTGTGTTCCACGTGGCCAAGGGCTTCATGGAACCCTGGGGCCCATCACAGGGCTGGGACAGGGAGGCACACAGCTCAGGTTTATTCAGGGGATGAAGAAGGACAAGCGCCCCCAGAGGCCCTGCTGGCTTAGCTCCTGGTGCCCTGTAGCCCGAGTTTGCAGAGCAACCCCTCTGAATCTACGGCCCAGGAAGGCTGGCCCCTACCTGCTGTGGCTGGAAGCAGCTGGTGGCTTGAGAAGTAGCGTGGAGGCCCAGAAGATGGGTGCCCCCGGCTGGGGCCTGGCAGACTGAGGGCTTCCTGATCCCCGTTTCTGGAGCCCAGAGCTCTGGAGTATTGGGTGGATGTGGTATATCAGGTAGACGGGGAGAACTTTGCAGGGTATGGCCTCAGTCAAGTTCTGTGCCACTGGGTGCAGATGGGCCTGAATCCCCCTGCAGACTAGGGGCAACTGAATCCATTCATTCATTTAACAAGTGTTTATGAGACTGACCACACGCCAGACACTGTTATAGGTGCTGGGAGATAGCAATGAGCAAAACAGACAAAACTCCCTGCCCTGGTGGACCTGACCTTCTAGCAGGAGAGACGGACAATACCTAACAGTATGATTAAGAACCAGAGCAGACAGTGCTTTGTGACCACCTAGAGGGGTGGGATAGGGAGGGTGGGAGGGAGACGCAAGAGGGAGGGGATATGGGGATATATATATACATATAGCTGATTCACTTTGTTACACAGCAGAAACTAACACAACACTGTAAAGCAATTATACTCCAGTAAAGATGTTAAAAACAAACAAGCAAACAAACAAAAAAGAATCAGAGTAGAGTGGCAAGGATAAGGAGAGTGTGGGAGAAGGTGGGACAAGGTGTAGCATTAAATAGAGTGATGGGCGCGGGGTGGGGGGTGCTCACTGAGAAGGTGACATTTAAGCAGAGCCCTGAAGAAGGTAAAGGAGTGAGCCTTGTGGATATCTGGGGGAAGAGCATTTTATGCAGAGGAAATGGCCAGTGCAAAGGCCCTGAGGCAGGACAGACTGGCAGCTTCATGGAACATCAGGAAGGTCAGTGTGGCTTGAGCAGAGTGAGTGAGGACTGAGCCTAGTGGGGTGGAGGAGGTTCCTGGGGGGTGGCAGAGGGCATATTAGGAGGGGCTTTGTATGCCATTGTGAGGACTTTGCTGTGTGTGATGCGAACCATTGCTTTTGAGCGTAAGAACAACGTGATCCGCTCTGAGTGGGGAACAGACTGGAGCAGGCACAGGTGGGCTTAGGAAGCTGCCCAGCGCTCTAGGTGGGTGCAGGGGTGGCAGTGGAGGAGGTGAGAGGTGGTCTCGAATGGATTTCTTGTTGGGTTAGAGAATTTGGAAGCATAAAAGCAGGAAGCTTTGGGGGAGGGGGATTGAGGATGTCCAGAGGTTTTCAGTCTCTGCTCTCTGGAGCCTCAGGGGCCGCGGTGGGAGTGGAAGGGTTAAACACCGTGGCTCGGCACCACCCCCCCGGCCCCCTTTTGTCCTTCTTCTGTCTGGGGTTCCACGCGAGGTCCACTGAAAGGGCTCTGCCACTAAAACAGAGCTCAACAGCCACTGCTCTGCTCCAAGCCCTTCATGTTGCAGAGGGGGAGACTGAGGCCCGGGGACGACGTGTCCAGGGTGGGTCACATGGGAATCAGTGGAGAGCTGGAATGGAGCCCTGGGGCCCAACCAGGTTGGTCTCCTGGCCAGTGGCCCCCTCCCCCCCCCCGCCGCTCCCCACTCCAGCTGTTAGGGGGTGCTGTTGCATAGCCGGGTAGCCCCAGCCCACTACCCCGCTGGTCTCTCTCCTGAGCCCCCGGATGCTCTCCTCTCTCTTTTCTATCAGTGATGTGCCCAAGGGTGCTGAGACCTTCAGGGTCTCTGGGAGCTCCGGGGTGGAGGTCTTCACGGTCTACAACACAGCACAGGTGACAGAGCCCATAGACAAGGCCCACTGGCCCCTGGATGCTGGCGTGGACGTGATCATATCTGTGGACGCAGCCAGTAAGGCTTTAAACGATCTCAAGGTAAGAGGCTACTTCCCCACAGAAGGTAAGAGTCCCCCACAAAGCATACCCCGTTCACACATTACCCCCACTCAACCAAACCCCACAAGGCTTTGCCACCCACGTCCACGCGACACATCCTAGTGCAACTCAACAGACACCCAAACATGCAAACCCACCCCAATGCCCCAACGTCACATGCACACATACACGAATGCTCCCGTAAAAGCACAGCCTTCCTGCTCGCCCCCTCAAATTCACAAACGCCCCCTTTAACACAGCTCCACACAGACCCCAAACAAGCCCCCAACTCCTGTGCAGACAGGAGTCCTCGACAGCACCCATACACACATGCACGCACGTGGACACAGGTACATACCAGGGTGTGTGTGTCCCACCTAAGGAAGCAGGAAGCCTTCTCTTTCCCAGATGGTACCCTTCTCACTCACCGTCAGGCACCCACCACACACACAGTGACCCCTGATTCATTGATTCAGCCTTTTCTCCAATGACACCAAAAAGGTGGGGACTGTGCAGCTGTTGAGAGTAGGGGCCCTGGAGCTCAAATCCTACCTCTGAGCCCCATCTACTGGGGTCATCCTGGGGGCCCACTGAGATGGCCCGGGTCGAGCCCTGGCCATGGGTTCTAGGGCATGGGGAAAGCTCTGTGAGCTTGGGCTGCTACTATGGGGTGGGGGTGGGGGGTGGTCATTGTTCCCATTTTACAGATGAAGAAACAGAGGCTTAGAGAGTTTGAATAACTTGCCTGTCCCTAGTGACAGCTGTCCCTTCCCTCATTCTTTCTCTCTGACATCCCCATGGATTCCTGAGGGTCCAGCTGCTCCCTCTGGGATCCTCCCGCACCCCATCTGGCCCTCCTTGCCCCTCAGCTCAGCCCTGGGAGCTGAGGAGGCATCCACAGCCTCTCCAGCTGGAGAAGGGGGCTCTGGATCCAAGGCGGGAGCCCGTGGGCCTTGGGCCTTCAGCAGCAGGGAGTAGCTGGGCCCCCATGCCTCCCTTGCCTCTAAGCAGGGCCGCCGGAGTGTCCCCTCACTCCCCCTGTCACAGCCATCTCTGAAGGGGCGGCCGTGCTGGCTTAGGGTTGACCATGTCCCCACAGGTGAACGTCTCCTACTTTGGGCAGCAGAAGGACAGTGCCTTGGGCCACAGTGTGCTCTACCTCACTGGCGCCGGTAAGTCCCACCTCCCTGGCTCTCCGTACATCAACCCCTCCATGCTGGCTGCTTGAGGGTCTTAGGGGAGCCCCCAAGTGCAAGGCCCATGGACATCTTTCTCCCCCATCGAGGAGCTTGGCTTCTTCAGAGGCGGTTCATCCACTCTAGAGCCTCAGGGGTGGAGTCGCAGCCATACTTAGGGCCATAAGAATCTGGAAACTGCACTGCCCATGGGTCACCAGCTAGACCCACAATAGGCCTCCTTCATCCAGAGTCTGCCTATCACACTCACTGGAACTTCAAGACATCACTAAACCATGGAGAGCCACATGCTACCTTCGGCCAGACCCCGGCAGCTGGCCCTGTGAACCGCAGAACCAGCACCTAGAACCTCAGGCCTGATCCCGACCTCCAGAGTCAGGGCCCCCAAGAGCTAGCAATTCAGCCCACATAGATGAGTCAAAAATTCAAGAGCCAAAGCCTTGGGTCCCTCCAATGCCCAGAACCACAAGGGGCTGCCACAAGAGCCTCTCGGGTGTTGGGTGTGGTCCCCAGAACAGGGCTTCCTGGTTCTCAAGGGCTTGTGGAGGGGCCGAAGCTTGCCCCGACCTGGACGTTATGGTGCGAGGGTGGGACCGGGGAGCCCTGGTAGTCCCTCTACATCTCTTTGCAGACATCTCCCTCGACGTCGACACGGGCCGCACGGGCAAGGTGAAGAGGAGCCAAGGCGACAAGGTGGGACTCTCCTGGTTACCCCAAGATGGCAGAGTTGACAGGCAAACCTGGGGGTGGTCCTGGGGTGGAGTGGGCTCTTCCTCCAGAAGGGTGATGGATTCCTAGGGTCTGTGGTATCCAGCAGTATAGGGAAGCCATCTGAGGACTCCCAAATCAGCATGAATGGGCCTTAACTTACACTATGTGATCAACATGCTGTGTGACTCCTGGAAAACAGCTTACCCTCTCTGGGTCTCTCTTGTGCCACCTTAGAACTGGGATTGGTTCTTTTTCTTGAGGCCTTTTCTATTTCCTGGGCTGTATTTGGACCCCCAAGCATGGTAGGTGACTTGTCAAGTGACTGACAGATCCTGAAGAGTGAGGACGAAGATGAGGTGGGCTCAAGGCATTACCCCACCGGATGTATCTGAAAGCCATCCTGGGAGGGTAGAAGATATGATTTTCAGGGAAAGACCCCAGAGAGGAAGCCTGAATCATATATAAGACTTTGTGGACAAGATGGAGTAGGGCTGCCACGGATGGCTGTGCAGGTTGTTCACTGCACAAGGTTGCTTGGGCAAGGTGGTGGGTGGGGCCTATGATATAAATCATGTCTTGGGCCGTGTACAGAGAAGCATCTACCCAGAGAGGTGAACAAGAGTGCCATATAAGTTAGCAGTGGTCCTGTAAGGTCCCCCAGATCCAAGTTTGAATCCCATCTATGTGACTTGGGGTTCACACCCCAGAGCCTCTTTTCCCTCTTCTGTGAAATGGGGAAAATAAGCCCTGCCTTGCAGAGTCTAGTGGGGATAAAGTAGAAGCACGTCAGGAAGGGGACTTCCCTGGTGGTCCAGTGGGTAAGACTCTGCACTCCCAATGCAGCGGGCCTGGGGTTCCAAACCTGGTCGGGGAACTAGATCCCACATGCATGCCGCAACTAAGAGTCCGCATGCCGCAAATAAGAAGTATGTATGCTGCAACTAAAGATCCCACATGCCGCAACAAAGATCCTGTGTGCCGCAACTAAGACCCAGCACAGCCAAAATAAATAAGCAAATAAATTAAAAGAGAAAAAAAGAAGCACATCAGGAAGAGCTTTGATCACAGAGGCAGGGTTCCAGCCATCTTCCCCACCTCTCAGCTCAGACTATCTTGCAGGGCCTGCAGGATCTCAAGTGAAAGTCAGAGAAAACTGTGGGACAGGCCCCAGGAGAGGACTGGGATGGGGAGAGTCTCCCAGGAATTCTCCAGCCCCATCAAGGTCAGGGCGAGGCAGTCTTAGTCTGCTGGCAGGACCAAAGCTCAGCAGACTGGCAAAGGCCATTTCTGGGTTTGGCTCCATCACCCTTCCTCTTCCAGTGTGATGGCTGGGAGGAGCTGTTGTTCAAGTTGTTCACTGCACAAGCGTGGAGTGGCTCTGGGTGTAGGGACCTGGAACTCCATTCCCCAAATCTATGATCCCTCTATAAATCTTTAAGCAAACCCAGAATACAGACGTCTCCAAGTTAACAAAGCAGACAGCTCTAGCCATGTCCAGAACCCCTTCCCAGAGACCCCTGGATCCCACTGACCCTAAGGCCTCTTGCTTTGCCACAGAAAACCTGGCGCTGGGGCCCTGAGGGCTATGGGGCTGTCCTGCTGGTAAACTGTGACCGGGATAGTCTCAGGTCCAGGGGGATCGACCTCGCCAACACTCAGCTGACATCACTGGATGGTGAGCACCAGAAGGGGTGTATGGGGTCGTCCCGGGTGATGGTGTGGGATGGAGCAGGATTGTCTCATGGGCACCACTCTCTCCAGACCTGCAGGACATGGCCCCAATGGTGCTGAACTGCGATGGCCCTGATGAGCTCTTTGACAGCCACAAGCTGGTCTTGAACGTGCCGCTTTCTGATTCCAGGAGAGTGGGGGTCTTCTGCGCTAGGGGTGAGTGGCCTGGAGGGGTCTCTCCCCTCCCTGCTCCATCTTCTGCTTCCCAAACCATTCTTCTCTTATCCACCTCTCTCCCTCCTTCCATCATCATTTTGTAACTCTCACTACCACTTACAAACAGCCACTCCATCAGGACACGACATATCGCCCAAGAAAGAGGTTCCCAAACTAGACCCATTTTATAGAGGGGAAAACTGAGGCTCAGACATGTGAATTCACTGCCCTAAGGTCACACAACCAGTTGGGGATGGAGCAAGCATTCAAAGCCAGTCTCTTGGGCACCAAAGCCCCTCTTCTTTCCACTACCCTTGCCCCTTCTCCCGAGCCCATCCTTCCTCTGGTCGGTTAGCATGGAATGAGTTCTCGATGTAAAACAAGCACTGTCCAGGCTGGGTAGGGTGGAGGCAGGGACTAGCAAAGCTGAGGCCCAGGCCTGCCTTCAGAATCCAGTTGTCCTGACAGTTTATTAATCAAAGTCTGTGGATTAAAAAAAAAAACAAAAAAACCCCCAGCAAAAACACTAACCCTTAACCCTGAGGTGCCCTTACATTTTCATAAATCACAAGAGACCTCTCCTGCCCCTTCCTTCTTCCGCTTCATCCTCCTCTGTTCAAACTGACTCAGAACTTGTCCCAGCTAAATGAGCCTGGCAGGGACCAGAATGTTCCAATGGTGGAATGTTACCCAGGAGTCCGGCTTGGAAACACTTTCTGTGATACCAGAACATAAGCAAAGTCTCCGTAAGTGAGCTGAGAACATTTCATGCTGTAAGAGCGTGCCAGGGTGGCGCTTCCCAGACAACCCTCAGGGGAGGGGAAAAGGCGACGGGCCAGAACTACTAGGTGCCAGGTGATTTTTTTAAAAAATTGAGATGAAATTCACATATCATAAAATTAACCATTTTATTTTATTTACTTTATTTTTTTATAAATTTATTTATTTTTGGCTGCATTGGGTCTTTGTTGAGGGGCGTGGGCTTTCTCTAGTTGCGGCGAGCGGGGGCTACTCTTTGTTGTGGTGAGCGGGCTTCTCATTGCGGTGGCTTCTCTTGTTGCAGAGCACGGGCTCTAGGCACGTGGGCTTCAGTATTTGTGGCACGTGGGCTCAGTACTTGTGGCACACAGGCTCTAGAGCACGGGCTCAGTAGCTGCGGTGCACAGGCTTAGTTGCTCCACGGCATGTGGGATCTTCCCAGACCAGGGCCCAAACCTGTGTCCCCTGCATTGGCAGGCGGATTCTTAACCTCTGCACCACCAGGGGAGTCCCCAGATAACCATTTTAAAGTGAACAATTCAGTGACATTGAGTACATTCTCAATGTTGGGTAACTACCACAAAATTTCTAGCTCTAAGACATTTTCATCACCCCCAAATAAAGGCCTGTACTTATTAGCAGTCACTCCCCAACCCCCAACCCCCAACCCCCAGCCCTAGGCAACAGCTAATCTGCTTTCTGTCCCTAGGGATGTACCTATTCTGTGCATCTCGTACAAATGGAATGATATGATATGAGGCCTTTTGTGTTGGGCTTCTTTCACTTAGTATAATGTCAAGGTTCATCTGTGCTGTAGCATGTATCAATACTTCATTCCTTTTTATGGATGAATAACATGCCAGCATATGGACATACTACATTTTGTTTATCCATTCATCCGTTGATGGACATTTAGGTTGTTTTCACCTTTTGTGCCAGCTGCTTTTACTTCCTTATCTAGTTTAAAGCTTACACTGACCGCATGAGAAACATAATATTAGCCCATTTTACAGATGAGGACCTGAGGCTCAGAGAGGTTGAGTCATTGAGCTGAGGTCACACAGCTTGCACATGGCAGAGCTGGAGAGGAGTCCAAGTAGATCTAACACAAAGGTGCTTCTGCCTCTACATTCCTGGCCTCGGGTTTCCTGTCCTCGCATCCTCGCAGCCCCACACCCCTGTCCCAGCACTGGGCCCCCAGTGCTGACTCTGGTTCCCCCTAGGTGGGAATTCTCTCTCAGACTACAAGCAGGTGCTGGGGCCCTGGCGTCTGTCCTACGAAGTGGAGCGGCATCCGGGGGAGCGGAAGATCAGCTTCTACGTGGAGGGGCTCACCTTTCCCGACGCTCATTTCTTGGGGCTGGTCTCTCTCAGCGTCAGCCTGGTGGACACCAAGGTATGTATGGCGCTGGGGGCTGTGATAGGGGATGAGGGGCTTCAGGGACCAGGTTGGAGGCTCCAGGGCTGGGAGACTGGTGGCTGCGGGGTCTTGAAGCCTGATGGGGCTCCCTGCAGGGCCCACTGAGTCCTCATTTTCCCCCCAGACCCTGCCTGAGGTGCCCCACTTCACAGACACCGTGACCTTCCGCATGGCCCCCTGGATCATGACCCCCAACACCCAAAGCCCCCTGGAGCTGTATGTGTGCAGGTGAGGCCTCGCCCCTCCTGCAGCTCTCCCACCGTCTCTGGACTCATAGAGATAGGAACAGAATGCCGTACCAGGCTTGGCCCTGCACTCATACTGGACGGATTCATTGCAGGCACCCATGGACACAAGCTGGGAATAGGATAGCAGCAGGCTGGCTTGGGCCTGTCAGCCCTACCTGCTCTGAGCAGCTAAGGCCCTGGCTGAGGTCAATGGTTCAAGTCCAGCACACCTGCCCTACCCTGTCCTGCGTGTAGCAGCCCCAGAACATCCAGGATTTATTCCAGGCAGTGGGGCCAGGCCCCGTTCAGACTGATGGCAGCTGCAGGAGACCCAGCCTTGCTCAGATGTGGGTGTACTCCTGGGCCTGCAGAGAACCTGGGACCCAGACTCCAAAATCCTCTGTGAGCCCTGCCCCAGCCTGGGTCCCTGGTCCTTCTGCCATCTCTCAGAATCCTTGTCAGGCCCCTTGATGGGCAGGTGAGCCTGGATTGGCAAGGCTACTCCAGGCCTCTGCATCAGAGGTTGGACCACTGGAAAGGGCCATAGATGACTTGGAACATAAGTCAAAAGGCCAGGAAGGGTGTGGCCAAACAGGTTTGCTCTGCTGAGCTGGGCCCAGGTGTTCAGAAGGGAACTCTTTCTTTCTGTTTGCTCACTAACCCCACCCTGACTCCTTTGTTTAGGCCAGTTGTGAGAAACAGGAGGAGATGGGGCTACCTGCCCCCTCACTACCACTTTAACCAGTGAGATTCAGTCCCCAGTCACCTTCTCCAGGACTTTGGTGCCCTGCCTTTGGGCTCCACAGCCCCGGGCTTGTCCCTCCCCTTGCACCTGCCTCCTGATGTGATCTGGGGACATTATTTGTCTCTGTCATTAGCCCATGAGTCTCTCTAGTGCAGAGACTGGGTTTGAACCCCTGTGCCCAGGGGCCACACGGGGCCTAGCACAGACCGCATCAAGGCCACCCCATCCATCCCCTGCCTCCTGGCCCTGAGGCCAAGGCCACAGTCAGCGGTCATTATTTCGCTCCCCTCTCCCTGTGTTTCGCAGTGTCGTAGACTCCCATGGCTCAAATGAGAAGTTTCTGAAAGACATGTCTGACCTGGCATCGAAAGCCAACTGCAAGCTGATCGTCTGCCCTTGGATTGAGAATGGGAATGACCGCTGGATCCAGGTGGGTGCGGGAGCAATCCGGGAGAGGAGGGCAGCCCGGGAGGCCTGAACCCTGTCCTCTACACTGGCTTTGGGAAAGCTGGCTTGCGCAGGCTCCTATCGGCCTCCGTTTCCCTAGAGAAGCCAGGCCGGCCTGGGTGCCAGGACTTAGGGTGGGGGACATGCAGTCTAGGGGAACGCCCCCCCGCCACTGCCTGCATCGCCCCAGTCTCTCCTGCTTCCCTCCAAGTCCTCTGGTCCCAGGCAGAGTCCTCCTCTGGCTGTGGCCCTGAGAGGCCTCACTCCACCACTGTTCCCTGGCCTCTGCACCCTCCAGGTCTTGGGGAAGATCCACTGTCCTGCCCTGCCCCGCCCCGGGCCTGGGGGGATTAACCCATTCTTAATACTATACTGAGGCAGTCACTGTGGTCTTTTTCTCTCCCCTCCCAGGATGAGATGGAGTTTGGCTACATCGAGGCTCCTCACAAATCCTTCCCAGTGGTCTTTGACTCCCCCCGAAACAGACGCCTGAAGTATTTCCCTTATAAGAGTATCCTGGTATGCGGCAAAGGGCAGAGTGGGGAAACCGTGGCTGGCTCCTCCTATAGGATTCTCCAGTCAGTCTTGCCTGGTCCTAGTCCTTTAGGGGCTACAAAAGGACACAGGTGGTGGGTTCTGGCAAATGGGGAGTTAGTGGGAGGTTTGGGAGGAATATGTAAATGAAATGCAAATCTCACGCAAATCACCCCTGTTCTGGGAGGGACAGGCCAGCAAAGTCCTCCTTGGGGTCCTTCCTCTCCCCAAAGGGGGAGTGAACAAAGGAGTCAGCTCTGGGGAAACCAAACTGCCTTTTGAGGGCAACGCACCCTTAGTGAGCCCTCATGGCTCTTGCTTTTGTGAGCCAGGTCCTCTCTTCAGGTAACGAATGTTTTCTGAACACCTACTGTGTGCCAGGCACAATGCTGCTTCTATACACGGGAGGGCGACAGGAGCCACTCCAGCAACCGTGTCCCAAGTTCCAGGCCCTCCCTCCTAGCTTTACACAGTTGCTCATTTAATCCACGTGGACTCCTATGGATAAGTATGGATATCCATACTCCTATGGATATTATTATTCCCTCTTTACTGAGGCTCAGAGAGGTTAAGCAACTTACCCAAGGCCACACAGCTAGTTAGCAGTGGCTTCAAAACCAGAGGGGCTGCCTCCACGGCCCCTGAACTTTACCGCTAGGCTAACCCCCCTTTTGAGGTGGGTCGGGTCCCAGAACTCACATCTCTGCCTGTTTACTGACCCCTGTCCCCCACCTCCAGGACAATGCCAGGGTCTGGTGGGGGATATGATGGGAAAGGTCCAGGAACTCATGGGCACACAGAGCAGGGACATTTACCCCAGCCTGGAGGGATCAAGGTGGGGAGGTGACAGTGAGCTCTGTGGGGTGAGTCTGCATCAACAAAGGGCCTGACCCCAAGCCCTGGGCTTGACCTGGCCAGCGCCTTTTCCACTGTTCTCTGCTCTGTCTTTATCATTTCCTTCCTTCTACTTTCTTTAGGTTTAATTTGCTGTTCTTTTCTTAGCTGGAAACGGAAGCTAAGATTTTTCAACCCTTTCTCTTCTTAATATATGTGTTTAGAGCTGCGACAATTCCCTAGAAGTGCAACTTTACTGGCATCCCCTCAAGTTTTAACGTGCTGTGTGGTTTTTACCTTTCACTTCAAAATACTGTGTAACCTCCCCATTGATTTCTTCTTTGACCCATGGGTTCTTTAGAAGTATGTTGCCTCATTTCCAAACATTCAGGGATTTTCTAGTTATTGTTCTGTTATTGGCTTCGGCTTTAACAGCACAATGCTCAGGGCACCGGGAGGATGTGTGAAAAGTGAATAGCGGTTGTTTTTCAGGGAGTGGGATTCTCCCGGGAGCACTCCTCGCTCCCCTACCCCAAGAGCTGTCTCTTCCTTTTCTAACTGACCCCTCCTTCTGGGGGTGGGGGGCTCTCGACGGTTTTCCCTCAGGGTCCCGACTTTGGATATGTAACCCGGGAAATCCCGTTCGCTGGCGTCTCTGGCCTTGACTCCTTCGGCAACCTGGACGTCAGCCCGCCCGTCACAGTGGAGGGCAAGGAGTACCCCCTGGGCCGAATCCTCATTGGCAGCAGCTTTCCCAAGTGAGAAGCCAGGGTAGGAGGGTGGTGGAGGTCACGGGTGGGCCCGGGGGACCCAAGGCAGCATCCACTCTCCAACCCCCCCTGCCTCCACCGCAAACACAATTCTCCAGTCTGAAAAATGGTCTTAAGTTCCTGCGTGGAATCCTAGAATAGAGCCCTAGAATCATAGGTTGGAAAGATCACAGAATCTTAGGAAAAAACAAACTATTGGCCCACGGTCTTTTGCCCTGCCTAGTATTTTATGAGCATAATTCGTCACCAACATTAAATATACATATATCAGGAGACTTCACGTAAAAAGCCAGATTTCTGACTTCTTTTGAAACATCAGAAGAGCGGGAAGGTCATGTGTAATCCAGGGCAGAAGTAGGAGATGGATCCGTTGACCTCTCCAGGGAGGAAATCAAAACAGCTGTTGTCCTAGCAACAGCTAGAAAGGGTACAGCCGTCACCACGAGGCTGCAGGTCAGGATACCAGGGTGACAGAGGTAACTTGACAGGTCCTACCCTGGACAGCTGTCATCTAGCAGGAAACAAGGTATTTAGGGTTTAGGGCTCAGACAGATGACAGCACCTGCTAAATCTCCCGAGTGGGTCCCCACCCAGCCTGTGGGCAGTCAAAGAATGGGGTGTGTAACACAGGGGTCCTAGTGCGATCCCCTGCTTCCTGCCTAAAGATGAAGCCCACCCCAGGCCCTGGAGGTTGCCTTCCGGTTTGTGTGGGGTTGGCATGGAGCCCAGGCGTGCCCAGCTTGCGTCCCCAAGCCCCGGCTATCTGGTCTTGGGCCCAGAGGCAGCCAGACAGTCCTGGGAAGGTTACCCAGGCTCAAGTGGTGACCTTGGTGGCCTCACGGCTCTGGATCAGGTGAGGTGAGACTTCCTGGCACCAACCCCAGGCATGAAGCCGGGTGCCCAGGCTGGGTGCCCGGGGCTGAGGTTGGCCAGGACAAGAGGAGTGCACTCACCTTGCTGCTGACTCATGTGCAGAACTACTCTGGGGCTGGATCCTGCCCCCAGCTCTGGGAGCAGAAGGGCCTTGGGACCTCTGGGCGGTCATTCTGTGCTTCCGGGAGGAATGAGCACAAGCTTTGAAAACTAATGGATTTGGGTTCGAGTCCTGCCTCTGCCACTTATTGGCCACATGATTTGGGGTACATCACCTAACTAGTGCCTACCACAGGGCCTGGAACATAGTAGGTGCTTGATTAATTCATTTAGAAATATTTATCGCATGCCTACCATGTGCCAGGCACTGTTGAAGGTACTAGGGATACATCAGGTGGCAAAGATACATTATTAAATGGGCAAATTATTTTATACGTCATCCCTCAGTGTCCTCCTCAGTGAAATGGGCTTATAAAAAAATCCCTGTCCTAGCTATATAATAGCCGTTACTGGGGATAAAAGATTCACATTAACCAACTTCTGAATGCTTGGGTATTGTTTAGCTGGACCCCTGGCAGTGGATGTGCCTTGAAGTAGGTTGGAACTCAATGGATAAAAGTTATTGATCACCTACATGCCATGAACATGGTGCTTTACCCAGGTTACCTCCATTAATTCTTACAACAGCCCTATGAGGTTGAGATGACTATTATCCCCATTTTACAGATGAGGAAGTTGAGGCTTAGATAAATGATAAATTTATCAATTCAATAAATATTTATTGAGACTTCCTATATGCCAGGTTCGGGGCCCCGTGCTGGGGATAAAAGAAATGTTCTGGAAAATCCCAGGCTCAGAGCAAGGACCCTGGATGGGAACGTGTGGGGGGTCACTAGCAGAGCTGGGCCTCACTCCATTGGCTATTGTGTTGAAAACCAGGAACAAAGCTCTTGGTGGACAGATGGAACCCTGAGGCTCAGGGAGGGGCAGCTACTGCCTAGGACCACACAGCAAGTTAGGGGAATAGTCAGAATTCATATCTCCTCCTGGGACCCCGAATTAAAATTTAACATCCAGGCTGCTGTCCTGTGTTCCTGTCTTGGCTTCTGACCTTAGCAGTGAACAAAACAACCTACATACATCCTAGCAGAGAGAAACAGACAATAAGCAAACATAATAAATAAGTAAATCATCTAGTATGTTAGGTAAAAGAAGTGTTGGTGAGAGGCTGACATTTCCCTGAAGGAAATGAGACAGTTAAAGATGTGGCTATTTGGGAGGAGAATGTGCAAGGGAGTGGAAACAACTAGTGCAAAGGCCCTGAGGCAGGAGTGTGCTGGAGACATTAGAGGAACAGCAAGGAGGCCAGTGGGGCTGGAGCAGAGTGAACAAGGGGGTGTGGGGGGATGAGGTCAGAGAGCTTGGTCCGGCAGAGTTCAGATCATGACATGGACCTGTTATTTTTACGTACATAATAGGGTTATCATGGGGATTAAACAAGACACCCAGTGTGAGGAGCCTCAGGCAGGCGCACAGCAGGTGCTCAGCAAATGGCTCCTCTGTTCCCTACTATCTTGGGTTCTCCAGGCTCTGCTCCCCACATTTAAAGCGATCTTGGAACAATTCTGCCTCCTGGTGGCAGCTTTGATGTGACTCAGAGACCAGGTCTGATGCTTCTAAAGGCTGGAGTCATCTGGTGCATTCCCCTGCCTCCAGGCAGAGGGCTGCAGAGTCCCAAGGAGGGACTTAAAATAACAGAAATTAAAATATTAAATATTATATTAAAATAAACAGAAATACAAGAAAAATATTTTCCGCATTCCCATCCCCTGAAACAAATCAGTGTTGTCTTGTGTCACTGCCTGTTGGGTCTCCCTTCTAGTTTCGTTGAGGACGTATTCAAGTTATATAGACTGTGGACTCTTACACAGCTGTTCAAAAGCCTTAATATCATTCACAAATATTTTTGAGCATCTATTCTATAAGAGGTGCTGGGGATACAGCAGTGAACCTAGAGAAAAATCCCAGCCCTCCTGGAGCTTACATTCTAGTGGGCTGCCAGGCAATAAACAAGATATCAAGTATGCCAAATAGTACCAAATGCTGTAAAGAAGAATAAAGCTGGGAAAGGAGTTGAGGGGTTGTTGTTATTTCCAAAGTCCACATAGAGAAAGAGGTGACATTTGAGTTAAACCTGAAGAAAGTGAAGGACATGGGGAGTGGGCAACAATTCCCACACTTTGGGAAACACTGGACTAAGCAGGGTGGGGGGTGGCTTGCCAGGTCCCAGTCATGTTTTGAACAAAAAGCTTGGCGCCTTGGGTAAAGAGTCAACCTCTCTGAGTCCCAGGAATTGAGATGAGGGTCTTCAGTTCCCTTTGGCAGATGGAGGGCTCTCATTTGACTCTCTTTTGCAAGAAGGGGTGGCAGGACCTTTCTGGCCTTGGGGAGGATGCTTTAAGGTGAGGGAGGGACAGACTCTCTTGGGCGATACTCAGGATGGACAGCGAGTTCCTGGGAGCACCTGGGCGCTGGGGCCAGGAAGCAGGGACCAAAGAAGACCCATTCAGAGGGTTGACAGTGGGCAGGGAGGGGCTCAGGAAGTGCCCGCAGGGAAGCAGCACACAACAGGCACGAGGTGACCCTGCTCTTTCCCTCCCTGGCCAGGTCTGGCGGGCAGCAAATGGCCAAGGTGGTGCGCGACTTCCTGAAGGCCCAGCAGGTGCAGGCGCCCGTGGAGCTCTACTCTGACTGGCTCTACGTGGGCCACGTGGACGAGTTCCTGAGCTTTGTGCCCACCTCCGACCAGAAGGTACATCCCCTCTCCTCCTGCCTGAGCTACCTCTGCCCCTCCCTATCCTGATGGGTCAGGATAAGGCAAAACCACCTGAAACTAGCTCACCACCTCTGTCCATAGAGAGCTTGGAGTCAGGGTACCCTCTGGGCCAGGTGGTGTTAATCAGGGGGGGGCTTCCTGGAGGAGGTCAGAGCCCAGGTCAGGAGGGAACTCGTTCGCTCACTTCTCATACACTCATTCTCACACTTACTGGGTGTTTGCTCTGATCCAGACCTCTCAGTCAAGACCCAGGACTGACACTGGTGATAACTAGTAACATTTACTGAGCACCTGTGAGATGTATGTGTTTTAATGCATTTAATCCTCTAGCAACCCCATGAGGTGGGTACTATTATCATTTCCTCCATTTTATAAATAAGGAAAACGAGGCTCAGAAGGGCAATTAACTAGTAGGGTAAAATTCAGACCAAGATGGTGGGCTCGGGACCAGCATGTTAACCACTCACTGCCTTGCAGAGGTGATCAGGGAGGGTACAGCCCTCAGGGAGCAGGCAGCCTGGGAGGGGAGGCCTCCCAGTGACCAGTGGTTGAGCTCCCTGGTGTACAAAGTGGGGAAGGGCTTCCAGGAAAAGAGAAGGTCATGGACAAAGGCCTGCAGGTGTGAACTGGCTTGGAGGATTGGGGGGAGTACAGACAGTCCTTTGTGGCTGGTGGGGGGGATTGAGGGGGGGGGTGCCATGTGCAGTCTGGCCTCTGAACTCTGGCCCCTCCTGAGTTTGGGGTTTCCTGCATCAGGGGAGAACCTGTCCACTGAGCTGCTCTCCCATCCTCTGTGCCAGGGCTTCCGGCTGCTCCTGGCCAGCCCCAGCGCTTGCCTCGAACTGTTCCAAGAGAAGAAGGAGGAGGGCTACGGGGAGGCGGCCCAGTTTGACGGTGAGTGCCAGTGAGCCCATCACCCTGCCAGACCATGGCCTCTCGTTGCCAGCCCTGGGCGCCATTGATGCCTGTCACGGCTGCGCTCTGTTTACAGGCCATTCGTCTGCCAGCTCTCAGCTCAGAGTCCATCACTGATTTTCCCAACACCTTCATATGGGAGCAAAGGATGAGGGCTCTCCCTTTCTTGGGCCAGGGATGGAAGCCTGGGTGGCCTCCTCCATACACTGGGTTGTTCCTGGCCACACCCCAGGGGAAGAAAGGAACAGGAAGCCATGAGCCTTCCCACGTGCCTGTCCGTGCATGCACTTTCATGCTCTTGCCCAATCAGATCGTTCACCCCCTTCTCCTCATCCCTTTTCATGGAGGAGAAAACTGAGGCTCAGAGAGGGGAAGCGGCTTGCCCAGGGCTAAGCAGCAGGGAGCAGCAGGGCCAGGGGCTCAAGAGAGGGAGGGGTGAGAAGCCAGGAGGGTGGTCAGGGCCCCTCTGTGAACCTTCCTCGGGGAATCGACAGACCCTCCAAGGGCCAGGTTGGCCCCGTTGAGCACCTCCCCCTTCCCCACCAGGGATCTCAGTGTTCTCACCTGAGGAATGGAGCATTGGAAGGGATGTGGCATAGCCTTCAGCAAAGATAGACCTGGATTCAGATCCTGGTCTTGCCACTTGCTGGCTATGAGATCAAGGATGTGTTCTGAACCTCTCAGTGCCTCCATTTCCTCTTCTCTGAATGCGGGGTGATAACTAACCTGACCTAGCATTGTTTTAGAGATCAATAATAAATATAATAGGAGGCCCAGAGCATAGTGGGTGTTCAATAACGGTAGCTCTTCTGTAATTTTTAGGCTCTGAGCTCAGGCATCCCTTCCTAAGGAGTTTATAATCCATCACCAGGATTTACTTGCAGCCAGAGCTTGGTCCCATCAGAGTTTCCAGTCTCTGGCTTTCTCTGTCCTTGCTTTAGACCCTGGCGCTGAGGTGGGAGAAAAATCCTGGCCCGGATTCTGCACCCCAGGCTTGAGGTGGCCCCAGGCAGTACTCCCTGAGCAGGCTGTGGTCTTCTTTCTCTTGCAGGGTTAAAGCGCCAGGCGAAGAGAAGCATTAATGAGATGCTGGAAGACAGACGTCTCAGGAATGACAACCTCCATGTACAGGTGAGGGGGTGGGGTGGAGCAGCCCCAGGAACTGCCGTGGTGGGGGTGAGGGGTTCAGCCCTGGGCCTCTGATTCTCCTGGGGGCTGCTGAGACCTGTGGGTTGGGTAGGGCCTCTGCTCTTGGGAAACCCACAGTCTGATGGAAGAGACACCGCTGTGCCAGTCCGGTGGGGGAGATCTTGCCCCCATTCTGGGGAAATGATGGGTTTCAGCGGAAGTAGAATTGAGTTCCCCAAGAAATCTGGGAAGATGGGAGAGATGTGGTGGGGAAATGGGGCCCTGTAGGGGCGAGGGCTGGGGTGGGTGGGAATCAGGGTGACCTGGTGAGGACATGGGGTGGAAGGAGGTCCCAGGAGGGGGCAGGGCTAATGCCTGCCACGTGCCTGGTGTAGGCCTGGCATGGAGTCCTGCTCAGTAGATGGGAGGAGGCCCCATGCTTCTCCCCAGTGGCGCCCGACACCTTTCCTCCTAAACAGCTGAGCTGGGGAGGAGCGTAAGCCCGGCTGTGGCTGGGACAGTGTGTGGTGACGGCAAGCACTTTTGCAACCAGAAGCTGCCTGGATCCAAACCCCAGGTCCACTACTTCCTAGCTCTGTCCCCTTGGGCAGGTCACTTGAGCCTCAGTTTCCCCATTTGCGGTAGCAATGGCACAAAGCTGTTGTGAGGATCAAACAAGCTAAAGGGTGCAGAGGGCACCTACATGTCGGGTGCACAGAGCCCGACACGTAGCAGGCTCTCAGAAACGTTGGATCCTTCCTGGCTCCCTGGGTGCCTGTGTCCCTCCTCCCGCCCCCCCCCAGAAATGTATCGACTGGAACCGGGAGGTGCTGAAGCGGGAGCTGGGCCTGACGGAGCGAGACATTGTGGACATCCCCCAGCTCTTCTTCCTGAAGGATTCCTATGCAGAAGCCTTCTTCCCCGACATGGTGAGAGTGTGGAGGGAGGACAGGTCATTTCCATCCTTGGTGCTGGGCAGGGTCCTGCTGGGCGGTCAGTTGGGGGTCCAGAGGAGAAGCCGTCCCTATCCAGGGGCAGAGTGGCAAGGAGGCTGGGATGGGCCCTGCGGACCTCGCCAGTGTTTGCTTTTTGGGGCAGATATAGAAAATCTCCATCGGTAGTTCCCAACCAGGGTGATTTCTTCCCCCACCCCGCCGCGGGCACTTTGATTGCCACACGAGGAGGGTGCTACTGGCATCTAGTGGGTGGAGGTCACGGATGCTGCTAAACATCCTACAGGGCACAGGGCAGCCCCACAACTAAGGGCTTTCCGCCCCCCCCCCAAAGTGGAACATGGAAGCGTGGTTTGGTTCCAATGTTTCAAGCTTTTGCTTCTGGGTCTCAGCTGCCTGTTCTGCTCCCCAGGCTGGCACCCCACTGTCTGCTCCCCAGAGGGATCCTGAGTTGGGCAGGCATGGCAGGTGGCAGCTGGGGCATGGGCAGCAGTGAGGGGTTGTTCCCTAGGATAGGAGACCCTCCCTCTTCAGCCTGGGGCCTTTACTCGAATCCCTGTCATTGGACCAGCCAGTGAATCCTGGGGTCCTGATTGGAGGCCAGTGTATAGGGTCAGGCTTCCCCGCCAGAGTCGCATTCACTCCTGACCCCTCGCTGTGAGGCCCCTGCAGAGACCTCGTAGTCAGGGCTTCACAACCTTGGTTCTACCGATATTTGGGGCTAAAGAATCTTTTGCTCTGGGGGTTGTCCTGTGCATCGTAGGATGGTTGCAAAATGCCCTGGAGGGCAAGATCGCCCTGGTTGAGAACCACTGCTCTAGCGCGGTGCTGTCAGAACTTTCTTGGGTGATGGAAATGTTCTACATCTGTGCAGTATGATGTGGCTGCCGCCACATGTGGCTACGGAGCGCTTCAAATGTGGCCAGCGTGACTGAGGAACGGAAGTTTTACGTTCATTTTAATGAAAGTAAAAAGCAGCCACATGTGGCAGATGGCTACCGTATCAGACAGTGAAGCTCTACGGGGTGACCTGCCTCTGGTTCTGGCTGAGCGTGGGGGAAGGCCCATGACCGTGGTCAGCCCTGGGCTGTGGCCTTGCCCTCCCCTGCTGGGAGCCCCTCCCCACCACACAGCCCTCCGTGGGAATCTCCCAGCTTCAGTCCAGGCCCAGCTAGAGGATCCCAGCATGTTCTCACTGGAGGGCCCTTAGGGAACAGTTAACCCCTCGTTTGTCAGAAGGGGAAAGAGGCCCTCGGAGGAGAGTGGTTGACTTGCCCGAGGTCTCCAGCGAGCAAATGGGCCGACCTCCAGTCTCCTGAGTCCTCATCTAGGAGGAAGCAGAGCCAGGCTGGCAATGGTCCCGACTACCGCTCCCTGTTCCTCTCCCTGCCCTTTGTCCCTCTGTGTGCCCCACTCCCACCCCCCATGTTCTGGCCCATTAGTGGGCAACCAAGCAGGTCAGGGCCAAGGCCATGTGACTGACCCCCACGGGACCCTCCAGCTCCATGTTGGTCCCAGCCGCGGACGGCCCTGCGGGGCAGACTTGAGGGTGAGGGGCTGGGGCGTGGAGAGTGTAAGGGCAGCCCACCCTACACTGAGATGACCCAGCGAGTCAGAGTGTCCCCTCTGAACACCAAGGACATCTCCTCTGGCCATCCACTGGGCCAGAAGTTACCTCTAAGGAGCCTCCATACCCTGCACTGGGCAGACTTCCCTTCCCTGGTGTTAGGGCCCCCTGCCAGGTCCCCCAGCCGGGGAAGCAGAAGTGCCATTGGAGATAAACCCAGGTGCCCCCAAGGGCTCCCAGCCCCTTGCCCCAACTCCTTAGCGCCCCAGGCAGCCACAGTGCTACACTCTGGCAGCGTAGAAAGAGCACGAGTTTTGGCATGAGTCAGACCTGAGTCAAATTTCAGTCTCCCTGTTCTCTGGCTGTGTGGCCTTAATTATATTACTTAACCGGTCCAAGCTATGGCCTCGGAGGGAGGCTGTGAGGTTTACGGATGCTATATCTGGCACGTAGAAGATGCTCAATAAACGGTAACAATTATCAGGGCTTCCAGGAACGGTTGAGCTTGGTGTGTACTGCACAAATAAACGCACCACACCTGCGACATTCACACCGTGGACCTTGTAGATGGATACATTTGCTGTACAAGTTTTTGGCAGATAATGGTAAAATCTTGTTCTAACAAAGTCATTATAATCTACTTTTCTGATAGGTGGAGGAAAGTGTTGGAGGAAGGGGTGACTTTTATTTATATGAAGTTACCATGTATGTTACTGGCAGCTCTGCCTGTTATAAATCCTCTCTTCCAACTACGGATCTACGTCGTCTTTTCTGCTTCCATAGACCTTAGTTCTTGAGCGAGTGCCAGCCTTAGTGGCCGGAGATGCTGGCAAAGACGGGACAGGCCCTGGGGATGGGTCTGCCAGAGCCAGAACCCAGAAGGGGCCCCAGGTGTAGAGCATCCCAGCTAACAGGGTCTCTTTCTTGTCTTCTCGCTTCTACAGGTGAACATGGTGGTCTTAGGCAAGTACCTGGGCATCCCCAAACCCTTCGGGCCCATAATCAACGGCAGCTGCTGTCTGGAGGAGACGGTGAGGTCCCTTTTGGAGCCCCTGGGCCTCTACTGTATCTTCATCGATGACTACTTGTCCTACCACAAGCTGCTTGGAGAGATCCACTGCGGCACCAACGTGCGCCGGAAGCCCTTTCCCTTCAAGTGGTGGCACATGGTGCCCTGAGCCTGCTCAGGCTCTCTCCCCACCTGCCAGGGAATCCCGCCAGGATAAGGAACCTCCACCTGGCCTCCATCCTCTTGGGGGAGCCTTGGACGCTTCCCCCTGTGTGCTCACAAGTGTGCTGGTCACCGTGGGTACCAGGATACAGGGATGGACACCGCACATCCTCACCTCTGGCATGGCCTGCCAGCTCAAGAAGGACTGCTTTCACTCTTCCCTCCCCTCTTCCCCAACCACAACTCCCAGAGGTTCTGGAAAAGATCAACAGCCTTAGCACATGCAAGTATGGCAGCGTGTGGCCTCAGCAGTTGCCCCAATTTGAGTTGCCCCTCCTCTGTTCTGACATTCCCTTCGTGTTTGCACCAGGAATGGGGCTCACAGGGCCTGGGGCCTGGGGTGAGGGCCCTGGGTCTAGGCCACCGGTGGCTCTTGTAAGACCAGGAAGGGGGATTTGGGGCCCCCTTTTTCCTTTTCTGGCTATCTTCTCCTTCAGGGGGCCCCCATGCTGAGATCTCCTAGCACCCCTCAGCCATATTTATGTAGGCAAATAAGGACAGGAAAACTCAGCGTCTGATGGCCTGTTTCTTTTTTTTTTTAAAACATCTTTATTGGAGCATAATTGCTTTACTGTTTTAAAAAGAAAAAGCAACAAAACCCCTTTAATACCTGACTCCCTCCTCAGAAGGGTGCTTGTTATCTGTTTGGAAAGCCTTTAATTACACATGCTGGCTGCCTCCGGCTCACAAACGCTGAGAGGCTAAAGTGAGGCCCGAGGAGGGCACACGGAGGAAGGCTGGGCAGCAGGGGGAGGAGGCCAGGATGGCAGAGGAGGCTGAGGCACGGGGATAAAACCTGTGACCTGGCCTCTGCGCCCTAGGCCTCCTAGGCTTTAAGTGTCGGACTCTGGATGTGATGGGGTCTGGCTGTTCCAGATGCAGCAAGGAGAGGGGGCCCAGACGTTAGAAGAGGGTGGTGGTGGGGGGTCATTAGGTTATCTTTGAGGGTGGGGTTTAATTTCCTTTAATAGTCGTTAATTATCCCCCTTTCTTCTGCCGGCAGTGGGAGGGAAGGCTCGCCCAGTCTCTCTCAGCAACTCAGAGACCCTGCATGTAGCTTGGGTTTCACCTGTGAGTAAAGCCCCGTGGCAGGCCTGTGTCCCCTCCCATAGAAGGCAAGGCAGAGCTGCCATGGGAATTTAATAGCCTGGCCCCAGGTGAGGTCACCGGGACATGCACAGGCAAGCTGGCTTGGCCGGTGCAGGGCGAGAGGTGGCCCCTGCCCCAGATAAGCATGGGCAGGAGGGAACCAGTCTGCCTTCCTCTCCCACAGCCTCTGGGGCCATCTCAGTGGCTCTCAGCCCCTGGGCCTCTACCTTCTGGGTTTTCTCTCTGGCTCCTGGTGAGATTTAGATTGAGCCATCTACCCTTAAACTCTTTTAGCTGTGGAACACTTAGCCATCAGAGGCTACCACGGAGACCCAGCATGTGAAACTGATGAAAACGGAGCTGCTCTGGTTTAAGGTGGTGGGGGTGGTGTACGAGGATCCTCCCCTTCCAGAAGGTTCTGTGGAACCCCATTTGCAAGCCCCTGGTCCAGCCCGTGCACTTTCTGCTCATAAGCATGGTGCCCCTTAGGCTGAGCCAAGAGGAGAAGGAATCTCTTCGGCGGCCAAGGGTGTGCAGCCGGGGTTCCCCAGGGACAGCGCTGCGGGTGGGAGGGGAGTGGGCATTGCAGAGAGATGGGGATGGTGGCACTGAATGCGGGGAGTGGCATTGAGTGCGGGGAGCTCTGGAATTGCTGCTGGGCTGTTTGGGGGGTGCGTTGCTGATGTTCCCTCTGAGAATGTTCCAGGTGACTGGTCACCTCCTTTCGGATTAATAAAAATGTCAACATGCATTTCTTCAAGCGGCTGCCTCCTTAGCTTCTGTTCGTTGGGCCGTGGGGAGGAGGGGAGGGAAGGGGGGGAGAGGTGCTCTCAGTTCCACCCGCTATGCTACCAGCTCCTTGGCTCAACTTCCACTGGCCATGGGCAGCTCCTACCCAGCTGGGAGAGCCCCCAGGGCCAGTGCCAGGCAGGCAGGCTGACGCAGCAGGATGGCTGGCACACGCCCATTGCCGTGAGGCTGCCTGCCCTGCTGAGATGGCCATCGGGGAGGGTGGGTCCTATCTCTTCAGCCCTCTCCCTTCCCTGGGCTATCTCCTCCATCTCTCAGAGGGCAGGCAGGCTGGGCCCTATTGGCAGAGTGGGAGAGTCCCCAGCAGGGCTGGTGCCCAGGGCCACAGGCCAATATAATTCCCTTGCATTCCTGCCTCTAAAGCTACTAAACTACCCAGCCTCAGTGGTCTGATTTCAGGGACCTGAAATTATCACCCCTCTCATCCTACATAACTTGGTGCTGCCTCAGATTGCTCCCCTGACACTCACTCACTCACTCACTCATTCACTTTATTTTAGATTTGTTGTAGACTAAGAGGCAAAAAGTTGCTGCCCATCAGTCATGGACACTTTAGTCTGAATGAACCACCGATCTCTTTCTAAAAGCTGGCATGTAGTAATTGGGGAGAAGTGAAAGCATGAGTCTACTTCCAAAGGGAGATCCAGGGCTCTGAGCTGGAGGCTATCCTGTCGCCATCACAGTGGGCCAGTGCCCAGAGGAATGCCCCTGCTTCTGTATCTGTTCCCCAGCTGTGCCCGCAAAACAGGCTATGGAGCCTGCCTGGGGCTTCCTCCTGAACGCTGACTCTTACCCAGAGCTGAGTCAGCCCCCGAGCCGTTTTACAGCCAAAAAAGTGAAGCTGTCCCTGGGCCCAGCAGCCCAGCAGCTCTCCTTGACAAGAACATCCTTACCAGAACCTGGGATATAGGGGTGCCAGTCTTAGAGTCTTGCTGAGATCCTTGAACTGGTGTGAATGCACTAGCCGGGGACTCTGGGGAGCAGATCTTGGTCCCCACCCTGCCTAAGATTGTCAGCATCACCGGGGAGGAGGGAGGGAACCTCTATTCAGCACCTTCTGAGCCTTGCTGGACAGGGTGTGTCCCACCATTATCTCTGCCAGGGCTGGTGATTAGCCACATTTTCTATGGATGAGGACGCCTAGGCTCCAAGAGAGGGGACATAACCCCCAAGGCCACACAGCCAGTGCCTGGTGGAGCCTGGGTCCAAACCCGAGACCCCTCTCCCCAGAGCCCTCGCTCCTTCCGTTTCAGGTGGCCGAATGCCCCCTCTGGGCTCAGTTTCCCCACCTAACGAGTGAGCCTTCCTACTCTGACATTCTAAGCTCCTCCTGGCCAGAGAGGGTTTTCACCCTTATCACCAACTCCTTCCAGAGGCTTTTGGCATCTAACAATAATAACAATAACAACATCCATAATAAAATAATACTGAGCTCCGCACTAGAGCTCCACCCACGTTTTCCCCTTTAACCCTCATAACAACCATTTTTTCAGATGCCAAAAGTGAGGCACAGAGCAATTAAGTGACTTGCCCCTGGTTACCCAGTCAGGATGTAATTGAGGCAGGGCTGAAATCCAGTCCTGCCTGTAAAATCCATGCTCTTAAGAAAAAAGTTGGTGTTCCTCAAAGTGCCTCAAAATTGTAAAAAAAAAAAAAAAGACTCCAGACGCCCGGCTGCTTATCAGATTGGAGGCTGGGCCTGGGAATCTGCGTTTTCATCAGTTCCTCCATCAGGGTAGAGAAACTCCCCACTAAAGCAATGATCTCTGAAAATGCAGCAAAAGGGGTGAAGAGGCTGAGTGTGGAAAGCAAGGAAGGTCCCCTGGTCCATACCCTGCATCTCTGCACGCCCCCCAGGGCCCTGGTGCCTTGGCCAGGTACTTACTTGCTCCCCTTAAAGTGAGAAATTAACTCTCTGCGCCTGGGTGGGAGCAACAGGTTCATATGCAAATATTGGGTTCCTTCCAGCCAATCCTGAGCTCTTGGCTCTGGGAAGGGGCTGGGCTTCCAGGACAGGAGCCAATGAATTAGCATCTTGGGCTGGAAGGGAAAGGCCAAGGGCTTTTAAACCACATGCCAGGGGTTTTGTGGCCCAAGCCCAGCCCAAGGCTAGCATGTCTCTGCAGAGGATCGTGCGAGTGTCCCTGGGGCATCCCACCAGTGCCGTGTGTGTGGCTGGCGTGGAGACCCTCGTGGACACTTATGGGTAAGAGCCAGAAGCCTGGGGGTTTGCAGGCCCCTGGTGCTGACCTCTTGGGCTCTCCCTGCGAGCTGTGTGGGGCTTCCTCAAGGCTCAGGCCTGACTTGGCTGCCCTCTCCTGAGTCTTGGCCTTCGCATAGCTGCCAATCGTGGAAGCTTGGGTCCTCGTCTTTCTCAGCCAGGCTTCTTAAAGAACCCCCGCTAGGGGGTGTTAAGTGTGGGAGACTGAATGGGGGTAGAGAGGCTTCTACTCACTAGATGCCGGTAGCACACCCCCGACTTATGACAACCAAAAACATCTCCAGATGTTGCCAAGTGTGCCCTGGAGGGAAAATCACCCCCAGCTGAGAACCAGTGTCTCAGACTAAGACCTTAAAAACTGGAGTGAACTTAGAAGCAGAGATGGGGTTGGTCCCAGGGCATTAGATGACAGGGGGTGAGGAGCTGGTCATGGGAGGGAACCAAGTCTGGAACAAGCCCTCCAAGCTAGTAGGAGGAGCTAAAGCCCAGTTGAGGGTGGGTGGGCAGTGAGGAGTGGGAAGGGGATTCAGCTGATCCTGAAGCAGGGGGCAGCCACAGAGGGGTGATGAAGGAGGAGGTGTACCCATGCCGGCTGGCACCACCGCCTCCTCCAGTGCTGTGTGCCCATGGCTGCCTCGTGCCCTGGCTTCCTCGCGCCCATGGGGCAGATGTGTCTCTAGTTTGACCTGCCCCAGGAAACTGGGGGCTGGTTCCTTCCCTGCAGACCTTCCTAGAGGATGGAGGAAGGATTTGGGCCATGAGAGGCAAAGGCAGCAGTATCTTGGGGTGTTGTGGATAGATGGGCCACTTTGGGGTTTGCAAAGGAGCTGTGGGTGGGACAGTCACAGGGTGGGGGGTGGAGCCTCTGGCACCCTCACACGGGGGACTCTTGGGCCTCCAATGACCAGACCACACTGGGGATGGGGGAGAGCTCCTAGTTTGTTCTTTCACACATTCGTCAAGCATTTCAAGTATTTTTGGGGGGTCTAGTGCGTGCCAGGCATGGGGACACAATGGTGAACAAGCAGGCGTGGTCCCTGCCCTCTGAGAACCTGTCCTGCAGTTCTAGTAGAGGCTGGACCGCCTTGCAGGGGTGCTGTGGAAAGGATTCCTGTTTTGCAAGGGGAGCGGGACTGGACTAATTCTAAAGTCCCTTCCGGCTCGGAGATACAGTGATTTAGTAATCCTTGGTGCTCAGACTGTGGGCCAACAAGAGAAAGGGCACTAGGCGTGGTGGCTCAGTCCTGGCTCTGCGACCTAGCAGCTCTCTGACCTTGGGAAAGTCACTTAACCTCTCAAGTCTGACCTTGGGAAAGTCACTTAACCTCTCAAGTTGCTCTTTCTTCATCTATAGAATGAAGGTCATAATAATGTCAGCAATGATACTTAGAGGCTGCTCCATACCAGTCACTGCCCTAAAGGCTTTACATATGTTAACTAATGCTCACAACCATTCTGTGAGATGGGTACTGTCTTCATCCCCATTGCAGAGATGAGGAAACTGAGGCACATAGAGGCTAAGTCACTTGCCCCATGTCACACAACCAGTGAGGAGAGGCAGAGCCAGGATGCAGCCCGAGCACTTTGGCCTTCACTTCAAAGGGCTATTGGGACGATTGACACTTCAAAGGGCCATTGGGACGATTGAATGAGATTGTGCATGCAGCGCACGTAGGCGATGGCTGGCATGTGAACATTCAATTATAGTAACTGCTACCATTATAACCATCATCATCATTTTAAGTATCCTTCCTGGATCTCTAGACAGCCTCAAGCGTCCCCAAACCTGCCATCCACAAGATGGCTGGGGAACAAACTCTGAGCCATACTGGGAGAAGGAGGAAATGAGAAAGAGAAATTAACACAGGCTGAGCAGTCAGGGCAGGCTTCCTGGAGAAAGGGCACCAACCAGAGCCTTGCAGGATGAGCAAGACCATTGGGGCTCTCTAATCACTAGTGGATTAAACCCTGTCTTCCTTCCTTCCATTGAGTTGGAGATGGCCCAGACTTGGTAAGGGGGTTTTGCTTTCCTGAATAGGGATTCTTAGGGAGGAGGGTAAGGAAGTGTAATACACAGGTGTGCTGAGCCACATGCTGGATGTGCAGCCGGGGTTGAGAACCGCTGCCCTAGCTGGAAGGGCAAACAACTCACCCCTTGCTCAGCAGAGGTGGTCTAATAGAAAGAAAAGGCTTGGGGCACCTGGGGGCCAGGAACCCTGAGTTTTGGCCCTAGTTCTTTCACCCTTTGCTATGTCACCTTGAGTAACTTTCTGCTCCTTCCTGGGCCTCAGTTTCCCCATATGTACTCTGAGGAGGTTGGCGTAGAAGAGTGGATTTCAAGCTCTGCTCGTGGAGGCCTCTGAGTTTCCTCCCTGATTTGACAAAGCAGCTCCCCTTCTGTCTCTACCAGATTTTGTTTGATGTAAAGCCCCAACCTGCCTGTGCAGAGAGCTGGGCTCTGGGAGGCAGACGCACCTTTAACTCTCTTAACTATTTGGACTTTGTAAAAAGTGTTTGTGTGACTGCCATTTTCCAGGGGCAGGAAGACGTAGAATTAAGGAGGGGCAGTGACTTCCTGAATTGTGTTCTGTTGGCGAGGCCAGTGCAGTCGGGGATCTGGGAGCCTCTCTGAAGAGGGAGGGGCAGCTGGTACCCAGAACCTGAGCTGTTTGGGCCTTGGTCTCCTCGGCTCCTGTGGGCCAACTTGCTGGGGACCTTGGTGGTCATCTTGTCAACTTTCCTGTTTTCAGCCACAAAGACCTTTACTATCAATTTCCCGGCTCTGAAATGTCTGATTTTGTTTTCCCAGAGGTGGAGGCCCTGAGCCCTTGAAGGGAGAGGGTGGGTTTTGGTTAGCAAGGGAGTGGGGACAGAACTGGCTGTGAGTCCTGGCTCTGTCACTCACCAGCTGTGTGACTTTGAGCAAGTCACCTGTCATCTCTGGGCCTCCGTTTTCTTATCTGTAAAGTGGGGGAAATAGTACTGACGTCCTATGACTAGGAGAGCCATCTTCATCACCCTTGTCGCCACCATCATCCTCACCATTGAAGGGGTGGCACGACTCTAAAGGAAGACCTGACCTGTCTTGATTCCCAGGAGGATGTGAGCTCGCACTGAGTCACTCCCACACTCCCGGGGGACCAGGGTCCACTGTTTCTGAGACAGTCCATCCTTAGCCATGGTCCTCAGACTTCACTGGGCATCAGTGTGGTTTAAAATGCAGGTTCCTGAGCTCTGACTGCAGAACTTATGGTTCTGGAATCTGCATTTTCAATAGCTAGATCTGAAGTTGACCACTGTGAGGGTGACCAGCTGTCCCAGTTTGCCCAAGACTTTCTAGGTTTTAGCATGGAATGTCCTGCACCCCAGGAAATGCCTCAGTCCCTGGCAAACCAGAACTGTTGGTCATCCCATCATGTTTTCCCCACTGTGCACCAGCTCCTAGGCTGGCTGTACCACTGGATCAGTTGGGCCCTTGGGCTGGCTAGAAGGTCTCTGTGCTGGGGAGGGTCTTGGACTGCCCCACTTGTTGGGGGATGACGAGGCCCCCAGCCACAAGTGCCCCCAGGACTGGGCTGGGGATGCTGTCTAGAGCAGCATGCTGCACTCGGGGGGGCCTGGCTGGAGGAAGAACTTCATCCATGTGAGCCTCTGGCCGCTTTCCCTGTCCTCCAGGAAATGGGGAATCCAGATCCTCCTGTACCTGACGCAGGCTCTCCTCCTAGAAGCCTCCCCTTTGATCTTCCTAACACACGGCTGCATGATGGAGCATGAGCGCTAGACTGGGAGTCTAGGGCCCTGTCTTCTAGTCTCTCCTCTTCTGGGCCTCAGTTTCCCCAGCCGTGAAATGAGGGCATGGGTTCAGGTGCCTCCAAATTTTACTCATCCCCAGTGTTTACTCACACTCCTTTCGTCTTCTCATCACCCCACTTTATAGATGTAGACACTGAGTCACAGGGAGGCCAAGTCACTCCCTCAAGGTCACACAGCTAGTGAGTGGTGGGGCTGGGATTTGAACCCAGGCTTCCTGGCCCCAGAGCCCACAGGCTTAACCACCTCGCCATGGTTCCACTGGGTTGCCCCTCCTGATCAGGAACCGTCGCTGGCTTCCCATTACATAGGGGTGAAATGAAAGTGAGCTCGTTGCAGCCTGAGTTTGCACTTGACCTCCTAAGGCTCTGCAGTGGAAACCCCTTCCCCTTAGATGTGTCTCTTCCTTGTCCTCGGTTTACCTGCCTTCCTCTGGGAAGCCTTCCCCAGACACCCCAGTACACCCTCTCAACCTGCTCCCATCCACCCATTTCCTGTGCCCTAATTTACCCTCGTAACCCCTTCCCCAGTCCTGGGACGGTGGTTTTCCAAGAATTCCCCATCTATTATCGTGCTTGAGCCTCACAATTGCCTGTGAGGTTGGCCCAGTAGGTGTCATTATCCCACTTTACAGGTGAGGTAACAGGGCCCCGGGAGGCTAGGTGATTTGTTCAAGGTCACCTGGCTGATGGGCAACCCAGCCCAGTCTAGAACCTGACTCTTGACCTTGGTCCTGGCACTACCAAGCTCTCGGCTTCTTTGGGCCCCTCCTGGGCAGGGGCACTTCTGTCTTCATCAGGGGTCCCCTGGTGCCTCATACAAGGCCTGGGCCAGGGAGGTGCAGGGGAGCTGGGCTGAGATACCCCAAACCAGAGGCTGGGGCCTGGGAACTGGGTGGGCTTCATACCAGAAGGACCATCCAAGGCGCTCCGCTCTAGCTTGTGTTTGGCGGGAGGATACCGGGGGCCCTTCGTACCCGGGTCTATCTCCATGAGTCTCTGTCTCTCCATATCTTTTCATGTCCCTTTGTCGCTGTCTCTGTATCCCCATGTCTCTCTATCTAGATTCTCACACATCCAGGGCACAATAGGACAGAGCCCTGGAAATTACAGCTTTGGGAGTAGGGTTGCCAGATAAAATCCAGGATGCCTAGTTAAATTTGAAATCCAGATGAACAATGAATAATTTTTTAGTGTAAGTATGTCCCAGATATTTCATGGGACATACTTATACTAAAACAATTGTTTGTTGTTTATCTAAAATTCAAGTTCGACTGGGTGTTCCGTATTTTATTAAATCTGGCAGCCCTGCTTGGAATGAGACACAGGTGTGTCAGCCCCTCCCACCTGGTGAAGATACCTGGCAGGGCCAAGCCCTGGAGTGGGACCCACCTGGTGGAGTACAGTTAGGCTTCATTTATTTCTCTTTTTTTAGAGGAAAGGCATGTTGAGAAGTGTCAGACTCATGCTGGCAGAGGAGTGAAGAGGGTGCTTTGGAGGAGGTCTGCTTTCTTCCACGTGGAGGCAGGGAAGGGAAAGGACCTGGGTAGTGGTTGTGGCCAGCTGTGCAAGCTTGGGGAAGCCTCTTGCCCATCCTGAGCCTCAGTTTCCCTACATTAAGCGGGAGTAATGATCCCCTCCTCCTGGGGCTGTGCTGAGGATTAGATGAGCTGATATTTGGAAAGTCTTAGCCAAGCCTGCCATGGTAAATGTTCAGGGGATGGGAGCCCTGGGGGTTATGATTACTGTTGTTATTACTCTTGGGTAAGAATGTGGACTCAGGAACCAGAAGGCCTGGGTTTGGACCCCAGTCCTGCCACTAACTAGCTCCATGACCTTGGACAGTTTACTTTAACCTCAGTTTCCCACCTGTAAAACGGGAGACAATAATAGTCTCTACCTCCTGGGGTTTTTGAGTGGATTACATGACATAAGGCACATAAAGAAACTCAAATAGGGCTGGCACATAGCAAGGGCTCAACCGAAGTCAGCTACTGTTATCCCCCAGCTGGATGTGTGTGCTGCTTCCTCCAGGAAGCCTTCTGGTTCCTCTGGCCCACAGTGGTCTCTCCCTACATGGGATCCCACTGACCCCTGACCCCGTCACCCTGAATCCCATCTGGCTGCCCTGGGCAGTGCTGTCCTCAGCTCCCTAGCCAGACTGAAGGCTCGGGGGCAGTGGGCGTATCTTCCTCAGCCCAGCAGTGCCAGCGTGCACAGTAGGCACCCCACAGACAATCAGAGGATGAACAGACTGATTTCAAACAGGACTCCCAGACTAGCTGGAGTGGGGGAAATGAGGTCCCAGGGCCACAGAACAGCGTGGAATTTTTAACCCTACAATTCATGCCTGGAGAACTCACAAGGGAAATGTTAATGAACACAGAACCTTAGAATGTGAGGATGCTTATCTGTGTGTGAGGTCCAGGCTTGACTTCCAGGAGCTTGCTGTGAGAATCTGAGAGTCCTGGGGTAGTCAGGGAAGGCTTCCTGGAGGAAGCAAGAGCTTGAGCCAGAGCTCAAGCATCAGAACAAGGGCTGCCCTCTAGCACTTTCCGTGGCTCCCTGTTCTTCCCAGGTCAGTACCTGAGGGAACAGAGATGTTTGAGGTCTACGGAACCCCCGGCGTGGACACCTACATCTCTCCCGGAGTGGAGAGGGACCGGGAGCATGCAGACACCAGGCGGTGGTGCTTTGATGTGGGGTTGCAGATCATCGTGGTCATGAACTCTCCCAGCAACGACCTCTATGACAGTCACGTAAGCAGGTCCCTTGGTCTGAGGGAGTGATGGGGAGGCAGTGATCTCACTCCACAAGGGCCCAGGGCCCTCTTTTTATCCAGAGCGCAGGGTAGCACAGTGGGTAAGCGCCTGGCCCTGGAGCCAGCCAGCTCTGCAACTTACAAACACAAACTGTGAGTCTGCTGGTGAGTCACATCACCGCTCTGGGCCTCAGTTGCCCCAACTGTAAAATGGGGATAATCATAGCACCTTCCTCCTAGTGTTGAACAGGAGCCAGCCTTTGCTCCTTCTCTTGCTTCCCAGGACCCCTTGTGAAGGGAGGAGTTGTCCTAGTTCTTCTGTGTCGGGCCTCAGTTTCCCCATCTGTAGGCTGAGGGTTGACTCGTGGTCTCTGATACTCTGAATGAGGGAGAGAAAGCAGAGATGGGGGAGGGAAGCCGCTGCCTGGGGAGACCCCTTTGCCCAGGGGCCTCACCTTCCCCTAAGCCACTCTCTTCCTGACCCCATTCACTTCTCAGAGGCAGGATGCCTCCGCTTCCTCTCCTCTCTCTGCCCATTAAGTTTGAGACCAAGACCCAGCTGGAGGCAGTGTTCTGGCCCCAGGGCAGGGGGGATTTAAAAAGTGGGAGAAGTCGGGTGTCCCTCAACACAGGGCACAGGGGATGCCCCCTAAAGGGGTGATGGGAACCAGGCCTTGTCGTGTGGGTGGCAGGTCCCCACTCCATGTCGGGTGCGATACTTTGGGAAACTGGCCCTTTAAGGACCACTGGCCATGCACCCAGCATGGGGCAGCCGTGACCTCCCCCAGCCCCGACAACAGCCCTGAGAGGCAGGGTCTGATCCCCACTTCACACGTGGGGCCACCAAGCTTCAGAGTAACTGTCCTGGAACCACATAGCTGATCAGTGGGAGGGCTAGAATTCAGGTGTCAGAGCTGCCCGACACCCGGGGACAGGCTCCCTCCATCACCCCCACATCTTTACCATCCATGTGTCTGAATTATCCTATCCAGGGAGTTCCATGAGGCAGGTGGGGCAGGACTCAATGAACCCATTTTACAGACAAGGAAACGGACCAAGAAGGGGCGTGGCTTACCTGAAGTCACATGATTAGTAAGTAGCGGAGTTGGTGAGTCAGAACAGAGGCCCCCGGAGCAGGGCAAGGGGACCAGCCATCCTGTGAGGGGCCGCTCCTGGGTGCCCTGCACTGAGCCAGAGGCTGTGTGGATACCTCCCCAGTCTGAGCTCCGTGGCACCGAGGACCGCAGGGACTGAGGAGGGTCATCGGAGTGTCCCCTACTTCCCCTGAAGTGGACATCCAGGTAATTTTATGCCTGAGGTGAGCATCATTGCTGGGGCTTGACACATGGGGGTCAGAAACTGCAGGATTCAGGGGCTCCCAGGACGGAGGGGTGAGGGTGGGAGTGGGGGGTCCAGGAGGCGGCAACCACGGAGGACCGTGGGCATTCTGGAGCTGCAATCACTGGGGTGAGGAAACCACTCAGTGTGACAGTGGGGAGCAGGGCAAGATTGTTAGTGTCTCTGAGCCTCAGTTTACTCATCTGTAAAATGGGGAAATTAAAAGATTGTTAGTGTCTCTGAGCCTCAGTTTACTCATCTGTAAAATGGGGAAATTAAAAGATTGTTAGTGTCTCTGAGCCTCAGTTTACTCATCTGTAAAATGGGGAAATTAACACCCACCCTGCTGAGTTGCAGTGAGGATTAAATTATAAAATGCATGCCAAGAGTCTGGCAGAGTGGTCCCCCTTTTCTGTAAGGATTGCATGTGCTGTTGCACGTGAGAGTGTTGCAGACGCTGCTGCCCAGCTGGTGATCGTTGTAAGGAAATGTTAGATGCAGGAGCTGAAGGAATGATGTCATTTGTCTGGGGCTCAAGTTCTTGGTGCTGCCTCTATGAGGCTATTGGAAGTTACTAGAAGATTCAGCTCTGGTTTATCTTATAATAGCGCACACGGGTCCCCCAGCCCCCAACACAATAAAAACCCTTGTGTGTTTATGAAAGTCCCTTGTTTAGGACCTGAGAGGGTCTGGAAAACAGCCAAAGGAAAGAACACGCATCCTAAATCAAATCCCAGTGGTGCCACTTCCCAGCAGGGCCTCACCTCTCTGAGCCTCGGTTTCCCATCTGGCAGAGAGAATGGCTGTAGAGCCCCAGCAGGTGGCAGACCCATCTGTCCGCGCCCTTCTCTTGGTTCTGGAGCGGAAGCCATGCCGGGCAGAGCGAGCCGAGGGGAACCGCCCCGCGGGCAGGTCCTGCATCCTGCTTTGTCCCCCACTGTCTCTGTCTCCAGGTCTCTGTCTCCCCATTGTTCTTTGAGCTGCTTGTTCGTTCTCCTGTTGTAACAGACACATGGCGTGTCCCTCTCCCATCCCCATCCTCCTGCCGCAGCACCTGGGCAGCTGGGGACGCCCGGCTTCCCACCTCGGCTTTGTGAGCATAAAGGCAAACAGCTGCGCATGGAGCAGAGCAGGAGCCTCCAGGCTTTGGCAGAGAAACCAGGGCCTTTCTTACGTTTTGGTTTGGCCAGGGAGGTGTAAGATCAACTGAGGCACTTGAGCAGAGGGGCACTGGTTCTGCTGTACCATCCCTTGGACGTGAACTCTCCTCCAGCAAGGGCCACGCATTCTTTATTATTACTGTTACTATCATGTCCCTTCATTTCTGATATTATTACCTAGCTACTGAAGAGGGGCGAGCACCACACGTGGTCCCTTCAATCTGCACAACATCGTAGAAAGCATCATCGTAGTAAACATTATTCCCATTTTACAGAGGAAGAAACTGAGACCAGAGAGGGTCAGTGCCTAGGCCAAGGTCACACAGCCTGTCAGAAGTGGTCCAAGCCCATTGCCAATCTCCAGCCCTTTGAGACTGCCTGCTGTTCCCGGGCTGGCCTGGGAGAGGTTTCCCATGGGCAGCTGAGCCCCTGCGTCCCCGCTAGTCTGCAGGCAAGTGTCTGATCACAAAGAGCCCCAGCCGGCTGCAGACACCACATCCACAGACATGTGCCCTAGCCAGCTGGTGTAGACAAACTGGCCCCTGGGCTATTCGATGTGGTGGCAGGCATAGTTTGTATACTTCGTCCACATTGACCCTGGCTGTCTCCCCGACCCAGACAGTCAGTGCCTCCCAGGGACGACAACCCAGCCATCCTGCTCCCCGGCCACTATTGTGCTGGGAGCAGGTGGGGGCAGGTAGGAAAGTCAGTGCCTGCACCAGGGGACACACAGGGACACCTGCTGTTAGAGTTTAGCAGAAGTGGAATGGTATCTTTGTCAAGGACTGATCCTGTATTAGTTATCTATCACCATGTAACAAATTGCCCCAAAACGTGCTGGCTCAAAACAATAGCGTTTATGATCTCACAGTTTCTGTGGGTCAGGATCCAGTGTAGCTTAGTTGGGCCCTCTGCCTTGGGGGCTCAAAGGCTGCAATCAAGGTGTTAGCGGGGCTAAAATCATGTTGAGGCTTGACCAGGGCAGCCCTGTGTCCAAGCTCAGTCATGTGGCTCTTGCAGGATTGCGCTCCTCGTGGGCTTGTGGACTGAGGGCCTCAGTTCCCTTCACGTGGTTGGCAGGAAGCCTCCCCCAGTTCCGTGCCATGTGGGCCTCTCCATAGCTCACAGCGTGGCAGCTGGCTTCATCAAGGTGAGCGAAGGAGAAGGAGAGGGAGAGAGTGCGGGGGAGAGAGAGGGAGAGAGGAGAGAGAAAGAAAAAGAGAGACAGAGGAAGAGGTCTTTTCTAACAGCCCATCAGTTTTGCTATTTTCTGTTGGTTGAAAGGAAGTCTCTGGGGAGACTTCCTACACTCAAGGGGAGGGAGTTACACAAGGGCATGAACACCCGGGGTGGGGATTATCGGAGACATCTCAGAAGCCTGCCAGCCACGTACTTTTCCCGTATTTTCCTAATTCTCTATAAGGAATACCTACAGCTTTTGATATGGAGACAAAGAACTTTATTACAAAAATAAAAATGAAAAGTGTAATCATAAAATCCATGTCTTGTGACATTATGGAGTGAGGGCTGCCTCTCTAAGTTGTTTCCACTACGGTTTGAATCTGCTCCAATTTATTAGCCCTTCTGTCTGTGGGGATTTCGCTGTCTGTGGGTCATTCACTGTCACAGAAAGGGCTGCTCTGAACATCCTTGAACGTGTCTCCTGGTGTACGTGTGCAAAAGATTCTCCAAGAGTGGAATTGCTGGGTTTGGGGTGGGCTAATGTTTGACTTTACAAGATAACAGCTAGTTCTTTTACAAAATGCTTAACTTGACACTCCCATGAGCGGTGTGTTAAAGTTGCCTTTGAACCATATAGTCTATGATGTTGTTTTTCACCAATCAAATAGGCGTAAAACCCCGTCTCAAGGCTTTAATATTTCATTTCTTTACTTATTAGTGATGTGGAGCACCTCTTTCTATGTTTATCATCCACTTGTGTTTCAATTTCTGTGAATGCCTGTTTGTATCTTTTGCCCTTTTATTTTTTTCTATTGAGTTGTTTGTCTTTTTCATGTTGAGTAGCCTAAGTTCTTTAAATATTATGGATGCTAAGCCTTTGTAGGTTTTATGCTGTGAATATCTTCTTCTCAGATTATGCTTGCCTTTTCACTGTATAGAGTCTTTTGATGAACAGAAGTTATTTATTTTCATCTAGTTGAATTTATCAATCTTTTCTTTCTTGTTTATGGATTTTGTGTCTTATTTAAGTAAGGTCATCAAGATGTCTCCAACATCTTTTGAAAGATACAAACGCTCATTCATGATAAAAAGTCTCAGTAAACTAAGCATAGAGGAGATCTTCTTCAACTTGATAAAGAATATCTACAAAAGACTTACAGCTCACATCACACTTAATGGTGAGAAACTTGAAGTTTTCCACTAAAGTCAAGAACAAGGCAAATGTGTTCCCTCTCTCCACTGTTTTTCAACACAATATGGAAAGTCGTAGCTAAAGGTTAAGACTAGAAAATGAAATAAAAGGGATACCTACTGAGAAGAAATAAACTTTTTTTGTTCACCAATGACATGATCATCTATGTAGAAAAACCCAAAGAACTGACAAAAAAACTTCTGGAACTAGTAAGCAATTATAGCAATGTTGCAGGACACAAGTCAATGGCTTTCCTGTATACCAACAATGAACAAATGGAATTTGAAATTAAAAACACAATGCCATTTACATTTGACCCCTCCCAAATTAAATACTTAGGTATTAATCTAACAAAATATGTATAAAGTCTGTACAAGAAAAACTTCAAAACTCTGATGAAAGGTATTAAAGAAGAAGTAAAAAAATGGAGAGATATTTCATGTTCATGGGTAGGAAAACTCAATATTGTCAGTTCTTCCCAACTTGATCTGTAGATTCAGTGCAATCCCAATCAAAATCCCATCAAGTTATTTTGTGGATACCAACAGACTGATTCTAAAGTTTATATGGAGACACAAAACAAAGAAAACAAAACAAAAAAAACCCAGAATAGCCAACAGAATATTGAAGAAGAACAAAGTTGGAGGGCTGACACTACCTGACTTCAAGACTTACTGTAAAGTAAATCAACTATACCCTAATAAAAATTATTTTTAGAAAAAGACTTAACGGTAAAGCTACAGTAATCAAGATAACGTGATATTAGCAAAGGAATAGACAAATGAAAGAATGGAATAGAATAGAGACCAGAAATGGCCATGCATAGATATAGCCAACTCGTCTTTAGATGTGGCACAGAGGATTTTTATGGCAGTGAAACTACTTGATATGGCACTATAATGGTGGATATATGTCATTACACATTTGTCCAAATCCACAGAATGTAAAACACCAGGAGGTAACCCTAATGTAGACTGTGGACTTTGGGTGATAATTATGTGTCAGTGTAGGGTCATCAATTCTAATGAATGTAGCACTCTGGGGGAAGATGTTGATAATAGGGGAGGCTATACATGAGTTGGGGCAGGAGATATATGGGAAATCTCTGTACCTTCCTCTCAATTTTGCTGTGAACCTAAAACTTCTCTAGAAAATGAGCTATTTTTTAAAAAAAGATGCAAAATTCTGTCTTTCTTAAGTCTTTAGTATATGATGTGAGGATGGGATCAATTTAATTATTTATTCAATGTAATCATTTTCCATATGGATAAGCAATTGTCCCAGCACCATTTATTACACAATCTTCACTTTCCCCAGTTATTTGCAAGACCACCTCTGTCATAGATCAAGTAGAATCTCTCTTAAGTTGCATCTGTCATTGTCTTTACCTAAGCCATTACAACGCAATCCATGACTTTACAGTAAGTCATACCTGGTAGAGCAAGTCCCTCACCTTTTGCTTCTTTTTCTTACAAGGTACTTTGACTATCTTAGCCTCTTGGTTTTCCAAGTAAACCTTGGAATCAACTTGTCAAGTTCAAGTAAAACCCCAGAATTTCTCTGACCACATGAATCCATTTGGAGAGAATTCATACCATGATGATATTAAGCCTTCCTAACCATGTTCATGGTATTTCTTTCTTTTAATTTGGGTCTTCTCTAATTGATTTCAATAAGGTTTGATCATTTTTCTCCATAAAAGCCTTACACATCTTTTGTTAGATTTATCCTAGGTACTTTACAGTATTTCTTCCTAATGTAAATTATATGCTAATAGTGTGGTTTTTGTCTAAAAATTAATTTTGTCTGATATTAATATATCCATCCCAGCTCTCTTCTGGCTAATATTGGCTTAATGTATCTTTTTTCCTTTTTTTTTAAACTTCATCTTTCCTGGATCCTTGTATTTTAGGTTCATCTCTTATAAATAGCATGGAGCTGGATTTTATTTCTTTAACTAGTCCAAAACTCTCTTTTAACTGGTAACATTATTTATATTTATTTTGATTATTTATATATTTGAGTTTGTTTTTACCATTTGCTTTTTAGTTTTTAGTTGTCTATTTTTTTCTATGTTGCCTTTTTCTATGTAATTGCCTTTTTGTATGGAATTATCCATTCTTTTTAAAAATTATTGCATTTTCTCCATGTATAAAAATTTATGAACTCCATTTCTATTCTTTTGGTCAATACTTTTACCTTTTAATAATAAATTTTTAACTCTATAAAATCTAGAATTAAACACTATCTTAATTCCCTCTTCAATTGAAGACCTCATAACACTTTAACTCTCATTACCTCTCCCAGTTTACATTCTGCTCTTTTTTTTTAATCTCACAATTTTGATATTTTTATAAACTTTTTTATACAGACAATATTTTTTAGATTTACCAAAATATTTACCATGTTATTTGTTCACCATTTTTTCTTGCATCCAGATGCTTCTGACATTAGGTATCTTCTTCTTAAAGTATGTCTTTAGAAGTTGCTTTAGTGAAAGTGTGTTGGTTTTAAAATATCAGTTTTTCTTCATCTGAAAATGTTTTTATTAAAATATAATTTTTTTTTAAGATTTATTGATTTATTGATTGATTGATTGCTATGTTGGGTCTTCGTTTCTGTGCTAGGGCTTCCTCTAGTTGCGGCAAGTGGGGGCCACTCTTCATCGCGGTGCGCGGGCCTCTTACTATCGTGGCCTCTCGTTGCGGAGCACAGGCTCCAGACGCGCAGGCTCAGTAGTTGTGGCTCACGGGCCTAGTCGCTCCGCAGCATGTGGGATCTTCCCAGACCAGGGCGCGAACCCGTGTCCCCTGCGTTAGCAGGCAGATTCTCAACCACTGCGCCACCAGGGAAGCCCTAAAATATAATTTTTATGTACACAATTCTAAGTTAATAGTTATTTTTTCAAGATACTTTGAAGATATTATTCATCTCTCTTCTGGATTTCATTACTGCTGTTGTGAAGTCTACTTTCAATCTATTGATAATTATTATTCTTTTATAGGTGACCTGACTTTTCTTCTTTCTGGATACCTTTAAGATCTGTTTGTCTTTGGTATTCTTAACCACAGTGAGATGTGTGTGTGTGTGTGTATGCAGAGAAGGGAATTCTTGGCAATTTCTCTTACTTTTCACATCTCAGCAATGCTTTGAAAAGTATATTCTAACCATGATCCAGTTGTTTTGTAAGGGGAAGGTCCTTCAGAGTACTGTTTGTACTGTTTGTGTGATTCTTCATATATGCACAACACTGTGTGTGCATGTTTGTGTAGTATAAACCTCTGGGTGCACACATCACTCTATGCACACATCTGTGTGTGTGTGTCTTTTCCTAGTTCAAGCGTAACCTCTCCAGGTCAGGGGATTTTCTTTCTGTTTCTCACTACCTCCTGACAACCTACCAGTACTTACTCCCATGGTCAGGGTCAGTCTGGCTGCCTTCTGGTGTCCACACTGGTGGGAAAAGGAAGAACGCTGGGGAGAGCAGTAGTGGGCCAGGCACTGCCTCACCATGTCCCCCTGTCCTCCCCATCTGTCTGTTCCACAGCTCTGCCCCCAAGGACTGCACATCCTTTAGCATCAGTGCTTCCCCAGGAGTGGTCGTGGATGTTGCCCACCACCCTCCAGCCAAGAAGAATCTCACAGGTTCCTCCAAGTGGCCCCGGGACCCTGGGCTGGAGGTGAGCCTGAAGATGACAGCTGCCAGCGACAGCACAGGTGACCGGAAGGTGAGTGTGGCAGCCGTGGGCTGGGATGTGTAGCAGGAGGTCAGCAGGTCATAACAGGTCAGCCACTCAATCGACCCAGAGCCCCAGCCCGCTACAGGCTCTGGGGAGAATCAGTTCTTTGTCTCTCCCAGCTTCTGGTGGCTGCTGGTATTCCTAGACTTGTGGCCGCATCGCTCCAATCTCTGCCTCCGTGGTCCATTACCTCCTCCTCAACCTGTCAAATCTCCCTCTGCCTCACTCTTATAAGGACACTTTTCATTGTATTTAAGACCTGTCTGGATAATACAGGATGTTCTCATTTCAAGATCCTTGATTACATCTGCAAAGATATTTTTTCCAAATAGGGTCACATTCACAGGATCCAGGGATTAGGATGTGGACATATCTTTTGGGGAATCACCATTCAACCCACTGTAGCTGCATTGACTACAGATGGACTCAACAGGACCCTCCAGGATTCCCACAGGGATCTGGGATAACAACCACTTGTTCCCAGCAGGACAGGCCAAGCAGGATACCTCCTGGGGCAGAGTTGTTGCCTGCTGTAACAATACAGACCTTGGGCATCAAAGCCGGTCAGCAAGGGTGCAATCAGAGAAAGCTTCCTGGGAGAAGTGGCAAGCTGATGGATGGTATCAATGACCTGCTTACGAGAGGAAAAGAGGAGCGAGAGCTCTACACAGAGGATGTGGCCTGTGTGCACACTCTGGATAAGAGAGGGTGCGATGTGTGTTGGGGAAGCTGAGGAAGAGCTGTATGGAAAGAAAGGAAGGTAGAAGGGAAGGTGAGGGAGAGAGGGAGCCAGTATTAGAGGGTTTGGCATCAGAGACCTCATTCTCTTAGGACAACAGGAAGCCAATGAAAACCTTTCATCCAGGAGTAACAAGACCACATATGTATGTTAGAAAGACCCACTGGCTGCAGTGTAGTGAGTCAGTTAGATCTAGGCAGCAGACTGGGGGCAGGGCAACCAGTCAGGAGGCTGATGCCATGGTCCAGATGCAAGGTGACAGTGGCTGTGACATTTCCCTGGATTCCCACTGTCTGCAGGACAGGTCGAGACACCTCAGTGCGACCCTCAGGAGCTCCCATTCTTCTGGTGGCAGCTCTTTGGTTTTGCTTTGGGGAGCTCCCCTCCATCATCTTACTTAGAAGTGTGGTTCCTGACACTCTGCCCTCCTCTGGCCAGGCTGGGCCAATCAGATGGGTTCTTCCTGGATTTTTAACCTTGGGCAGTGGGAGTTGGTGGTGCCACTCTCCCTCCAATGCCTCTTCCACCACATCTGCATCTGCTGAACTCCCGCTGCCCTTCCAAGATCTACCTCAAAGGGTACCTCCCTGACACCATGCAGGCAGAGGAAGCCCCTGCCTCCCTGGTCTCCCAAAGGACCCTCTTCTATACATCATAGTCACTTGAGTGTTTTGCTCCCCTTCCACTCCCACCAGTTGGGGTGTCCCTAACAGGCTGGGCGCCTGTTCCTTGTCTCCTCAGCACCCTGCTCTGAGCTGGCACATAGCAGGCCAGTTAGTGTTTGTTGAATGACTAAGGGAAATCATTAGTGGTTTGCTCCTGTCCTATAGGTTCAGATTTCATACTATGGACCTGAGACCACTCCAGCTGAAGCCCTGCTCTACTTCACTGGGGTCGGTAAATGACGCCAGGGATCTTGGAGCACCACCCCTCTCCCTCCACACACACACCCATGCAAGGCATCTCTCCAGGAGAAACTACACCCTGAAGCTTACTTTAGACTGAGCAGAGAAAAGGATAATTTCTAGCCAGTCATGCATCTGGTAGTTCATAAGTATTCCTTCCCCAGTCAGTGAACCCCGAATAGAGCTGGGGAGAGAGGGCATTTGCAGGAAGCTTCAATTACATCTCAAAATTTTATTTCTCAGCTTAGGAAGTGGTACGTGGATTTTCAACATATGAATCTCTATACCTTTTTGAAACCTCAAATACTTATGAGAAAAAGTAGATGATAAGACTGTTTTACACAATAATATAGACCAATGTTCCCCAAATTCCATTATTTACATCCCATCTTTACCATTTTTGCCACATCAGTGATCTACTTGTACTCATATTTATTTAGCATTCTTCTTTAAATAAAGTACATTTTTAACTTGACCTCATCTGGGGCAATAATATCATAATATTATTATTACTATTTAAACATGCATTAAATATATGAACAGCATGTGAAAGCTTCAGGTTTCTTTTCATTAATGAATTTCATTCATTTATTTCATTAATACACATTTTCATAATAATAATTATTATTGTTGTTGTTATTATTATATAGCACTTACTCTATGCCAGGCAGGGTGCCAAGACTTTACATTTAAACCTTACAACAATCCAATGAAATTGGCGCTATTATTACCACATTTTACAGAGGAAGAAACTGAGGTACAAGAGGTAAAGGGACTTGCCCAAGATTACACAGCTGGTTAGCAAAGGAGCCAGGAAGTTCTGGCCACCAAGCGCTATGCTCTATGGCCCAACATTGATACATGGCTATGGATATGTTTAAAAGGTCGTCTAGGTCAATCTCATTCTGTGAGCTCACAAGGTCGCTACACGATGTCATTGGAATGACCGTATAGTCATGCGTTCTGATGAGAGGGGAAGGATTCAGAAGCGAACATATACTTTCTCAGCCATGCCATTTGGACAGAGCAGGGTATGTTTGGGGCTGTGGTTCGTCCCCAGTGCAGTCACACTACACAGAACGAAGAGCTAGGTGGGGTTGGAATAACCACTGTGTCCCCTACCCCAAAGTCACTGGGGGCTGGAGTTGGGGCCAGAGGCCTTTGAGAGCCTGGCAAGGTGTCCTTGCAGGGACTTCGTACCATACATCCATTGGGGTGGCCGGGAACTCTTTCTGAGACCCCTGGGGGTGGCCAGACAGGCAGGGTCTGGTTGGCATCAGAGCTGTGGCAGGTCCTCCATGAGAGGAGAATGCGTGTGGTTAGAAGCCCCGGCTCTGCTGTCAGAATTGCAGCCAGACTTCTTCTTGGGAGACATGGGGGTGTCTTAGAACCTGTGTCTCCTCTGAACCGGTGAGAAAGAAGCCTTTGTGCAGATAGGTCTCCTGGGGAAAGGATTGTCCATCTGGGACCAGACTGAGTGCTCCTACCTTGCACCCTCGCTAACCCTCTCCTCTTACTCTCCGGGATTTCAGAAATCTCCTTGAGCGCGGACTTCACTCGCACTGGCAAAATGAAGTCCACCGGAGGCAGGAAGGACCAGGTATGGCTCGACCTTGTCCGGCACCCCAAATGCTCCCGTAACTCCACTGGGTTCTCCTAGCGCGCCCCCTGGTGGTGATGAGGTGAACAGCGGTCTGTCTCATGTATCCATGTTAATAGTAAAAGAAACACAAATTTAAGAAGAACAGGGGGAAAAAAAGAAAATTAAAATCACGAATACCATTACCGTTTTGGTTTACATAGGTCCCATCTATCCTACAAAGCTAGATTTTCACGATTGTGGGTTCAGAGAATGTGTGTGTCCCACAAACTGGAAACTAGACTCACCCAGTTCATGCACAGCAGAGAAAAAATTTGCAGGGAGGTCTCAACTCTGGCTCAAAAATCCCCTATACTATGGGGAATTCCCTGGTGGTCCAGTGGTTAGGACTCCACACTTTCACTGCATGGGGCACGGGTTCAATCCCTGGTCTGGGAAATACGATCCCGCAAGCGCAAAGCGCAGCCAAAAAAAAAAAAAAAAAATCCCCTATACTAGACTTTAGCGACTAGTGAGAGAGGTTCACATGGGGTGAATAATAGAGAAAAGAAGCAGGGGGTGGAGGAGGGAAGGAGCCAGGTTGGGGAAGGGAATGTATGTTGCAGAAATATAGGGTGGTGTGGTATGCAGGTGATGAATCGTCTTAACTGGGGTGCGTGGATAAACCTCAGGGTGTCCCTGAAACCCCAAAGCTTCCTGCACATTTTTGTGCTGGTGTGCACTTTATTTGATTTGATTTGATTGATTGATTGATTGATTATTATTTTGGCCACACTGCGTGGCTTGCTGGATCTTAGTTCCCCGGCTGGGTAGTGAAAGCACCGAGTCCTAACTGGACCGCCAGGGAATTCCCCATATGCTGGTGTGCACTTTAGGATGATATGACCTGTCAAAAATTAAGATCCCTTTGTGGGGTCAGTCAAAAGTGGGGGGAAGAATTATAGCTCTGGGAGTGGAATTCATCCTTGGGTCCCTCCCAAAACGCAGTCATTCCCTGGGGGAGAATGCTCTCCTACAAACAGAAGATGTCATCACTATTAGATTCCCGCTGGGAGGGGTTGCTCAATTTGCTTTCATCTTTGGGCAGACAGTAACCAGCTGCTAAGAACAGTGCCCACACTTTGGTGAACGAGTAATTAAGAGTTCTCAGAAGAGGAGCTATTTAGATTTGAATCTAGACACAAATATTTAGCTCAGTTTGGTTTGCTAATCCAACAGTTTTTAAAAGCTGTTGAAATCAATTTTACTGTCTTGGGCTCCTTTTTTTAAGTGGATGAATGGAATTTGTTTATGACTTTTGGGGCAGGCAAAAATCCACTCTTGGGACCAAAAAATTACCCGATGTGGGAACAAAATGTGTAAATCACACAAGGGTATCGAGGTGCTAGGGCAAGGTGGCTGGGCTTTCCCAGGAGTTAGAGGGACATACACAGGATCCTAAGTGTGTCCCATCTCTGCTGGGTGTCCACAGAGGACCTGGACCTGGGGCCCTCATGGGCAGGGCGCCATCCTGCTTGTGAACTGTGACAGAGACAGTCCCATATCTTCCACTGTGGACTGCAAGGATGACCAGCTTGACAGCAAAGGTAAAGACCCCCCAAGAACCAATGGGAATAGAGCTTTGCCTTTTTGTGAAGCCTTTTGTCCTGAGCCTTGTAACAACCCTCAGAAACCAGGGTTATTGGAAGCGTGTTCTTGTTAACATGCCCGTTATGGAGGTGAAGGAATGGACAGGGGTCCTGAGAGGGCAAGTAACCTGCCCAAGGTCACACAGCAGCCAGGGAAGAGCTGGGAGCAATGCTGAGTCTCCCAATGCCTCCTCCAGGGCCCAATTTCCATCCCCAGCCCGTTGACCAACCCAAACTTCTGCTCTTGGGTCAAACCTGGGGCCCAAAATAATTCAAAATGAAAGCCTGACTAGAGCCCCAAATTCACGTCAGAGCAGCCCTGAGCCCCTGCCATAGGCTGGGCACTGCTCGGACCAGTTCAGAATTCTTAACTCATTTGATCCTTCAGCTCAAGTTTCAGAAGTATGTATGGTCCTCACCCCCACTTTACAGATGGAAAAACTGAGGTATGGGGAAGTTAAGCAATTTGCTCTGGGTCACACAGCTAGTAAGTCATAGGCTCAGGATTTGAACCTGGGCATCCCAACACCAGGGCAGGTTTAGGGGCACAAGTTGGGCGCAGGGTCCCTGCTGGCACACCTCTGAGGCGTGGCCAGGGTGGAAGACCTGCACGGGTGGAAGACCTGCACTGGAGGAGGGCGCTGAGGGGGGGCGGGATCATTTGGCCAGGGCAGCAGCTGCCGCCTTCCTGGGGAGTTGCTAGAATGGCCTAGAAATGGATGCATTTTAAAGTTGCGTGGAGTTGGCCTGGCCTGATGCCAGGGAGCAGCCTCTACACGGTGCCTGGCACCCAGTAATAATCAAACAGCCCATATGTACCCTCCCAGGATGCCGGGCGCTGTAATACGCACTTTACACATATGACTGCACCCTTCCCTCCGTGTGGGCTCTGCGCTTAGCCCTGTGTTTTTACGAGGAAGCAGAGGCACGGAGAGCTGAAATACCTCCCCAGGCTCACACAGATCCAGGGTTCAAGCCCCGCCCACTCCAGTGCCCTTGACCACGTGACTCTTGTCCAGCCTCTGACTCTCGTCCAGCTTCAATCTCCCCAAGCCTTTGCCGGCCACTATTCAGGTTGGCTCACTTCCCACGCAGGCCCCGGGGAGAAACCTTTCCACTCATTCACCCCACAAATAATTATTGAGCACCTGCCTTGTGCTAGGCATTGTTCTAGATGCTTCTCGGAGCTGGGAACAGAGCAACAAACAAGGTAAATGTAATTTCTGCTTTGGCGAGCTTACATCCTAAGCTCATCCTAGTGGGAGAGGACCAAAACCTTGAATTCCTTTAATTCTAAAATGAAAAATATTGTTTAAATACTGGAAAGAGCATAAGGAAAATAAAGCCAGGTGACGCGATGAAGGGTGGTCTTGGTGAGGGGGGCGTAGTCTCAGGGGCCTGCGTCTCAGGCCACGCCCTTCTCATTCCAGACCTGAAGGACATGTCCTTGGTGACCCTGAGCACGAAGACCCCCAGGGACTTCTTCAGCAAGCACCAGCTGGTGCCCCATGTGGCCAAATCCGAGATGGACAAAGTCAGGGTGTTTCGAGCCAATGGTGAGTCGCCCTTGGCCGTCACCTTGGTGTTCCCTTCCCACCCCAGCCAATGGGACTCAGCCCCTTCACACACATGTCAGTGAATAATTCCCGAGCACCTACCCTGTGCCAGGTTCTAAGAACCGAGGATGCAGCAGTGAGCAAGATGGACACCTCTGCCCATTACCTTGTAGAAAGGGCACAGACAAAATGCAGGCAAACAAGATGATGTCTGGGGCTGGATGAGCACTGAGAAGGAAATGACCTCCCTCCCAAGGTAGTGCTGGGCTCGGCTCTAGGCACAGGGCACGGAGTAAAGAACAAAACAAAGTCCCTGCCCTCATGTCACTTTCATCTCAGCGGGTTGAGAGCAATGATATGTAAAATCATTAAGTAAAGTGTCTAGTGCCTCAGACGGCATTAAATGCTACACAGAAGGATGCAACAGCGAAGAGGAAGAGAACGAGGGGTGTGGGGAAGGGGGGCCGGGGAAGGCTTCCCCCAGAAGGTGTCACTGAGCAGACGGAGGTGTGGGAACACCCAGGGGAAGGGCACTCCTGGCAGAGGAAACCACAAGTGCAAAGGCCCTGAGGTGGGATGTGCCCATGGGCTTGAGGAATGTAGGGAGGCCGGCTCCACTGGAGTGCATCATGCAAAGGTTAAGCGGGGGATGAGGGTGGAGAAGAAAGGCCAGAGGGGAAGGGGCTGGGTCAGGGAGGCAGGAAATGACTGTGGCTTTTAGTCTGTGGGAGGTGGGGGGCCATCTGAGGGCTGTGCAGAGGCGCAACTTGATCTGACTTCCATTCAAACCACAGCGATTAGACTGACATTGGTTTGGCCACAAACCAACTCCTTGCCTCTGTGGAGGTATCACCTCCTCCAGGAAGCCTTCCCTGACCTTCCAGAACTTACTACTATTTGTAATTTTGACTGTCTTTGCTCCTCCCTACTTACCCAGGAGACTGTGCACTCCCTGGGGACCAGGACAGTGACTGTCGCCCTGGTCTTTCCAGGTGTCAGCTGAGAGCAGGTGATAGGGAGTGAATGGATGGATGAACGAATGAATGAACTATAATGTATATTGGACTTTCTGTAAAGTTGTGAATGACTCAGGCAACCTCATCACTCCATTCCTGGACCTCCATCGGGAGGGTGAGGGCGGGGCCTTTAGTCCCTTCCTCCTAAGGGGAGGCGCCTGCCAGATCCAGCTGTGAGGGTTCCTTAGGGGTGAGATGCCACGGCCTTGGGAAGGCATCACACACCAAGAAGACAAGGTCTCAGAAGTAGGGACGCAGACCTGAGCCTCCCCTGCTCTCTCCCAGCAGACAAACAGCCCTCCAGGTATGGCATGATCCTGGGGCCACAGCACCCCTCTCACCCCCTGGAGCTCCAGGGTGGCCATCACAGCACAGACTTCTATGTGGAGGGCCTGGCTTTCCCAGATGCCAGCTTCCCAGGGCTCATTTCCCTCAATGTCTCCCTGCTGGACACGTCCAACCCAGTAGGCCAAGAGGGGGGATCTAGGCTTCCAGGCTCTGGCCCAGCTGGGGAGGGGGCTCCAAACAGCCACTGGGAAGCAGTAGGTGTTGGGCCCTGGCTGCTGTGACAGTTCCTCCCCTACCCCACCCCCTGCAGGAGCTCCCCAAGGCCCTGGTTTTCCAAGACAGCGTGGTCTTCCATGTGGCCCCCTGGATCATGACCCCCAATACTCAGTCCCCGAAGGAGGTGTATGTGTGCAGGTGAGGGGCCCTGGAGGGCTGAGGGCGGGGCACAGACACACCCCCAGGGAGAGCCCTGGACCAGGAGCCCATCACGCACTTGCTGTGTAAATGGGGAAAAGGTGATATCTGTGCTATGACTTGCTGAGGGCTGAGGCTTGTTAAGAACCATAAAAAGGTCAGGAAAATCATTATTGGTGGTGTTTCCGTGTCACTATCCTGCCCTGAGGCAGGCCAAGGGCTGCTTTAGCTCCTGGGGGCCTCTAGAGTTGGCCAGACCTGGAAGATGAGAACCCTGGGTCCCTGGGCGAGGCCTCCAGGGCTCCTCAGAAGGCAGCCTGTGAGCCTTCTGCACCAGGAACCCCTGGGCACTCATTTACAATGCACGTTCCGGGCCAACCTCTGAACTGCTGGGTCTCGACTCTGGGGGCGGGACGGGGCCCAGCTGTGTTTTCACAAGTTGCCGGGGGAGGCTCGGCATCCCTCCCGCAGTCTGAGAGCCCCTGCTAACCATGCGGGGTCACAGGGGGACCTTCCCCTCTCCTCTTCCCATTGCTTTGGGGCAGAAGGGGTGAGAATGTAACCCTGTGGTCAGGACACAGGCTGGAAGCCAGCAAGGCCTGGGTTCGAATCCAGATGGCGTGACTTGACCTCTGACCTCCTCATTCTGTCTCCTCCTCGGTGGAAGGCTGCCCGCTAGTTCCCCTCCTGGGCTGTTACCAGAGTTCAGTGAGCTAAGCTTGCTAAGAGCAGAGAGACAGGGTGAGCTGCGGTCTCTGTCCAGGCTCCAGGTGTCTTGAAGCACCCGCTGTGCCCCTCCCCCACTCCACCCAGCCCTGAGTTCCTGCTCCATCCCTAGAGACACCCCAGGGGTCCAGCTTGCCCCTCGGAGGCCAGCCAAGGCCACTGGCTGCTGAATCAAGGGCACTAAGGAGATTGTTCTTTCTGTTCTTTCTAGGTTATTTGAAAATGAGGATTTCCTGAAGTCAGGGGCTGCTCTGGCCAAGAAAGCCAGGTGCAAGCTGATGGTCTGTGCCAAGGAGGAGAGCATGAATGACCAGTGGATGCAGGTGCGTGGCCCGGGCGCACAGGAGGCGCATCCCTGAGGGTCAAGGGACACGGGGACCTGGGCTCCTGGGGCTCGGCCGAGCACCTGGCTGGCCACCCTTCCTCAGAGAGTTAGGAGCCTCTGAGGGTCCTCGCAGACGGAGGGCTCAGGCAAGTGACTCCACTGACATCTACTGCGGCCACGTCATGCCCGCCGTGGTCACCAAGATGACCACATTCCTGCTTGAAAGGTCTCAGACAACTTCAGGAAATTGAGGAAATGCTGCAAAGCTCAGGGGGCTGGAGCTCAACCATTCTCCCTAGCAGCCTCCCTCCAAGCCAGCCTTCCCGGGCTCGGCCACCAGGCCAGGCCACACCCCTGCTCCAGCACTTTCCATGGCTCCCATCTCCTCCTCTTCAGCTTGCCTCTCAATCTGGCTGTCCCACACCGGCCACACTGGATCACCATTCCGTCTCTGTGCCAGGCTCCCCCTCCACCCCGTCGTGCCATGAGCCCCCTGAGGGCAGAGAGGGAGTCTCATTCAGCTCAGCACCCAGAACCTGGCATTGGCTGGTGCCAGTGGGCAGTTGGCGGGCTGACCGAGCCTCCGTGCCTCTCCTTCCATGCTGCCCGCCCTGCTCCCACCCCATCCCATAGCCCTGCTCCTTCTCTCCAGCCGCCCTCCCCATTCCCACCCCCACGTCCAAATCAGTCCTGTCCAATCCCAGCTCGAATCCCCTCCATAAATGTCCTCAATCCCTCCAGCGGGGAATTCATTCCTCTTTCTTCTAAACCTCTAAATAATACCCTCTCTTCCTTTCTCATCCTTCAATCTGTGTTAAATCAGGTTGAACCAGAAGAAATGGCTGATATGCCACCATTTTTTACCTCCAAGAATGGCAATTTCGGATGGTTCAGCTAATAGTGATATGTCCAACATCATGCCTGCCTGCTAAAATACAGGCAGGATGTGTACTCGATTCATTTCTGCGCCCTCCCCATCTCTGCCCTATGGGCTTGGCTGGGGCCTCACCTGCCCTCCTTTGGGGCAGAGCTACCTCTGCCCTCCAGCCTCAGCTCAGCAACGCTCCTTCTCTTTTTTTTAAATTAATTTTTATTGGAGTATAGTTGCTTTACAATGTTGTGTTAGTTTCTGCTGTACAGCAAAGTGAATCAGTTACACATATACATATATCTTCTCTTTCTTAGATTCCCTTCCCTTTTAGGTCACCACAGAGCATTGAGTAGAGCTCCCTGTGCTATAAAGTAGGTTCTTTTTAAGAACTCTCCTCTGACCCATCCCAACTGAATCAGGAGTCCCTCTTCCGTGTTCCCGAAGACCCCTCACCTCCCTCCCATCACCTCCTAGCACCGGGTGGTGAGTGCCCAGCTCCTGGATCTCCCCTCGAGGACAGGCTCGTACACCATGGGTCCCTGGCATCTGGCCCGGCACTCACCAGGAGCGAGAGTGAAGGGCACGCCATTGCTTCCACTACACGTTGGTTCAAACACAGGACAGTAAGCTCTGCTTTCCTGGAGCCCCTCCTCTGGAGTTGAATGTCCCACGTGTGCTTGCCCTTGACTGCAAGGGGGAGAGTGTGGATGGTTCCCCACCTCCATCCCTGCGCTGGGGGTTGAGACCCAGGCAGCATGTGTAACAGCCTCCCCTCCACTCGCTCTTCACAGGATGAGATGGAGATCGGCTACATCCAAGCCCCACACAAAACGCTGCCCGTGGTCTTTGACTCCCCCAAGGAACAGAGGCCTGAAGGATTTCCCCATCAAATGCGTGCTGGTACGTACTAGGCGGGGATGGGCACCAGCGCTGAAACCCTTGCCTTGAGGCCTCCTTCCTCATTTTCTGTCTCCCGCCCCCTCCTGCTGCTGAGCGCCCTGCAGGTGTGCGTCCTGCCCAAGCAGCCATCACACAGGTGGCCGGGGCATTTCTGTTATGTGATGAGATCTGGCTCTTCCTTTCCCAAAGCCCTTTCTGGCCATGAGCTCACTTTGTCCTCAGGAAAACCCTGCTGAGGACATAAGTCCTCCCCACAGATGCTCTTGGGACTTCCCTGGCGGTCCAGTGGATAAGACTTCACGCTTCCACTGCAGGGGGCACGGTTTCGATCCCTGGTCGGAGAGCTAAGATCCCACATACTGTGCAATGCGGCCAAAAAGAGAAAAAAAAAAGATGCTCTTGCTGGAAGGTGGGGGTAGGGCCAGGACCAGAACCTTCCCCAATGTCCAGCTGGAGGCTCTGTCTTTTGGGTGGGAGTCTGGTCTTTGGGGGGCTCCCTCTGGGACATGGGGATGTTCAGGATCAGAGTGGTCATTTCCTCAGTGTGACTTTATCAGCCAAGGTCTCTACATGTGTTTGGGGGGTGGGGCGAGGGTGACATATTAGTGAGTCATGCTTGACTAACCTGGCAGTTTCGGGCAAACTCAGCAAAGAATAATAATAATAATAGCAATAATAATGGTTACATTTATTGAGCACGCGTTCTGTGGCAGTCACAGGGCTAAAGTCTTACATGAGCTGACTCATTTAATCTAACAACCTCTAAGGTAGATGCTATCACTAGGCCCATTTTATAAACGAAGAAACTGAGGCTCAGAGAGGTGAAGCAGCTTTCCCGAGGTCACACAAAAAGAGAGTGAAGCTAGAATTCAAACTGGGCCATGAGCACCCTGCTCCCTGCTTTCCCAGTAAGACCCCAGGCCTGCGATCTGAGCCTGGACAGCCCCCTAACCTCAGGCACCAGGGAAAACAAAGGAAAGGGTGCAGGGTGCAAGGTTTGCTGTGGGGAATGGCTTTCCAAGGAGCACCCTGTGCCCCAAGGGGAAAGGAAGAGGCCCTGCCCACGAAGGAGGCTTTGAAAGGAAACTTGAGTTTAACTCGCTTGTTCTCCTGTGCTGAGTGGTGCCAATGAGGGGATTTAGTTGGGGTCACTGATATCTCTCTGCCACAGAATCAGGTTAATCCTGTTTCAGGAGCAACAGGATGAATTTGCCAGTTGCGCTGAGACTTTGGCCCTTCTCGCTGATTTCAGTCCTATTGTGTTCAGTGGCCATGTGTCCAAGGGTGAGGAAGGCTAGGCTCTCTGACGTCACCAGCCAGCTGCCAGGCAGACAGACGGACACCGCAGCACAGGTGTCCTCACCCAACCCACAGACAGCCTCGGAAGAGGGGGGCTGCGACAGTCTCTTAGCCACGCTCTTCTGGGGTATTCAAATCACTCAGGAAAAGAATTGGGATCAAAGTCAAACTCCTCGAAAAGGGAACCCTCTTGCACTGTTGGTGGGAATGTAAATTGATGCAGCCACTATGGAAAACAATATGGAGGTTCCTTAAAAAACTAAAAATAGAACTACCATATGACCCAGCAATCCCATTACTGGGCATATGCCCTGAGAAAACCATAATTCAAAAGAGTCATGGTTGAGGTCTATCCTGATGGGGCTTTTTCTGTAAACCTACATCGTTGGAAACGCCTCATAGATTAACTGTGTGGTTTCCTTTACTCATAGAACTACCTGTTAGATCTGTGGGAAAGAACTACAAGACAGAACTGCCAAGTAAACTATGAAAAACCTAACAAACTTTTTATCTTAGGTATTGGCATATCCCAATGATCTGTACTGTTCTAGGGTGTGATGGCTTAGGAGTGAATATGATTTGAACCTAATACAATTTTAGAGGGTGTCAAATTCAGAACCAGGCAGATCCATCTCCTGACCCTAAACATGGTCCTACAGTAAATCGCTTGAGGAAACTGGATCCCAAAGATTACAGGTGGGGAATTTTGAAGTGTGTCCATATTTCATGGGAGATCAAAGAAGCCTAACTAAAAGAATTGTGGGCTGACTCACATGATAACTTCTTTTTGAAAGGGCTATTTTATCTTGAAGATTATGAGTTTGGAGGAACTAAGGTGATTGGCAGTGGAAAGAATCAGAACATGTGAAATTCCTTAAAAATTTATTGACTTAAATAACTTTGTCTGTGTTACACATAATTAAAAAAAAAAAAAAAACCCTTTAAAAAAAAAGAGTCACGTACCACAGCGTTCATTGTAGCTCTATTTACAATAGTCAGGACATGGAAGCAACCTAATTGTCCATCGACAGATGAATGGATAAAGAAGATGTGGCACATATATACAATAGAATATTACTCAGCCATAAAAAGAAACGAAACTGAGTTATTTGTAGTGAGGTGGATGGACCTAGAGTCTGTCATACAGAGTGAAGTAAGTAAGAAAGAGAAAAACAAATACCATATGCTAACACACATATATGGAATCTGAAAAAAAAAAAAAGGTTCTGAAGAACCTAGGGGCAGGACAGGAATAAAGACGCAGATGTAGAGAATGGACTTGAGGACATGGGGAGGGGGAAGGGTAAGCTGGGACGAAGTAAGACAGTGGCATGGACATATATACACTACCAAATCTAAAGTAGATATCTAGTGGGAAGCAGCCACATAGCACAGGGAGATCAGCTCGGTGCTTTGTGACCACCTAGAGGGGTGGGATAGGGAGGGTGGGAGGGAGACGCAAGAAGGAGGGGATATGGGGATATATGTATACATATAGCTGATTCACTTTGTTATGCAGCAGAAACTAACACACCATTGTAAAGCAATTATACACCAATAAAGATGCTTAAAAAAACACAAGTCAAACTCCTCACCAGGCAACAGCCCCATCTGCTCCTCCAACCCCGTCATGGGCCACTTTCCCTGTCCCTCACCTGGCTCCAGCCCCACTGGCCTCCTTCCTGTTCTTCAAATGTACCCAACTTGTGCTTGCCCCAGGGCCTTTTCACATGCTGTTCCCGCTTCCCGGTTAGCTTCCCGGTTCACATGTCTGGCTGCTTCTCCACCTTCAGGTCTCCGCTTCAATGCCCTCCTTAGTGAGGCCATCCTGGTACTGAAGGACACATCCGCGCCCCTGGCATTCTCCACGGCAGCACTGCTGGTTCCTTCTGGAGTCTCTGTTATAAATCACCGGACTGTTTACTTTCCATCCTCTGTCTCCCTGCGAGACTGGAAGCACCACAAGGGCAGGGCCTGGGCCGTAGTGCCCGTCACTGTACACCAGGCACTTAGCACGCAGCTTACACGTGGTGGGTGTTCTCCCACAAGACAACGTCAGTACATTTTAAATGGGTCAGTGGAACACCAGTAGCACTTGCCATAAGTAGAAGCGTTGAACCTTGAAGTTAAACAGAATGAAAACAAAAGAGTGCTATTAAATCCAGCTCCACACAAATGACTGCAAAAACTCTGAACCAGGTTTCGCCCTCCGCTTGTTAAGACGGGAGGTTAGCCGGTATTAAGGATGGATTTGCATCTCCCACTCTGGGACTTTCATCTTTGATGAACCAGAAAGACTGGAGGAGAACTTGGACACATTCTAAGCCTGTGCTGGAACCTGTAGCAAGTAGCACATGTGAGCATCTCCTGCACATCTTGCTCTGGGTTGGGGGGGGCCCTTCTCCAGACCATGGATACCCCTTCATTCGCCTGCAGAAATCCAAGCCTGCAGCCTAGGTAGCTTTCTTCTCATGGCGACAGCCAGGGCAGTGACTTGGATGAATCTGCTATTCATTCATCAAACGTTCTTTGAGCACATACTCTGTGTCCAGCTCTGTTCTAGGCACTTGGAATCTATTGGTGAGCAATGCCAAGGCCCCTGCCCTCATGGAGCTGACATTCTAGCCCAGAGAGATAGACAAGGAACAATATGTTTAATGAATAAATACATTACGTTATATGTTGGGAGGTGAAATCAAGTACTGCAGAAAAAGAAAGAGCAGAATCAAGGGGCTTACAGGTGCCAGAGTGGTGGGGGGATTGGATTGCAATTTTAAATAAAATGGTCAGGGGAGGCCTCTTTGAGAAGCTGACACTGGAGCAAAAACTGGAAAGAGGTGAAGAAGTTGACTCTATAGACGTCTCGGTGAAGAGCGTTCTGGGCGGTGGGACAGCCAGTGCAAAGGCCCTGAGGCAGGGCATGCCTGGCACGTTCACAGAATAGTGAGGAGGCCTGAAGGGGTGGAGCTGAGTGAGCAAGAGGCAAAGTGGTAGGAGAGGCAGAGAGGTGATGGGGATGAGGTGTAGTGGGGAGACGGATCCTGTGAGCTTCCTGGCCATCGTAAGGCCATTTGTTTAGAATCTGAGAAACTGGGGAATCATTGCAGAGTCTTAAACAGAGGATGATTATGATCTGATTGATGTTATTAAAGAGAACCTCTGGCTGCCCACTGAGAATGGACGGCAGCGGGGCAAGGGTGGGAGCAGGGAGAGTGGGGATGAGGCTGGTGCTGTAACTGGTGAAAGATGATGGGGTTGCAGACCAGGGGAGCAGGGGAGGGGGTGAGAAACGGCCAGATTTGGGATATGCTTTGAGGACAGAGCCAATAGGATTTCCTGATGCTGTGAGGGAGTGACAAGCCTAGGTGACTTCAGGTTTTGACCCTTGTGAGTGGCAGGTGTCATCCCTTGAGATGGGAGCACTGAGGGAGGAACAGGGGACAAGGGGCTGGGAAGCGGGGATCAGCAGTTCTGTTTGGGGCAAATGTGAGATATTTAGGCAACATCCAAGTGGGACGTTGCACCACATGTACGGCGTTTGGGAGGGAAATGCAGACTGAGATATAAACGTGGGCATGGTCAGCACGTGGATGGTATTTCATGAGACTGGGTGAGATCATCAAAGGAGGGAGTGAATCAAGGCCCGGGTCTGGGGCCCCCAGTACACAGGAGGCTGAGAGGGAGGAATGGCCGAAGCCAAGTGCAGAAAGTGTGGGAGGGACGTGGGGGTGACCAGCTGACTCGGATGCTGCTAATGGACAAGGAAGCCTGGGCACTGCCCATTGGGTTTAGCTGTGTGACCACGAAGACCTCGAGGGAGCCTCAAGGGAGCAGTGTTGATGGCCCAGCTGGGGAGGAAGTCAGGTTGGCATGGGTTTTAGAGAGAAAGGGAGGATTTGGAAATGATGGTTTTTAGACTTATGCTATCACAGACCTCCTTGAGACTAGTCATCTTCCCAGAAAAACGCACCCAAGTTCACTATCTGGAATCTGTTTTCAGGGAGTCTGTGGCCCCCATGAAGCCCCAGGGTACAGACCATCGACTTGTAGGAAGCAGAGTTACAGGTGCAGTAAGTAGACCGAATGATGGCTCCTCAAATGTGGCCTAATCCCCAGAACCAGATGCTGTCTTACACGGCAACAGGGGCTTTGCAGATGTGATTAAGTTAGGGATCTTGAGATGGGAATTCTCAGGATCTGGGTGGGCTCTATGTAATCACAACGCTCCTTGTGAGAGGGAGGAAGGCGGGTTGCGGTGGGAAAAGGCATGTGATGACAGCAACAGAGGTTGGAGTGATGGGCATTGTAGAGATGGAAGAAGAGGCGACCAGCCGACGTGGCCACTAGAAGCTGATAAAGGAAAGAAAATGGATTCTCTGCCAGAGCCTCCAAAAGGAACCAACATGCCACCCCTTGATTTTAGCCCAGTGAAACTGATTTCAGACTTCTGACCTCAGAACCGTCAGAGATAAATATGTGTTGTTTGAAGCCACTAATTGGGTTACAGCAACAGCTGGAAACTAATACGGGAGTGAGAGGTGTGTCACCTGCCCAGTCTTCTCGTGAAGATAGAGATGTCACAGCCATTTGGGGAGGTTCATTCCAGCCCGAAGTCAGGATGCAGCCCCATTGGACCAAGAGGGCCTGTTGTAGAGACAGTTCAAATCCCAGTCCTGCAAACTGGCTCTGGAACCTGAAGAGCCACACACCACTCTGACCTTAGTTTCTGCTCTGAAAATGAGGATAAAAATGAGATCTTGCAGATTCATTATTACACCCGAGTTAAGGTTAATGAAGCAGCGGGTGCCCATTAGGGACTCTTACAGATCCTGGTCCCTTTTCTTGCCCCCCTGACTCAGCTTTCCTTCAATATTCCACACATAATAATGAGACCTGCTCTGAACCAGCTGCTGAAAGGTTACTCCCTGTGACCAGGCTAATCTTTAAACCTGGACCCCACCCTCTCTTCACCCAGGGACTAAGTTCTCTAACTCTTGGCACTGCTTCTCCCATCTCAGGGTCCAGATTTTGGCTACATGACTCGAGTGCCCCAAACAGGGAGAGTTACTGACCTCGACTCCTTTGGGAACCTGGAAGTGAGCCCCCCCGGTGACAGTCGGGGAGAAGGAATACCCGCTGGGCAGGATTCTCACTGGGGACAGTGGTTACCCCAGGTAAGTAGGGGAGGGGGGGAGAGGGGTGGCCGGGACCCAGGGATGCTGGGGAAAAGCAGAGGCCAGAGCAGAAGGCTTCCCTACTTGCTCCCAGACCAAGAAGGCTCAACAAACTTGAGGGGGTATGAGAGCAATCAAAATACACAGCAAGGAATACCTGCTGAGGAGCCCAACAGTTCCAAGCTCAAAGTCCAGCTCTGCCACTTACACACTTTTGGTAGGTAAATATTTACTGAGCACCTACTATGTGCACGGCACTGTGCTAGGAGCTAGGAAGGAATGTAGCCATGAACGTGACAGATAGGTCCCTGCCACTATTCTAGTGGGGGAGACACATAATAGAAAAGCAAACAAATAAGATAATTTCAAACAGTGAAGAGAGCACAAAAGAGAGGGGCAGAGGAAGAGTGGGAACTATGTTAAGGTGACCGGAGAGGGCCTCTCTGGGGAGGGGGCTTTTGAGCTGAGGACTGATGACAAGGAGGACATGGCTGTATGGACATCTGGGGTGGAGGGTTCCTGGCAGACGAAAGAGCATGGGCAAAGACCCTGTGGCAGGAATAGCTTAGTGCAGGGGTCCCCAGCACCCGGCCACGGACTGGTACCTGTCCGAGGCCTGTTAGGAACCGGGCCCCCAGCAGGAGGTGAGCAGCAGGCAAGTGAGCAAGTGAAGCTTCATCTGTATGTACAGCCGCTCCCCAATGCTCGCATTTCCGCCTGAGCTCTGCCTCCTGTCAGCACTATGGTGAGTTGTACAATTATCTCATTATATATTACGATGTAATAATAATAGAAATAAAGTGCACAATAAATGTAATGCACTTGAATCATCCTGAAACCATCTCCCGCCACCCCCCATCCCCGTCCATGGAAAAATTGTCTTCCACGAAACCGGTCCCTGGTGTCAAAAAGGTTGGAGACCTCTGGCTTAGTGGGTTCAAGCAGGCCAGAGTGGCTAAAACAGACTGAGCAAGAGAAAGAGCAAAGGGCTAGATCACAAACGACCTTGGAGGTCAGAGCAAGAGGAAAACTGATGTCCCCAAGGGCACACAGCTAATAAGAGTTCACCGACTCAGTGGGACCAGCTCCAGACCCCACGTTTACTCACAACACCAGCATCTAGGCTGAGTCAACAGGCAGTGCTTTCTGAAGCTAAGCTCTGGTCCTACTTACCTTACTGACTCCATGCCTCAGTTTTCCCCAACAAAACTGGGGTGACAATTTCTAAATTTCTCAGATGTTAGGAGATATAATAATAATAAAAAAAGGCATCCCAGGGTCCTGAATCCCTTCCCTGAAGGAGAACCTTGACCCCTTCGCCAAGTCCCAGTCCCGCAGAGACTTCCTTGTTAATCCCCACCCTTGTTGGCTCCCCCACCCCCATCTCCCCATAACCCCTTTAACCCCGCGTTGGCAGCAAGGAAAGCCAGGAGATGCACCAGGACCTGCAGGATTTCCTCAGTGCCCAGCAGGTGCAGGCCCCTGTGAAACTCTACTCCGACTGGCTGTCTGTGGGCCACGTGGATGAGTTCCTGAGCTTCGTTCCAGTGCACAAGAAGGTGCAGCCTGGGGGGCTGCCTGGAGGAAGCCACATGCCTCCTTCTTGGGTTTCCAAACACAGCTCTGCCTCTGCCTGGGGGTGACTGACCTTACCTTCCTGACTCTGTTTTTTCCTCACCCCCAGGAGGGGGCATGTAAGAGGTGGCCTGCCCAGGTCCAAGCCCACACTCCCCGTACCCTCAGCAGAGCCTTCCTCCTTAGGAGACCCAGGGGCAAAGCTAATCTCTGATCCCAGGGTTTCTGCCTCCAGGGCTTCCAGCTGCCTCTGGCCAGCCCCAGGTCCTGCTACAAACTGTTCCAGGAGTGGATGGAGGACGGCCATGGAGAGGCTCTGCTGTTCCAAGGGGTCAAGAGTAAGTTGGCCGTGCCTGTTCTTTTACCTGGGAAACTTCCTCTGCCTTCACATGGTCTCCTATTGCCAGACAGAATCATTCAGGCAACAGACATCTTCTGAGCAGCCACTGAGCACCAGGCTTTGTGCTAAGTGCTGGGGATGCTGTATGAACAGGGCAGAATAGCTCCCTGCCCTCAGGACCCACAGTCCGGGCCAAAGTGAGTGAAGGAAACAACTAAACACAGGGGCATTGAGGGGTGTCTGGGAGGAGCTCAAGGAAGGCTTCCTGGAGGAGGCGAAGATCAAGCATGAGCGTGAGAGATGAGCAGGAGTTGGCCAGGCAAATGGGGCAGTGGGATGGGAGGAAGAGAGATATTCCAGACAGAAGGAACAGCAAAGGCGCAGAGGCAGGAGAACGCAAGATGTGTTTGAGGACCTGAAGAAAGTTCAGTCTGGGTGGAGCACAGAATGAAATATGTTTTTCAGTGAAGTCCACAGACACTGGCCAGAGTCAGAGGTTGAAGTCACCATGGCTGAGAGTTTTCACCTAATATCTGTATATGTCTTGTAGCATCAGGCAATGGTCAGACCTCTGTTTGCCCCTCCGGAAACGGGATCCCTTTGGAGATAAGAGAATTTAAGGGAGCAAAGGTAACACTCTTAATGAGAACTTACCCTGGTAGATTATTTTATTAAAGTCATCTGCCTCCCAGATGCTCATAATAAACCTATATGTTAGGAATCATTGCTGCCCCCATTTTATAGATGGGAAAACTGAGCCCCGACTGGACCTGCTGGGAAGAGCAAAATGGACCTCTGAATTCATCTGCTTTTTTTCTTTTCTTTTTCTCCATGACAGACAAAACCCAGCAGAAAGTAAAGGACATTCTGTCAAACGAGAAACTGAGAGAACATAATTCATATGTGGAGGTACTAGCCTGGCTGCCCAGGAGATGCCATACCCCGGGCAGACCTGACACCCCCACCCCCACCTCCAGCCCCCTTCCCTGAGGTTAGAGGCCCAAGGCAGAGCCTTCCACGGGCTCCGTGATGAACAGCCCTGGGATTTGGGTCAATGTGTGCGTGAGAGAGAGAAAGAGGGAGAGGAGACCTCGGTCACCACTACAGGAACACACACAAGGTGATGCACGGAAGAGAGAGAATTGGCAAAGCTGGAGTTGGAGAAAGATGGGGGAAACTCTCAGAAACAGAGGGACAGGGGCAGGAGATAGGCCAAGCGCTGGAGTGACCGGAAAGGCAGGGACACAGAAGCAGAAACAAGAGGCAGAGGGACTGAGCAGAGGGAGGGAAGGAGGGAGGAAAAGGAGGTGCCCATCACCGCCTTCCTGACCCTGTCCCTGGTCCTTCCCCTGGCCGGCCTCGGCTCCACCTGCCCCTCCCCCACGGCAGCCCGCGCCCCGCCCCCTGCTAGCCCCGCCCCACCCACCGCCCCCCCCTCCTCCCGCCCCCCCCCCCCCCAATGCATCGACTAGAACCGGGAGGTGCTGAAGCGGGAGCTGACTGGAGCGGGACATCGTGGACGTCCCCCAGCTCTTCAAGCTCCAGAAAGTCTTCAAAGAGACCCTCAAGGCCAAAGCCTTTTTCCCAAACATGGTGAGGAAGTGACCTTCTGAGTAGCCTTAAGTCAGAGAGGCCAGCTGGGCACTGGGTCCAGGAGGCTTGGTTGTCTCCTCACCCGTTGGGGTTTGCACGGCCCTATCCGCCTTACAGAGGCTTTAGGCAACCACCTGGGGGTCAAAGACTATCATTGCCCCCACTTTACAGATGATGCCCAGGGAGACCAGGTCCCTGGCAAGAGGTGGGATTCAGAGCTGGGATTCAGAGTCTGGGGTCTGGCTGAACTGCCCGTTGTGGACTTCCGGTGGCGGGTGAGGTAAGAATGGGGCAGGTTTTGGTGGGGGAGACAAGCAACAAGCAAGATGCTCTCAGGTCGAATTAAGTACCATGAAGGGAATAAAGGTGGGGCACTTTTTCAGACTGGTCCAGGAAGGCCTCTCTGAGGAGGTTAGGCTGGCACTGCCTGGGCTAAGTGGGACTCACCTGTCTGAAGGTGAACTTGAGGGAGATCCACTTTTGTCGAGAACTTTTAACTGATCCCAGCACCATCTTGAAGTCATCTAGTATATATTTCCCATCCCTCTGCCCTCCTGCTCTATCTCTTCCAAGAATACCCAAAGGCCAGGCAGAAACCTCACCCAATACTACTGGGGTCCTTCAGCCCCCTCTCCTGCTGCAGCTGCGGATTACAGTTCAGGGAAGAGCCAGTAGTCCCTGGCACAGTGGTCCTCAAACTGGGTCCTCCAGGGCCCTGGGGTTCCAAGGTAGGACCTCAAATGCAGTGGTTTAGATTTTTTCTGTTCATGCATTGAAGTGCTGCAGAAGATTTTGTTTAGAATAAACCTTCCTTGGCTAAAACGAGACAGGAGGGGGCACCCTCCTCTTAACCCCCGGAATAAAATTGGCCCCAGGCATTTCATTTTTTCTCCAGTTTAGCCCAGCCAGGCAAGAAAGCTGATGCCGACGGCTGGGGGATGAGGCATCTCAGATGAAGTAACCAGCTATGCTGAGGGCCGACTTGGTACCTCCACTGTGCGAGGCCCCAGAGAGAGCTGGAGCCTGAGCCATGACTCTCCCAGGAGCCCCGTGATGGGAGGTGGGGGCGTGGGCCTGGGCGTGGAACAGGCGGAGAAACGAAGAGTGCCAGGCACTCGGCACTGGCTGCATCTGAGCAGTGAGATGCCCCTTCAGTGACTCATAAGCCCTGGTGACTGACTCCGTGCTTACTACGAGCTGGCACAGACTCTGCACACAGGTTCTTATCCAATTGTCATAGCAATGGAAATGTGTTTGGGCTCTTTTTGCTGATGGGGCTCAGAGAGGCGAAGTGACTTGCCTAAGGCCACATAACTATATAATAGTAGTGCTGGGATTCAAATCCATGTTGGCCTGGAGCCAAAATCCTCATCCTTTCACCTCACCAGGCCACTTCCCAATATAATGGAGGAAACATAGTCATTTACATAAGGTACAACATATGGAAAGTGCCCCAAAATAGGTAGTCACTTATTCACCAGATCATATCAACAGATGTTTATTAAGTGCCTACTCTGTGCCAGGCACTGTGCTGGGAGCTATGGAAACACAGAGGAGGATGACTAATTCACAGGCAGCTTCACGGAGGCGGTGGTACTTGAGCTGGGCCTTGAGTAATCGAGTTTGCCAGAGGGTGGCAGTGGGGAAGGAGAGAACAGTGTTAACAATGTGGACCCCGGAGTCCGACAGAATTGAGTATAAGTCCTAGACTCGCTGGGTGGCCTTAAGTAGCTCATGTTACAGGTCTGGGCCTCAGTTTGCTCATCTGTGAAGTGGGGCTGTTATTTCCAAAGGTCAGAAGAGGAAGGGGGCCCTCAGATGGTGCCGCAGGCTGCATGCTGCTGCCCCTGACCTGGGCTCCCGCTTCTTTGCAGGTGAACATGCTGGTGCTGGGGAAGCACCTGGGCATCCCCAAGCCCTTTGGGCCCATCATCAACGGCCGCTGCTGCCTGGAGGAGAAGGTGCGGTCCCTGCTGGAGCCGCTGGGCCTCCACTGCACCTTCATCGATGACATCTACACCTACCATGTTCAGCACGGGGACGTGCACTGCGGCACCAACGTGCGCCAGCAGCCCTTCTCCTTCAAGTGGTGGTTCATGGTGCCCTGAGCCCATCCCCACCCCCCAAGCTCCTGGCCAGAGGCTCTGGTCCCCTGCAGTGAGGCACAGCAAGAGCTCTTGGGGACATTTTGGCTCCCGGAGTGGGGTGGGGGATCACCCTCTGGGCAGTGGCTTGATTCCTTCCCCTGTGCCCCAGCCCCTGGAATCCTCACCGAGGACCCCAACATGGTCGTGGCATTGAAAACTCACTTCTGCTGTGAGAAGCTGCAATGATGTTTTACAGTCACTTTGTATGTGAGGTCAAGCTAATGCTCCTGGCATTCATTCATTTATTCATTCACTCATTCACTCACTGTCATGGTCGAATTGAATATTACAAACTTGAAGTTTCGACCAGGATACATTGAAGGCCAACATTCCTGCGTATGTCTTTCTTTCCCGGGCATACATTTGGTCTATAAAATTTTCTATGATCTGAGCCTAGTTGATTCTAAGCTTCCCAAGGAACCTCTGAGGGAGAGTGAAGGGGGAGGGGGAGGGCTGGGCCCCCCAGGGGTGCAGCACATCCCCAAAGCTGCACCGAAGTCAGTTTCCAAACAGCCAGCCAGGTGAACCGCCTGAGGTGTATGGATGCTCATTTGATTATTTGCTTTAATGTGTGTGTATGCTAAATGCACTCCTCTGTATTTCATGATTAAAAAAATAAAGTTATAAAAAGTTGACCAAATCACAGGGACACTCGGCAGGAAAGAGCAGCAGAGATGATGTCATGTCAACCTCAGGCTTCTCCGTATACCACAGAGCGATATTTATCAGGTTCGAGGGCAAAGGTGCAGCCTGATTCCTGGTCACATTGTCCTTTGAAAAAAAGGCAACAGACATGGAATGCAAGAACCCAAGGGGGACATGAGAACTGACTGTCGTTTCAAACCCGCAAACGTTTCAGACATCAGCAAATTCTCATTGTCTCTCCCATTTGTCATTTCCGTTCCACCAGCTAGAAAGCCACATAAAGCGGAGTCTTGTCCCTCTTGTTTTCTGCTGTGCCACACGCTGCCTAGCTGGACGTGGCACAGAATAGGAGCCATGGGTTTCGTGGAATGAGGTTGTTAGTCCCCATTGTGTCCTTTTCATATGTTTTCTTTTATGGCCCTGACATTAGGACTTAAGATTCCCCTGAAGAAAATAAAACTTGATGACTTGAGGTCTTGAAGATTGAGGCCAGATTTTGGCTCCATAGAGCCTGAGATGCTCAGAAAACGCCCAGAGATGCTGTTTTCAGGTGAGTCGTGGAGAACATCATGGTGGAAAAAGATGGTCATCCAGAGTGTCTGCCCTCACACAGACTAAGGAGAAAGGGATCCATAAACCCGGTCACCATGTGCTTCTCTGAAGAGAATCAGCTCCCCCCCGCCCGCTTGGAATTTGCTGAGGCAGAAGATGCACAAGTGTTTCTTGTGGACAGAAGGGGGCCATGCACAAGGGGAAGCTGGTGTGAAGTTGTCCCCACAAACCTGACCAATAGGACAGCCTGGAGCAGTGAATGAGCTCAGTAGACAAAAGCTGAAGCCCTTGCCAGATTCCTGGGGCTGCAGAAGGCTGGAGAGATGAGCTGACGGCTAAAGCAGCCCTCACATCAGCTAAATGCAAGTGAGCCTCCTCCAACCATTCATGGGGGTTGTGGGGCATCAGTAAAGGAGCCAGGGGAGCCCGAGTGAGAGAAAGCACCAGTTTCAGTCCTACCAGCCCCATGGAGCATCTTGTGATGGCACCCAGGAGCAAGAACTTTCCCGCTGCCTCCCCTCCCTAACACCCATCTCCCCTCCCTTCTCCTGGATTCACATGTTAGTTTTCTGCAGCTGCTCTAACAAATTACCACAAACTTGGTGGCTTAAAACAACAGAAATTTATCCTCTCACCGTTCTAGAGACCAGAAGTCCAGAACCAGTTTCACTGGGCTGAAATCAAGATGTCTGCAAGGCCGGGTCCCTTCCGGAGCCCCAGGGGAGAATCCGCTCTTTGCCTCTTGCAGCTTCTGGTGGCGGTCGGCATGCCTCGGCTGGTGGCTGCATCACTCCAATCTCTGCCTGTGTGGTCACGTTGCCTTCTCCTCTGCGTATGTCACTCCCTCTGCTTCTCTTATAAAGACACGTGTGATGGCATTTAGGGCCCACCCAGATAATCCAGGATAATCTTAGCTCAAAAACTCTTAGTCACATCTGCAAATTTAGTCACAACTGCAAGGACTCTTTCTATATGAGATAACACAGGTTCCAGGGATTAGGGCCTTGATATCTTTTGGGGGCTATTATTCAACCTACGAAAGGTTAGGAACCACCATTTGCCAGCTGGAGAGATAGAAGGGGAAGAAAGAAGCCAAGCATCCCCTTTCCAGAGTTCTAAGTTCTGCAGCTGCATTAAATCCTAATGAGAAAGACTTAACTTTTTTTAAATTGAGATATAATTGACATATACATTGTGTAAGTTTAAGGTGTGCAAACGTGTTGATTTGATACATTTATATATTGCAATACAATGACCACTGTAGTGTTAGCTGATACCTCTATCCCATCACAGAATTATCACCTTTTTGTGGGGGGGTAGATTTAATTTCATAAAAGCAAATTAAGGGGTTTTCTTTTGTGTGGGGTTCAACTTTCAAACCTCTGAATTGAGATTGTTTGGTGACTGTTTTTGTTTTCGGTTTTTGTTGTTGTTGGGTTTTTTAAAATTTATTTATTTTATTTATCTTTGGCTTCGTTGGGTCTTTGTTGCTGCGCGCGGGCTTTTCTAGTTGCGGCCAGCAGGGGCTACTCTTCATTGCAGTGCGCGGGCTTCTCATTGTGGCGGCTTCTCATTGCGGAGCACGGGCTCTAGGTGCACGGGCTGCGGTAGGTGTGCCACGCAGGCTCAGTAGTTGTGGCACGTGGGCTCTAGAGCGCAGGCTCAGTAGTTGTGGTGCCCAGGCTTAGTTGCTCCGCGGCATGTGGGATCTTCCCGGACCAGGGCTCGAACCCGTGTCCCCTTTGGCAGGTGGGTTCTTAACCACTGCGCCACCAGGGAAGCCCTTGGTGACTGCTTTATGTCTGGTTCCCGGAAACAGATTCTGCCCACAGGAGGTTTCTGGGCCGGAGGCGGGGGTGGGGGGAATGGTGGGAGGATGCTATTAGGAACCATACCTGGGAGGGAGTCTGGGGGGCAGTGGGAGACGATGAACTGGGATGTAGTGACCATAGAGGTTTTGGGTAATCCCCTGGGATGCTCTGGGGCTGGGCCCTCAGAGTTGTCCTGAATTAAGACAAGCAGCCTGCCCTTTGTCTCCGCACATTGGATGTAGCTGCCCCCAAGGAGGGACCGTAACCTTGGGAATTGGCAGTAGACGATTCCCGGAAAGGGACTTGCTGTGAGCAGCCGGAAGCCAACACTCATAGCAGCTGGGGAATTAATGCCTCCGCCCTGAAGAAGGGGTCAGGTGGCATACCATAATGTCCACCAGCAACCCAAAGTGACCGTGGGAGTTGATTATCTCAGGAAACATCACGGAGGAGCTGAGGGAGGACTTCCTCCACTGAATCAGCATGTGAGGAAGCATGGGAATCCACGTAAAAGTTGTCGTATGGTTACAAACCCCTCGTTTCATTGGAGAGACCTGGGGAGGCCCACTGGGTTATCTTTTGCAGGGATTGGGGGTCATTTAGTCATTTGGGCCCCAAAAACTGATTGAGTACCTACTATGTCCAGGACTCTTGTGGGTGCTGGGGAGTCAGTGGTGAACAGGAATCCCCCTAGAGGGGGTGCAGGACCTGCTCTAGATCCCTCCAAGCCCCTCTCATGCCCTGAAGGTTCTCCATGCACCAGGCCGAGGGTGCCCCTCCCCACTATACTCAGAGCCCCGCACAAGGCAGGGCTGCCCAAAGGTGGGAGGGACAGGACTCCCATGCTGTTCTGCTCCGGAACCCTGAGCCCAGCCCTCTCGACCCCTCCCAAGTCAGACCATCCCTTCCCCCCAGCCGGGCTCTGGCTGGCTTGTGTGTGAGCAGATGGGGGGACGGGTGTGGGCCAGCCATTTGGGGTGAGAGCATACACATGATGGGCTCCTCCTACCAGAGGGGCATTTAGAGTCTTCCTGGCCACCCCCTGCCTCCAAGAGCCCCCAAACAAAGCCACTCCTGCAGTTATGCTGCATGCTTAAAGCCTCCAAGGAGGGCTAGTTTTCTTTTTAGTCTCGAATTCACCAAGCCTGACTCACCGGGCAGCCTTCACACGGTACCCAACTTATGTCCCCCAGGCGGTTACACACAGGTTACTCATCACAGCATCGTGTGCCAGGGCAAAAGACTGAAAACAAACGCTTATATATGATTGTACAGCCTTCCTCAGAATACTACACAGCCATAAAAAAGGATCAGGATGCTTTTTTACCTACTGATACGAAGAACATCTCTCTGAGGTATAAATACGAAGAAGTGAACAAAGTGAGGTACGGAATACTATGCAGCATATATATTACCATTTACGTAAATGTAAGAAAGGGGAGGATATAGGTTCATGTTGGCTTGGTGACGCGTAACATTTATTTGGAAAGACTTAGAAGAACCTGATGCCTCTGGCTGCCTGCACGTAAGGGAACTGAGTGGGTGAGAGACAGGAGGAGGGAAACTGTTGCTAAGCCCCTTTTGAACTTGGACCCATGAATGTCATAGCTATTCACGAGTAACTATAACCCACACTGAAAACACAAAATAAGCAGTTTTAAAGTTAGCTGGTAAGCCTCGTGGGCTGGAACAGGTGTTCTCATTTCTTTGCTCAGTGAACTCAGCAGAGATGGGGAGCAGCTGGTGACCACGCTCAGCAGGGCTCTTTCATCCATTCATTCCACCAATACCTACCGGGCCCCTGCTGGGAGCTGGTGACACAGCTATGGTCAAGGATCCCCCTAATCACCTGGGGAGAGGGGGCAGCTTCCTGGACCACACCCCAGGAATTTGCAACTTTAAGAAGCCCCCATCCCCTGATCATTTTTGCAACCACCAGAGTGCTGAGGACCACTGGTCCTGCACTTTGTGCCTTACCTCATCAATTTCCAAGAAACACACACCTTAGAATCCAGGCCCCAGAGCCTAGAGGTGCTGTCACGTGCCCCCCTCCTGACCACTGCCCCATGCACCCCCTACAGATATTTGCTCCTGACAGCTTCCAGCTGAGTTAAGCCTCCAGCGCCATGGCCAGGTTGACCAGTCCCAGACACCAGCTTCCCAGAGCCCCTCTTGCTCCCAGCTGGAGGCCAGAGACGTAGGCAGCCAGCCTCAGCCTCCGAAGGTCTGCAGGCACTAGGTGCTTCATAAATTAGTGATGCACGGGCTCTGACCCCAGCTGCTCCTCGGCACCTCCCTTCTTCCCGGCAAACCTCCACGGAGAAAATCAGTTACACTTGGGTAGCTGCTTAACGAGGGGGCGGGCTGGAGAGGCCCTGAGCCCATAAGAGGGCAGGGCGATGGGGAGCCCCGGGGTCATTTGAGGTCACTGTGTGAGGGTTGCTGAGCAGGTCTGGGGGCGGTCAGCTTGCAGAGCCGTGCCATGTCCTTCCAGAGCATTGTCCATCTGTCCTTGGACAGCCCTGCCCATGCCATTTGTGTGCAGGACATGGAAATCTACTTAGACGTCAATGGGTGAGGAGCTGGGGGCGGGGCCGGGCTGGTGCCTCGTTCCCCTCCTGAGGCTGCCCTTGGATTACGCGGGAGTTGGGGGTTACCTCCATCCTCCGTATATTACCCTGTTGTCCTGCCTCATCTCAGGGGGCCTAGTTTGGGTCTTTAAGGGCCTCCCGGTCCTGCTTCTGCCCCTCATGGGCTGTGGGGCCTTAGAAGCAAGAGTCTTGCCCCTTCTTGGTCCCCTTATGTGTGAAATGGGGGTGAGGTTGGCTCCCAAGGCAGCCGTGAGGATTGAGTGAGGGAGGCGCCTGTGAGCTGGAGCCTCGGTGGGGAGGTGACTCACAAGGTCATGTCTTCCCCAGGTCGCGGCACAGACCTCCCAATGTTTTTTCCCTATAGGGATCCCTTGTGGCTGAGACAAGTGGCTCTCCCCTCCGTGGAAGTCAGGAGTTGATAAATAAGATGTATCAATAGCTTGGTAACTTCTAGAGTGTCGGTGGGAGGATGGGGTCTGGGCTGGAGCTTGTCGGAGGGAGGACATGGGGGTCCTTGGAGCAGGGCATGGTAAGAGTAAGGCTGAAGTTGTGTTAGGACCCCAAAACTGCCCTGACCATAAGTTAGGGTGTCTCAGCACCTGAGAGGCTGGGGGTCCATCCCCCTCCACGCCAGCTGCACTCTAGGCCGAGAAGGTGAGGCTCTTGTGCCCCAGCTTCCATCTCCTTGCCGGGCTACCTAGGTGTGCTCCGCAGCAGTGCAAGTCCTTCACCGTCGATAGCTCTCCAGGAGTCGTGGTCCAAATCTACGGCACAGACCCAGTAAAGATCGGGGAGGAGGCTGCCATGAACCGGTGGCCCCTGTCACATCCCACGAACGTGCTGGTGGGGATGGCATCCCCCAGCTCTGCCAACGACAAGGGCAAGGTAGGTCTTGGGGGGAAGGTGAGGGGGACTCCCCCAGGAGATGGAGCTAACACAACCCCTGGGGTCTCCCTTCTAACAGCTGACGTTTCCTGAGCTCTGAGTCTATGAGAAATTCAGTGCCAAATGTTTTGCACATCTGACCTTACTCAGTGCTTGCAACAAACCTGTGAGGTGGGCACTCTGTGACCCCATTTTACAGACGAAGAAACTGAGGCACTGAGTGAAGGAAGTGCTCTGCCCAAGCCAGTAATCAGCTGAACAGGGATTCAAGCTCAAGCATGTCTGTCTCCTCCATATGTGCTTCTGACCAGGACACCAGCTTCCAAATTAGCTGCTTTTGAAGTCTGGCTTAAAAGGTTTCAGCAGCAGAACTCAAATGGGCTTTTTGGCTAAGACTGATCTCCCAGATGTGGAGCCTCTTAATGAACCTTAAGAGCTACGCTGAGTTCAACGCTGAGTACTAGGTATCATGAGTTGAATTTCCAGAGGCTGGCATTACCTCCTTTTACATAACGAGGAAACAGAGCTAGAGAGACCCCTGTAAACCTAAATAGCATAACTACCGTGGGGCAGATCCAGGATCTGAGCCCAAGTCCGTGCCCTTTCCCCTGGGCAGGCTGTCACCCTAACGGAGCCCCTGTGAGGGAGAGGTGCCCTTCCACCTTGTAGAACGGGCTTATCAGTCTGAATGGTTAGTGGTGGTTCTGAGTGATTAGAACCACTTGATGCCCAGGCCACATCCCCTGCCAATCAAATCAACCTCTGGGGCTTCACAGCTCCCAGGTGACTCCAATGTGAAGCTGAGGGTGAGAACAGCTGAGGAAGCACATTCAGGACCAGGGGACTCGTGTTGGCAGAACTTTCTGGAGGGTAGTTAGCAGAGGACTAAGCGGGGCTGACTGAGGGCAGTACACATACCCCTCTACACTCTGTGCGCAGGGCAGGCAACTCCCTAACAGGAAGGTAGTACACTTAGGTAAGACTGAGCATCTCACAGATAAGGGTTGAGGCTGTGATGTGGCCCAGCTGAGCCTAGAGGATCTGAGACATGTTCTCTGCCCAGGGCTCAGCCTCCAGCACCATCAAGAGTGAGATGCTTACTCCTGGCCCCAGCTAATGGCTAGTTCTGTGGTTCGTGATGGCCTGTGGTCAAGGCCAGTGGCTGAAAGGCAGGTCTTTGTCTAAAGACTCCTCTGGAAGCAGAGGTTGGTGTGGGACACAGGAAAGACTATCCCGCCCCAGTGTCCTGCTTCCTTTTGGGCAGCTTAACGCATTGGAGGCCCTACATCCTCATGGCCCATCTCATGGGGCAACAGGTGGGGTCCAAGGAGGGGCAGGTAGAGTGGGGAGGATGTTAGTGTAACTTAAAGCTTGACCTCTAGAGCTGGACAGCCAAGGTCGTAAATTCTATGCCACCTCTTTTTCTGGCTGAATGATTTAGTCCCTCGATCTCTCTGCCTTTGGGGGTAGAGCCCACCTGGATGGGTTGTTGTGAGGCCTCGGTGTGGAAGGGCCTGGAGGGTCACAGCATGTTATACACGGGGGTTATTACAGTACGATGACTCTGTACTGGCTCACAGCAAGGCACCGGAAGCTCAGAAACTGTAACTCAAGACCAAGGTCAAACGGCCAGACTCAGGTACATGGCTCAGGGTCCTGCTCCGGCCCCCCTGCCCTCTAATGCTCCCATGGGTGTTGGGTGCTGTCTCCACAGGTTTCGGTCTCCTACTACCAGCACAGTGAGGATGTCCCCATGGCCACAGCTGTGCTCTACCTCACGAGCATTGGTGAGTGTCCTCCCAGCCCTGGAGAGGAGGGGTGGGCTTTGCAGAGGCGAGAGGAGCTGAAGGGGGCTCTCCCTGTAACGAGATGCCTCCCGTGGGTCACAGATGGATTCACACAGTGCCCGTTCCCGTGGTCCCTCAAAGCTCACTGCTGACCTCATTCTCTGACCAGAACAGAGGCCATCGGGACCCCACATGTTCACGTCATCCACCTACCTGTGTCAGGGTCCTACATTCCGCTTCCTCTGCTGCAATGGATGACGTGTCTGGTCCCAAGTTAATCCTAACCATACCAGACTCTTTCCCCTCTCATTCAATAACATTCCTTCAGCAGTTCTTACTGATGTAGGAAGCCACTACCCCTCCTGCCCTCCTCTTTAGATTGTTCCAGAACAAACTATATCTATTCCCTTAATAGGAACAAGTTATTATGCCTATTCTCTTAAGGAACCAGCTATAATGTCTGTTCTTAGACCTGATTCTATGTAGTCTTCAAACTCCACTCCCCCACCTCTCTGCATCCTTAGTTTTTCCTCACTTTCCCTTGAACCTGCTCAGACTAGACCCCTACCACCAATGCTGCCCTCAACGAGCCCCTGAACACCCTCTACTGCACTCAGTTCAGTGGTCTATTCTCTTCCTCTTCCTGGACCTGTCCTCAGTGTTCACGACACTGGTGGTCCTTTCTTGAGCCATTTAGGGACCCTGTACTCGGCTTTGCCCCTCTGCAGCTGGCCTTTCCTTCTCAGATCCCTGTGCTGGATCTTTTGGCCACACCCCCCGACCCCGCCTGTCAGTGCAGTGCTGCAGGGCTACACGCAGCCCACAGGTGACTCGCAAAACTCTCTGGCCCAGCATCACCCGTAAACTTGGGGGCTGCTCACCAACAGAGCTTCCTGAGTGTCTGACCAATGTCTCAAACTGTTTTGTATAATAACAGGTAACATTTGTTGAATGCTGAGAGTGATAGGCAGTTTTCCTGTATGTTAAACCAGATCAAATTACTCACCCTCGGAGAGTGTTTCAGAGAAAGCGATGTGCAATTTTCAGATCAACATTTCTCCTTTTTATTTTATTTATCTATTTCTTTGGCCCTACCCTGCTGGCATGTGGGATCTCAGTTCCCTGACCAGGGATCAAACCGGCGCCCCTGCATGGGAAGCGTGGAGCCTGAACCAAACTTAATACACAGCAAATTGAACCGATGCCCTCTACCCCCAAGTGCCTCTTTCCTAGTAGTCTTCCGCATCGTGCTAGAATCTCCATCCTTCCAGCTGGTCAGGCCCAAGCCCTTGGTGTCGCCCTTACTTTTCTCTTAGCCCGTGTTGATCATGAATCTTGTCGGTGTTGCCTTAAGTCTAGCTCGAATCCAGCCACCAACCACTACCAAAGCTCTCAGCCTGGTCCGAGGCATGGTCATCTCTGCCTGGGTCACCGACAGGTCCCCAGTGCGGTTCCCTGCTCCATCCTTGATCTTCTACAGGTCCAGTCTCAATTCCGCCCCCAGAGAGGCACCTCTCTAAAAGGCTATCAGATAACATCTCTTCCAATCAAAGCCTCCTACCGCTTGCCCACGCTCAGATTAAAGCTGGCATCACCGTTACCTACACAACCTACCCGAGCTGGCCTCACGCTACCTCTAACCCACGGCCTCTTTCCCTTCCTTTGTTCATCCTGTTCTAGGCACACTGGCCTCTCTGACCCTTGAACTTGCCACCATGCACTTCCTATTCTAATTGCTTTTACCCCAGATACTAATACGGGTCACTTTCTTGCCTCCTGCAGGTCTCTGTTCACACTTAGAAGACTTCTCTGATCTAAAACTGGGACACCCCCTCCATCCCCTTGTTCCCTGCGGCATTTTACCATTGGACATAATATGTATTTTACTTATTTCTTCACCCCTTGCCACTGCCGCATGTGTGCATGAGTACGCACGCATACCTCCTAAGATCAAAGAAGATAGGGCCTGTCCTGTGCGCTGCTGTATCCCTAGGACCTAGAACAGTACCTGGTTGGTGACGGGCATCCTTGAGCATCTGTGCCAGGTGCTGAGTGGACAGCAGTAAACGAGGTCTGTTCCCTTGGCCCTGACATTCCAGTTGAGAAATAGCACACTGAATGTCAAGAGTTATGAACAAAAATACAACCAGGGTAAAGCCACTCAGTGGTCAGCAGGGTGGGGAGGGGTGAAAGGTGGGATGCAAAGACCCAGGAGGAGCCCCTGTGGTGATACTTGGGCAGAAGCCTAGATCCTTAAGCTCTAAAGGGGCTTGGAATTGCCATGTATTGAGCCCTGGCCGTGTCCTAGAGGGCCAAGAGCTTTCCCAAAGGCTGGGGAGGAGGACCTTCCAAGTAGGAATCACCTGGGAAGAAACCAAGAGGTACAAATGGCCTCATGACCACAGTGGACTTGTTTTGTGGCCTCCCAGGAGGTTGGGGGAGATACATGAATACCTGGGCCTCTCCAGGCTTGCTCACGAGACACTGTCTGCCTCTGAGGAACTTTCTTCCAAGCCGGCAGCATGCCCCAAATGCTGGAGGACCCTGATACCAGCCTTAGGCAGCCCTGGGGCCTTACCTACAGCTCCAAGGCTGCATCCAGCTGGCCTAGGTGGCTGAGACCTTTCCCTCCTGTTGCAGAGCTCTCCCTGGACGTGGATGTCTACCGCAGTGGGCACTTCGAGACAAATGACAAACAGGCTAAGGTGAGGCTGCCAGGGGCAGGAAGCAGGCCAGGGGCCCAGGAGCCAGATCTGGCCCACAGACTCAATTTGGCCTTCCTAGTGTCAAATTGCTACAATACAAATCAGAACTGATGCTCTTTCAAAACATTAGAATGTCTGGTGGCACTAGTCTCCCATCTTAGCCTGGTCGTGTAACCAACTAGGCTGGAGGGTCAGCTGCCCCCTTCAGATGGGGCATGTCTCCTCCAGTTTGCCCCAGACCCCTCCTCCCCTGACACTGAGCAAAGGTAGGAAACTGGTAACCCACATCTAGATCTCCGCCTTCCTCTCAGCCCGCTTACCTGATGTTACTGTCCTGTCCCTGTAGGTACTTGAGTGGGCAAACTCTGATCTAGAGGTCCCCGTCGCCCTGGAGAAAGGCTTGGCTCTGCCCCTGAGGTGGAATAGCATCTGCAAAGCCAAGGACTTAACCTGGCTTCTGCCTGAACCAACGTTCCTGTCTTCTTTACAGAAAAACTGGGTCTGGGGCCCCAAGGGCTGGGGTGCCATCCTTCTTGTGAACTGCAGCCCGGCTGACGCGCACCAGCTCGTGGGCAGGAAGAGCAAGGTGTTCTCTACAGAGGGTGAGAACTGGCCGCTGACCAAGGACCATCACCCACTTTCCTCCCTGGGCTCTGCCTCCCCTGGGGCTTCACGGCTCCACCCCTCAGCAAACCCAGAGTCCAGGCGGATGTCCCTGCTCTGGGCCCATCAAGTCTCTTTTCAATGGCTTAATGGCTTGAAGCGTGTAACTGGGCAGAAAGGGGCCCCTTGGCAAGAACACAGGCTCTGATGTCAGATAACAAGCAGTTACTTCCTGGCCATGAACTTGAGTATGTTAACTTCCCTGGTCTTGTTTTGCCATCTGTAAAATGGGGATGATACAACGGACGTCCCAGGAGGTTGAGAAGACTAAATGAAGACACACAAGGGGTAGGCGAGACCCTTCCTAAAAACCCTCTTGTAGCCTGGGGCAGGACCCTGGGTGTCCTAGCAAAAGCCCTCTTGGATCTGGTCCTGACCTGTGGTCTGGATGTAGATTCCAGGTCCCAGCAGTAGAATGGGATGTCCTGATTCACACCAAGGCTGGAGGGGAACGCACGCTGAACTGACCATTCCAGGCCCTGTTCCAGGTGTTTGTGGGAACCATCTACCCCTTACAACTGATGGGGTAGATGCCACCGTCACTCAGAGTGGGCCCCAGCTGTGGCAAGTTGCCTGTAGCCATATGTGCAGCAAGTAGCAGAGACAATGATGCAGGCCTAGGCCAGAGCAGGAGGCACAGGGTCCTCGGTGCTCCAGTATACAAGCCCCTCCACCCCCGACCCTACTGTTCCCTCCACCCCTGGAGCGCTGGCCTCCAGAAGCCCCTGAACCTTTGCCTTGTCTTTTGCTCAGAAACAAAGAGTCTGTCCCAGATGATACTGAGAGTTCAGGGACCCAGCTGCATTTTAAAGAAATGCCGGGTGGTTCTCCACACCTCCAAGGAAGAGTCAGAGAAGGCAAGAGTCTACCGGCCACAAAGTGAGTGTTTCTCAACATGCCAGGGCCAGTTGTGGCCACACCTGCTCCCGGCAGGGTCCCCGTCAGAAGCCAGCTGGGGACCGAGAGCAGCAGGTCAGGGTCTGTTACAGCTGGACTTGTGTCCCTGGGATCCTCTGGCTGCCACCTTCAACATGGAGTAAGTTCTATACACGTGGGTGAGTCATTGTACCTCCAAGCCACTTTCCCCAGTGGGGGCGATGATCGTGCCTCTCCTACAGGACTTTTACAGCTGGATGAAGAGAGGTGGGCATTAGATGAAATGGTGGCTATAGCCTTGTATAGATTAATGTCTTCTCCTGAGTATTCCTGCCAGGTGAATCCATCTGTTTCTTAACCGAGACTTGGCTGTATTAGGTTTTGAGAATTCAGAGGCTGGGAAGCCAGAGTGGCAGCTATGCTAGCACATCCAGCCCAGGTACCACACAGCCCAGGTACTGTGCGGCAGGCAGGTGGCACGTCCCTATTCTACAGATGAAAGCGTGGAGGGCTGCTGGCTTTGACAGTGGATGTGCCCAACTCCAGCAAAATACCCTTCAACAAACAAGTCTTTGGATTTCCCTAAATGGGTTTAGTATTCAGTGCCTCTAAATTGAGATTTAACTCTTTGCTACTTTCTTTAAAAGCCAAGTCTAGCTTCAGCTGGGCAACTGGGGAGCGTGCCGCAGCTCCCTCCTTACCCACGCTCGGGGGCCTCAGCTCCGAGTCGGCTGCTGCATCTCTTCGGCAGACCTAGGTCACAGCTGGACTTGGAAGTGACCTGGGACTAGCAGAGAAGGCAGCCCAGGTTGTATGTGGTCCTTTGACATGTGGGCTAGAAATGAGCCTTAGAAACTGTGGCCTGGTTCAGGCCACGAGGGCTGTTCTGGTCCTATGAAGCCCACTATGTCCAGGCAACTCTGAGGTGGGCTGGGCTGGATGGGCCTCGGAGCCTGCTCAGGAGGCCAGGGATGTGTGTACCTGCCCGAGATGCCATACTTCAAGCTACCTACCTGCCTTTTAAAGTATTCAAAAATTTAGGGCAGGGCAACACAGCACACTGTGTTAACATACCCTCCAGGTGAAGCTGAGTTGAGCTGAAGTTGGAGAGCCATAGTCTAAAAGATAGAGCAAAGGAATTTAAGAAATTTCCAGAGAAATTGAAAGCCAGAGCATAAGGTTCGAGAAAGAAAGGAAAACACTTGCATGAAAGCAGTGATCAACTATGACCAGTGCTGTCGAGTGACTAAGATGCCCAGATCGGTGGGAAAGTTGCTTTTCAAAGCTGGTCATTAGTGACCTTGATAAGAACAATGGGGATAAAAAAGAGTAGGGAGTTCCCTGGAGGTCCAGTGGCTAGGACTCAGCACTTTCATTGCGGTGGCCCAGCTTCAATCCCTGACTGCGGAACTAAGATCCCACAAGTTGCACAGTGCAGCCAAAAAAAAGAGTAAAATGGGCAGGCACAGCAAACACAGACCATGGAAGGAGTCTGCCATAAAGGGAAGTATGTGGCAGTAATAACTGGGTGGGGCCTGGCATGGGGTGGGGGTGGGGAACAGTATCTGAAGATGGTAGAACACAGCATATCCATGTGCAGATGGGACCCATCCAACAGAGGTGGTGAAATAGACTCAGGAGAAAATTATAGGAATGAATACACAGGACTCAAGAGTATGGGAAGAGGGAGAGTTAATGGCCACAAAATAGTGTTTCCAAATACTGCTGAGGCCCCCCTCTGAGGTTTGATCATATCCTTAAAGATCTTTCAGTGTGGCTTTCTCCGGCTGCTTGAATGCCAGGGTTGAGGTCTTGGTGTGGGAGCTGATGGCGTGTTCAGGGTAGTGGGTCAGGTAATGGGTCTTGGAACGTGAGGAGGATGCAAAGGGGAGTGAGGGTGGAGGGTGGGAATCGGCCGTGTAGAAAGGTTTGGGGCTGGGATGAGACTGTAGATGAGCTGGAAAGACTGAAAGAAGATGCCAGATCTGTTTTGGAGGTGGTATCCGAGCCATGAGCCTTGACATTGGCGTCTAAGATGATGCAGAACTCGAGTTCATTGAAATAAGGTCGGAGAAGCAGACTGGATGGTCTGGTCTATGGTGTAAATGGTACCCAGCACCCTAGTGGTGGAGACAAGCCAGTGCTAGAACAATCCACGGAGGATGGTAAGGGTGGTAGTCAGGTACAGCGAGGAAGGGGGCAGGTGGCATTATCTGATAGCATGTCCTTCAAAGGGATAGGATTCTTGAGAAATGAAGAGATGGTCTAGAAGTGCCATCGAAGATCAAAGGGCACCTGCCCTACCTCTAAGCCCAGTGGTACACAGAAGGTAGAAAAAAGGAGCACGGTTCAAGGGAGTGTTTACTCTGTGCCCTGGGGCTCCTGCTCTAGAAGGATAAGGATATTACTTGCCCTCAAAGCCTAGGGCAGATGGACAGACAGCCAAGTACCAAGCAGGGGCTTGGGGAGTGGAGGTGGTGAGAGCTCAGGTTAAGCCAAGCTGAGCGAAGGCAGAAAGGGCCTTCTAGGTAAAGGTAACTGTGTTGTGGCTGGTCCTTCTGGCCTCCTTTTCTGTATAATGAGGGTGATCGTTACAGCACCTGCGCCAAAGGATGGTGAGGATGTAAATGAGTCCGAGCCCCGACCCCGGTTGCCGGCATGTAGTAAGTCCACAAGAAACCTTAACTGTGCTTAAGAGCAAGCGACTAGATACGAGAGAAGGCCCCCAGCAGCTGGAGAGAGACCGGATGGTGGGCAGTCACTATCCAGCCCCGCAGCACGCCAAGCACGCCTGTTGCGAACCCTGGGCGGGGGCCCTGCGGGGATGCAAGGGGTGGTCATCTGGTCTCGCCCCCTCAAGGTCTGGCTCAAGGCAAGCGAGGAAGCCTCCAAAGCAGGAGGCCACATAGGTACATCCCCAGCGCTGGGGCTGTCCAGCTGGCCTGCCACACGCTAAGGCCAAGCCTGCAGCCAGCACCCCTAGCCCTTGTGACGAGGTTCTTCTGCAGAACCGCCTGGAGCCCGTCTGCGAGGCGAGCCACAGCCCCACTCGGGTGATCACTGTGTTGCAACCCAGAGCAAGAGGCCGGTGAAGCAGGCCATGGCCCCAGCTTGTGTCGGACTTTTTGGATGAGGCTTCCAAGCCTATCTCTGCACAGTTTCTCATCTTGAAGACTTTATAATATTCTCCCCAAAGCTGGCCAAAGCGTAGAACCACCATGAGCCTTCACCTCTTGAAGGCAGGTGTTTTTATCTGAGTCCCAGCTCCCGACAGGTCTTTGAAGAGTGAGTAACTGGCCCCCGTTCGTGAACAAACACCTGGCTGTCCACTAAGCCCTAAACACCAGGAACCTAGGGGCCGAAAAGCCATCTTGGCCCCCGCTCTCCTGGGACTCCCGGCCTGACTTCCGACCTGAGGAACATGCCATTGGGTGTGGTGATGGGCACCAGGCTCCTTCAGCAGCCGGCCTATCCTTCTCTCCTTCCTAGAAGACAGCTCTAGCACCTTCGAGTTGGTGCTGGGGCCTGACCAGCACACCTACAACTTGGCCCCCGTCGAGGATGACTTGGAGGAAACCTTCTACGTTGAAGCCTTAGAGTTCCCATCCGCCAGCTTCTCGGGCTTGATTTCCTACTCGGCCTCCCTGGTGGAAGAGTCTCCAGACCCGGTACGTCCCCGGGCAGAAAAGCGGCCCTCAGAGCAGGGACTGTGGGGGAAGGGAGACCTGTCACAGCTGGGCAGAAAATGGGAGCACGGTGGGTGGAGCTAGGGTGTCATGTCACCTTCGGGTAAGAGCCCTGTAGAGGACAGGTGAGGGCCCGGAGGTGGGCTGGGCTGAGCATCTGGAGGCCCGGTGGGGGGGGAGGGGGAGAAGGTGGACGGGGAACCAGGTCACCCAGCAGGACCTCGTCTTACATCGCAGTTGATTCCAGAGACCGTGGTGTACAAAGACACCGTGGTGTTCCGGGTAGCTCCTTGCGTCTTTGTCCCCAGCACCCAGATGCCTCTAGAGATATACCTGTGCAGGTAAGAAGCCCTCAGGCTGCCTGGGCCGGGTCGTTTTTATAACTGGCATGCTCTCCTGTCTGTCGGCGGGGTGGGTAAAGATGATTAGACTTCTCACCAGGAATGTGAAGTCCTTCCACCTGAGGCAGCCATCCGATGCTTGTTTGGATACTTACAAGGCTAGGGCTGGAGCCGTGACCACGGCGGTCCCCCTCTGGTCTTAAGGGGAGACAGACAAACAGCATGGTTTCCGGTAGGATCCAGGGCTATAAAGCCAGGTAAAAGGATGGAGGGGTAAGGACGAGATTGTTATAGGGACAGCAGGGAAGGCTGCAGAACCAGGAGGGAGCAGGCAAGAGGAGGGGGAGGGGCGACAGGGCAAGGTGAGCAGGGCCTCAGCGTATTAGGGCGTAGCCTCTGGGACTGTAACGGACCCCCAGACGGTGGTTTAAAGTCAACTTTCTCCCACCTAGATGCCCCCAGTGGCAGTCAGGGTTCCTTTCAGGCTGTGGTAATGCTTTCCCCTGGGGCGGCAGCTTCATCTTTATGATGCAGGCTGAGCACAGGCACATCTGAGGCCCGGCCCCTAGGAAAGGGGAAGAGCCAAAGTCCGGGCAAAGCCACTCATTTGTCGCTGCTGGAGTCTGGAAGGCTCCTGAATTGCTCTGCTCACGGGCCAATGGCCTGAAGAGGCGCAGGCCACACCTAACGGCAGGGAGGCCAGGAACGATCTCTAGCTATGCGGCTGGAGGAGGGGAGAAAAGACTCTGGCAGGTAAAACCCATGGGAAACCATCCAGGGTTCTGCACAACCACTCCGGCCACGTGGAAAACCAGAGGTACAAATAAAAGGAACCAGTTCAGCCACTGCGATCACGTGGGCCAAATGCAGCCATGGCTCGGGCCGGGGCGGTGGGAGCTCAGTGGTTAGATTCAGGATTGCTTGGAAGGTAGGCTCCCCCGCCCCCAAGTTAGCTGGGGGATGGGAGGCAAAGCAACAGGAGTGTCCCCTGGGTTTGGGGATGCAACGAGATGAATGGCGGTGCCCCTGCCTGGGGTGGGGTAAATTGGTGCTTTGGCTCTGGAGACATAAAGCTAGAGACACCCATTCAGTTTCTAAGTGTCTGGAGCTCAAGGGAAGGTCTGGCAGCTGGAGATGGGGGGGCCCTGGCACGTTGCGGGTATTCAGAGCCACAGGCCTAGCTGAGCTCAGAGGAGGAGGGAATATATTAGGAAGATGCCTGAGAAGTGAGCTCTAGAGCCATCGAACCCTTGGCTCCAGACAAGAACCTAGCAAAGGAGCCTGAGAAGGAAGAGGAAGTTCAGATAAAAACCAGGAGAGCGGAGACCCAGAGGTTAGGGGAGGGTGATACCTGGTAAGGGGCCAACCATGGGAAATTCCGAGAGGAGAATAAAGTGCCCATTGGGTTTGGCAAGATGGAGGCCACTGTGTAGAGCGTGATCCTGAGTGGTGGGTTTGAAAGTGCGGTGGGGTCACAACTGCATCGAAGGAAGAATGGGAGGGGAGTACTCTGCAAAACTCCAGAGAAATGGTCTGAAGGGGATTTGGGAAAGGGAAGGCTGCTTTTTATGGGAAGCAAAGAATAATGCTAATGGATGTGATCCAGCAGAGAAGGGGAAAACTTGGTGGGGAAAAAGTGAACAGGTCACATTGGCCTTAATAGGTAGGACAGCTCACCCACTTTCTAGGAGCAAATTGACTAGAGCAACTGTTAGTGGTAGGATGCTGTCTGGTGCTAAGGACCTGTTGAAGTTGCCAACTTAGAGAACCGTCACTGTGGTTTTTCTCCAACTATTTTTGGTAACGAGCTCTAGGGAAGAAGAAATGTAGAACTGAATCTAACCAGGGTTGTAGTTTTGTCAGGCAGATAAGCCCAAGGGGAAGGATAAGGGTATAATTATTATGATGCATCACAGACTCAAAGTTGGATAAGGAGAAAAGCTAAGACACAGGGGGTTGGGAATAAAAGCAGTTGAGGTCCAGGCATCACAGTGATATCAAGCTGCTGGCCCAGGGACCAACGTGAGCAGGGAAGATGGAGGTGATGGAACTGGACAGTTGATCTTGGAGGTGGTGAGACCATTAGGATGGGAGGGTAGAAATAAGACCTTGTCAAGTCAAGGATCTGAAGAGGTCATGGTGGCCTGGCTGTAGCACCTCATGGCAAGGAGTACGTCCATCCCTCCTCCAGACTCAGCGGAGGGAAAGAAGAAAAATAGCTCTTCCACGGGAGGGCTGCTAGGGAGTAGGGTCCACAGAGGAACGCCAGGCTTCAGAATGAGAAGGTAAAAGGGAAGAGCTCGAGAGATTTTGCTGACAACTGATATCCAGGTATAAGATCTTTCTTGTCTTTTGTATCTGAAGACAGAAGTTCACTCACAGGAGGCATCTACTGAGACTCTGATCTTCTAAGACTCTCCCATAAGGGTGGTATTCAGGCATGGCTTGACCCAGCTTTGCCACAGATGGTGTACAAGACTGAGGCTACACTTCCTCCCCCAGCACACATCTCAGACTGTTTCAGACCTTGTCAGGCTGGCCAGTTCCCTGCAGTCTTGTCTGTGTAGAATCAAAAAATAGGTTCTTTGGAACAGTAGCATGGAATAGCAATTCAAGTTTTGGATCTGGATTAGAATCCAAATTTTTTACACTTCCCAATGGTGACCTTGCTGGCATTCAACTCATGAGGACCTGTTGGTAAAATGGGTGGTCTCAATGTCAGCCCCAAACATCACTGTTTCTCTCCAACAAGGAATGGATGTACACTGTGGACCTGTAAGCCTGGTGCTGTACATGATGGCACTAAGACCACAGGGCTCAAGACCCACCCCTGCCAACCATATGAATATGACAACCTTGTTGGCCATCTCAAGGGGGCACTAGGCTTCTTGGCTTCTCGGGAGAAAAGTACAGCCCCCTTGCGGTGAGAAGAGTCAGCCCTCTGGGTAGATCAAGGCAGGAGAGCCTGGGGCATTTCCTAGATCGCTGGGGCAGGGGGTGCAATGTGACTGCAGAGTAGGGACAAGCAGGGTCTTAGGAGATGAGAGCGGAGACTGACACTAGCAATTTTTTAAAAATTTTTATTGGAGTATAGTTGATCTACAATTTTGTGTTAGTTTTAGGTGTACAGCAAAGTGATTCAGTTATACATATATCCATTCTTTTCTAGATTCGTTTCCCATATAGGTTATTACAGAATGTTGAGTAGAGTTCTCTGTGCTATACAGTAGGTCTTCATTAGTTATCTATTTTATTTATAGTAGCATGTATATGTCAATCCCAATTTATCCCTCCTCCCCTTTCCCCCCAGTAACCACAAGTTTGTTTTCTACAACTGTTGACTCTACTTCTGTTTTGTAAATAAGCTCATTTGTACCCTTTTTTTTAGATTCCACATATAAGCAATATCACATGATATTTGTCTTTCTGTGTCTGACTTACTTCACTCACTATGACAATCTCTAGGTCCATCCATGTTGCTGCAAATGGCATTATTTCATTCTTTTTATGGCTGAGTTAATATTCCATTGTATATATGTGCCACATCTTCTTTATCCATTCCTCTGTTGATGGACACTTAGGTTTCTTCCGTGTCCTGGCTATTGTAAATAGTGCTGCAATGAACATTGGGGTGTATGTATCTTTTTGAATTATGATCATAATTATGAGCCATAATCATGGGTCATATGGTAGTTCTATTTTTAGTTTTTTAAGGAGACACTAGCAATTCTTGACCTGACTTTGCCATGAGCTAAACCAAGTGATTCCGGGCAAGGCACGCCCTGAGCTTAGCAGCTGGTGCTCCATGAAGTGGGGGCACAGCAGCTCTGCTTACCTCACAGGCAGGGGCACCATCTCTCCTGACCAGAAGGAGGTTCCCCCTTCCCCTGGGACAGAGAGGTCATGACCAGTTGGGGAGCCTTGGAGGCCTTCCTAGAGCCAGCTTATCTCCCGTGGCAGAGAGCTGCAGGTCCAGGGCTTCGTGAACACAGTGATGGAGCTAAGCGAGAGAAGTAACATCCAGGTGGCATCTGTCTACGAGGACCCCAACCGCCTGGGCAGGTGGCTCCAGGTAACCCCCCACCTGTGGGGGAGGGGTGGGGGAGACACCATGTGCGGCACATACAACAAACTTCACCAGCTTCTGTTCAGCCTTCCAGCAGAGCTAAGACTAAGCAGGGGCGTCTTTGTTCTTAGGAGGTCAGTGGTAGCTGAGATGAAATGACTTGCCCAAGGTCTAGCCACTAAGGGGTAACGCTTAGAGTCCAACCTCCTCCCATTCCAGAACGTACGCGTTCGAGACCACAGAACACCTAACCCTAAGGCCCAGGTGTCTGAGGGGCTGATGCCTTCAGCTACAGGCTGGCCGGCCCGGGGCACTGCCCCAGGGTCCAGCTCGACCCTGGCTGAGCAGGAAGTGTCGAGCCCAGTTTTTTGAGGTCTGGTCTGTAGTCACAAATGACGAGGACCTGTCTAAGTAGTAGCACTGAAGGAGAAAGGGGCCGACTTCTGCCCCTGATCTTGCCGTGATAGAACTCTAGGTACCATGAAAGCTAGAAAATGATATGAGCTAGTGAGTTACTAGATTAACCTCGGCGCTTTGGGTGGTCAGGAACATCTTCAAACGCGGGAAGCAAGGAGCTGGCCGTGCAAAGATTGGGGTTGGGGGTGGATTAGAAGTAGGAGCCCTTCAGGCACAGAAACAGCCGACTGAAGATAGATCCACCATGTGATGAACAGAAAAGCTGGTGTGGCCAGATCAGAGTGAACAACCGACAGAGGTAGGTAAGAGCTAAATTATATATCGGGGACCTTTTACACAAAGGTAAGGAAGAGAAGAAACCAATCCCAAGCAAGATGAGGGGAATTCCCTGGCAGTCCAGTGGTTAAGACTCTGTGCTCTCACCACCAAGGGCCCGGGTTCGATCCCTGATTGGGGAACTAAAAGCCCACGAGCCGCGCTGGTGCAGCAAAAACAAAACCAAGCAAGATGACATTGAATGGTATGAATCAGGGGAGTTGAACGTTCTGACTTAGGTTTTAAAAAGACCCTCTGGCTGAGAAATAGAGAGCCGGCCTTAGGAAGGGGCAGGACTAGAAGAGATGCTGATTGGAGAGCCTGACAGTCACATGGGGAAGAGGTGGTCTTCCCCAGGTGGCTTCCCTGAATAGTACCAGAGAGGAGTCCACTTGGAACATATTTTGGAAATAAAGCCAACAAGGCTTGTTCATGGATTTGGTGCAGGAGATGAGAGGAGGAAGAATCTTAGGTGACTCATCAGGTTTTAAACCTGATGAACAGAAGGACAGGCCAGGGAAAATCCCCAAGAAGGGGGGGATGCCTGCGCAGGGTTTTGAGGGCTGAGCAGGAGGTGGCAGGAAGACGGGGGTTCTCCCTGTACCTGCTCTCTGGAGGTGGCCCGTGCACAGGGAGCACTTGGGGCTGGAACACTGGACGCGGGAAAGCAGCTGATGGAGCGAGAGAAACTCACAACTTGTTTCCCTGTGTCCTCCAGGATGAGATGGCCTTCTGCTATACCCAGGCTCCCCACAAGACTATTTCCTTGGTCCTCGACACCCCTCGGCTCCCCAAGCTCGACGATTTCCCCATGAAATACTCACTGGTGGGGGCTCGGTTTGACTGATCTGAACTTGGTCCAACCTCTCAGGCCCGGTGCCTGCTGGAAGTGATGGGTGCCAGGGGAGAGGGCCCAGGTGGCCTCTGGGGGAAGGGGGTGTGGGAATCTACTGAGTCTGGAATGGGGTAAGACTGAGGCTTGACGCCTGTCCCTCCTAACACCCTGCCCCTGCTGGGTCTCCTTCCAGAGCCCTGGGGTTGGCTACATGACCCAACGCACCCAGGACCATACGGTGGCCAGCATAGATTCCATTGGGAACCTGATGGTGTCCCCACCTGTCAAGGCCCAAGGGAAAGAATACCCTCTAGGCAGGATCCTCATTGGCAGCAGCTTTTACCCCAGGTGAGGCAAGAGGCCAGGTGGTGGCCAGATGCCTTAAAACCAAAGGGAGGGACTCTTGTAGTTCACCTGGACCCACCTGATTCCCACAGGACTCAGCAGGTCATCTGCTCTGGACCTTAAACCGTCAAGTCAGGACCTCTGAGTCTTTGATTCATGTAGGAGACTAGAGGTAGAAAAAGCAGACAAACCACTCATTGAGTGGTGATTCCAGGGTTTAAATTGAAGCATGCTAAATTTGGTTGGCCTATTGACCCAACATGATGTTACTGCCACAAGATGTGTGGCTAGATTTCTTGGTGGCCGCTCATCTAAATCCAGGAAATACTTGTGTCCCAGGGTTCAGTCTTCATCTAGAATCCATTGGCTCAGTCCTGAGTTGAGCCAGAGTAAAGGATTCTTTTTTAAATTTTTATGGAAGTATAGTCGACTTACAATGTCATGTTAATTTCTGCTGTACAAAGTGACTCAGTTATACTTGTATACATTTTCTTTTTCACAGTCTTTTCCATTATGATTTCTCACAAGATATTGAATATAGTTCCCTGTGCTATACAGTGGTAAGGGATTCTTAATAACCACCCCACCCCCCTATGGACTAGCCAATGGGTAGAGCAGCCAGTTACCCGAAGGTAGCCTGGCACTCACCGAGTAGTTGGCAGCCAAGCTGGGCCATGCCGGCTCACGGGCTGTTCTTTCCATCTTCCCTTTAGCAAGGACTGCCGGAACCTGAGTAAGACCCTCCGGGACTTCCTCTACGCCCAGCAAGTCCAGGCCCCAGTGGAACTCTTCTCCGACTGGCTGATGATCGGCCATGCCTATGAGTTCATGTGCTTCATCCCTGCACAGTACAAGGTGGAGGACAAAAAGGTCTGTGTTGGGGGCTGGAGAGGATGTCTCCCACCCTCTTTCAGAGACTTCTGGAAGTTTCTGGAAGGGAAGCTAGAATCTGACCCTAGTTCTTTGATTCCCAGGACTTCCGGCTGCTCCTGGCCAGCCCCAGCTCCTGCTACAAACTGTTCAAGGAGAAACAGAAGGAGGGCTATGGAGACGCACATCTGTTTGAAGGGATTAGAAAAGATCAGCTCCTTTCTAATGGTAAGGGGAGCCCCCCCCACCCCCTGCAATAGAGGGCGGCTCCTCGGTCCCAGATGTCCTTTCTAGAGAACCATTTCTACTTGGTTCCTCCTGATAGAAAAGGATCCTAGGGAAGCATAAAAGCATGAAATGTACCATATTAGAACATCTTGTTCTCTTTCAGGGTAATTCTGGTGGTACTAGGACAGGACAGGCAGATCAGCCAGAAATTCTGGGATGGCTGAGAGGCTGCTAGAATATATGCAAAGGGGGAACTTAACACACGGATGGCTCCATGTGGTGGGGGACAAGCCAGATGCTACCAGCACTGGTGTCTGGATCTCTTCGGGGAAGGTTGGGTTAAGTACCTGGGTGTTGGGACTTCAGGGTCTCCTGGTCACCCTGCAGGAAGACATAAGTGGACAAGCAGAGATTGTGGGGCCTGGTGCCACAGCAGTTCTGTTCTAAACCTTCTGGAAACCTAGAAAGGGAGTGAGGGGGGCAGTGAAGTTCTCGAAGTGTGGCCTGAGGCCCAGCAGCTTCAGTATCACCTGGGAGCTTGTGAGAAATGCAGAATTTCAGATCAAATTTTGAGGTGGGGCCCAGGACCTCATGGTTCTAGGAGGGCTTATGGAAGGCGACCTTGAGCATGAGCCACCTGTCACACACCAAAGACCCTGTGTTATCTCAGCTGATGGCCAAGTGGAGCAACTGAAGAACAAAGTTAAATAACCCGGGCAAGATCCTAAGTGGCAGGTAGCCAGGCTGTACACAGAAGGCATAGAGGTGCCCAGGTGAGTGGGGGCCGATGGCACTTGCTCACCTGGTCCAGGCTGCCTGCCTCAGACCCGATCCCAGGCTCCTCCCCTCCGACTCGGGACCGAGTGGCCGGTTGTGGCAGTGTAAGTCCTCCCTGGGCTTTCATGGACCCTGCTGAGTCCCCACATGTGACGTTTGACCTAGAATGGGTCCCTGGAGGCCAGTCAGGCCACCCACCATTGTCACTGGCCAGAGGATATACCCAGTCAGCTGTGCCCAGGACTGGAGTCTGCCCAGCCCTGGACCACGTGGCCCACCCCCTGGCTCACAGGCCTGCCCGCCCTCTCCTCCTTCCTACAGGGAGGGAGGCCAATACCATCAATCAACTTCTGGCTGATGAAAACATGAGGAAGCAGAACGACTATGCGGAGGTAAGGGCCAAGGACTGGGGACCTTCTCCAAAAGGCAGTGGGAGGCAGTGACCACCTTGGCAACGGGTCCCTAACTGAGCAATAACTATGACCAAGCATCACACACGATACCTTACTCTAATCCTCAAAATAACCGTATGAAGTAAACCCACCTTGTCTACGAGGATAGCAAGGCTCAGAAGAAAGCCTCCAGCCTGAGCCGATGAACTGGGGAACCAGGTTTGAGCCCCAAGTCATCTAGTGTTGGACCCGAAGACAGTGCTGTAGCTCAACCTCCCGACAGAGGACCTCCCCAACCCTGACTTCTCTAGGAAGCTCTGGGCACCAGAGAACACACCAGGGCCTTCTCAACACTTCTGGATGAAGCGGCCCTTCAGCTCAGAGTCAGAATCACCCAGCACCTCAGGTCCCTTAAAATGTGAATCACAGGCTGTGAGAAGCAGATTTTCCAGAAATTAAACAACTTCTAGCGGGGAAGCCATGGCCTGGAAAAAGGACGATGACAGGCCCAAGGTCACCCGTCAGCACAAAATCGCTTGGTCCGCTGAGTCCTTATGGCTCCCGGCCAAGGCATGCTCTGTGCCCTGACCTTTGCTGAAACAGGGGAGGCCTCCGGGCACGGCAGGGTGGGCAGCAGCCAGGTGGGGGTCCAAACAGCATCTCTGAGCCCTGGTGACACGCACCCTGGGTGTGAGGTCATGAGCCCTACGTCAAGACCTAGGAGATGCTCAGGCGTCGGGTATTAGCTGGTCTGGGCAGGGAAGTGCCCCGGGGGTCCGCTGCTGGTGTCCCTTCCTAAGGATGCGAGCAAGTGCCTGGGTTTGAGGACCTATTCTTGCCCTTGCCCAGGTCCCCCACTCTGGCCAGGACTGAGGGCCAGGGGCCCCACGCTACTGTACAATTAGGACTAGGAACTGCCCTGGCGCTGATGAGCTGAGGGGTCCCAGCCTCTCGAGACCAGGCCTTTGCTCTGAGCCCCGACTTCAGAGGGCTGGCCCCCCGCCCTGCATGGCTCCCCGCCTGCAGTCAGTGCCGAGGAGATGCAGCTGCTTCGGGCTGGTACCCGGTACCCGACAAACTCGCTGCCCTCCCGGCCCTTTCCCGCCCCGCAGAAGTGCATCGACCTGAACCGCAGCATCCTGAAAAGGGAGCTGGGCCTGGAGGAGCAGGACATCATCGACATCCCGCAGCTCTTCTGCCTGGAGCGTATCGCCAACATCCCCTCCAGCGAGCAGACCGAGAAACTCTACGCGAGGCCCTACTTCCCTGACCTGGTGAGGGGCGCAGGGTGCAGGCTGGGTGTCCCCGGGCTGGGGCTGGGGACAGTCTGGCCGGCTCTGGCCGGTCTCTTGACGGACACAGTGCTAGACTACGGAGGCAGGGCCCAGCAGACAGTGGCGCCTGAGAGGAAGGGAGGTGAAAGCCCTTCTCTCTCCCAGTTAGGGAAGACCCCTCCAGGGAGCAGGTGAGCGGGGGCCCAGGCTGGACGACTTGCCAAACAGGGACCGACTTCAAGGGCCCTCCTCACGGACGGGGACGCTGGGCTCCACCAGAGTTGAGGGGGTAAAGCCGTCCGCTGGCCATGAGACCGTGGGCAAGCTCCCTGATGAGGTCTTCCTGTCCGTGTATCCGGGCAGCATCCTATTTAGAACAGGAATTGGGAATTTGGGGGTGTGGGTATACGAGAGACCCCTGCTAGGCCAAGCCTTCCAACCGTGGCCTATATCTGACCTTTCTCTCACCACTGTGACCCATCACGTAGGTGCTTAGAATGAATTGAGATGCTTGGGCTCATCAATTCCTTAAACACTTGCAGGCCTCTTCTCTGAGCCCCAGGGACACAGGCCCTGCATTCAATCGCACATGGTTCTTTTTACAAGACCAGTGAGGCCCTCTGGGCATGCAGTAGGAGGCTTCATAGGCCCTGGGAGTAGGGAGGTATGGGTAATGGTGGGAGAAGCTGCTTTTGAGGAAGAGATGCTAGAATTAAGACGTGAAAAATGGACAGAAGTCCGATGGCAAAGCCAGGGGTAGAGAGCATTCCAGAAGAGGTAGGCAAGATTATGGCAGAAACAAGACTAAAAGGCCAGGACAAGAGAAATGCAGTAGAGGACTGAACCAGGGAAGTTGGCAGGCCTCAGCTGGGCAAGATTTTGGTTTTGCTATTGAGAAATATATCAGGAGTCATTGGAGGGTTAGGCATAGCGGGGTGGAGTTTGCTCGGATGGATTAGCGATGTCTGTCTGAGCACAGGCTTGGAGAAGGGGTACCCTGTGCTTGTCTTTCCTGGTCTAGCCCAACCACAGAGGCAGCTGGGTTTTCCCTTGCAATGAACCCAGTGGCCTTCCTTCCTTAGAGAAGGGACAGGGGACTTTCTTCCACGGCTCTGACCCCTGTTCATCCTCACTGCCTCTCTGACAGCTGCAGATGATTGTGATGGGCCAGAACCTGGGCATCCCCAAGCCTTTTGGGCCCCAGATCAATGGTACCTGCTGCCTGGAGGAAAAGATCCGCCAGTTGCTAGAGCCCCTGGGATTCCAATGCACCTTCATTAACGACTTTGACTGCTACCTGACTGAAATTGGAGACTTCTGCTCCTGTGCCAACATCCGCCGGGTGCCCTTTGCCTTCAAATGGTGGAGGATGGTGCCCTAGACCCAACTTAGCGCTGCCAGCCCTGCCCCAGCATGAATGGCCCACTATCACCACTCAACAGTGTCTGACCCTTGCCCTGCTCAGGGGCCTGGAGTCAGGGTACTACATCCCTTACCCTGTTCACCCCCGTCCCTCAGCATTCAGTGGGGTGGCAATACTGGCGGCTTGAGCCCCTTGGAAAAAGATGGAAAATGGTCACTGAGAAGTTACTGAATGTCCATTAAAGCTCTAATCGTTCTCACTGCATTTTGGCCATGGCCTCATTTCGGGGCAGGGGGTAATGGCTAAGGATGGAAAGCGGAGCAGCTGGGACACCTGTGGTCAGGCTGTCCCACTGGGAGGGGCAGGGGACCAGGCTACCATGGAGTTGCTGTCCCTCGTCTTTAAGGTCTCTGTGTGTAGTGGGAAGTGAAGAAGTGAAGTGGTTGGGCTCGGACCATGCAAATTCTTCTCCAGTTCAAGCATCTGATGAGCTGGATGTAGATGCTTGAGCTGAATGTGACAGACTCTAGGCTTGGGGAAGGGAGAGGACTCCCCCTCGGCCTGGTAGGAGCTGCAGGAGGCCAGGCCCGAAGAAGAGTGACCCCCGTGCCTTGTGGACAGCGGGCGTCAGCAGGTATGACTCTGAAGGGCAAGCTGCGACCCGCAGGCCTGCATGGACCCTTGTTAAGCCCGAAGTGTCCAGGGGAGAGGAAACAAACACCCACTCTAGGACCCAAAGTTGCCTATTGCCATATCTCTGCCCACCCCTATGTTGATGGCACAAAAATGCTATTAAGTCCAATGATCCTGAGGTTGAACCACAGCTGCTCCCACCCTGCCCCTCCTTCTGCCGATGGGAAGCTCCAAGCAGTCCAGGTCCACAGGCACTGCCCCATTCCAACCTGGATCTGATGACATAAAGCAGCCGGCATCCCAGAGGCTCCACAAACAGCACCCGTGTTGGCATGCTGGTGGCTGGTGGCCTAGAGCAAAGGCTGTCAACTTGGGTAGAACAGAGAAGGCCTGGGGCCTCTGAACCCATGACTGGCTGTTTGGCGCCCCCGGGTAGACAGCTCGCCACACTGCCAGTGAGGGGCCAGCACGGCCTGAAAGGGGCACATTTGTGACCAGTGCTGAAGTGACAACAGGGCTCCCTTATGAGGAGTGGGTGGAGGAGGGTGGGGAAGAGCGCACGTTTTATAGCCCTCTTCAGGTGCTTTCCCGCCTCATCCTCTCAAAGCCCCAGTGCGATGAATATGAAAAACTCCATGTTTTGAGTTGGGCCAATGGGGTGCTGAAGCCTCCCTGAGGGTCACACATCTCCAGGAACAGAGCTGGGAGCTCCACTCACCTCCCAACCCCAGCAGGGGTCAGGCCTAGAAGCTAAAACGACCCGCTCCCCTGGGGCCCAGAGTGGGAGCCTGGGCCGGGCTCACGCAAGAAGCCGTTGCGTGTTCTTACGTTCGTTCCGCTGAAAAAGAAGTGCAGAAGCCAAAACAGAGTAAACAATGATGTCGTTTATTTCAAATGTTTACTCCAAGAAATATATATATAAAAAAAGACAATTACAGCACTAAACCAGGCACCTTCGACCAAATCACAACCTCTCCTTGGACTCTCCCCTTCACGCTAAGCCTCCTCGTCCAGTCTCCTTCCTGAGCTGGAAGACACGTCTGGAGCCCGAAGGATCAGCGCACCCCAGCCCCGTGGCTGTGTCCCTTCCTCTGGGAGCCCAGGACCGTCTCCCCCCCACTCCTTGTCCTAAAGGATTTTCCCCCTTAGGAAGTTCATTCTAAAATTCTAAGCCCAAAGGAGTGATTGTGGGAGAGAAGAGGGCAGTCTCCACGTGGAAGGGACATCCCTTTCCTGCTCCAGTTCCTGGCAGGGGGCCCCAGAGCGGGCTGGCGGTGGGTTTCAGATGAGTCCACTTGAAGATTGAAGCCCCACTTGGCCAAGGGCAGCTCCTGCAAAGGCCAGGACCACCCAGGCTACTGCTCCCTTGACCCTCTCGGTGACTGCACCACCCAAGGGAGGCTGCAAGGGTACGAGGAGCGCGTGCGCCTAAGCCCATTCCAGGAGAGAGGTCTGTCAGGAAACCGAGGGGTTCTATGCAGGGAAGCTTGAGTCAGCAATGGTAGTTGGGGGGTGATTTGGACAGATCAGGTTAGTTTAGCAGAAGTTCTGAAGTTGCAGAAGCTTCTCCCCTGGACTATAAACACAGGACAGTTGAGACGAGCATGAAGTCAGACTAAATCTTAGAAAGAGGCAGGCCGGCCTCCTCCCGCGAGGCCTTGGGACTGGCCAGGACAGATACCGTTACGCGCCCTGCGAAGGCAGAAGCCCCTGTCAGGAGCGACAGGGCGGGGGGGACGAGTAGGGAAAAAAGCAACAACGACTAGATCATTTTTGGCATTTTAACATGGAGACAAAAGTGGTAACAATAGCAAAGCAAAAATTCATAATAAAAAAGACCAATATTTAACTTTCCCATCACCCAAGTCTCACACTGAAGTTCTATTCCCGTTTCCCCCATAAGCACCACTGAACTAAAAAATCTATTTTAAAGCACCCAAACCAGTCCAGACCCTCTCGAAACCAAGAGCCCCAGCCAGAGCTGTCGCCTCTCTTGGGTCCAAGCGAGAGGAGGGTTCCGGGAAAGGCACCTCATAACTCACGCAGCACGACGCCAGGGACGGGTTCGGGCACAGGGCACTTGGCGGGGAGCCGAGGTGGCAGTCACAGCCTCTGTGCTGACACGCAGGGAAGGGGACTTCTTCCGTGATCCCAACTATTTGGTTACACAGCCAAGCAAACGTGACTAGAGAGTTGGGTTAGCGGAACAGGAACCCAGGCCTCAGAAACAGACTGGGCCCCTTCCAGCAGGATCCAGCGGGGGGAAGGGGGTCGGAATAAAGACAGAAGCACAAAGGCGATAAAGGCTGGTACACAAAGGGCTGATCCTTCTTTGCAAGGACTCCAGAATGCACTTTTTACTGCTGGCTGGTCAATCTCTAATGGCGAGTGCTGGCGAGGCGGCCCCGGCTCAGAGGAGCCTTCGAGCCGGATCTGGAACCAGATACACTGTCCCCACATCTGCCCACCCCCCGAAGTCCCCACTGGTTCCACAATCACCTGATTTTCATTTGGACTTCTTTTACAGCTAAAGCAGGTATAAATGGCTAAACACAGATCCCCCACCAGGGGGGAAAACGGCAGGTTCTATTAATGTCGCGGCCAAAAGGCGGCGGGGGGCTTAGAAGCAGCCAAGGGGAGAAGCAGAACACACACGGCCTGAGCCGGGCTAGAAGGAAAAGCAGGAGAGAAGTGACCCAGATGCTTCCGAGCACACGGGCGCCATTCTGGATGGAGACTGACCACCAGGGACGGTCTTTGCCTAGATGCTGCTGGCCCCCACAGGGACATTTTTTTCTGAGCGTGTGGTGACTCCTCTCCCAGGTAGCACCCACTGGGCTCAATGCTAATCACAACCGGGAAGGGGTGTTTTTGACAAGTGTATGTAGGAGAGAGGGGTAAAAAAGGAAAACTTAAAAAAAACAAAAAAACAAAAAACAAACCTAGATTGCTCAAAGTTTCTGCCTCTTTTGTAGGAATGGTAAGTCAACTATGAGCAAATTATTTTAATTAATCATTAAGAGGGGGAAAAAAAAAACACTTTGGAAAGCATACAGAAAAGGTAGTTGACGTTGAATCACGTATAAAACGGAACCTCAGGGAGTCTTAACAAAAATGCACCTTCGGTCAACTTTTGCTTTTGACAATTCCTCGTTTGACTTCCCGTCCCAGTGCACGTGGAAATGACAGCTGCCGCGAGAGGTGTGGAGCTGGAGAGGCTCCGGGAGCATCAGAGGGTCCGGGGGTTGTACTCTGGCAGTTTCTTGATCTTCTCCTTCTCCGTCTCACTTTCGTCTCTCGCTATCACCAAGGAGTGTGAGTAACCCATGGCAACCTGGGGGACAAACCAGCGCTGGGTGGGCAAGGGTGCTTCGGCTAGGCAGAGTTTGGGGCCGACAAGCCCAAGGCAGACGGCGGGACACCAGGAAGCTGGGCTCGCCAACGGGGGTCAGTATAGAGGTCAAAACAAAGGCATCCTGAAAAGCTCAAAAAAGCCCTTTGCTGAGGACCACCAGTGTCAACGTGACCTGCCACCAGTGCCCTGCTAGCCTGCCTTCTGGGCTGCCCCGGGGAGACAAGGTGGAAGGAGGCCCCCCCAAGCAGTGTTTGGACGCCAACTGCCTGCAGAGGCTGCGGGGACTCGGGACCGTGCTCCCTGTTCCCTCCGCCTCTCTGGACCACAGCCCTGCCTTGTGCAAGGGCACAAGCCCCAGGTGCGTATCGGTGACAAGGGCTGGCAGTCTGGTGCGGCAACAGCAGAGGCCTCGCCCCACCAGCTGCCCACAGCCTAATGGTGTATAGAGGCTTGGGTGAAGGTACCAAGCCAACGTGAGTGATGCACTCGGCCTGGAGCAAATCTGCTATGGCTGGATCCTGGCCGGTGTCCCTCAGGGTGACAGCAGCCACGGGGCCTAGCCAGCACACCTCTGTGCCTTTCCCATCACCCAGCAGAAAACTCTAGCACGGGGCACAGGAAAGCTACCCAAGGAGATGTCAGATGAGGCTCAAGCTGGCTGCAAACAGCAGAAGCAGGGAGAGGCACGATTCGTCTCTGCTTTTCTCTCTGCTCCCGCGCCCCTGCTCCGCCCGGGCCCAGGGCTCCTCACTCACCTGCTCCGTGAAGATGCCGTCGAGCGTCTTCACCTCCTGAGCTGCAGTGGAAGACTTGGGCTTGTGATCCCCATAGCCCTGGTGAGGCAAACAGAGGGATGCTCACAGAACCTGGGTCACCAACACCAGTCAGAAAGAGGGAACCTCACCATGTGGCTGGACCGCCCACGGACCCGGAAGCCTCTGTGGCCGAGCCCCGCCGTCTCAGACCCAAAGCCAGGCCCGGGCAGCAACAAGAATCCACAGGTGCCAGCAGGTGACCGGTTCCTAACCCCAGGCCCGAGACACTAAGATGTAAGCTATAGGGGTTTATGTGATAAGGACACCTTTTAGGGAGAGTCACTGGTCAGATGACACCATGGCCAGGGCAGGAAAAAATGGCAACTGCGGCCCTTCAGGGCCACCAGGTCACAAGGAGTGCTGGCTGTCCCCATCCCCACCTGTGTCCATGATTAGCAATGACTCCAGGACACCGGACATGGAAGGGACGGTCAAGGACTGCCTGGGGAACGGGGGCGGGGGGGGTGGGGGTGGGGGTTCTGTCACATGCTGTGGTGTGAAGATGGGCGATTTCAAGGTGGACAGGTCCCTCAGCTCAGCTCAAAGAGGGGCCCACATGGCAGGTGAGCTTCATCTGCCACCGGCTGAGTGCCACACCAACTCCTCACCCGAGAGGCTGCCCCCAAAGTCCCCCTCGTTCCCCTCTAGTCTCTAAATCGATACTCAGAGTCTATTTCTGATAGGCCCTAGGAACATCTGTCCTTCTCTAAGAACAACCCATAAAAACTGGGCAAGGGGGCTTCCCTGGTGGTGCAGTGGTTAAGAATCCGCCTGCCAAGGCAGGGGACACGGGTTCGAGCCCTGGTCCGGGAATATCCCACATGCCGCAGAGCAACTGGGCCCGTGCGCCACAACTACTGAGCCTGCGCTCTAGAGCCTGCGAGCCACAACTACTGAGCTCGCGCGCCACAACGACTGAAGACCTCACGCCTAGAGCCTGTGCTCCGCCAACAAGAGAAGCCACCGCAATGAGTAGCCCCTGCTCGCCGCAACTAAAGAAAGCCCGTGCGCAGCAACAAAAGACCCAACGCAGTCAAAAATAAAATAAACAAATAAATTAAAAAAAAAAAAAACTGGGCCAGGTTCTCAGTCTCTTTCAAGCTTCCACATATGGGGCCACCTCTGAAGGGACCCCCAGTGTCTGCGGCACGTGGGGCCCCCTCTGAAGCCACCGGACTGAAAGCGGGCACAGAGCTCCGAGGAAAAGGTGTGTTCAGGCCACCAGCCCTGGAGATGGCGCAGGGGGTCAAGAAGCACCCGCCTCCTTCCATCACCCCATCAGCTCCTACCCATGAGAGCAGAGGGAAGGGAAAATAGGCCGAGTTCCCAGCAGGAAATAAAAGAGCCAGGCTGACGATCAAATTGCAGGTAGAACAGGCAGACCGTCAGGATGAGCTCCATAGCCCCGCTGTTCTTGATGAAGACTCACCACGCCCCAGAAGCTAAGAATCAGATGTTTGGTTGAGGCCAAAGGTGTGGGGGAATCCGAGGGCCATGGGTTCTAGTCACTCAAGTAACTGAGATTAAAAGCTGGAACACAGACAAACTTATTTGGGAAAAATAAGAGAAGAATGTCCCCAAAAGACCTAAGAGGCTGGAAACCAGAAAGATTCAATGCATGGTCACAACTGACCCCACCGTTTAAAAGGACAAGCTGTTCCTGTCGACTGAAATTCTCCTGGGGAGAGGGAAGAGAAACCACCCTCTTTCCTACTGACATCATCCCACAATTACGGTTTACAAAACATGAGGGGAAATGGGATCTGAAACTTCCCAATTTCAACTTAACAATGTGGACAGAAAGAACTTTCACAATTATTTGATAAGCAAAGGAACACTCATGAAACCTCAAGCGACCTAAACATCAGGGAATACCGCAGACCTTCGTGCAACAAGGAAACACACACACACGCAAGCGAGCGCACGCACGCACACACACACACGCACCTTCCTCCTGCGAGCTTTCAGGGGTGGTTCAGGGAACCCAGAGCGGGCTCTGCCTCTGCCACGCGGACCAGCTTACCAGTTCCCCAAAGGTCGGCGACGGGCCCCAGCTGATCGTGCTCTCGTCCGCAGCCACGATGATGCTGCTCTTCCTGCAAACGGGCAGAGGCTGTCAGCGGCGGGCAGAGGCTGTCACCGCCGAGGGCAGAGGCTGTCACCGGCGGGCAGAGGCTGTCACCGGTGGGCAGAGGCTGTCACCGGCGAGGGTGGCAGCCCAGCGCTGCACCTCAGCCACCCAGCAGCCCCAGGCACTTCCCGTGGGCTCCCTGCAGGGTGTGACCTACTAGCATTAACATCAAGCTGGTCCCACTAAAAACTCCATTCCAAACAACACAGCACAGGGCCAATGGGCTGCTTCTGAAGCCCAAATGCTGCCCCGCGCAGGCCCAAACTGCAGAAGCCCTTAGAGCCAGGAGCCTCGGGGCCCCAGATCTCCCCGCCCCACCCCACTCGGGCTCTAGGGCTCTTGGGGTGGGGGGGGTCACTTTTAGATGAACAAACACACTGGGAAAAGGAGAAGAGAACAAATCAGGATGAAGTGAGAGTTTATTCCAAAGGGGGCGGAACTTGCCAGATGACTTGGGCGGGGCTAGAGGTTTCAGATTAAAACCACACCGAACCCCCAACAACTACACTGTCATCTCCCCAAAACCTGGCAGGTGATGAACATTAGCAAACTCCTCATCAAGAGGTGCGACAGAGCTCAACGGGTGTCCTCAAAATAAACGGAAAATCACTGACCTGAGGATACTTTCTTGTTCCCACTGTATCACAGTAACTAAAATTTCCTAACTAAATATGATTTGAACCTGCAATACGAACAGAGCACACCAAGCCTTCGAAGAACGAAACCCTCAGAAGCAGCAAAGCGAGTCACCTGTTCTAAGACCTCCCGACCCCTCTTGCCCAGAGCACAGACCCTCCCCCTCCTGACTCTAGAATTTGGTGCGCCCTATGCCCCATGGGAAGAGTGGAGCCCTCAAGGGACAGGGCACCTCCCGGGTGTGTCCAACATGCCGGGCACGGGGACAGACGTCCCCACTCACCGCGAGACACAGCCACATACCCACAAGCCAGGCTCCGGATTCTCCAGCCGCAGAGGTCCTGCACGGCCTTCGGGTACATGGTGGACTCCCGGGACGTGTTGGTGGCCCCCCAGAAAAACAGACCACCTGGGAAAGACAAACGCGTCTCCATTGTCACCATCATCTCAAGAGCTGGATGCTCACCTCAGCAACATCAAAGGAGAAAGGGAAGAGGATCGGGACCCGCCAGGCACAGCGCTTGGCACCGGTGACCACAAGGAGCTCTGTCCGAAGAATCCGGGAGGTCGATGAAGTCAAGGTCCCTGGTCTTGAACAGGGCAAAGGTCACGGGACTCCCCACCAGAGCACACAGCCAGGGAGGGAAACCCGAGACTTGGCCCTGGATGCCTTCCTCCCGAGGCCCAGACGGGGAAGCACTGACCCACTTCGCTGACGGCAAAGGAGCAGGTGTAGCCAGCGTAGATCTGGGACGCCCCGCGTCCAGGGAAGTCAAACAGCTTCACCAGGCGCGGAACCATCTCGTCCTTCTGCTCGGCGTGGCCCAGCCGGCCGTAGCCCCCGAAGCCCCAGGAGAAGACGCGCTTCTGGGAGTCCAGGACCAGCTGCAGGAGAGAGAAAAGGCAGCGCTGGGACGGGGGACAAGTGGGGTGGCTGCCGTTCTGAGAGCCTGTGGCCAGGGCTGAGGGCAGAAGCACCCAAGATGACCCACACCGGCCTCGGACAGGGGAGGCGCCAGCAGCGGGTCCACATGGCGAGGATGTTTGCTGTTTTCCCGGCCAGGGACACCATTTTCCATTCCTAACAAATTATCATTATTAAAGCCGCAAGTCTTCCCCTTTCCCTCATCGGAAGCACGAGGGTGATGTCTCCAGAGCAGGCCACTGCACTCCACTTCCTATTTCAATCCTGACTAAACTGCAGACAGAGCCCAGAGGAAAAGCCCCGCCCACCTTGGATTCTCCTTCAGGCGGGTTCACACAGGTGACCTCCACCTGGTCACAGGTGCAGTGTGCAGTGACATCTCAACAATTTAAAGTCCATCTTCTTACATGCACCCCTATGTTCACTGCAGCACTATTTACAATAGGCAAGACATGGAAACAACCTAAATGTCCATGGAAAGATGAATGGATAAAGAAAATGTGGCACATATACACAATGGAATACTACTCAGCCGTGAAAAAAAACAGAAATAATGCCATTTGCAGCAACATGGATGGACCCAGAGTGTATCATACTAAGTGAAGTAAGTCAGAAAGAGAAAGACAAATACCATATGATATCACTTATATGTGGAATGTAAAATGTGACACAAATGAACTTATTTACAGAACAGAAACAGATTCACAGACATAGAGAACAAACTTATGGTTACCAAAGGGGAAGCAGGGAGGGGATAAATTAGGAGTTTGAGATTAGCAGATACACACTACTATACAGAAAATAGATAACCAACAAGGACCTAGCATATAGCACAGAGAACTATATTCAATATCCTGTAACAAATCGTAACGGAAAAGAATATGAAAGAGAATATATATAACTGAATCACTTTTGCTGTACACCAGAAACTAACACAACATTGTAAATCAACTATACTTCAATTAAAAAAATAAAACATTTTAAAAATCCATCTTCTTTTCTTCACAGCATCCTTGATGTCTCATGTTTGAATCATGTGAATGTACAACTTATTAACATGATTTGACACCAGAGGCCTAAGTAAGATCTATTTCTCCTGACTACGCTGTACAAGGGAGAATCAGTTGTTGGACCTGAAGGGACTGAAAGCTCCCAGTCCTGAGGTCACTCAGCCAGTTGCCTGCACACAGGAGACCGACCTGTCTCTGAATTCTCAGCCCCGGCCCTGGTCCTTCAAGCGAGACGAGAACCAAGTCTGACTCTCAGGCATTTTCAGGCAAAATAACCACAGGAAGGCAACTAAGTTAAAAAGATGAACATATAGGGACTTCGCTGGCGGTCCAGTGGTTAAGACTTCCAGTGCAGCGGGCACGGGTTCAATCCCTGGTCGGGGAACTAAGATCCCACATGCCGAGCGGCCAAGAAAAAAAAAAAAAGATGCACATACAAAATTTTATTGCCGTTTATCTAGATTGACCTTTAAGGAAACACCCTTAATGACTGAATCTATTCAACACCCCGTCTGAGATATTGTCTACTGACGTGGAAAAACATCCGTGATGTTCTATTAGACAAAAGACAAAAGCAGAAAAACTCTTACTGTATGATCCCAACCCAAAGCGTCTGCACGTTCAGCTACATCTGTGGACGCCACGCAGAAGCAGTCAGGTGAGAATGACGCCCCGGGACAACTGAGGGTGTGAAGCCCTTGAGGAGGGCAGGATGTCGAGGGGGCCAGGGTCAGTTCCTGGCTTTGCAAAGCCAAGGGTCTCCACTGAGGTGACACCCTGGAAGCCAGAAGAAAGGCCAAAAACGCTCAAGGCTTACCGTGTGGTTAGCGCCGCAGGCCACATCCCGTACCACCACGTTCGGGACCGGCAGGATCTGGCCGTCTTTCGTCTTCTCGATGAAGATTGCCACTCGCCGGGGCACCAGCTCGCAGTCGTACTCTATCCGCTGCGCCCGGGCAATGAACTTGCCGTCCGAGTTGTGTCCTGCAGCGACCACAGGGCCGGCCGTCAGCAGCGGCCAGAGCACAGAGCACCTGCCCAGCCTGGCTGGGCAGGTCCTCGTGGGAACTCCTGTCAACCAAGGTAGTGTCCTCCAACCTGAGGCACGACCCAACTTGAGGGGCATAGAATCGGTGTTGTGGGTTGAAACGAGTTTTTTCTTTATTTGAAAAATGAATAGAACAGAGTAAGAAACACCCAAGGACACCATCTGTAAAGAGGACTTTTGTGAAAATTCTTTGCGAGTCTACGTTTGGGCTGGGCTGTGGCCAAAAAAGTGGGAAGCTCCAGATCCAAAGGAATGGTCTTATCTGTGCCCCACCTGGGGGCCTCAAGGAGCCCTGCATGGGCCGAGAACGGACAAAAAAGTTCAACCCACTTTCCCAGGCTTGCTTTTTTATGAATTACCAGTAACCTAATACATCATCGTGGTCGTTAAAGCAGAAACTCAACGTACGTTCTCGCCTCTGCCTTGCCTGACCCAGTAAACACGTCGTGGGAGCGAGCGCGGGGGCTAGTGCACGCTGGGGATGCACCTTCCGAGGTCAAGTTCTAATTCTGAAAAGGGATCTCTCTGGGTTTGGACAATCACACTGAAAACCGGTTTTAAAATAAGCTGGGAAGATTAACTGACTCTGTAGATATAAATCAAGCCAACTTCTCAAAATACCTTTAAACAAGCGTAAACCAAGCAAACGAGATTCGGTATAAAGTGCTGCAATGGGGACTAGTTCATGGTAACTGCTCACTAAATGTTAGCTGTCATCATCATTGCCAAGGGCATTTCATTTCCCTGAAGGAAAATCCACCTGCTGCGACAAGCTGCCTGTCTGCAGATCTGGGGCAGCCACAGGCAGCAGGGGGGCTGCGCACGTTTCCAGAAGTAAACCAGAAACTTGCTTCCAGTGTTTTGACCGGGGCTGGGGACGGCACCAGGGCCTGTGGCCATGGAAACGGTCTCTCCAACAGTCTCTGGCAACTCCCTGGCAACCAAAGCTGAACGCACATGGGGCTGTTCTCTCTTATACACTTCTGACTTAGGTATATTTAGTTTCACAAAGTCACTGTTCCCTGAAGTCTAAAGGCCAGCGAGATGCTCCTTGTTCTATTTATACTGTCTTCCATCTGCCTGCTTTTAATGACGTGGAGACCCAGGCAACCCAGATCCAGGGGCTGCAGAGGATCCGGAGCAGCGTGAAACTCAGGCGCCAGCAGAGGGCGCCCACTCCTCACCTCCCACTTGGAAGGAGCTGGAAGGTGGGAAGACGCCAGAAAGGGAAAAAAAAAAACCACTTCGGTGTCAGATGGGAAAAGAAAATGGAGACCTTGTAAAGTCAGGATGGAGAGTCATTTTCCACTCACTGAGAACTGAGGAGAACTACCTTCTGAGTTTTACTTTTCTACTCAATGAATAATAAGTAAATTCCATCCCTTCTGTTTAGGGATGAAAATCCGGAAGACAATCCCACTTTTTCATGATATTGGGCTCTTCACGTGTATACCTGAAATAATGGCCCAGGCCGAGGTTTTCAAAACAACCTTACTCTTGTATAATCTCCTCACTTTCAATGAAGGCAAATCTTTAAATATGAAAATGAATGAAGGTGGTTTGATTAAAAAAAAAAAAAAAGCTTTGAAATCCTTTTATACAAAAATGAATTCCCAAATCAGAAGAAAAACCTTTGGCAGACTCAAGCCCTGACTTTCATTACGGCAAGTCACTGTCAGACGCCACAACCCCATGAATGACGACATGCTGGCCCACTAAACAGGACATCCACTTAATGGATCAAGGCTATTATCTGCGATCAATTACCCACATTTCTACCATGTGTGTGCAGCCCCACACCGACTTCTGGTTCTAAACATACGGTTAGATTACAGAGCTTTTAAAAAATGTACTTTGCATACCCAGCTGACCATATTCAGGGCACCCAAAGGAATAGAGGTTTCCTTTGCAGTCCATTATCATACTGAATTCAGCCCCACAGGCCATTTTGGTAATTGGCTGCCCGTTGTACATTATCTGAAAAGAAAAGACAGCAGACTTTTAGACATTTTTTTTTTTTTTAATTGATAAAGTCTCTACCTCCCCACAGGTTGGTGTGAAACAATTACTAGGCTACAAAGGACTTCTAATGGACCCAACAACGCTGAAGGCAAAGGCTTAGAATGTATGTAAAGAAACACCTCCCAGCACAGAGTCAGTTCAGACAAGCAAATCATGTCCCCGGGTCTTTGTAACCCTCAAAATGCACAACGCTGTGCCTCACACATCCTGGTGCCCAGTGAATGCTGAATTCAACTGACTGGCGTGGGCACGAAGGTGTCAGAAAACAGAACTAATCACATGTAGTTCCCAAATCCCACTCTAGTCACTAGTTTTGATGTCACGCAACTTTAAAAAGAAAAGCTTTTATAAGCGTTATTGCCAACCAGTAAAATGAACTGTTTTACACTCTCTTTTACTACTGTAAGAGCCGCTTGCTAATTAGCCTTAATTGAAGGTGTGAAGAAGAAATATAATGGTTCGAAATTAGGAACTTGGAAGACAGCAAAGGCCCTGAGTAATTTAACATGGGATTTGGAAACAAATCTGAGAAAGTGCTTAGAAGACTCGCTCTTGCAAACTAATCAGTCTGGGAAAGCCAGACTGGAGGAACTGGAGGGTGTGAAGTACCGACATCGCGGGAAATCGCGGGGAAAGGCGATGCGGCTGGGGAGGGCATGCTGAGTCCCGGGCTCTGTCCGGCCCCGGCTCACTCTGGAAACCGTCACGTTCCGCTGCAGAGCAAGTGGCTAACAAAACAGCAACACCTTGAAAATCCTCCAGACTACAGGTACGTTTGGCCAAGGTCAAGGTCTCTTTTTAAGACCAAGAAACCCAAGTCTCTTCCCTCGTCAGACACTCGCTGTAGCATCCTGCTGCCTTATGTCAGGAGTTCACTTTTTAGGTATAAATCCCACTCCTCCAAATGACTCCAAAGTTTCTGAGGAATAAGAGACGACCGACCTCCTATTTGTGTTCTAAGTACCTGGCCGGTGACTTGTTACAAAGTCAAAACTCAGAGTATTCTCAGATAAAGACCAATCACATCCATGTAACAATTCTCACTTTGGAATAGAACAGGCTTCAAACAGGCCTCTGGAACAAATTATTTCAGTCGGAATGAAAAACTGTTTCCAGGATGTTCTTCAACTGTGACCATCTACTAAACCTGACCCACTCAAAGCATCGAGATCCTGCTTTTACAAGGGACCCAGTAACTCAAACAATGGAGAGGAATGTCTGATCTCACCCCAGAAAATCCAACCCCAAAGCAACGAGAAACAAAGGCCCTGAAGGCGGAGGAGGGCGGGCACCTGTGCGGGGCTGGGCACAGCGTCCGTCTGGTTGCCGAGGCCCAGCTGCCCCATCTTGTTCTCCCCAAACGCAAACACGGAGCCCGTTTCTGGAAGGAAAGAACAACATTCATCACCAGAGGGAAAATACTGCTGAGTATTCGGAACTAGACTTGGAATCAAAGGCTCTAAAATAATAAAAACAGCTCCTTTGCCAGGGAAGAATGCAAGTGAGACAATTCTCCAAAACGGGGTGGGGCGGAGACCTCAGAGCAGACCCACTCCCCAGCAGAGACCCTCCCGCCGTCCCGGCCACTGGTGCCCGTGGGCGAGGCTCCCGATGCCTCAAGCAGCTGCCCACCGGGCTCCCTGGGCATCTTTCTGATCGTGACCATGGGTCACGGGGGCAGCCCCACCCCCTGCCCCAGGTGGACCATTTGGCCTCTGACCCCATTTTGAGGGAAGCGGCCCTTCCTTACCTGTCAAGGCCAAGGTGTGGTTCCGCCCACACGCCGCGGACACGATCACCTCGTGGCTGAGCCCCTCGATGAGTCTGGGGGCTTCAACTCTCTTGGTGTCGCCATGGCCCAGCTGGCCCTTCTCATTTCGCCCTGCGGGTCAGGAGCAGGATAGATAAAGCGGGGAGGAGGAGAGAGGGCGGCCGGAGCAGCTGCCGGGCGAGGCTGGGTCTCCCAGAAGGCGCCCTCCAAACCCACAAGCCCAGCGCCGGGGGACAGCAAGCCCGGCTCCGCAGGCAATGCCAGCCTTAAGGCTGCTGGTGGGGTCGGGTGACTAGATGAGATACGCAGGGCTGTCCCCAGAGTCGCCTCGGCGTGCAGCTGCCGGCCACCACCTCACCTGCTCTGACCCTCGTTTCTGGGGCAGCGGCTGGGACAGATCGGAGCACTTTCGCCAGCTCTCTGCCCCCGAGGGAAATGGAAGAAAGCCAGGTTCAACCTGGATGGCACACACGAGCGGATGAGCTCAGGGAAGCTCACAGCTCTCAGTTCTCACCGCACCTGCCAGACGCCAATTCCTTCATTTGCTTCACTCTGAGGTATTTTAAGACGGTAACACCTGCCTCACAGGAGTCTGATTCCCTCAGTGCCCCAGGCGTCTACCGTGGACCCTGTATTTCTCTCCTTCTCTCTAAGCCCACCTCCCACGGACCAGCCTTCGCAGGACCCTTAGCCACGTGAACCCCAGCGACGGCCAAAGGCCAGGCCTGCTCTGAACACAGGCCCTCCCCGGCCACTGGCCGACCTCCAGCTCTGGGGCTGCGCTGGCGTGGCATCGGCGGGGGGGGGGAGTGCAGGTGCCGGAGGCCGAGACCTGCCAGGCCCTCTGCCCCACACAGCCCTGCGGCTCAAAGCAGGTGTGGAGAGCTGGGGGGCCGAAGGCTGGCCCCCCTAAACCGTACCTAGTTTTCAACACAGGCTACAAGGGTTCCAAACTCAGCACCTCAGTGGGCCTCTCCCAGGTCCCTCTAAGAGAAGAACCACACTTGTAACCGAACATTTCGGGAGATTTTATGGGGCCAGAAAGCCAGGCAATTCGGAAAGCGGGGGAGGTTTCCACATCCTTCCCCAACAATGAACTTTGACCTTGCAGTCGTGAAAGAGGGGGAGCAGAGCCACAAAGATGAGCCTCAACTGTCCTGGATGGGACTCGAGAAAGGGTGACCAGCTGCCGTTACTACAGGAAAACCGTCCTCAGGCTTTGATTATGGTGCTCCAGCAGGACAGGCGGACACCAGCTTCTAGTGGAAACTGCCCAGGTTCACTGTGAAAGGCACGAACGAGCACCGGATGCAGTTTTTCGGCTCGAGAGGCCCAGGTGGTCAGCGGGTGCAGACCCCGTGAATTCCGGGCTGCAGCACTGATGCTCTCGGGCCCTGGACTGGGCCCTGAGCCTTCCGGGGACTCACTGTGGACTCGTGACACTCCCAGTGTCTCATCCCCCCTACAGCGGCGAGTCTGCTCATGGGACATGTCTTTGTTCTGGGGCAGGGCAGACGCACAGCTTTTAGAATCATTCCCTGCCCAGGGGGTCAGCAGAGGGGACGTTTTTAGAAGCAACACGGAAGTGACATTCAGTAGAGAGATCAGAAAGAGGACACCTGAAGTTGGGAACCCTGACGTGGGAGGCTGTGTTCAGTGCTGGCGTAGTGAGCCGGAGGGGGTTTTGGGGGAGGGACACAACCCCGTGCCAACTGGGAACAAACGAAAATCGTGGCAATGTCAGCGTGTCACTAAGAAACTACGAAGTTTAAATTTGGGCCAGACACACTTGTTAGCTTTTTTTTCACCAGAATTACAAAATTAGCAGAGTGCAGGGAAGACAACAGATGTTAATGTATTTGGACTTTGGTACAGCCACTCATGAAATTGCAAAAAAAAGGTTCAAACAGCCCGAAATAAAAATGCAGTCTTATGGACCCAAAGCTAGCCAAAGGGCCAGAAACAAAGGGTGAGGACAAACGCCAACACCCCCTGCGGGAAGAAGAGTCCAGGAGCCAGCAGAGGGTGTGGGGGAAACTGAGCCCCAGCCAGGACCTGTGTGAAGGATCTGGAAGAGGAAACAGGGCAGACGGTGTGGAAGCACTCTGCAAGGAACCCTGAAAGGGAAGGGAGGCTAAAAGACAAGAACAGCGCCCCCCAGCACCCAGGCGAGGGAGTCCAGCGGCAGGGCAAGCAGATCACCTTGGAAATAGCAAGCTCAACTCTCTGGGGCAATGGAACAGGAAACAGAGGAACAAGACTGCATAGACTCGGGCTGGTGTCACCACGTGGCAGATGTAAAAGCTGGTGGCATTTAAAGTGGCAAGAACAGAGGTCTACGTCACACTGTGCTGTGTGCTGGGGGGACAGCACACCTAAAATAGGAATTCAATACTAGGCACACCTCGATATCAGATCCAGAGTCAGTCAGAACGTTCGGGAAAAGGCTGCCTAAAGAGGATTCAGAGAAATCGGGGGTTACGTCAGACCAAAACCTGGCAGAAGAGGGGAGGAGGTGATGTGTTCACGGGGCACAGACTAGCTGGGCATCAGGAAGCGAGGAAACGCACAGCAAGCAGCACAGCCCCGGAGGGCGGACGAGGGTCTCCCCCCAGGGGTGGAGGAAGGGAGCCCACCCGCGGGCCGCGCCACGGGACTCGCCGCGTCCCTGTGGTACTTACCCCAGCTCCAAAGCTTCCCTTCCGTGGTGATGAGGAGGCTGTGGGCGGCGCATGACCCCGACACCACCGTCCGTACCCGGACCCCGGAAAGGCACCCGTACCTGTGGGGCCCCCATAAGTTCTGACCGAGGTTGCGGTAGGCGGCTGCAAAGGCAAAGGGAACACACGTCAAACAGTCGCAGAGCCCTGGTGGGTGCTGAGAGCTGCCCCAGTGTCACCAGCCAGAGGGCCGACCCCCCAACTCCCCACGTAAAGCACACCCTCGGGGGCCCCTGGGGCAGCGCACCAGCGGTGTGGACCCGTCAGTGGCCATCTGAACAGACACTGCTCCACCTCCGTCTCTGGCCCGAACCCACCTGCCGAATGTGCCAAAAAGCCGGTGGCCGGAAAGCAGGTGCCACCGCCTCTGCCCTGCAGCCCCGCCGGGCTCGGGACTGACCCAGAAGAGCAGGTAGCAGACCCCCAGTCTCCCTCACCCTCCCGACAGCTCCCTCCCGGCCCTCTACCTGGGGGTGGGGAGAGGCTGGGGGCCTGCAGCCACGAGGCTCTCTTGGGGGCCAACCCCGAGCCTGCACCCCTTCATGCCATCTTTCTCAGGGGTCCCATCATGCTGGCCGAGTCATGACCCCTAGCTCCGCCCGTGTATTTGCTCCCACGGAAGGCCCTTCCCTGCCCCCTGCCTCTGTTCTTTGCACCTCAGGTCAAACACCCCTTGCTCTGGGAAGCCTTCCTTGCCCGCATCCCCCTTTCAACTCGTTGCTTTCTGGACCCCGGCGCCCTGTGAATCCTGTCACAGCACTTATCCTACTGAGTTCACGTGCCTCCCGCCCCGAGGGCCAGGGCCTCCCCGTGCCTGGGGCAGGGCACTGGGAACCATTCAAGGGCATGGGGGCGAGGAGAGACAGTGGCCTCCATCACACCCGCCACTTCACCTTGTTAGTGGACAGGGCGTGGCCAATTTGGGGCTTAATTTCCTCAACTTGGGGCTCTCAAGGACAGAAAAACGAGCCCATTTTTAGGTCCGTGGTGACTATTATGAAATGCTAGCTGCTGCTGAAATCAACTGTGTCAGACTGACCTGGATGCAGGAACGGACTGAGAGGTCAACTTCTCCATCAAGTACCTGGCTCCACGCGAAAGTCTGTAAAACTGTTCCCGCCCATCCCCACCCTGCCCGCACCCCACCAGCAGAGGGTGCCGGGCGCGGCCTCTCGTTTAACTACCTGGGGCGGGTCAGGCAAGCGAGGGAAGTTCCCCACCATGATTCAGGGCACCCCTGAGCTTCTCCACCTGAAGACGCTCCTCTACCACTGAAAGGTGAAAGAAGACCCAGCAATTTCCTGGGAAAGAGCAAACCAGAAACGACAGCCTTCACACCTATGCTAACGTCTGCTCATCACGGTGGCATGACTGCCGTGTGCCGTGCTTGTGGACAACACGCGGTGCCAGGAGGCGCCAGGGGACACCACGGCTGACCCAGAGTGGCTAAGTGGACCCCCTCACAGGTGAGTAGATGGTCTGATCTGCCAAAGCATCTTCCCTGCATGAGCTCCACGAATGTCAGTGCCCAAGACGTCATCAGCTCATGAGAGGCAGGGATTCTCGGGGCCTCCCAAGGAACCTTCTTCAGAGGGATCCTAGTCATACGAAATGCAGAGCAGCAGTCCCGGGCCACTCGGCCTGCCTGGAGGTCGTTAATGCCCAGGGCCTGGTCCCAGTCAGAAGTGGAGCACAAAATCACTGTGTTATCTTGAAAACGAAGGAGGCTGCTGACTTTATGAGATCCAGTGACGCGTACCCAAGAGCCGATGGGCTCTCGGAAGGAAGGCAGCTTCGAGAATGGGAGGGACTGGGAAAGGTGAGGGCGGGAGGGGAAATCCTTCTTCCCTTCATGTTTGGCACCCGTGGGAAAACAAATTCTCCCTCCCTTCCCATTATGTCTACTGGCAAGTTCACGGAGAGCCGAAAGACACTGAAAGACTTTAAAATGTTTGTTTAATGACATAAAACTTCATTCAGAGGGAGAAACATCTGGGAAGCAAAGGTGGGCCTCGGAGAAGACAAAAAGGCACTCTTAAAATGAGCCCAAGTGGGGCAAAATTCCTTCAACTCGAGGCAGCCCTGCTCTGCCATGGGTTCCCCTCTGGAATCTACTTCCCGCTTGGGGCCTGAGTGTCTCTAATTGCAACTGGGCCACTCATTTACAGAACAGCTTGGAGAAACAATGCGACACCTGCGCCAGGGCCGGCAGGGAGACTGGTGTTATCAGGAGAGGTTCCAGGTGACACCAGCCATCAGGCAGCTTAGGCTGAGAGCTTGGTCCTGAAGGCTGGGCACTTTCCCCAACAGGAAGAAAATGGCTCAAACCCATTTCTAACTCATCTGGACCCTGAGTGCCGCTGAAACCCCGCCCGCTGTTTTCATGGAATAAGATGATCTCCACTGCCCATCCTGAGGCCGCAGGGAGTGTCAGCGTGCAAATATTTGTTCACCGGGCAATGCTGGAAAGTACTTTGGGAATTTTTCCAAATGAAATCAAGAAGCCATAAAATATGGCAAAGTACCAGCCTTACTTCTCTTGGATGGGCCAGTATTCTCCTGAGAAAAGACACCAATTTTCTAAAAACATTTGGGAACTAAGATACTTCTTAGGATTTCCCTGCTTCCCCCACTCCAGACTGCTACTTGCTCTGTCAAACCAGTTCCCGCAACAATTTGGCAGTTTGCAAGGAAACGTGGACTCTTCTGAAATGTCTAACAAGTCCGCCATCTGACACGTGACAAAAATCAAGGACATTTTGACATTCCACAGCACCAGCCTCTTCATTTTAATGAAAGTAAGTGACATGAGAAGATGGGAAAAAAGTGTCGAGGTTTATTTGAGGCTACTACTTAGATTTTTCTGTTTAATCTCAACGGAATTTTCAAAAGCAGAGTTGTACCCAAGTGAGAGACTTGCCCAAGACCCGGGTTCAAATCCAGCCCCATCACTAGAGTGGCTGTGTGGCCCTGGGCAAATCACTTGGCCTCTCTGAGCGCTTCCGTAAAGAGAATACCTACCTGGCGGACAGTCACCAGAATCACACTGGACACCTAGCACACAGGAAGCACTCAATCAACAGTAGCGTCTTCTATTCTTTAGAAATTGTTTCTCATACCTTGTTGCTTAGGCACTTCTTTTCGACCAATCAAGTCCCAGTTGGTTGCCCCAAAAATCAAAAGCTGCCCTTTGCACTTAGACCCTTCAAGTTTCTACAGAGACAAAGAGAGAGGGAGAAAGAATTAGCTTGTAACGCTGCTTCTAGCTTCCCAAATCTGTCCAACGACAGCAGGAAACAAAATAATTCATTGTTAACGCTCTCCCTCAGCGGTTCACACAGCAGACAGAGGGAGCTGAAATAAGCACCACCTCGCCAGCCCCTTCCATACGTGGAATCCCGAACCTGCCCCTGCAGCTCATTGGTTAAGCCCAGGTCGTTTTAATCCTTTCTCTTTAAAAACATCTTTGGCAAAACCCTACAAAAGAAGCCAAATGCTATTCCTCCCCTCCGCTCTGCAGACTGCCTTGTACAGGTATTTGCAATAGGCCTGCTGCGTCACACAGGGAGTGAATGTTAAAACTGCTGTCCTCGGGGCCAAGGCTGCATCTTCCCACTGCAAGCCCAGCATACCACACGTGGACCTGAAGGCTTTGGGGCCCCGGGGCATCTCTGCACAGAGATCACATCGGTCGACTTTCCTATCCTCCCCGTGCACTGCCCTCGCTGCCAGGAGCCTTCCGCGGGGAAAACAGCAGAGCCCCGTGTTCATTCCTCCACTGGAGGGAGGAAGACCCACGGGGGGCTGGCGGATCTGACGGGGCAGCCTCCGATGGGCTCGTCCTCACTGCTGGCCGAGAGCCAGGGGACTGATGGCCAGCGGCCCCGCCAGTATAACTCAGTCCCCATCCTCCATCACTAGGGCCACATGCTCTCACTGTCACAGGGGGAGCATGTACTACTTAAAAAGGCCACTGTCCGATTCCGGGTGGCACTCGTCCTGTGCTCAGCCCTTCCCTTCGATTCTGAGATGCCCAGTACACTCTTTAAAGTCGACTGTTAGTCAAAGATCCACTTCTGAAGGCTCCACTTAGTTCCACACAGGCAAGGGAAGCAGTAACTTCCCGTTCTGCTTTCATCCTTTACATCATCAGCATCCCAGGACGTTAAAAGCAAAGAGTTTTCCTTCGGTTTACAGAAGCATTCTTGGAAGGCTTTGAGGAAAAAAAGGCCACACAGCTGCAAATCCAGTCATTCTAACCCCTACACAGTGACTGCCCTGGCGGTACGTTCTGGCAGCCTAGTACATGCATGTGTAAGAGGAACACATCCTCATAGGGGGGATTCCGTTTCTTAGGGAACTCTGGGCAACCCAAACCCGATGTCACGGGCACACACACACACACACACAACCCACCCCCGGTCCCGTCATGCTCGCCCGCTCGGCCACGAGTACAGGGCTGGAGGCAGACGGTCCATCTACAGGCGCGCCCACGGTCAGCATGCAAAGGGGCGACAAAGCAGTCAGGGCTGGAGGATGACTTCGCCACATTTCAATTATTCAGAGAATGACCTTAATCGGGGTAGTCCAACCCCACGGCACCCAGACTCCAATTACTTGAATGGGAGCCGAGTTTCCCCTGGTTATCTCCCCTTCTTTGTTTAACTGGCGAGCCTGGCTGGAACATTCTACAGGTCTACTGCAGGAGACAAATAGCATCAGGGGATTGTCAAGTTCCCAGTGGAAGGAGCAGCCCTGGGTCTCTGCCCACAATACTGACTTGCTCTCCACTATTCCTCAGGTCTGCGTGGAGGGGCAGCAGAGACTCAGAATGGACCAAAGCACCGTGGGATGAGCTACCAGGCCAGATGGTGGGGAGAGGACACCGGAATAGCCGTGACCTCAGGCCAGGCCACCCCCCCTGGCCCCTAGGTGGGCAGAGACGGTTAAACCACTCCACACCAAGGTGCGCGCAGCACAGCAGCAGGTCAGAAGTGCTGCTGGCTGCTGCGGGACCTGCAGCTCTGCCAGAACTAGCTGCCATCACCCTGGGCACGAGCAGGGTCTCCTTTGTGACCTGGAGATGCCAGCACCTGCACAAGTGGACAAGGGTTTATGTGTACTGGCCCATCGAGCCAGCGGAGCATTTATACAAAACCCCAAGCCTTCTGACACAAGGTAAACACCTTGTGGGAAACCTTGATCAACTGGTCAATTGTGTTTCCTCCAGTGACAGTGGTCCAAGGAGGGTGGTAAGCCGTACCTTAACTGTGTTTTTATGTCATGGGCCTCATTTCCTCACACGTTAGATGTCATCATCTATATAACTCTTTGCTGTAGGCTGCTTATAATTCAATTCTTCCCTCCACCTTATATGAAATAAAAAATTCAAGTAAGGACCAGAACTCCTAACACCCACTTAAAAATCACAGCCATGGGCTTCCCTGGTGGTGCAGTGGTTAAGAATCCACCTGCCAATGCAGGGGATACGGGGTCGAGCCCTGGTCCAGGAAGATCCCATGTGCCGCGGAGCAACTAAGCCCATGCACCACAACTACTGAGCCTGCGCTCTAGAGCCCGCATGCCACAACTACTGAGCCCACGTGCCACAACTACTGAAGCCCGCGCACCAGAGCCCGTGCTCCGCGACAAGAGAAGCTGCCGCAATGAGAAGCCTGCGCACCGCAACAAAGAGTAGCCCCGGCTCGACGCAACCAGAGAAAGCCCACACGCAGCAATGAAGACCCAACGCGGCCAAAAATGAATAAATAAATAAAATTAAAAAAAACACAGCCCATGTCCCTCTTTGTCACAGAGCTGAACCCACCCACAGGTGGGAGAGACCCCGGATGCGGGGGGCTCCATCCAGAGAAACCCCAGGGACAGCTGCCAGGGCTGTGAGCACCAGAGGTTACGGGACCCTCCCAGGTGTAACCTGGGCTTCACCGATGGGCCAAGAGGTTGTTTTCTGGATGAAATCAGCAGACATGCTGCCCATGTCTAAATATCATGTGGCAGAAAAGCTGGGAGAACAGTCTCCCAACAGGATGGGTAATTTCACTGGCTGGGACACACGCACCGACCTTCTTCAATCAACAAAATGGGGTTTCTGGTCCAAAGCGATTTTTGAATTACTGCCCAAGTGCAAGGAGCATGTTTACGAGGCTGAGAGTGAATCGTTAACATACATCCATTTAGAAGGCTGCCACTCTCCGTGGAGGGAAGACCACTCAGAGAAAGGGCCGCAATGACTACTCCCTAGTGGGCTATCAACTAAGACAGGCTTCAAGCTCAGTTTTCAATTGTATTTATTTGGTCCTTTCAGACAGGACAGAGTTGTCTCAGGGTCCACAAAACCTGAGCAACCCAACACTAGAAGAACTACAAAGACCTGGACAGCTTGTGACACTCACCTGTCTTCTAGGAGTCAGCCAAGGCTGCTCGCTTTACCTACAGCGTTATGAAGTTCACAGGGAATTCAGGCTGCATCAACCCTAGAGGGTCGTAAAATGCTCATCTGATACAACTACACGGAAACCTTGTAGGTCCTTGGAGAGAGCATTTTCCGAGACTGAAATCCTAAGAATGTTTTATAAAAATACACAGCTTTTTCTCAAGGCAACTCTGTCCCTCAACCATACAAGTATTTGGGGTTCATCTTTCACAAGCCCAACATCTGCCGCTTTGAGGTAACTGAAGGCAACACGGCTTCAGACAACTCATGGCAGCTGCTCTCATACAAACCTCCTTCCAACAGCCCTGAACAGCAGCGAGGCTTGCGAAATTCTCAGTAAAAATTCTCTTTCTGAAAAGAGCTGGGGACGGCTGCTGGCCTGTGGCAGCAGACAGGATTCTCAGGACTGCTTCCCAGGCGCTTCCCCTGGAGTCTAGGAACCTGGGACCAGGGATACACCCAGGACTGGGGGCAATGCCCACCTAGGGCAAGGCATTGGGAACGCAGTGGGACAGCCTGGGCCTGGCCTTGACCCTGGACCAACGGATGCTAAAAGTGAAAATGACTTAAAGCTTGAGGTGTGCACTTTCCATGAAGCACAGAACAGCATCCTTCGTTGGACCCTCAGTCTCCTGATGGTGTGCTGGCCAGTCCACTGCACATGCTCTCTCTCCGTGACTACCTCCTTGGGTGAATCTCAGCATCACGGTAAGAATCTTTTACTTCCTGATAACAAAACTCATTACTCTAAAAGGTTGACTGGAAACACTCGAGAGACAATGTAGCAGAGGCAGAGCCCAGCTGACCTTTCTTTTCAGTTCCCTCCTAACACCAGGATTGGAGGGAAAATGTCTGGAGTCCCGCACAGAAGATCACATTTGTTAAAGGAAAACAGTCCCTGCGCTCCCTTTTCTCAATACTGTGGCCATGGCCCTGGCCTGGTCCCCAACCCCAGGTGACACGTTTCAGTGATACAGGCTCTCCTTAACATCACCCTCCTCCACCATCTAACACGTTGGCCCTTTCCACTGAGATGGCAGTTACAAAGCCATCTCCACATGAACAATTTGCAGAGGCGTTAAGGATGACATCAGAAAAAAACCCTGAGCCCAGTGGAAATCTAGCTCCATGTGATATTGGGCTGGTCCCTTAGACTCTGTGCCCCAGTTTTCGCACCTATAAAGTGGACCTAGAAGTGCAATTATTTTTAACCATTTAAATACTGCCTGAACTCCCCTGGGGGAAATCACGCTGGTACGGACTGAGAAAAGGATCCCTCCAGACCGTGAGACTCTAGACCCTAAGTGCAAGTTCTTACTCTTTTGGAGCTATCTGAGCAACTGGTGAAAGCTTTGACCCTCTCCCTAAACACAAGTCCCACACTAAACCCGTGGGGTTTGAGCATCACTGACCCCACGTAAGATCTCTGGCTCCGCAGGGTTTTGCAGGCATATAAATTGGTCACGATCTTAATGAAGATTTGAAGGCCCAACTCTAATGAGCAAATTGAAGCCCACTCAGACTACGGGGGTTTGTGGGGGGCGCTGCACAGAGACCACACCAAGCGCCCGTTCCTTCAGACCACAATCGACGAACAAAGCCCAAACACCTCTGGGGGTGTGGGGGCCCTTCCCGACCTCCAGGGGGAGGGCTCTCCAGAGCATGCGCCCTCGCACCCTGCCCCGGCGCCCGCCACCCCCGCCTCCCCGGCGGCGCGAGACGGCGCAGGGCCGCACGGGGCATGCGCGGCTGCCGCCAAGCCCCGCCCCCCCGGAGCGCCGGAGCCGAGGCGGCGGGAACCTCAAAGCCCCGGCGTGAACCGCCGCTCCCGCAGCGCGCCGGCAGCCCCCTCCCCCGCGGTGCCGGGGCCGACCGGCGGCCGCAGGGGGCCAGGGGCGACCGAGGACACGCTGCGCCGCGCCCCGGGCCCGGTGCGCGCCTCCCCTCCTCCGGCCGCAGACAACTTGCAAAAGTCTCCCTTCCCGGGGCGGGAGGGGGAGGGGAGGCGGAGGGAGTCGGCTCGAGCGGCGCCGGGGGCGGGGCCATGACCCCCTCGCGCGGGCGGGCGCGGGCTCCCGCTGCCCCTCCCCCGGCGGGGGGCCCGGGGCGCGCGCCCCAACGGCCAACGGCCGCGTGGGTGGGCGGCGGCGGCGGCGGGGTCGGGTAGGCCCCGGCCCGCGCCCGCCCCGCGCCCTTTTGTTATGCGGCGGCGGCGGCGGCGATGATTCAGCCCGCGGCCTGCGCCGGCCCCGCCGCCCCCGGTCAGGACGCGCGCGGTGACGTGCCGCGGCCCTTGCCCCCCGGCCCCCAGCCCCGGCCCCGCACTCACGACGCGCTCCTTGGTATGCTCAGGCTCGGTGATGACCACGGCCGCGCCGCCCGCCTTGGCTGCCGCCGGCCGCGCCGCGCGCTTGCCCCCTCCGGGGGCCCCGTCGAGCTCCAGGCCGTCCTCGTCGCCGCTGCTACCGCCGCCGCTGCTGCTGCTGCAGCGCTCGGGCCGCTCGCGCTTCCTACCGGCCGGGCCACCGCGCTTCCTGGGCCCGGCACGGGCCGTGCCGTTGCCCGAGCTCGGCTCCTCCCAGGCCGCCGCCGCCTTCTTCCTGGGCATGGTCGCGCTGGAGGAGACACGGGGCAGCGGCGCACAATGGACGGGTTATAAACTGCGCGGGGGGAGGGGAGCCAGCCGAGCCACCGGCCTCCACTTCCTCCCCTGCCCTCCCCAAAGTGGCGGCCGCGGGGTGGGCGGAGAGGGGGCGAGCCGGGAGGAAATCGCGCCCCTCCCGGGCCCCGGCGCGCCTCCTCCGGGGAATCCCGCACGGGAGTCCAGGTCCCCGACTGCAATCCGCTCAGGAAAAGAAAAAAATGGAGACCCCCCCCCCGGGCCCATCCTCAAGTTAGGTTTGCCTACATCGCATCATAATTGCAGCCAGGTCCCCAAAAAAGTAAAGGGAAAGAAAAGGGAAGTCTCTGATCCCCGAGGCTTTAATTAGAGAAGGCTTTGGGACACTTCAAAGACCCCCTTTTGGCACCCCGGTGAAGGAACTCCCCCCTCCGCGGCGGCCCCACCTGCTGCTTTTGTCTCCGCACCCCCCTCCCCAAGCCCACTCAAACGCAGTTCTCTCCACCCCCCGCCTGAGTCCCCAGTTCCGCTCCAGCCTGGGGGTTCCGACCTCGGGCTCTAATTAGCCGAATCCCTTAGGGTTGGCTGCCCCCCACGGAAGGGTGCGGTGGGTGGTGGCGCAAATAAAGCCGGCCCCCGGCCCCAAACACCTGCTCGCACAGACACGAAAAATAAAAACTTTAATGGTGCCCGACACTCTCCCGGCCCCTCCCCGAGCGTGCGGCTCAGCCGATCCTTCCGATCCCGGCTGCAAAGTGCCCGGCTCCGCCGCTACTTTCCCCCAGCGTCCCTGCGCCTTCGTCCTGTCTGCTTTTTTTTTTTTTGATTGATTTTGAACAATGGGATCTCTGTCTGTCTCCGATTAAACCACGTGGATCCGCCTTCCTTCCCCTTTTTATTCATTCAATTCCCCCAACCTCCCCCAGGTTTTTTTTCTTTTTTTACCTTTTCTCCTCTTTTAAAAAAAACTTTCCCAGACCCCGCAAACTGATCATTGTCGATTTCATTTTCAGCCCCTACCTGCGTGGAGTGATGAGAAACCGGAGAGAAAAAGGAAGAGGAGAGACTAAAAGACGAACCGAAGCGCTTTTTTTTCCCCAGCCCAGAGGAGGGCTCCAGCCCACTCACCAGATACACTTAAAATGTAAATACAAGCTTCCAGAACAAATGCTACAACACAAAACAGAAACACATGTGCTGCCGGGCGGCAAGCGAGCGCGCGACGGGGCCGGCGGCGCGGGTCCCGGGGCGCCCGCGCCCCCTGCCGGCCGGCGGACCCGGCGGCGGCCCGGCCCCCGCCCTCGCCCGCGGGGCAGCCCGGCCCACCGAAGCCTGCGCTGGGCGCCACGCCGCCAGCCTTCACTCCCCGGTCCTGCGCGTTTCGTAGGCGGCGCAGCACGTCCTGCGCGTCAGAGATTACTTTGGGGGTTAGGAGAGTGTTAGATTGTTTTTCCTGGGCATGTCTAGACAGGTCACCTGAGGACACTCGCTGGAAAATAGTTACTTCGCTCACGAATCCGCCAACAAGGGACGTGTCCTAATTGAGTGGAATGAAAGATGAATACAATTTGAATAATTTTCTCCTGTGCAGAGAGAAACTGTTATTTTATTTGCCTATGGATGTGCCCCAGTATGTAGCAAGGTGCTGTTACACGGTAGAGTTACATACATAAAGGTTTGCTGTATTAGCGAATTAATTAGTAATTAATTTGGAAGCCAAGGAGGCACTGGAGGCTAGTTCTGATGGAAATTTTTCATTTTTTTACAAATATTTACTGAGGCCCCAGTACATGCAAGACACACAGTGCTAGATGCTGGGGAAACAAAGCTAGAGAACAAGATTTCTGCCCTAGTGGAATGCACAGTCTAACGGTAAAGAAAGATAATTCAACAAGTAATTGCAAGTGTAAGTGATGGGGTTCAAGACATGCTACCCCAAATTATGCCACCTTGGCATATTGAATCAACTGAAGAGGTTTTGAGAAAACGGCAGAAGCAGGAAGGTCATTCTGACCTTCTTCCCAAAAAACAGTCATAAAACCCTCAGGTGAGAGATGCCCTCCCTGTTCCAGGAGGACAGGGACATCCTTATCTCTGAAAACAAAGGGAAACCAAGAAGAATCCTGATAAACAAGCCTTGTTAAATTGCCCCCCCCACCACTACATTTAGCCTCAAGCTCCTTAACCTCTCCTAGTTCTCCAGACTGTCCAGGCTTCATCAAAACTAGCAGAAAGATACACAGATCTGTTCCTTTGGGTCTTCATTTCCTTATGAAGTCTCCTGTGTCATGTAAAACTTAGGTTAAAATAAATTTGTAGGCTTTTCTCCTGTTAATCTGTCTCCTTCAGCATAATTTTCAAACCCAACCAGGGACCGGGTCAAGGAAAGCTTTTTTTCTCCCCTACATAAGCATTGCAAAGTGACACATATGTAGGACCATTATGGCAAGGGAATTCATCCTATTCTGGGGTCGGGGAAGGCATCCCTGTAGAAAAATCATCTGAGCTGAGTGACTGACAGGGGGAGTAAGACTCAACAGATGAACAGGGGTGAGAAGACTTTCCAGGGCGGGTGGAGGGAGCCATACACACAAAAGTCCAGGGGTCTTGACATGCCTCCTGGGAGAAGTGTCCCGTGGGGTTGAGAGAGAAGAACAGTATGGCTTGAGGTGAAGAGGCAGGCCTGGTCTCCCCTTCTACATTATGATCTCAGTATCACTTGGTCTCCTACCAAAGATTTTTACCGGCTTCCTTTTTCCTTAAGCATTCTGCACAAGGAAATTCCTACTTTAGGCAACTTCCTGAAGATGGCTAGAGTACTAGGATTTTTGCAGTCAATTAATTCCTTAACCACTATAGGAAGAAGCAGGATTCATGGGACTTCCCTGGCCGTCCAGCGGTTAAAACTCCGAGCTTCCACGGCAAGGGGCGCTGGTTCGATCCCTGGTTGGGGAACTAAGATCCCACAGATCCCACATGCCACGTGGTGCCACAAAAAAACAAAACAAAAACAAAAAACCAGGATTCAGGAGGCAACAAATGTTTAAAGGAAGATAGAGAAACCAAGAGGCCTAAATCTAAGGTATTTGATCAGAGTCAAAAGTGTATGTGTGTCCAGGGAGCCAAGAGCACTTATGTAAAAGAACTTTGGAAATGAGAAATCATCTGGTACATTTCAGAGATTTTTCAGAAAGGCGAAACACCCTTTGAAAGCCTCTTCTTAATAGTCATGTATTTAAAAAGATCTAGGAGATTAAACCTTGATATTTTGGTATAAAACATAAGTAGAGCCAACCAGACAAGAATTTCACCTAAATATGCCATCAGGTCCCCTCCAGGAAATGGCATGCCGATGCTTGTCAAGCTGCAGTGGTTAGGTGGGTGTTTGTCCTCCAAACACCCTGTGTGGCCAATTAGGAGCAGTACTGACAGTACCTTTAGATGTCAGCCAGCGAGTCTTTTTCTTTTTTCTCTTTCCCAATTATAAAGCCTTTTGCCTGCGCAAAAGACACATGCGTCAAAAACACTGATGCAATGAGACGCTAATATCAGATTGCATCATATGATCCTAGGTGTGGTGCCCCGAAACTGGTTTTTCCTGAGGTCGAGCTGCCGTAGAAAAGCGCTTTGGGTAGAACACCCAAGAACTGACCCTACTCGTCAGATGGCAAAAGTAATTTTTGCAACTACATGCCTCAGTTCCACACCACTATTTTCCCGGCGGAAACCGGTGTGGCTTTCCTGGCTGAAATGGGTGTGCGGCCGACATTCATCAGTTAGGTGTGTCATGCTGCGGCTTTGTAACGAATGTCACCTAGGGAGATGCACCTACCAGGCAGGCTGGAAACGACACTTCTGCCTCCAAGATGTGCTCTGAATTCTATCTCACTTGAATGGAGCAACTTCTCTGGGGACAGACCCGTTTGGTGCAAAACTGGAAGAGGAGAAAGGAGATAAGGTTGCGGAGGTTTCTCGGACACTTGCTGGGTGGCTGGCACAGTGTTCTAAGCAATTCACACACGGAACTGCGGAATTGTGGGTTCCAACTGCCAGCCTGCCATCACTGGGACCCACAGCAGGCTATTTTGCTGCCCCGGGTGTTCATAAAATCATACATCAAGTTAGTTTAGGCTACTTTTAAGGTCCCTCCCAGAAAAGGAATGCTATTCAACTTGGCCACAGAAAGCTACATCTCCTGTTGGACAGTTAACTTTCTGGTCCAGTGTCTATAAAAAATGATCACTGATCATGGGAATGATGCTATTGCCCACTGGAAAATTGGTCTGTGTTTGTACAGTTAGGTTAGACTAGGACGATACAACTTGGATCTTTACCATCCAACATGAGAGCCATGCCGGAAATGTGGCTAGTGCAAATTGAGATGTGCTGTCGGTGTACTTACACTGGATTTCTGAGTCTCAGGACAACATAAAAGAGTATGAAATATCTCATTAATAATTTGATTATATTGATCACATGTTGAAATGATAATATTTTTGACCTTTAGGTAAACGTAGAATTAAAATGAATATCACCTGTTTCTTTTTAATCTTTTCAATGTGACCAGCACAAATTTTTAAATTACCTATTTAAAATTTTGTGGTTCACATTTAATTTCTATTGGAGAGCACTACCTCCAAAAAGCATAGTTGGAAACCAGTAATTCGCTCAGGACCCAACACTTTCTGCCTCTGTTCTCTAGTTCCCCCATCAGCTAAATGGCAAGATATAGTTTGGGCTAAATTTTCAGGGAGTTACTTCTGGATTAAATGTTCCCTGCTTCTGAGAACAGTAGTTGGTAGAGGCTCCCTGTCATAGTGTTTGGAAAGATGTTTTCTAGTAGAGGAAGATCTTTTAAGCCTTTTCTACCAGTGAGCCATGAAATTTTAGAATCCAAGTGGTCTTTAAATATTATCTTTGGAACTTTAGGCTCCCCAGTCTGTAAGCCCCTCCTGGGCTGGGCTTGTGATTCATTCATCTTTGTTTTTCCAGCATCCACCCAGGGCAGTCTGACTTGTAGTGAGCTGTTCATATATGTTTGTTGACCTATATAATATCCAGACGAAGAACCAAAGCCCAGAGAGGTACTGAGACCACCTAAGGCCACACAGCTGGCTGGTAGGAGAGTCAAGAAGAATACAGTCCTCATGCACCAGTTCAGAAAACCCTTGGTGTGGCCCCTGGACCAGCAGCAGCTGCAACACTTGGGCGTTTGTTAGAAAAACAGACTTTCAGGCCCGGCCCCAGCCCTACTGAATCTGAACCTGAGTTTTTATTAAGATTCCCCCCAGGTGATTTGTATATATGTTAAAGTATGAAAACTGCCACTTGAAGTCATGTCACGTCTCTCAAGGAAAGCCTCCCTGTCTGTGCCCTGCAGAAGCTATTCCAAGTCTATTTCCAGGGTGAAGAGGTATAGGATGCTAGTCACCAAGACTCACATGCTGGCTGATGAAGACTAAGATTTAAAGATATTCCAGGGCTTCCCTGGTGGCGCAGTGGTTGAGAATCTGCCTGCCAATGCAGGGGACACGGGTTCGAGCCCTGGTCTGGGAGGATCCCACATGCCGCGGAGCAACTGGACCCGCGAGCCACAATTACTGAGCCTGCGCGTCTGGAGCCTGTGATCCGCAACAAGAGAGGCCGCGATGGTGAGAGGCCCGCGCACCGCGATGAAGACTGGCCCCCACTTGCCGCAACTGGAGAAAGCCCTCGCACAGAAACGAAGACCCAGCACAGCCATAAATTAATTAATTAATTAATTAATTAAAAAAAAAAAAGATATTCCAGTAATATTGACTGAGTCTCTGCTATGCCCAGTACCTGGAGCCAGTGCACTTGCTTCTCTTCCTGAGGGCTTGAGGGGCTCACACTTTTGTAGCTCCAGCCACCTGCACCTCAAGGAACAAGCAGTTCTTCATAAGTTTGCCCCCGCTGGTCCTGCTATCCTGCTTTCATACAAGGGAGTCCAGGAGAAATTTGAAATGAAACCAGGCACACCTTGGGAGTCCAATCTAATTTTTCAGATCCAGGAAAAACAGGATCAAAATCAATTGCATCAATGTCTGTATGTTGTTTATATCTACCATTGCCTCCCCTCTCTGCTTCTGCACTGGTGTTCACAATTCGTGGTGCGTTCCTGGCCTGTGATAGAACCCAGTTTGCAGAATTGGTCTCTAATCAACAGCTCTCCAGTCATTTTTTAAGACTGTCCCTCATCCAAGTTTGCAAATAAAAGCTGTCTACTGCAGAGATTCTATTTTCTCCTGGCCGTGGGCAGGATGGATATATGGTTTTGAGGCTAGAGAAGGACAAACAATTTGCAGGCCTTACAGATGTTCGCCCAGCATCGATTGTGTAATGGAGCCGAGAAGCCAGGCAAATTTCCGGTGAGGTCAAGAGACAGAGTTTGAATGAACAAGAAAAACCAGGGCTTTGGGCTCAGCTACAGAATTGGGTCATGTGCCTGGAATGTTAGTGATAAAGCCAGAAGGAGTTCAGCCTGTTGAATGTGTCAGGTGGCCCTGCTGGCTGGGGACCCCTGCATTTCAGGCCATGTCATGTCATCCCAAACTATAACAACCCTTTGGAAAATGAACAAACCAAACCAATGGGGGCCCCCACTGTGCTAACTACCTGGACTGTCTGATTTTCACCTTCACTGAATGGACTGAGTCAGCTGGGTGAAAGAAGAGAGGTCTTAAATTGAATCAAGCTCTGGCATTTATTGAGCACCTACTATGTGCCAGAGATCGGGCCATGTGTTCTACGTAGAAAAGCCTGTTTAATCTTTATAACATCCATACAACAATGGCTACTGCTATGGGTCCCTGTATTAGTTTGCTAGGGCTGCTGTAACAAAGCATAACAGACTGGGGGTGCTTAAACCTCAGAAATTTATTTTCTCCCAATTCTGGAGGCTGGAGGTCCAATATCAAGGTGTTGGCAGGGTTGTTTTCTTCCAAGACCTCTCTAATTGGCTTGTAGACAGCCGTCTTCTCCCTGTGTCCTCCCATGGTCCTCCCTCTGTGTGTGTCTATGTCCTATTCTCCTCTTCTTGTAATGCCACCAGTCATACTGGATTAGGGCCCACCCTAGGGATCCCATTTTAACTTAATTACCTCCTTAAAGACCCTACTGACAAATACAATCAGATTCTGAGGTATTTGGGGTTCGGACTTTAACATAAGAATTTTAGAGGGGTTGGGGGGGGACACAATTCATCCCATAACAGTCCCATTTTACAGATAAGGAGACTGAGACAAAGAGGTTAAGTAACTCGGTCAAGGTCTAGCAGGTGGAAGTGGAGAAGCCGAGATTTCAACCTCAGCAAGTGACTCCCAACCCATTCTTTCTAGTTTGTCAGACAGACCCAGCCCTGGGATCGGGCACAGGGCAAAATCTCTGAGAACCTCAGGCCCCAGGTGTGGAAGGCAGAGCCGGCTCACCAAAGAGGAGAGGGTTCCGCTCAAGGCTGTAGGTCCAGCAGGCTCACGCTCCCCAGCGCATGCACAGTGCGTGATGGAGCTGATTCTGGCCTCCTCCCACTGACCTCTCCAGGACCTGGGCTCCTAGACTCTCAATGGGGCCAACCATTCCTGCCCTGCCTGCTCCCAGGAGTGGCACATGAAAGGGCTTCCTAGACTGTAAAGAGGCTGTTCCCATGTAAGGGAAACTTGGCAACAGGGGACAGTGTGGCTTTAGGTCAACACAGCGCCTAAAACCATGTGCGTCTCCTCTTCAGCCCTTCCTGGTGAGGCTCAGCCAGGAAGTCACCTGAGGAAGTCATCCACTCCACAAGCAACCACTAAGCCAGGCAGAGCCCACTTCTTTCTGCCTTAGTTTCCCTGTCGTGCAATCACTAGAACACTTTAGCTGAGCACCGTCTCTCTTTTTCTTTTTTGATTGAAGTATAGTTGATTTACAATGTTGTGTTAGTTTCTGGTGTATGGCAAAGTGATTCAGTTATACATATATATATGTATTCTTTTTCAGATTCTTTTTCATTATAGGTTATTATAGGATATTGAATATAGTTCCCTGTACTGTGCAGTAGGACCTTATTCTTTTTTTTTTTTTTTTTAGGACCTTATTCTTTAAACTGAGTACTTTCTAGTGTGTTGACAGTGACTTAATGCTTTGCTGTTCACTAGGATTCATTATGAGATATAACAATGTCAAGATAAAATATAAGGAATAATGATATAATACGTTCATAACTTTTGTCTATTTTCAAAGCCACTGACTTCAAGGCCTCTACCCAAGCCATTCCTGTACTTACTCCACTGTCCCCCACAAGCTCTCTAATTGCTGTCCTCCCCCATACCCTCCTTCATTTTCTTTGTTTTTTTAATTGTTTTTTATTTTATTTTATTTTTTTGGCTGCGTTGGGTCTTTGTTGCTGCGCGCGGGCTTTCTCTAGTTGCAGCGAGCGGGGGCTATTCTTTGTTGCGGTGCACGGGCTTCTCATTGCGGCGGCTTCTCTTGTTGGGGAGCACAGGCTCTAGGCACGCGGGCTTCAGCAGCTGTGGCACGTGGGCTCAGTAATTGTGGCTCACGGGCTCTAGAGCACAGGCTCAGTAGTTGTGGCGCACGGGCTTCATTGCTCCACGGCATGTGGGATCTTCCCAGACCAGGATCAAACCTGTGTCCCCTGCGTGGGCAGGTGGATTCTTAACCACTGCGCCACCAGGGAAGTACCCCTCCTTCATTTTCTTAAATACCCCCTCTTCCTATGACCCCTTCATTTAATTCCTTATCTTGCTATCTCTACTGGGGTCTCACTTGGGTTCCTTTTTTTTGGGGGGGGGCCATGTGGCATGGCTTGCAGGATCTTAGTTTCCTGACCAGGGATGGGATCCAGGCCGCGACAGTGAAAGCACCAAATCCTAACCACTGGACCACCAGGGAATTCCCTCACTTGGGTTCTGAGGCTAGAAACAGAGGGATCCTCTTTGGAATGAATAGCAATAGCACACGTGGTTCTGTGGGTTTTAAGTCTCAAGCGGAGGCAACATCTTAAAATACACTCTCTACTATGGGCAACTGTGACACCAGGCATGGAACTAGATGATGCCAGGGCCCAGCTTCTACCCCTGGGCTGTGCTGTTCCTGGAGAGTGGACCACATGGGCTGGCAAGTCTGTGGTGTGCACTGAGTGCCTGCTGTATGCTGGACCTGCCCCAGGCCAGGTGCGTCACCCACTCTATCATGACCTTAGATTGGGTCCCTAGATTACAACCAACAGAGAAGCATGAGGGTCACAAGCCTCAGCACCCTCTCTTCACTTGGCAATTCAGGCAGTAGGAACAGCATGGGCAAAGGCCCTGGGGTAGGAATGCATTCTGCTCCTCTGGGCAAAGTGGAGAAGGAGCAAGAGAATGACTATAGACCAAGTACTCTTAAGGTGTCAGCCCAGTGAGATGTGCCCTGTGAAGCTGCAGCAGTTAATGAGGGAAACTGGGGGTCTGAGGCGATCACTGGGACTTTGCAATTCTGAAACCCACATCCTTTATGCCATACCTCACTGCCCCTCAACGCTGAGACCTGGGCTTCTTCTCAGAATATGCATCAGTGATGTTAGGCTTGGGCTGTGGGCAAACCTCCTGGACCCCAGGCATCCTCACTGCAAAATGGAAGGGATGGGTCTGTGCTCCGTGGACGGACGTGCCGCTGGACATGCTCCACAGACACACACTGTGGACGTGGTCCGTGGCTGCACAGCGTACACAGGCACCACGGCTGTGCACCAGGAGGTGTTTTAGCTGGGACGCAGATGAACATTTTTAAAATTCCAATTGCTACACGTGTATTTCTGTGCATTTTAGAAATGTGCATGTTTGTTTAACTAGCAATTAAATCCATGTTTTCAATCATGACTGATAGAGAGTTTCCTTTTCAAAATGATTCATTTCAGTTTAAAATAGGGGCTTATTGGGAATTCCCTGGCGGACCAGTGGTTAGGACTCTGCGCTTCTACTGCAGGGGGCATGGGTTCGATCCCTGGTCAGGGAACTGAGATCCCACATGCCGCAACGCAGCCAAAAAAGAATTTAAAAATAAATAAAGAGATTTAATGAGGTGTTATATAGATCTTGCAAAAATGGGGAATTCGGTTCACACACAGCCTTGGCCTAAGAGACCTGGATTTGCTACTCTGGCACCTCTCCCAGCTCTGATGTTCTCAGTCCTATGATGGACCAGACTCTGACCATCTAGAACAATCCACTGTGAAGGGGACTCAGGGAGTGGACAAGAAAGTGGGCCTGTTTGTTTGTTTGTTAAGTTTCTGGACGTGGCACTCGGCATGTGAGATCTTAGTTCCCAGACCAGGGATCAAACCCGTGCCCCCTGCAGTGGAAGCAAAGAGTCCTAACCACCGGACCGCCAGGGAAGTCCCAGACCTGTTTAAATGAACACATGGGATCACGCAGGTCTGGACCTGATCCATGGAAGACTTCTTGGCTTTGAATATGTGACCAGGTGTGCAACCCGTCTTCAAACGCCAGCCTGATTGCGGGGCTTAGGAAGCGGAAGCTGGCACCGAAGGAGGATGAACATTGCAGGTGGGAACCTGATCTCGGCCTGTTGAGTCTAGTGTGTATGTGGGAAATATCGTCATTTCTGTGTCCGGTAGGCTGCTCTGGAAAGTTATCCTTTTCCAGCTGGAATCTAGTCCCCTCCTCTGAGGAATGAGAAAACTAAGACCCAGGGGAGGGGATCTGTCTGCACTCTGAGCCTGATGAAGGACCCTGCATTGACTCCTCACTGCTCTGCCAGGATCCACCCTGACACCTAAACCACTCATTACTTTTTATCTTCTGGGTAGTTTAAATAACTATCATTAAGTGCACGTAAAAGAGTGCATTTCTTTTTTTTTTTTTTAATCCAGGCATTCTGATTCCACAGCTCAGACTCTTTTTTTTTTTTTTTGAATTTTTTTAATTTTAATTTAATTTTATTTATTTATTTATTTTTGGCTGTGTTGAGTCTTCGTTTCTGTGCGAGGGCTTTCTCTAGTTGTCGTGAACAGGGGCTACTCTTCATCACAGTGCACGGGCCTCTCACTATCGCGGCCTCTCTTGTTGTGGGGCACAGGCTCCAGACGTGCAGGCTCAGTAGTTGTGGCTCACGGGCCTAGCTGCTCCGCGGCATGTGGGATCCTCCCAGACCAGGGCTCGAACCCGTGTCCCCTGCATTGGCAGGCAGATTCTCAACCACTGCGCCACAAGGGAAGCCCCAAGAGTGCATTTCTTACCAAACTCATTAAATTGCCTGAGTTGTGGGCTGGTTCCTTCCCTGTCTTGGAGGGAAGGAAGAAATTTGGCTGGACACAGAAACATGCTCCTCCCATGCCATCATCACCTAATGCTCTGTGTCCAAAACAGGGCGCTGGGGACCTACCAGTCTGGCAGGAAGGGGGTTTCCAGTGATTCGCAGGGCAGCAGTGAGCACAGGTAACCCCAAGAATGCAGGCAGGGCCCATCTGAAGAGGCTGAAAAGGGTGGACTGGAGTGAGAGACAGTGTGGAAGGGAGACGGAGAGCTCAGACTCTGGAACTGGCCTGTCCGTGTTCAAATCCCAGCTCTGCCGATTGCTGTGTGATCCTGGACAAGTTAAATAACTTCTCTGTGCCTCTCTTCCCTCCTCTGTAAGTGGGAATGATGACAACAGAAGCTACCTTGGAGCCCCATTCTGTGGCCTAAGTGAGCTCGTCTTAGGATGGTGCTAGCAAGTGCTATCGGGTTGCTGTTATCCTAGACCTTAGGAGGGCAGCCCCTGGATCCAAAGCCTGGCCAGAATCAAAGCTCCAGCCCTACTTGCTCCATGACCTTGAACCACCTACTGCACTCCTCTGGACCTCAGTTATCTCATGTGTCAAATCAGGGCAATGACAGAGCCTACTTCCTGGGATTGTTCTCAGGAGTCAAGGACTCGAACCCAGAGCCTGGCACAGAGGGAGCCCTTGAGAAAGAAGAACTTGCATGAGCTAAGACTCTAGTCCATACATGGTTGGAATCCTGAAGGCCTCACACAGGGAGTGCTCAGGATGACCCTGAGGAGTGAATGTCTCTGGCTGCATGCGTGGGAGGGGCCGACAGAGGAGTAAAGTGAGAAGAGTCCAGGGTTAGGAGCCAAGAGCACTGGGTCTGAGTCTCCCAGCGCCATGGGCTCTGGATGACCCAGGGTACAGTCCCTCCTACTTCCAGGGCCTCAGCTGCACCCAAGGTACAAAGAGAAGTGGTCTTCCAGTGAGGTTTCCTTGGAGGTGCCTGCCCCAGCTCCCCCAGCCCCACTCCAATCAGAGCATATTCCTTTTTATAATAACAACAAGCATCTGTTGGGTCCTTACTAAGCACCAGGTACTTTACATGTGTGCAGTTAACCCTCACAAACTCCTGAGGTAGTTCCACGTTACAGAGGGGGACATGAAGCCCAGAGAGGTGATGCAATTTGCCTAAGGTCACACAGCAAGTTAACGGTGGAGCTGGGATTTAAACTCAATTCTGAGTGACCTCTGAGCCGGGGTATTTATTTATTTATTTATTTACTTTCCATTGTGAAATCATTATAGCTTCAGAGGAAGTTGCCTAGATAGTACAGTGAGGTTCTGTGTACCCTTCACTCAGTTTTCCCCAATGGTTACATCTCACACCCAGTTTTCCCCAGTGGTACAATATCAAAACCAGGAAATTGACATTGGTATGTACGAGTATTGTATAGTTCTGTGCCAGCTTATATCACATGGGTAGAGTTGTGTAACCACCACAGCAATCAAGATAGGAAACTGTTCCATGATCACAAAGATCTCCCGTGTTGCCCTTTATAGCCATACCCACGTCCCTCCTACCTGCCAGCTCTGACCCCTGGCAACCACTAATCTGTTCTCCACTTGTATAATTTTGTCCTTTCAAGAGGTTATATAAATGGAATCATACACTTTTAAGGCTGACTTTTTCACTCAGCATAATCCCTTGAGATTCCATTAAAACTGCCCTGTGGGGCTTCCCTGGTGGCGCAGTGGTTAAGAATCTGCCTGCTAATGCAGGGGACGTGGGTTCAATCCCTGTTCCGGGAAGATCCCACATGCCGCGGAGCAACGAAGCCCGTGCGCCACAACTACTGAGCCTGCTCTCTAAAGCCTGCGAGCCACAACTACTGAAGCCCACGCGCCTAGAGCCCGTGCTCCGCAACAAGAGAAGCCACTGCAATGAGAAGCCCGCGCACCGCCACGAAGAGTAGCCCCCGCTCGCCGCAACTAGAGAAAGCCCGCGCAGCAACGAAGACCCAACGCCAAAAATAAAATAAATAAAATAAAAATAAATAAATTAAACAAACAAACAAACAAAACTGCTCTGTGTATCAGTAGTTTGTTCCTCTTTATTACCGAATTGTATTCTGTGGTACAGATGCCCCATTCAGCCAAATAAAGGACCTTTTGCTTATTGCCAGTCTTTGGCTATTACAAATAAAGGTGCTATAAACATATGTATACAGGTTTTTGTGTAGACTTTTTTGTTTCTCTGGGATAAATGCCCGGGAGTGTAATTGCTGTATCATAAGGTACGTGTATATTTAGTTTTTTAAAAAGAAACTACCAAACTCTTTTCCAGAGTAGCTGTACCATTTTACAGTCCCACCAGCGATGTATGAGAGCTCCAGTTTCTACATACCCTCGCCAGCATTTGTTGTTGTCGTCACTATCTTTTTTATTTTAGCTGTTCTAGTAGGTACAAAGTAGTGATGTCTCATGGGAGTCCTGATTTATGTTTCCCTAATGGCTAGTGATGTTGACCATCTTTTCATTTGCTTATTTGCCGTTTGTAAACCCTCTTCAGAAATGTCTCTTAGGAACTCCCTGCTGGTCTGTGGTTTACAAATATTTTCTTATTTTGATGAAGTCCAATTTATCGATTTTTTTCTTTCATGGATCTTGCTGAGGACCCTAGTCCTGGATCCCAAAGGCAGTCACCTATGTTTCTTCTAAAAGTTTTATAGTTTTATGTTTTACTTTTAAGTCCATGATCCATTTTGAGTTAACTGTTGCATGGTTTTAAAATTTTAATTTTAGTTTTTATTGAAGTCTAGTTGATTTACAATGTAGTGTTAATCTCTGTACAGCAAAACTTTTGCATGTTTTTATATGAGGTGTGTGGTTTAGGTCAACTTCATGGCTTCGATGCCATTTGTTGAAAAAACTATCCCTCCTCTTGAATCTATTTTTTTAATCTTTTTTTTTTTCAATTGAAGTATAGTTGATTTTATCCCTCCTCTTTTGAGAGTGGATGTAAAACCACAACACTCTGCCATCTCTAGTCTTTATCTATTTGTGTTCCCTGCAGGATTTTGTTTGAAGAAAAAATTGCACTGCTAAAATAGTTTGAAAACGATTGAACAAGAAGATGCCGATGTTCCCCTGGCTCTAATTATCTTATTAGTTAGTCCTAAGCTAACACGTCTTGGGTGATGCATGAAGTTCAGCATGAAAGCCCCCCAGAAAAGGGATTCCTGGGTACCAGGCCTCTCCAGGACCCCCTCTTCTCACCATCTGAGGCCTCTCTCCCCAGAGAAGCAGGTTCTCTGGCTGGAGGTTCATTAGTGGGGCAAAGGACATCCCTGGCCAGGGGCCTGGGCCCGCGGGGAGGCAGGCAACCCTCTTGTGAGGAGCAAATAAGAGCCGGCAATTTAGATGAGGGAGTGGAGATCAAGGGAGAAGACCCAGCTCTGAGGACTTGCGTGTGGGGTTTCACAATGAGAATTTAAAACTTGCCTCCATCCACTGGCTCTTTGATGCTGGAAGAGAGTTCTAGCCACTCAAGGCCCCCAGTTGAAGCTGGAGCAGTTGCAGAGGGCTGAGGGGCATATGGGAACACTTCCCTCCGCACCCCCTCTCCCCAAATACACGTGGATGCTCCGGGATTAACTTCATATCAGGAATGGCCCAGATTCCCCTGGTAACTGATGTCTCTCTCCACTCACTCTCTGCCGTCCCTACCAACTGCAATGAGACCTTGAAGGTTGCTTGTCAAAATCTCTGGTTTTCGACAAAAAAAAAAAAATCAGCTAAAAATAATAAACGCAGAAGGTCCCTGCTCACATCAGTAGGATGCTTTAAAGTTTGTAAAGCACGTTGGTCTTCTCTCTTGGGCCTCACAGCCATCTGCAGAGGGCATGGGTCATAGATTATTATGCCCATTTTACAGAAAGGGAAACTGAGGCTCAGAAAGGTCAACTGGTTTGCCTTTTAACTTTTCTGTCTACTAGACCGGAAGCTTCGAGAGGGAGGGCTCAGGCTTGACTTGCTCACTGCTGTGTCCCCAGGTCTAAGCGCAGCTTCCAGAACATCGTATTCGCTCAGAAGATACTGTGCAGTTGAGCAGAGTAATGCCCCAGAGGACAAAGCTAATCAGAAAAGCAGCAGCACTTGGATGAACAGCTCTGGCAGTTCTTTTTTTGCAAGAAGATCCAGCCAAGAAAAAGGAAAGGCACCAAGAGAGACAAAATTCAACCTGGGAGTTAAGAACAGTTTTTACATTTGAACCCCAGGTAAGCAAATTGTTATCCCCTCCCCAAAGAATTTCACTCTGCTCATTGGTAGATCTGTGTTATTAAAAAAATAATTCTATTCAGTTATTATTTTAGAATTTGTAAACAAACAATAAAGCATTTATGAATGTTTGTTTTCTCTCGTTATATAAGTACCCACGTAATATCCCCAAGTGTGCCTCTTGGCTCACAAAGCCTAAAATATTTACAATCTGGGCTTTTGCGGAAAAAGTTTGCCAACCTCAACTGCAGAGAGGGAAAACTTGAGCTTAATGCAAGTGCTGGGGGAGATGCGAGGGCATCCAGATGAAACGATAAGGAAGTGGGTGACAGATTGCGTGTCCCTGGGCAGTGGAGGATGGTGTGTGGCAGAAGGAGGGGGTGAGCAGCTAATAAGGAGTGGGGACAAGGCTGCTGTTTCCCCAAAGACTCTGTTAAGGAGGAAATCCCAGGTCCAAAATGGCGTCACTTGTGCTAAAGCCCATGATACCAAACCTAGACTTAATACCTGACCTAACTGCAGTTTCAGCCTTTCCCAGAAATGAACCCTTAATCCACTACTCTGGAACGTTCTGGTCAGCACTGATGAGGTCATCTGTCCAGTGGAATCCCTCCATGCCCCAGAGGAAGAAGAGGCATCTATCTGTATGATAAAACCCTTGCCACTCCCTTCGCCCCACAAAGAAGCCATCCTTGCCTAAAATTAAACCCTTCTTTCCTTTTGCTAGTAGTTCCCTTGCCCTACCCTTCTTCCCATAAAAACCTAACATTTTGTACAACCCCCGGAGCACCCTTCTAGTTGCCCCATTTAGGAATCCTTGTCTAAAGCCAATTAGATCTTCAAATTTACTTGGTTGAATTTTTTTAACAACCCCCTAACCGTGACTGTCATCTACAAAGTACCCATCATGCACTGGGGACTTTCCACAGACACCTGACCTGCAGGGCAAGTGTTGTCAGGGTCCTGCTTTCCTGTGGGGAAACAGAGGCAGAGAAAATGCTCGCAGCCAGGGAGAGGCAGAGCCAGGATTCTGTGATGGTTAATTTTACGTGTCAGCTCGACTAGGCTCAAGGATGCCCAGATAGCTGGAAAAAACATTATTTCTGGGTGTGGCTGTGAGCATGTCTCTGGAAAAGATTAGCATTTGAATTGATGGACTGAGTAAAGAAGAGCACCCTCACCCAGGTGAATGGCTGTCGTCCAAACCCTTGAGGGCTGAACAGAACAAAAGGGCAAATTGCTCTCTCGGCAGGAGCTGGGACGTCCCATCTTCTCCCAACCTCGATCATTCGTGCTTCTGCTTCAGACTTGAACCCAGACTTACACAGTTGCACCCACCAGTGCTCCGGCCTTTGGGTTTGGACTGGCAGTATGCCACCCACTTTCCTGAGCCTCCAGCCTGCAGACAGCAGGTCATGGGACTTCTCAGTCTCTAGAACCAAGTGAGCCAATCCTTTACAATAAATCTCTATATTTTATCTCTATACGTGCTATTGTTTTTTGTTTTTTTGGTCACGCCTCGCGGCTTGTGGGATCTTAGTTCCCTGACCAGAGATCGAATTCAAGTCCCCTGCAGTGGAAGCACGGAGTCCTAACCACTGGACTGCCAGGGAATTCCCTGTCCTATTGGTTCTGATTCTCTGGAGAATCCTAACTAATACAGATTCAAACACAAAGCTGACCAAACCCAGGCTCTCTCCTGGACACCAGGCTGACTCTAGAAGGTGAGGTTGTCCATTCCTGCCACCCCAAGTCCTGCAGAACCTGCCCTTCTGCATCTTACAACCACAAATACTTCTTAGGTGCTTGTCATGTGCTCAGCACCATTCTGAGTCCTTCAAACTCCTATTCATCCTTCAAAACCCTTTCCAAGGTTACATCTTTCCAGAAGCCTTCTCTGATTTACCAGTAATGATGGTGACGATGATGATTATAGAACAGGCCTTGTTTTTTTAATGTATTTTTGTATGTATTGCTCACAAGCCCTTGTGACTTGGCGCTATTATTACCAACCTTGGTTTACAGATGAGGAAACTGAAGCTAGTAATGGAGGATTGAAGAGCTAGTAATGGAGGATTTGAACACAGGTCAAACTGATTCAGAGTTAGTGATCTCAACCACACACTCTACTGCTTCTGGAGTAATAATGAATAATTTCTCATGTCTGTGTTCAAAAGTTTCAAATTCCTATCAGGTGCTTTACAAATTATATGTTGTCATCTTCAGAACAATCCCAGGAGCAGGTATCATTATTGTTACCATTGCTATTTTTTTGGTGCTCAGAGAGCTGAACAAAGTTCTCAGAAGTCACACATCAATATGCAGCAGAGAGACTTCCCTGGTGGTCCAGTGGTTGGCACTCCACGCTTCCACTGCAGGGGGCGTAGGTTCAATCCCTGGTCAATGAACTGGGATCCTGCATGCTGCATGGTGTGGCCAAAAAAAGAAAAAAAAAAAAGCAGCAGAATCAGATTCAACCTAAGGTTGCCGGATCCCAGAGCCTGTGCCCCTTCTGCAGACATGTCCGTTCTCCTAGGGGCCCTAGTGAAACGTCACTGGGAGAGTTCTCCAGATGTTATGCATTCCCTGGAGTCCTCCACCAACCGGATGGTGGGCTCTGGGTTTGCCAACTACTCTGCAGCCAATCAGCTTCCCCGAAGCCACTGCCTTCCTCCTACCCAACTCAGCCCAGGACACTTGGGGTCCTGGAACCCCAGAGTGGCATGGGTTTGGGCGTGAAAGTGAAGAGGAAAGGCCTTTGGAGAGACACCAAGTTCAAACCTGCTTTGCTGGGCATGACCCTCAACCCAGGGTCCCATGGGGCGGGGGGCAGTCCCAGCTCTCCAACTGCCAACCTGGCTGTGCCAGGGACCAAGAAGGATGCTTCAGGCAAAATCCCTGCATGAAAGAGCCGGCTTCCTAGGTTCCTTCAGGGGGCACGTGAAAGGCATGCACAAGGTGTGGGGACATCGACGCTCTTCTGTCCAGCAGCTCCGCTCAGAGAAGCCTGGTAAATCTCCCTGTCCTAGGGTTCGTGTTGAAATAATAACCTCAACCGTAAACACAGACCTCCTTCAATCTTTACTACGCCTTGCACTAGAGAATGGCTCCTTTCCAAACCATTTCATGCATGTGTTAAAAACATGTTCTGAATCAATGACTAAACAAATCACAGAACTTGTTTGTATTTAGGAATGTTATTTCAGGCTTATTCCCAGAAGTAGAATTATTGGGGCAGAGGGCATGCATATTGTTAAGGCTCTTGATGCAAACTACACACCAAAAGAAGAGAGATGGTGAGGACCCTGCCATAAACAGTGCAGATTTCTGGCATCATCATTGGTGGATGCATTTTAAATTCCTAATACCAAGTACCCCACATATAACTATACCCAGCACAGCTTTATTGACTATGTAAAGGGGAGATATGTGGCCCTTAGCACATGCCATATAAAGGTTTTTATGCTTTTGCTTATTTTAACTTAGTTATTTAAACCTCATAATGATCTAATGAAGTGGATGGTCTTCTTATCCCCCTTTTACTGATGAGGAAGCTGAGACACAGAGGTGAGAGGCTTGGCCAGGAGGAGTGCCCCTTTGGCACCCTGCCCTACCACTTCCAGGCATTTCTGCTGCCCCAAAGGCAGGACCTCTGGGCTCCGCCTGGGTTCCAGCTTCTGTGTGGTGTTTGGGGAACTGTCCCTAGGAAGAAGGGAGGTGGTAAAGGGCAGGGGCTCATCTTGTGAGTTTCTTTCCTCTTGCTTGTGCTGCTTGTGGTTTGATGCCTGAGAACTGCTGCTGCAGCTGCTTTGTCCAATTCTATGGTTGTTTACAATGGGAGGGCTTGTATGGTACCAGTTCGGCCATCACATCTGTCAGTGGAGTCCACCTTGTTTGCCAGGATGATGTTTCTTTTTTTCAATTAAAATTTCAGATGGTGGTAAATACATATATATAACATAAAATTGACCATTGTAACCATTTCGTTTATTTTTTAGAAATGCTTATTTATTTATTTATTTATGGCTGCGTTGGGTCTTCGTTGCTGCACGCGGGCTTTCTCTAGTTGCAGCGAGCGGGGGCTACTCTTCATTGCAGTGCGCGTGCTTCTCATTGCAGTGGTTTCTCTTGTGGAGCATGGGCTCTAGGCACGCGGGCTTCAGTAGTTGTGGCACGTGGGCTCAGTAGTTGTGGCTCGCAGGCTCTAGAGCGCAGGCTCAGTAGTTGTGGCGCACGGGCTTAGTTGCTCCGCGGCATGTGGGATCTTCCTGGACCAGGGCTTGAACCCGTGTCCCCTGCATTGGCAGGCGGATTCTTAACCACTGCACCACCAGGGAAGTCCCAGAAATGCTTTATTTTTAAAAAATTTTTTGGCCGCACCACGCAGCTTGTGGGATTTTAGTTCCCGACCAGAGACTGAACCCGGGCTCTTGGCAATGAGAGTGTGGAGTCCTAACCACTGGACCGCCAGGAACTTCCCTATTTAACCATTTTAAAGTGTACAGTGCAGGGGCGTTAAATACATTCACATTGTTGTGCAACCAGCACCACCATCCATCCCCCAAACTTTCTCATCTTCCCAAACTGAAACTCTAAACCCATTAAACAGTAACTCTCCATCCTCCCTCCCCCAGCCCTTGGCCACCGTCCTTCTACATTCTGTCTCTGTGGCTTAGACTTCTCTAGAACTCTCATATAAATGGATATGATGTTTCTTGAAAGTTATTTTTAAATATGAAAACAATACAGAGATCACTGAAGCAAAGTTGAAAGTACAGGAAAGAAGAGAGAAGAAAGATCATCTAATGACCCATCATTCTGTAAAAATTTTTTTGTTTCCATTTACAGCAGCACTTTCTGGGAACCATCAAAGCCAACTGCTATTGTAAAGTCAACTATACTTAAATTAAAAACAACAACAACAACAAAATTGCTGTACTTCATGGCAAGGGGCTCTAGTGAGCTGAAGCTGATAAACGATCAAAGGGACTTCCCTGGCCGTCCAGTGGTTAAGACTCTGCGCTGTCACTGCAGGGGGCACGGGTTTGATCCCTGGTCAGGGAACTAAGATCTTGCATGCCACACAATGCAGCCAAAAAAAAAAAAAAAATCATGTACTTGGCATGGTGGGAGACGACCAGACTCAGCGGACCTAACTGAAGACATTTTCCTGACCCATGAACGGCGAAACTTTTTTTCTTCTAGTTTCATGGAGATGTAATTGACATAGCGCTGTCATATAGCGCTGTAGAATTTTAAGGTGTACAACATAATGATTTGACTTACATCAGTGGAACTTGTTTTAACCAACCACCTGCAGACCCAGGGCCTCTCCAGGGCAGTGGTTTTCCAGGCTTCACCCGCAGAACACCATGAACCCCCTTTCTAGCACTGAAAGCCCCTGTCCCCACCCTCAGGAACCCATGCCACGTGTTTCTCTGCTGCCCTGCCTTCCTTTGCCCAGCCAGCTAGTTACTCGGCCAGGTAATGTTACCCCAAAACATTCACCTCTAAGTGGGTGTGGAGCCAATAGACACAACCAAGCCAAAAATCGGGAGGAGGAAGGACTTACTACACTGGGGACCTCTCCCAAAGCAATGTCTCCCGGGACAGTAAAACTGGGGAAGTTTTAAGCTAAGGGTACATGCATATTCATGAGGGGGCTTGAGCAGAGGAGAATTCAGCACAGAATAGGGGCAAAGGTCAACAGAGTCCAAGCTTAGTTGATTGAAGTCAGGAGGGTCAACATCGTCCTTCTACCCTCTACCTGGTTGGGGGTCTTAGTTCCTGCAGAACTCCAAGATATATTATTATGCATATCCCTTGAGGAACCAGGACCCTGCCCCCAGGCTGGGGCAAGAAACTATTGTTTCTTGACTGTTCCTCCCTTATTTCTGCATTCCTTCCCTTAAGATCTTGAATTACTGAGACCTGAGGGTAAGGATTGTGGCCAGGCTTAGATCACAAAATGGCTTAGGCCAGAAGCCATTCCTGGTTCTCCTTCTCTGGGGACTCCCCTACCTTATCTGCTTACCGTAATGTTTTCCCTCTGACGGCCTTTATTTTCAAAAACCTAAACACAACCATTTTGGCTGATTTTGTTGTGGTGGTGACCTATAAAAACAGATCAAGGAGCAGGGGCTAAACCTCAAATTCCCATCGCACTGGGGCTGGGCCCTTGGAAAGCAATTTAGTTCCTGCCCCCGAGGGATCTAAATGCTAAACACAGGCCGATCAGGGGCCCGGAAAGAAAGCTGGCAAACAAAGGCCAGCTGTTTTGAGAAATCATCATAATTAGAGCTACCATTTCTTGTGCTTTTTCTAGGAAATGTTGGGTACTTAGCACACATTATTTTATTGGAAGAAGGCATTGTTCCTTCCAGGAGAGGGAAGCTCAGAGAGATGAATTGATTAGCTTTAGCTCACACAGTTGGAATTTGGTAAAGCAAAGATGATGGTGATAATGACGATGATAGCTAGTATGTATTGAGCAGTTACTAGGTGCTGGGCAAAGTTTTCTGTACTATACGTGTGTATAATTTTATACAATTCTCAGTATAACACAATGAGGTAGGTGCTAGTTTCATCAGCATCCCCATTTTACAGAGGATGAAACTGAGAAGCAGGGAGAGCCTCTCTCAAAGCAGCCTAGCTGGTCCTGGGGGGAGCTAGGACTTAAACCCAGATCCTCCACACCACCTGTAGTTAACCTTTGGCTCACCCTGACCCCTGACCTCTGAGCAGCTTGCAGATTCTAAAGCCCTCCCTCTTCCCAACCACCCTGTACATGGATAACACTAGCCATTTTGTTATGGGCAGACCTGCGGTCTGATCTCAGGCAGGAGCTGGGACGGGGACCTTTGAGGTTTGGCTTCTATCCCTGGGGACCATCCAGGTCTCTCTTGTGAGAACGGCACAGGCCCCTCCACCTCCCTGTGGTGGAGTGATTATCTCTTGGCAAAGTCTGAGAGACTGTGTGCACTGGCTCGTCACAGGTATTTGCAGGTTTGGCCACAATCTCCTTTTGTTTGGGACTGTGGAAAAAACAGGCTCCATATGTGAATTTTATGCCTGCTCTCTCTATTTAAGAGAAGTTTTAGCACTTCTTGGAAACAGCTTTTTCTACCTTCCAGTTCTTTCAGGCCAGCTGGGAGGTTAACTCCTTGCTCTCCGATCCCTCTCTTGCTTAAATGGAATCTTTCTCTCCCTCCCCCGCTTTTTGCTTAAGACTCTTTTCAGCAAGGTGAAATTTACATACAGTGAAATGCATGGATTTTAAGGTACAGTCTGATCAGTTTTGTCAGGTGTATACAACGGTGTAGGTTGCACCCCTGTCAAGAGGTCGAACATGCCAATCACTCCAGAAAGTTCCCTCAGTCCCTTCTCTCCTTCATGATCCCTGGACAACGGCACTCACCGGATGGCTGGCCAAATGCCTGGGTGGTGCGGTGCCGGGTCCTGAGCTGGGTGCCTGTTCTCCAGGGTCCTGGGGCGAGGGACACCGAGCCTTAGCCTTCATGGAGCTCCCTGGTTTCACTGGGTGGGGACCCAGGTAACGAGAGGCTGATGTGAGATATAGAAATAGCCCAGCAGAGGGCTTTCCAGCCATGGGGAAGATGCTTGGAGGAGGGCCAGAGCCTAGCTCATTCAGGAGTGTGTGTGTAAAACCCGGCTGTGCCAATGTGTGCTGTTAAAGGAAAGAAAGGTTGCACTGGACACTAGTTAAAAACCGTAAAGGGGGTTATTCAAAACTATTGCAATAGGGGAGAGACTATTGCAATATGGAGAGACTGAACTCAACTCTGAATACATGACAGATGGGGGTGAGGAAGCGAGGGAGGATTGCAGGGGGGTGGATTTATAGCCAAGGAGCAGAGTGAGGCAGGTGAATCATTTTTCTTTAACAGTGACCCCTGCCAGGAGGGGGAGGCTCACCTGATTTACTGAGGACGTTTATTTGCCCCTGGCCCACATCAGGGGGATGGACCTAGAGTATTTCCACAAATGAGGGAGGGGGGTGGCCCTACATATAAATTCTTTTTTTGCGTGGGAAGCTGGGAGGCAGAGATAGGGGGAGGGGAAAGTGGAAGAACAAAACGAAAAGGTAAGCACTTGTTCAGAGTTAAAGGTGAATATCGGGACTTCCCTGACGGTCCAGTGGTTAAGACTCTGTGTTTCCACTGCAGGGGGCATGGGTTTGATCCCTGGTCGGGGAACTGAGATCCCGCATGCCTCGAGGTGTGGCTAAAAAGAATTAAAAAATAAATAAAACTAAAACAACAACAAAACAGAGTTAAGGTGAATATCTCAGAATTAATTTGATCTTCTGAAGGGGAGCAGAATATACCACGCCCAAAATATGCAATTTCAGCATATTGTTTATTTTGAATTAAAGTTATTTGAGAAACAGTCAGTGCAAGAATGACACTCTGCCTTCCTTTTTCCCCTGAAAGCAGGAAGTAAATCTCCCAGGTGAAAGGTATGCTTCCTGTACCAGGAGGGTAGATGGCATCTTATTGCAGGAGGAAATTTAGGGCTGAGAAGGCGGTATAAACAAACCTTGTTATTTCCTCACTAATTTACTAGCCCAAGCCCAAGCTTCTTTGTCCTGTCAATTCTTCACAAATCTGTTTCTTTGTCTAAAGGTATAAAAGCTTCCTGCTTTGGTCACTGCTTTGAGTCTCATATTTTTATGAGTTCCTGTACATACGAAATTAAATTTGTTTTTCTCCTGTTTGTCTGTTTTATGTCAATTATTAGACCAGCCAAAAAACCTAGGAGGGGAGAAAGGAAAAGTTTCCTCCCCTACACTTGCTTTCCTTTCAACACCTGCCCTAGTGTTCCATTCTTCCAAACACCACCTTTTGGGAGTATTCCTCTGACAAATATTTATTGAACATTGACTGAGCCAGGCACTGTTCCTGGCACTGAGGATACAACAGTGACTGGTGCAGACAGAGATCCTGTCCTCCCAGGGTTTCCATTATATTGTGGGGCGATAGACAGTAAATAAGATAAAGAAGTGAATTGTGGCTTGTGTTAGGGAAAGATGCCGTGGAGGGAAAGGGGAGAAAGAATGCCATGTTGGAAGGTTTACAATTGCAAACAGGGGTGGGCGGGGATGATTTCACTGGGAAGGAGACATCCCTGCTAGGGAGCTAGCCAGGAGGATACCTGGGGGAAAACACTGGACAAAGGGAAAACGAGGTGTAAAGGCCCTGAGGTAGGTGCATGTCTACTGTATTGAGGATGCAGAGTCAGGGAGGCTGGTACGGCTGGAGATGAGGGAGGGAGGGAGGGGAGGAGATGAAGTGGGAGAGGTAAGGGATGTAGGGTAGGCCATCTAAGCCTTCGACTTTTACTCCAAATGACATGGCAGCTCCTGGAGAGCACTGAGCAGAAGAGGGACATGATTCTCTTACTTTTTAAATGGAATTTTTAAAAAGTCTTTGTTATGTTGAGGCAGGGGCAAGGGAGGCAGCCTGGAGATCATTTAGGAGACCAATATGAAAATCCAAGGGAGGCCTGAGTACAGGGAAGGTGGTGAGAAATGGCCACATGGAGCTGTCATTTGAAGGTAGTGCCATTAGGATTCGTTGACTGTGGGGTGTGAGGGAAAATGAAAGTATGACACTGGAAGCATGGAGTCATTGTCGTCAAAGGAGAGGGGAAGACCCACCTGGGTAGAAGCAGATGGAGTTGGGGGCGTGTGAGGGAAGCTGATTGGAAGAGGGGGACCACTTGGGAGCTCAGTTTGGGACATGCTGACATGAGATGCCATTGGACAACCAAGTGGAGATGTTGAGCAGGCAGCTGGCTCTCAGAGTCTGGAGTTGAGAAGAGGTTTGGAGTTATAAACACGTGAGTCATGGCTTCGGCGTAGGCATACTACTTAAAGCCTTGAAATTACGTAGAATCTTCAAAGGAATAGAATCTCAGATAATAGCAGTGGAAAGCCTCTCACAGCTCTGCCCATTCGATGCTCACATTTCACAGGAAAAAAAGTGAAGCCCAGAGAGGGGAGGTTACTGGTCTAAGGTTACACAGCTAGTTGATGGCAAAGTTAGGAAGAAGACCTCAATTCCCTGGTTGCCAAGTTCAGCGCCTTTTCCTACACCCAGTTTGTCATTGCATTTTTTTCATGATGAATAAGGCTTAGGGGCTCTAACACTTTGTCCTTTGACCTCATGGCAAGCTCATGAGGTCACCAGAGAGCTAAGATGACCTTCCTCAGACACAGGGGGGCTGAAGGACTTCTGATTCCTGGTCCAGTGCTCCTTGCTCCCCAGCCCCCTGTCTGTGCCGCCTCCTTCAGGAAGCCAGCTGTCTCTCATGACTGGACCATCCCTGGACCTTCTTTGTCCTCTGTCCATCTTACCAGACTCTGGGTTCCGGGTCTTTGCCACTGTATGTCCCACCGCTCAGAGCTCAGCTTTTAGTGGTGACAAAGATTCTCTCCTTGGCCAAACTCTACTTAGGTTCCTCTGAATTCTCTTGTCAACTGGGCTCTGACTTTGGGCTTCCATGTTGGTCTCTGCTTTGTCCTGCATTCTCTGCAAGAATCCTGCTAAGTCACTTCAGCCAGGATCCCCCATTGATATCTGATCATCTAGATATCTGATCGGGTTCCTCATCCTCCACCATCCCCCAGGTGATGTCAGATCACCCTGACCTGCCTTCAGCAGGAATCCTGCCAGGTTGGTGTGATATTGTAATTTATAATAAGACATATATTAGGTTTTCCTCCTGTTTCTGGCACAGAGATCCTAAAACCCTTGTCATTTTCTATAGAAGAGCCATAGGGGGCATCTTTTGTTACAATATTTACTTCTGTTCCTCAGTTCCTGAAATAGCTCCAGACTGATAAAGCCAAATGGATGTCTTTTGTTGTTCATAACAAGCCCCTTTCAACCACACCTGAACTGATGTTAATGAGGTGACTTTTGGGAAGCCCCTAAGGATGGGGGCTGGTAGCCAGGGGCACCAACCAAGATTAGAAGGTTGGAACTTTTAGCCTCACCCTTCAACTTTCCTCCTACCTCCAGAAGGTGAGCAGGACTAGAGATCGAGTTCAATTACCAATGGCCAACAGTTGAATCAGTCATGCCTGTGTAATGAAGCCTCCATAAAAAGTCTAGAAGGATGGAGTTCAGAGAGCTTCTGGGTTGGTGAACACAGGGAGGTGCTGGAAGGTGGCACCCTTTGCTCACATATCTTGCTTTCTGCATTTCTTCCATTGGGCTATTCCTGAGTTGTCTCCTTTTATATAATAAATCAGTGATCTAGTAAATAAAATGTTTTCCTGAGTTCTGTGAGCCATTTTAGCCAATTAATCAAACCCAAGGAGGGGGTCATGGGAACCTCTGATCTGTAGCCTGTGGGTCAGAAGCACAGGTAACAACCTGAACTTCAGTTGGCGTCTGAAGTGTGTGTGGGTGAGTAATTTTGTGGGACTGAGTCATTGACCTGTGGGATCCGATGTGAATTCTAGGTGGACGGTATCAGGATGGAGTTAAATCGTAGGACATTCAGCTGGTGCTGAAGACCTGCTTGGTTTGGGAACCGCCCCCCTGCACACACACACACACACACACACACACACATCCCATTTAGTGACAGAGTACAGAAGTGTTCAGAGTATTGTGTGTGGTGTAAAGGAAAACAATAGTGTGTTTTTCCTTTTTTTTTTCTGGCCGTGCTCTCTGGCAAGCGGCATCTTAGTTCCCCAACCAGGGATTGAACCCATGCCCCCGCTGCATCGGAAGCACAGGGTCTTAACCACTGGACTGCCAGGGAAGTCCCAATAGTGTGTTTTTTCTTTACAGTCCAGAATCCCCCCAACCCCTGCTGTTTCCTCTTAGTAATTTTCCATCCACAGACAGCTGCCCCCACTTGGCGATACATTCCCACTTTTCCTGGTTGTATTCTGAGTTGAGAATTGGGAGTTTTCTCCCTTACTGCAAGGCCTCATTTCAGTGGCCCCTCCGTCTATGGCAATAGTCCCTGAATAAAATCTGCCTTTCTGTTTTCCGTGAACAGCATGAACCATCTTGTAGGAAGGGTGTCTGTGACCATTTTCTTTCAGGAATAACCTCCCTAGGGGCGGGACCCTGTTGGCTGGCCATGTCTGTAAGCAGCACGGGGCCTAGCCCAGCACCAGGGACAGGTAAGTGACCCAATGAAGATTTGGAAGATCTCCCTGCCCAATCTCGTGGTCCACATTCATGCTTTTGGGGTGACACTGTCTGTAGCCAGTGGTGAAGAAGGACATGTCCAGTGGCCTGCTCTATCCCTCAGGCCAAGGTTTGGGGGTGAGCATAGGAATTTTTTTTGTATTTTTTAAAATTGAAGTATAGTTAATTTACAATGTTGTGTTAGTTTCTAGTGTAAAACAAAGTTATTCAGTTATACATATATATATTCTTTTTCATATTCTTTTCCCTTATAGTTTATTATAGATATTGAATATAGTTCCCTGTGCTATACAGTAGGTCCTTGTTGTTTATTTTATATGTAGTAGTGTGTATCTGCTAATCCCAAACTCCTAATTTATTCCTCCCCGACCCCCTTTCCCCTTTGTAACCCTAAGTTTGTTTTCTATGTCTGTGAGTCTGTTTCTGTTTTATAAATAAGTTCATTTATGTCATATTTTAGATTCCACATATTAAGTGATATCATATGGTATTTGTCTTTCTCTGTCTGACTTACTTCACTTAGTATGGTAATCTCTGGCTCCTTCCATGTAGCTGCAAATGGCATTATTTCATTCTTTTTTATGGCTGAGTATAATATATATTATATATATTATATATTATATATATATAATATATATTATATAATATATATTATATATATATATCTATATCTCACATATTCTTGATCCATTCATCTGTCGATGGACATTTAGGACATGTTGCTTCCATGTCTTTGTTGTTGTAAATAGTGCTGTTCTGAACATTGGGGTGCATGTATCTTTTCAAATTAGAGTTTTTTCTGGAGGTAGAGTATAGGAATTTTTGCCTCTTATTGTGGATAAACCCGGATAAGCTTCTTTCCCCTCAGCACCATTACCTTTGCTAAGGAATTTCCCTCCCCATGTGGGGGGGAGGGATAGATTGGGAGTTTGGGATTGACATGTACACACTGCTATATTTAAAATAGATAACCGACAAGGACCTACTCTATAGCACAGGGAACTCTGCTCAATATTCTGTAATAACTTAAATGGGAAGAGAATTTGGAAAAGAATAGATACATGTATATGTATAACTGAATCACTTTGCTGTACACCTGAAACTAACACAACATTGTTGATCAACTATATTCCAATATTAAAAAAAAAAAAGAATGTCCCTCCCCACTTAGCTCCTGAAATTTGTCCTCTTTCCTGGGTCTGTAAAGAGGCCTTACTCATGCGCTTGGGCTAATGCAGAGGTTTTTCAGGCACCATTGACCTTTGGGGCCTGGTAAGTCTTTGCTGTGGGGCACCGTCCTGTGCATTGTAGGATATTTAGCAGGGTCCCTGGACTTCACCCACTGGATGCCAGTAGCTCCACCTCTCAGTTATGACAACCAAACATGTCTCCAGACTTTGCCAGATGTTCCCTGAGAGCAAAATCGCCTCCCCTCCAACTGAGAACCACGAGTTACTGGAAAGAATTGTTTTCAGCTGTGGTAGCTGGAAGGGGTCTGGAGTGGGGTCCCTACAGGGGGAGGTGACCAGAACCAGATGTATCGCTTTGATCATTACACTGAAGCTCACTTTACGGCCACGTGTTTTATATCTAGAGGGGCCTCAGAGACTGTTTTCTTCATTGTCTTGGAGGTGGGGGCAACTTCTGAGAATTAGCAGGCTCCCTCAGTGCAGTGAAAGGTGATGACATGTGAGTGATGTCTTGATTAGTGAAGAAAGAGCCAATTCCACAAAGGGAAGGGGAAGAAGGGAGAGTCTTGTATCTGATCTTGGCCCAGCTCTAGATAGCTGTGTGGCTTCAGGTGAGTTACTTAATCTCTCTGGGTTGTGAGGATCAAATGCACCCAGGGGTGAGAGGTGCCCAGCAGACTGTGTGGTCTGCAATTGGCCTGCCCAATAAATGCAAATTCTCCGTTTGTTTTTTTTTTATTTTTTAAAAAAACTTTTAAATTTTATTTATTTATCTATTTATTTATTTATTTTTGGCTGAGTTGGGTCTTTTGTTGCTGCGCGCTGGCTTTCTCTAATTGCGGCAAGCGGGGGCTACTCTTCGTTGTGTTGCGCAGGCTTCTCATTGTGGTGGCTTCTCTTGTTGTGGAGCACGGGCTCTAGGCACGTGGGCTTCAGTAGTTGTGGCACGTGGGCTCAGTAGTTGTGGCTCGCGGGCTCTACAGCTCAGGCTCAGTAGTTGTGGCACACGGGCTTAGTTGCTCCTCGGCATGTGGGATCTTCCCAGAGCAGGGCTCGAACCCGTGTCCCCTGCATTAGCAGGCAGATTCTTATCCACTGCGCCACCAGGGAAGCCCAAATTCTCTGTTTTAACTCTGAACGATGCTGAGCATGATGGCCAAGTTTCCTAATAGCCTCGTGATGTTGAACTCTGCAAAACCGAAACCAAGTGTAAGGATCGTCTACCCAGTGGTAGGTGTGAGGGAGAATTAATGTTTGGTAATTATGCTGTGTAAGCAGCACTGGGAGCCAGGACTTTGCCTCTTTCTAGAAAGAAGAAGAATCAAAGGAAGGAAGGAAGCCTGAGAGCTCATTCAGTGACTTCATGCTTCGTGCTGAACTGGCTCAAATGTTCTTGGAAAGTTTTCTTAAAAATGTCTGGAGGGAATGAAAGACACACACACAGTAGCTTTTAAAGAAAGGCTTGACAGCTAAATTCCATGTCCTTGGTTTGCAGTGCCAGCTGGTCCCCTGCAAACTCCTAATAAACAAATCTATATAATTAGGTTGGAATGGGGTTGGGAGGAAATTTCACCCAGGTTTGCAGAAAGCACAATGACAATAGAAAGGGTGGAAGTTGCTTTGAACGAGGACCAAACAGGAAATAACAGGTTAGTTCTCTCTTATCCTTTTTTCTTGTTGTTGTTTTTCAGTTCTCTCTTAACTTGACAAATATTGACTGAGAAAAGTGAGCCAGACCCACTGAATAATTGGCCACTGAGGGCTGATCAATTTGAGGCTCTTTTCTTTTTCTTTTTTTTAATAATATTCTCTTACTATTTTTTAAAAAAATTTTTATTTATTTATTTATTTATTTATGGCTGTGCTGGGTCTTCGTTTCTGTGCAAGGGCTTTCTCTAGTTGTGGCAAGCGGGGGCCACTCTTCATCGCGGTGCATGGGCCTCTCACTATCGTGGCCTCTCCTGTTGCGGAGCACAGGCTCCAGACGCGCAGGCTCAGTAATTGTGGCTCATGGGCCTAGATGCTCCGCGGCATGTGGGATCTTCCCGGACCAGGGCTCGAACCCGTGTCCCCTGCATTGGCAGGCAGATTCTCAACCACTGCACCACCAGGGAAGCCCGGCTCTTTTCTTCTTGAGGTTCTGATTGGATGGCCCAATGTTTTCTTCTGGAAAGTCCCGGATTTGAAGATCTGAAAGAGGCCAATCCTCTCTCCCTCCCCTTCTTTCTTCCTCCCTCCCTCCTTCCCTCCCTCCCCTCCTTCTATTGTTCCTTCCTTCTTTCCCTTTCATCCCTCCATCCATCCATCCAATGGTGCCAACCTGGCAAAACCCTAACTAGTTAAATGCAACCCTAGCTGCTCCCACTCCATCTCCATGAGTGAGATGAACCTTTAAATCACCTGTATTCCCAGGACACAATTTACATTTTTAAAAAATTGAAATGTAGTTGATTTACAATGTTGTGTTAGGTTAGGTGTACAGCAAAGTGATTCATATATATATATGAATATATTATATATGTATATTCTTTTTTCAGATTCTTTTCCATTAGAGGTCATTACAATATATTGAGTATACAATATATTGAGTATAGTTCCCTGTGCTATACAGTAGGTCCTTGTTGTTTATCTATTTTATATATAGTAGTGTCTATCTATTTTATATATAGTAGTGTCTTTCTGTTAATCCCAAACTCCTAATTTATCCTTCCCCTCTCCCTTTCCCCTTTGGTAACCATAAATTTGTTTTTTACGTCTGTGAGTCTATTTCTGTTTTGTAAATAAGTTCATTTGTATTACTATTATTATTATTATTATTTTTTGGCTGCACCATGCAGCTTATGGGATCTTAGTTCCCCGACCAGGGATTGAACCCAAGCCTCCTGCAGTGGAAGTGCAGAGTCCTAACCACTGGACTGCCAGGGAATTCCCTGTATTATTTTTTCAGAGTCCACATATAAGTGATATCATATGACATTTGTCTTTGTCTGACTTACTTCACCTAGTATGATAATCTCTAAATCCATCCATGTTGCTGCAAATAGCATTATTTCATTCTTTTTTATGGCTGAGTAGTATTCCATTGTGTATATATACCACATCTTCTTTATCCATTCATCTATCCATGGACGTTCAGGTTGCTTCCATGTCTTGGCTATTGTAAATAGCACAATTTACATTTTCATATAAGAATTATTTGTATCACTATCAGGTTTTCTACAATTTGCAGAGCTGTAAGTTACCTTATAGACTAAGAAAGGTGGTGGGCAGCTGGTCATGCACTCACTGCATTTGAGTCTTTCACAATTTCCCCTATGCCCCTAGTGTCTCCTCTCTTCTGTTTCCCCTTACTCACTCCGGTCCAGCCAGCCTCCTAGCTGCCCCCGAAGCTGGGAAAAGCCCTGTCCTCAGAGCTTTTGCCCTGCGGTCCCACCTGCCTGGAACAGGCTGCCCCCAGCCATCCCGGAACTCTTCAGAGCTCGTCCCTCTCAGGTCTCTGCTCAGAGGTCACCTTCTCAGGGAGGGACCCCACCTGTCCCCTTCCCTGCTTTATTTCCCCCTCCAGCACTTACTGTAAACGGTAGAATCCTGTCTTCTCCACTGCACATTTGTTGAATGGAAAATTGGACTATCAGGTCCCAGGCACTAGGAATTATATTATTTTTAGAGTCATAAGTCTTAAGTCATAAGATTTAAGATCTTTTTGACACCCCATTATTGTTATTTTAAAGCTGGGTTTTTAATTGAAATATAGTTGATTTAGAATATTGTGTTAGTTTCAGGTGCGCAGCAAAGTGATTCAGTTATGTGTATATATACTTTTCAGATTATTTTCCATTATAGGTTATAAGATATTGAATATAGTTCCCTGTGCTATACAGTAAATCCTTGCTGCTTATCTATTTTATGCATAGAAGTTAGTATTTGTTAATGCCAATCTCCTAATTTATACCTCCTCGCCACCCTTTCCCCTTTGGTAGCCATAAGTTTGTTTTCTATGTCTGTGAGTCTGTTTCTGTTTTGTATATAAGTTCATTTGTATTAATTTTTAGATTCCACCTATGTGATATCATATAGTATTCGTCTTTATCTGACTTACTTCACTTAGTATGATAATCTCTTGGTTTATCCATGTTGCTGCAAATGGCAATATTTCACTCTTTTTATGACTAAGTAATATTCCATTGTGTGTGTGTGTGTGTGTGTGTGTGTGTGTGTGTGTGTATACACATACACACCACATCTTCTTAAACCAATCATCTGTTGATGGGCACTTGGATTGTTTCCATTTCTTGACTATAGTAAATAGTGCTGCTATGAACGTCTGGATGGCACCCCATTATTTTAAGGACAAGAAAACCAAGAGCAGAAGAGGAAAGATCAAGGTCAGAGCCACAGCAGTGGGATGTAGTGATGAGGGCCATGTTCCAGAATCTTCTGCTGGACTCAATCCTTATTGTGTGACACGAGACCATGTTCCTTCAACTCCTTGACACGGTCTCCTCACCTTTAGAACGGAAGTACTGCTGTGCTTGTTGAAAGGATGTAGGTGAATTGCCCAGCCCAGCAACAATGAGCAGCTAATGTCAGCATATTAGGAACCCACAAAACCATGAAATAAAGCCACGTGTTTCTCAAAACTCCGTCCAACCAGTGTTCCTTCTCTGGAGCTCACCTGGTTTTGAAGGGAATAAGAAGTGCAGCCAGGAATTGGCAATCCTCAGGGATTGCTTAGAGCAGTGGTACTCAAATTTTAGCATCACCTGAAGTGGGTGGGGTGGGGTGGGGGGAGGCTTGTTTAGTAATCTGCATTTCTAGCAAGTTCCCAGATGACAAGTTGCTACCAGCTACCCTGGCTCACAGCTCAGTACTACTTCTCTTTCTCTACCATGGCCAATGGTCTACTGTAAACTTGCAGCTTCACTTCTACCTGCTCAGCCCAGCTCCCGACCCCTTCTCCACCCTCCCCAATCTGGCCTGGGATTCCTCTTCTTTCCTTATGCACCTTTACACATGTGGGTCTTCTTATCCTTCTGGCCCCATTAATGCCTTCTCATTCTTTAAGATAACAGCTCAGATAATGTTCTCAGGGTGTTTTGTTTTTTTTTGTTTTTTTTTTTTTTAAAGTCATGGGCAAGATGGCCTATCCTAATTGGCCTGGCCAATTAAGCCTAAATTGTTTTGTCTTCAGTGAATTGAATTGAATCAGGCTACCCATTGCTCTATGCAGATAGTCTCCTCCAGGAAGCCTTCCCGGACTACTCAGGCTCAGCAGGTGTTTCTTCTGAGCTGTGTGATTACCACTCTCATAAATGGTACATTTCCTCTGAGGGGACTGTGGATAATGCATCATCAGGGCAGGGATGATGCATTATCCATCTCAGCATCCCCAGTCCTTTTGGTATTCTTTTCACTGCAGCCAGCAGAGGGCACCTCAGCACCACAATTCTGCCCAGCTGGGTTCAGCCTTGGGGATGAATAGCCCAGACCTTCCTGTCCTCAGGAGGCCTTGGGGCAAAGTGGAGGCTTCCCAGTCCTTTGAGAACCAGGTCACCTATGGTTAAGTGCCGGGACTTCAGCCTAGACATTCCTAGCTGTGTGATCTTGGGCTTTGTGACTCGCCCATCTGACCCTCAATTTTCTCTTTTATAAATTGGCTATAATAATGCCTCTTGGCAGTTTGTGAACATTTAACAGAATGGTCACGTGAATTGCTTAACCCAGAGCCTGAATCAGGATTAGGACGTGCGTGGGTGACCTTGGACTAGTGATTTCACCTTTCTTCACCTCAGTTTTCTCATCTGTAAAATGGGGATAATTTAAACTACCTCCTCATAGGCTACCTACTCAATTCCTGTTATTATTATTATTCCTTGATGATGATGATGACGACGACGACCAAGCCTCGATAGTTACCTGTTCCATTGTAGCTGGTTATGGGTCCAGATTAAAAGCTACTCCATCTCACATTCCTGGGCTCCCCCCTGTTCCCCCGGAGCTATCGCTCTTGGTGAGGGCAAGATCAGCATCCCAACTTTTCCTGGGAAGCATCTGTTGAAGTTCCTGGTATGAGCTTGGGTGCCAGGTGGTATCTGGAAACTTGAATCCCCTGAACCTGGCTGCGGCTCATGGCAGGAGTGGGAGTCCAGGGTGCCCCCAGGATGCCCCCACACCTACCCCACAGAAACCGAGACTGCCCTGGGCCACTGAGCAGGCCCTGCTCTCTGTAAGGGGGTGGGGGGTGGGGAGCAGGCAGCAGGGAGGCTGGTGGCTGGGTCAACCTTACAGCCAAAGTGGGGGGCAGGAGGAGCTTGGACCACCACTCTCTTTCTCTGTCCGCATAATGGGGACAATAAAACCTGTCTTCTCTCTCCCTCTCAGGGCAGGCTGGCAGAGCAACATCTTCATCCAGTGGAGTTAGATGCAGGAGAAAAGCCCACATTTTGGATGATCTGGCTTTGAACCCTGGCTCTACTTCTTACCAGCTGTGTGACACTGGACAAGTGACTTAACCTCTCTGAATCTCATAGTTTCCTCATAGTGATGCTGGGAGGATTGAAAATGTTATATATCAATACGTGTTGTGTGTGTTTGCTTTATTCTTCCTGTTGTTATTATGTTAGAGAACAAAAGGTTTTCTGTGTATTTTATTTATTTATTTTTGGCTGTGTTGGGTCTTTGTTGACACGTGCTGGCTTTCTCTAGTTGTAGCGAGTGGGGGCTACTCTTCGTTGCAGTGCGTGGGCTTCTCATTGCGGTGGTTTCTCTTGGTGCGGAGCACAGGATCTAGGCACGCGGGCTTCAGTAGTTGCAGCACACAGGCTCAGTAGTTGTGGCTCGCGGGCTCTAGAGCTCAGGCTCAGTAGTTGTGGCGCACAGGCTTAGTTGCTCCGCGGCATGTGGGATCTTCACGGACCAGGGCTCGAACCCGTGTCCCCTGCATTGGCAGGTGGATTCTTAACCACTGCGTCACCAGGGAAGCCCCCACTGCCCTTTACATACATGGTTTCACTGATTCCTCATAGCAATGGTGAGAGGTAACATCACCATCCCAATTTATAGATAGGAAGACTGAGGCTCCAGGAGGTGGAGTGACTTGTTGAAGATCCTCGTTTGCAGGACCAGGTGACTCAGAGGCTGCCTCTGGGATGGAGGAGAGGGCATGAGAACATGAGCACAGTGCAGCCCCGAACTTGTCCAGCCCTTGATACATCCCAGTCCTGACTCTACTGCCCTGTGCACAACGCCAGGGGGCGTCATTCACCTGGCAGAACCCGCCTGGTGAAACCTGGCCCTCAGGGCTGTCCCTCTGAGCCACAGCTGCAGCTGACCACTGATTTCTGTGAAGACAGTTCTATGAGGACAGCATTGTAGCTGGTAATGACCCATTATTCCCATCACTGGCCTCTTGGGAACTGGTCCTCCTCAAGCCATTGACTTTAGTCCCCCCTCTGACTTGCTCTCCATTTCTGCAATGTCTTGAGTGTGTCCCAACTGTTTGTGCTGTGAATTTAATTCCCAGGGTGGCCTTGAGCTTGGCAGAAGAGAGACACAATAGGAATCTAATAAATGCATAGGTGGCCAGGCAAATAGATGTAATTAAGTTGTGCCTCTGAGCCTCTTGCTGAAGGGTAACTCATCCTTATAATACTGTTCAAGGGCCTGAGCTGGAAAGGGAAGAGGTTCAAGTTCGACCCCAAACAAGGTGAGTATTGGTGATTTGAGCTGAGATTAGAGACAGGATGTCATAAAGGCGAAGTGACAGGCCTGTGTTCAAATCCTGGCCCAACCACTGTATAAGTGACAAAAAGGGCCACCATGCTCCGTTTCCCCCATTGGTGTGGAGTCTATTTTTACACTCCTTCTCTTAACCTATAGAAAGTGATGGAAGTGAGAACATGTGACTGCCAAGCCAGGGACTCAAGAGACATTGACCACCTGCACATTCTCTCTCTTGGACCTTTGTAACCTCCATGTGACACAAGCGTGTGCTAGAGGCTCGGGGAGGTGAGAGGCCCTGTAGAGGAGAGCGTCCCAAGCAAGGTCACCCTAGACCAGCTGACAGCAGACCCAAAGGCAAGTCAAGTCTAGTTGAGGTCAAGTTTGGTCCTGGTCAGGAGAACCACACAGCTGACCACCAACTGATGCTGATTGTTTTAAGCCATTGAGTTTGGGTTGGTTTGTTATGCAATGACAGTTTATTGATGAGCCATTTGTCATGGTCAAATTGCTTTCCCTCTCTGAGCCTCAGTTTCTGTCTCTGTGAGATGGGCACAATAATCTTCTGTGTCCCAGAGGACTGACAAAAGGAGGGGATGAAATGCACATAAAGTACTGAGCACAGTGCCCGGCATGGCGAGGATGCTGGAATGGGCCCCGTTACACTGCCATAAAGAAGCAACCTCCAAAAATCCTAATGACTGAAAACAACAAAACTCTACTTTTTGCTACTTGTTGATGGCCTGTGGGCCAGGGCTTAGCTCATTGTGGTCACGTAGAGTCCTGGGCTGCTGAAGTTCCCCATCCTGCATGGTGCAGAGCCAGGCACCGTGCCAGAACTCGGCAGAGCCTTGTGCTGGGAATTGAGCGCTCAGCCCGGAAGTGACACACATGGCACTCACAACTCATTGCCCCACCCATCCAAGGGGTCAGGAAGTGCATCCTTCATACCAGAAGGAGCGAGCCGGAAATATTGGGTGAACAACGTTCATTAATGTTAGCTATCGTTTCCTGCTTTTCAAGTCCAGAGAGTGGAAAAGTCAAAACAGTAATAGAAACAATGCTAATAGAAGGAATAATAACAACTCCATTTATTGAGGGCCTACTACATGCCAGGCACCGTGAGAGGCCTTTTACATGTGTCATCGAGTCCTCATTTCCATTTGATGGGGGATGTGGCTCAGAGAGCTACACGACCTGCCTGGTGCTCCCGGTTGGTGGCAGAGCCAGCGTTTGGACCCAGGACTCTAAAGCTCACTTTCTTTCTAGTAGACTATGTGGCCCCTTTTCAAAGACCCCAAAGGCTGACCAAGGGGCATTTGAGAGAGTGCCCAGAGGTAACACAAGGGGCCAGACCAGGCTTCCATAAACAGGGCCAGCCAGGCAAGGCTGTCCCTGGACTCCTATCAGTTTCGATCAGAAATCCAAAAAGTTGTCTGTTTTTGCACTTTTAATCCCCCTGCTCCTTCTGGTTTCACAGTACCTCGTCCCTCTGAGGAATTCCAGGTGAGCCAAGAGGCTCAGGATTTTCTTAGCCGCATCAGACTGGAGGCAGGCTCTTCCCCTTTGCAAAGCCATTCATCACTACTGCCATCATTCACTGCACTCTCGCTGTTTGCCCACGGACGTCAGGTGCTTCATGAGAGTTTCCTTACTGAAACCTCTCTGCAACCCTCTGTTATCATCTCCATTTTACACAAGTGGGAACAGTTGCACAGAGAGGTTAAGTGTCCTGTCCAAGTTCACACAGATGGTTGAGGAACTGCAGTCCAGGCAGCCTGGCCCCATATCCTCACTTTTAACCACCAAGCTACAAAGGGCTTTCACATCCTTGAGCTCATCTGATCTTCCCCCAAACACACACACACACACACACACCAAAACTTCATGGCAAAAAACAACCATTCTGTGATGCTAACAGACTCGGGGATTTGGACCAGGTACAACAGGGATGGCGTTTCTCTGCTCTATGTTGTCTGGGGCCTCAGCTGAAAGACTTAAAGCTTAGGGGTGAGTCGAGAGCTGGACACTGCAATCATCTGGAAGCAACTGGAAGTCCCAGGTGTGGCTGGGACTCAGTCGGGCTGTTGACACAGGACCTCTTCGTGTAGCTTGGGCTTCCTCACGTCATGGCAGGCTTGGTGTCTCATGTGGTGGCTCCAGAGGTGAGTGTGAGCTAACAGGATTGAGATCACATGCCCTCTTCGGACCTAGCAGGATCACTTCTGCTGCATTCTGTTGGCTACATGAGCCTGCCCGGATTCAGGCACAGACCCTCTCTCTCCATGAGAGGAGAGTCAAAGAATTTGCAGACGTGTTTAAAAACTCCAGGTGGAGGGCATCAATACCTGGCCGTGGAAAGCTGGGACAGAGAGTGTGGAACCGTAATGGGATAGTTCAAAGACTCAGGTTAGCATTGACCTCCAGCATCCCATCACTGCCTCTTGGTGAAAACTCTTGCATCTTGGGTATCCCCATCCTGGAGGACATGCTCCTATGGCCAGCAGGGGGCGCCTGATATCCCTTGGTGTCCATAGGTTAGGAGGTGGCAAGAGAGGACACTCTGGTAGCCTCTCTGGACATAATCGCCCTCCACTGCCCAGAAAGGGGCCCTCAAGGGGACTCCAGCTGTGTCCACACTGTGTCAGCCCCCTGCCCACAAACTCCACAACAGGCTGTTGATGGCTCTTCTTGCTTCTCACCAGCTGTGCCAGCCCCACAGAACCCCCTGAGGCAGCACCCTAGGCAGGGGGTCCGGCACTGGCTCTGCAGCTGGGCAGATCGTGAGCTTGGACAAATCACGTCTCTGGTCTGGACTTTGGATTTCCCAGATGCCGGACTGAGGGGGCTGGGCTACATCATCCTCCAGTTTCTAGAACTCCATGGAGCACCTGAATTTCTTCTCAGGCGAAAGCCTCACCTGCCAAGACTGACTGCAAGCTCCTTGAGGACAGATCGTGTCCTCTTGACTCTGGGCAAGGCACTTCCCTACTCTGGGCCTTCTCATCTGGAAAATGGGGATGCCACCAATGCCTGCCTCAGAGAGTCGCTGGGAGGTGGACTTATGGACACACATGGCACCTTAGTCGGTGGTCACTGACAGCTTCTTGCCTTCTTGCTTTGCTGTAAGAAGAACCCATGGAGGCGGGTTCCTGAGTCACTGGTCCCCTCGGGTCTCCTGGGGGCTTGGGGAGAGTGTGGATGTTTGAGTGCCGGCCTTCACAGCTACTGGACGCAGAGTTCCAGGAGCAGGCCTCCAGGGGCTGCCCTCCAGTGGCTCTAAAAGGGCACTGAATGAGGTTTCTGAAAATACCTCTTGTCTTTACAAAATGACCTGCTTTCCCAGGCTTCTGCCCGAGGCCCCCTCTCATGCTGTATGGGCGCCATGTTGGATTGTAGGTGGGCATCAGGCCCAGGGTCCACAGGAGGCACTGAGGTCCAGGGAGGTCTGGGGCTTCTCGTACAAGCAATAACAGCAACCCCTCCCAGGAATGAGCACCTACTGTGCGCCAAGTACCTCACCCTCTGTGTGCAGAGGGCAGCACCATTGATGTGGGGTGAGGAAGTCCTCCCTGCCTTCACTGCTCTGACACACTGGAGCTCTGAGTCACTGGGACCCTGAAAACTCCTGCCTGTTCCCCTTTCCTTCCTTCCCCCACTGCCCGCCCTGCAGAGGCTGGGTCTTGCTCGCCCTTCATCTCTCCCAGCCTCTGCACGTCTCCAGGCATGGCCGGTGCGGCCCCAAGGGGCTCGACTTCTCTTCACTGGAGGCTGACATTTGTCTGGAGAGTGGGGCCCCAACCGAGGAACTTTGTTGGCGATAGAAATCACTTATCTCTTTTCAACGTTCCTTCCTCCCAGGTTTGATCTATGATCCTGAGGCCTGTTTGGACGTCTCTGAAGAAGCAGCATCAGCTCTTGAAAGCACAGCCTGCTGCAGCCATTGGGACCCACCGGCTTCAGAGAGGGCAGGGGCACGGGGAGAGAGAGGCCTTGGGGGTGGGCCACTGGAAGGAACTACTTTTCAGTGAATCAGCCTTTAAACTTTCCAGGACCCGGGGGAGCCTTGCTTTTGGTGCAGCCAGGCGACCTGATGTCACAGCTGCCACCTTCAGGCTTGTGGGCTGAGCGTTGCATGACTCTGGGGGCACCAGATGGGCTGTATGTGATGGCACCCCTCAGGGGTGCATCGTAGCCACCCTGGCTGATGCCCGGCCAGCTCAGACCTTCCATGGCCCCCTTGCCTTACCTGTCCTCTGTACCTGGGCACCTGCCTCAGTTTCCCCGGGCTGGGGCCTCCTACCCTGCCTGTCTCTTGCAGTAGAGAGGAGCTGGATCCTCCTTTCCAGGCCCAGGCAGGTGAAGAGATTGCTCCAAATGGCAGTGCCACCAGCCTCCTAACACTGAGTAATGCCACCACCTGGATGTCACTATCGAGACCCCAACCTGGGATGGACCTCTGATGGGACATTTGCTCAAATTGGCCCAAACTGAACAAAATAGAAGCTTCAAATCCCAACTCTGCCTCTTTCTCTCTGTGTGATCACAGGCAAGACTCTCAAATCCTTCTCATCTGCAAAATGGAAAATAACGCTAATAAACCTATAATAAATTTAGGGGCATGAATCTTGGTGGCACAGTGATGGGGATGGAGCAGGCGTTTAGCAAATACCAGTTGTCAAGTTCTGCCCCTTGGAGCACTGTCTTAAGGTAAGCTTTCCCCACCTGTGTCCCATCTAGACCCTCCTTCCTCCTTCCTCTCAGCTCAGGACAGTCAGTGTAGGCGGGGCAGCTGAAAGCCTGAACCTGAAGGGGAGAAGTTTAATCTCTTCTATGCATTTTTAATGAATTGACTTGAGATTTCCACTGGGTCTGTTTAACTGACAGGTAAGAATCATTTGCCGTTATCCTGGCCACCATTAACGTAAATGGGGCTTCCATATTATTTGCTTTTGCTTTCTTAAAATTTTTTTTTTATTGACATATGGTTGATTTACAATGTTGTGTTAGTTTCAGGTTTACAGCACAGTTTTATATATATATATAAAACATATATATAAAAATATATATTATATATTCTTTTCAGATTTTTTCCTTTATAGGTTATTAGAAAATATTGAGTATAGTTCCCTGTGCTATACAGTAGGTCCTTGTTGTTTAACTACTTTATATACAGTAGTGTTATATGTTAATCCTAAACTCCTAATTTATCCCTCCCCCCTTTCCCCTTTGGTAATCATAAGTTTGTTTTCTATGTCTGTGGGTCTATTTCTGTTTTGTAAAGAAGTTCATTTGTATCTTTTTTTTTTTTTTAGATTCCACATATAAGTGATATCATATGATATTTCATATGGCTTACTTCACTTAGTATGATAACCTCTAGGTCACTTTCTTCAATTTCTTACATTTATTTATTCATTCATTCAATGTTACTTAACCCCTTAGGATGCGCCAGGCACCAGATTAGCTGCTGAGGATACTGGTGAATCAGACAGGTGGGATCCTATGTTCATGGAGTTTCTAACAGAGTTGAGAGCACAGATAAAATCCAAGCAAACACACAGATATATTACATAATTACAAATTGCATAAATGCCTTGGAGGAAACAAACTTATTTGCTTATTAAAGCTTAAATAATCCAAAGGTAAGTTTCAGCCTAGCCCATGGAAGGTTTTCCTGGGATACTGTAATAAAAATGGTAATAACCATGACAATCTCCATAGATATCAGTGACCTGCTAAGGCTACATATGTAAATGAGTGCTCTATATAAATGAGCTGATTCACTTTTTACAACAGCCCTCATAGTTGAGTGTCATTATCCCCATTTTACAGATGAGCATCTGTAAACAGAAGTTTAGGGGTCAAGTGATTTGCCCAAGGTCACAGGGCTTGCTAAGGAAGCTAGATTCAAACTTGGGTTTGTTTGATCTGTCCCTGCTGTAATCATAGACCTCGTCTGTGCAGGGCTGGCTGGGGTTCATGCTACACTGTTTGTCTTGCTAAGCCTGGGCAGGGATTTTTTTTTTTTTAATTCATTTATTTTATTTATTTTTGGCTGCACTGGGTCTTTGTTGCTGCGCGTGGGCTTTCACTAGTTGCGGCGAGCGGGGGCTACTCTCCATTGCGGTGCGCGGGCTTCTCATTGCGGTGGCTTCTCTTGTTGCGGAGCATGGGCTCTAGGCATGTAGGCTCAGTAGTTGTGGCACACGGGCTTAGTTGCTCCGCGGCATGTGGGATCTTCCCGGACCAGGGCTCGAACCCATGTCGCCTGCATTGGCAGGCGGATTCTTAACCACTGAGCCACCAAGGAAGCCCATGGGCAGGGATCTTTAAAGCTGCATGGCTGGAGGGCTGGGAGAGAGCAACAGGAGAGAATTGACTACTGGGGCATGTCCCCTCCCTTGAGGATGAACTGGGAGAGGGCATGGGAGGGCAGTGAGACCTGGAGCTGGGGGTTGCTAAAGTCCAGGCCCAGTCCAGAGGCTTGTCTCTTAACAAATGGGAGCAAATAGTGTCTGTCTCCAAGATGCATGGTCCCTTCCACCTGGAAAAGAGTCCCTGACCTCAACCTTATTTGCAAAAGCTGGATGAAGATGATGGGGTGGGGACGGGAGCCCCGACTCTGCATTCACGTAACACCTGATGGCTAGTGTGTGTTATGGCTTTGACCTTTCACACTTTCAAGACTGGGCAGGTGGCTTTGGAGGTTGGGAGCCAATATGGAGGAACCCAGGCTCAGAATCTGGACTCCGTTCTTCCACTACCCCCTGCCTTCCGTAGCCCCAATCCTGTTCTCCCTGTGGTTGAGAGCCTGGACCCTGGAAATTAACATAAAACTGGATTGAAATTCCAGCTCTCCCACTTCTTTTTTTTTTTTTTTTTTTGGCTACGCCACGTGGCATGCAGGATCTTAGTTCCCCAACCAGGGATCGAACTTGTGCCCCCTGCAGTGGAAGCGTGGATTCTTAACCACTGTACCGCCAGGAAAGTCCCCAGCTCTTCCACATTCTACTGTGTGACCTTTGGCAAGTTACTTCACTTCTCTGAGCCCCAGTTTCTCATCTTTCAATGAGCATAGTAAGACCTGCCTTTCAAGCTGTTTGGGAGATTAAATAAGATGATTTATATAAAGTGTTTCATCCAGCTCCTAGATGATTATATAGTCTTAGTCGATGAGCATAAAGTTGAATCCTATTCTTCCAGGAGCTTGAGGTGTTGGCATCTCCCCAACTGATGTGAAGAGTCTGCAGAACAGAGCGTGACCCACAAATGTTCTTTCTCTGATTTTGTTCTAACTACATGCGTGCTTATCTCTGTAAGAGACTGTCGTCTCTTCAAAGTGGTCGCCTGTCAGGAGGCTCTTTGGAGAACTTAGCTCTTGGAAATGTCCCAGAACCTGTGGCAGCACTTTGAATGTTCTCAGCGGAGGCCCATTCATCCTCTGAGGGTGGGTCTGGTGTTTGGAATTAGCAAGGAATCTTCTGGATCCAAGACTGCTGACTTTGGGTGGAGGTTTGAACTGGGAAATGCTGACAAGGGAAAGCTAGAATTAAAACGCAGGGGGCGGGGGAGGGTAGAGGGTGGAGAAAGGTTTTCTGCTATGGAGGGCTGTGGTTCTAATTTAAGCAGTTTTAAAATAAATGTGTGGAGGGTGGTTCTATTACGGGTCAGGAAGAGAAGCTTGGGGTATGGAGGCACCAGACCTTTTTCGGGGCTGACCTTGGACAGAGGGTGATGCCCTCCCAGAATTAACTGTCCCCTGATATTCGACTGAGATCCTTTCATTTGAAAATACAGAGTCCTGAGTGAATGGGCTCAAGCAATAAAAGGAACATATATTCTGAGAATTCAGGGGTGTCTCAGAAATCCAGAGAGCTGGCCTGGCCTCATGGGGGCTGATACCAGGAGCTGGACGGGGGCTGGGAACGCAGGCAGCACTGCCTGTCTCTATTCCCACTGTCTCTCTCTTTTTTGAAATTGTGGTGAAATATACATAACATAAAACCTATTATTTTAACCATTTTTAAGTGTACAGTTTGGTGGCCTTAAGTGCATTCACAACGCTGTGCAGCCATCACCACCATCCATCTACAGAATTTTTTTATCATCCCAAACAGAAACTCCGCACCCATTGAAGAACAACTCTCCATGCCCCTGCCCCCATCCCCTGGTAACCACCATTCTACCTATGTCTCTACGAATTTGCCTATTCCAGGTACTTCATATAAATGGCATCATGTAACATGAGCTTTTGTGTCTGGCTTATTTCACTTAGCACAATGTATTTGAAGTTCATCTATGTTGTAGCATGTGGCAGAATTTCATTCCTTTTTAAGGCTGAATAATACACCATTATATGGATGGATCACATTTTGTTTATCCATTCATCCATCTATGGACATTTGGGTGGTTTCTGCTTTTTGGTTGTTGTGAGTAATGCCAATAGCATGATATCATCTCTGCTTCTCTCCTTGCATCTGGGACCAGATTTCTCAGTGTCTCTGGGCATGTGGCAGAGATGGCCACCCCGCAGCTTTTGAGTTGAAAGTGCCCAGTTCCAGCCTCCAGCAGAAACCCAGTTCTAAATTGCTGAGGCAGAGACTGTGACTGTCACATGTATATGCCATGGCATGGGCTTACATGGTACCAATATGGAATCTATCCTTGGGAGTAGGGAACGGTTCTCAGAAAGGACATAGCAGTTGTTTGCGACCTGGCAACCTCCTCCTCAATAAGAAACTAAGGGACTTCCCTGGTGGCGCAGTGGTTAGGACTTCGTGCTCCCACTGCAGGGGGCCAGGGTTTGATCCCTGGCTGGGGAACTAGATCCTACATGCATGCCGCAACTAAGGAGCCCTCGAGCCGCAACTAAGGAGCCCACCTGCCGCAACTAAGACCCAGAGCAACCAAATAAATAGATAAATAATTAAATATTTTTTTTTAAAAAAGAAACTAAGCCAGGACACCCCCAGATGGAAATATTTCCACTTTGATGAACCTATCTGGAATTTTAAAATCAGAAGACTCAGAAAAATGCTGTCAATTTCTGCATACATGCATGTTTTGTGTCACCTGGCTTATTGTTTTTGAGGGCTTCTATAAGTCATCCTGGGCCCTGGTTAGGCTGACACCTTGACCTGGCCTGGGGACCTGCTTGCTTTGGAGGCCAGTTGGCTGCGGGTATGGGAGGAAGGAGTGTCATCCAGTTGCTCTTTCACAACCTCTGGGGCTGGTGGTCCCTGGACTAGCCCTGCCTCTGCCCCAGCATCCTCACTCATCCTTCAGGCCCCTCAGTAGAGTGACTTGTACCTTTTCCAACTTCTGTTTTGTGACTACGAGCCACTAACTGACTGACGTGAGACACATCTCTGGATATTATGAAACCTCAGTTTTCTTAGTGATAAAATGGGTAATAACACCTGTCTCTTTTCTTTAGATGTTGGTGCAGGTGTCACATGAAACTGATGACTACAGAGCAGGGGTTCTCAACTGGGGGCAGTTGGCCCCCCTGAGGGCATCTGGCAATATCTGTAGACATTTTTGGTTGACACAACCAGGAGGGGTGGGTACCACCGGCATCCAGGGGTTAGAGACCCGTGGAGCTGCTAAACATCCTACAGAGCACAGGATAGTTCCCACAACAAAGAGTTAGCTGGTCCGACACATTAGCAGTGCCAAAGGTGAGAAACACTGCTCTAGAGCTGCTTGGAAGATTCATTCACTCTGCAGGACTTTTTGAGCATCTTTTGGTGCTGGGTGCTGGGGGAGGAGGGACGTTGGTGAGGATTCAAGGATGGAAAGGACCCAGCCCCTCCCTATGGTGGGGAGGGGGCAGAGGGTCTGGCATGTAGAGGGCGCTTGGATTCTGGTTTTACATCACAGTTTTCCTCAGTTAGTGGAAAGCTTGGCATGCAGCTGTTGAGGCCCTGCACAGATGGCAGAGCAGACTAGGAGTTAAGGCTTGGTGTCGGGAGGGGCTCCTTGGGGCACTGGCTCAGTGACTAAGTAAGTTGCTGTGGGTAAGCATAGCCACTGTTGGCAAACAGGTGCCTCCCGAATGCTGGCCTGCAGCCTCACCTAGCAGAGCATTGCTCAGGAAACCAGTTACGGTGTGGATGGCGGAAAACAAGCCTCCCCTAACCTCGTGGAGGGACCAACAGTTTGGGAGAAAGAAGTGGAGGTAGATGTATTGAGTTTTTTCTGAACTCATGGTTTTTTCTCAACTAGTATTTAGCCCCTCCTCTGCCACTGGGCCTTGGGGGTGGGTGGGGAGAGCAGGGGCCAGAGGAGACCCCCAGAGAGCAGGAGAGATGCCTTTATACCTTTCAGAAGATATGGGAGTGTGGGGTGGTGGTTCAGATTTCCAAAGAAAAGCACTAAGAGTGACTCTGGCCCCTCCCGCCCTCCTTCCATGACCTTTGGTGCTGCTTCTTCTGGGAAGCAAGGCCCAGGCCCTCCTTCTGGGTGGGTGAAGGCAGTGCCTCTGGGGTGGGGCTCCGGGAACGAGAGTGCAGCCTCTCCCCGGCCAGAGCTGAGGGAAGGTGCTGGAATGGAGGCAAGGGAGGTGGTAGTAGACAGCATCTCTCGTCTCAAGACCCCCGGATCCAGGAACAATCCCTCCCAACCCCGGCCAGGCCCTCTGGAAGGGAGAGCCCTCCCCTTCTGCCACCATGGAGGGGCCACTCCTCCATGGCCTTCTTTTTGCTCAAACTTTAGGCCCCAATAATAATGACAAGGAAGCTCTAGAAATGACAGAAGGCTTCCCGCCTGCCCAACGCTGTTCCAGGTGCTTTCATTCTGCACTATTCCCATGCCCACCTTACAGCTGGCTCCCGGTGGAGCCAGGAGGTGGTCTGACTCTGGTCCAGAGGTTGGCAGCCTCCCAGGTGGGAATCCAGTGAACCGGACCTGTTTACTCTCTCCCGTGGGGCAGGACTTCCGATCCTACTAGGGTTTGCTGAGCCATTTGTGCCCCAGGCCTGTGTGCTCACCAGAGGCTTCTGCTTCCATCAGCCCATGATTCAAAATATCCATCTACTGCACTCCCCATGTGACCCTGGGCAAGTTAGTGATCTCTCAGAAGCCTTAGTTTCCCTCTCTGTAAAAGGAGGAGACACTTTTGCAAGGCTTATATGAAGTTATTCATGGAGTGGATAAAATGTTTAAGAGCAAAAACCCAGGATCATCATTATTATCATCATCTTCATCATCTAAGCAGGGATCAGCAAACTTTCTCTTCAAGGCCAGACAGCAAATATTCTGCCTTTGCAGACCCTGCAGTCTCTGTCTCAATTTTGTCTTTGTCTCTCCCAAAGCAACCATAGACAATAAGCCAATGCCTGCGCCTGTGTTTCAATAAAACTTTATTTACAAAAACAGATGAAGGGCCAGATTTGGCCCTGATCTAAGACCTTGAGGCTTGACTGCCAGTGTCCTGTAGCAGAAGGTGGAGCAGCGTCCAGGTCAGGTTTGGTGTGAAGTGCAAGCTGTCCGTAAGCATTTTAAGGGCAGGGGCTGATCTCCTTTGAGACTCCATCCTGGGTTCTCAGGAGCACATGGTTAGGGCAGAGTAAGTCTTTGTGGTTAAATGACTTTTTCCCTGATGTCCAGATACACATGCTCTCAATCAGCTCAGCAGATGTTTGACGAAAATCTGGGGGGGTGATTAACACTGACAATGAGAATGCAGGCAGGGTCAGCCCTGAGTGTGCCGTCCTGCTTCCCTGAAAAGCATCCTTGTGATGAGAATCAACGTATTGTCTGTCTGTCCCCTGGCAGCCGGGACTCCAGCTTTATCCTTACACAGTTTCATTTAATTCTCATGAGAACGCTGTCATCCTGGGACTCTTATAATTACTCCAGTTGAACAGTGGGAAACTGGGGCTTGCCGCTGAAAAGGGCTGGGATTCAAACCTGAAACGTTCCAACTTCAAAGTCACGTTCTCTTCCACGCGTTCCTGAGCCAACAGGCAGCTGTCAGTGCTCAGCCCTTCTGCTCAGAACCCCCTTTTAGAGGGCCCCCCTGTGCTCTGTTCATGCCCCTCCTCCCTTCCTCATCCTGGCAACTTCCTGGTCCTCCCAGCCCGGCCCAGCCTTGCCCTGCCCTGCCTGGCTTGACTCAGTCTAGCCCTTCCTTGTGGGCTGCCAGGGGCCGCCTCCTGTCCTCCTGCCCTCCCGCCTGGCAGGTCTGGCAAGTGAGTGACTCACACACCTGGATCCACCGCACACCCAACGAGGGGAGTCCGTGTACATGACCCCTGGGCTCCTGCTGGCCCTGTCAGCTGTGGCGACGACCAGACGGGACGCTTCCCTGCTGCTGGGGCCCGCCCCCATCACCCGCGCTGCCTTCTTCCTTGGTTGGAATTGGACTGCACAGAATCCAGGTCAGGCTTTTGGTTTTTAAACATCTCTGTCCCTCGCTGAGTTGGAGGAGGACACTTTGGAGGTCACTGGGTGTGTCTGGGTCTCTGTTGCCGTTGACATCCTTGGGCTCCAGGACCAGGGACACCCTGCTCCCTCCCAGGTGGTGGTGGGGCTTGGAATGCCTTGTGCTGGACTCAGGGAAGAGAACTCCGCTGGGAGCCTCAGTGGACATGACCTTGACCCTTGTGGCTACCTTGTGGGGCAGGTCAGGGCAACATGGGGGTGAGGAATGCAGAGGGAGCCTGGCTGGGGCGTGTGTGCGGTGGGAACTTTCCCCAACTCCCTTCTTAGGGTCACAAAGTTTGATAGTTGCAGCTGGATAAGGCCTCAGAGGACACCTAGTTCAAAGGCATCATTTTACTGCTGGGAAAACTGAGGCTTGGAGGAGAGGGAGTGACTCAAGGTCACGTTGTGAATTGGTGGCGGAACGGGGGCTGGAAGCCAGAATCAGCTGCACCTCCCCGCCCAGGGCTCCTTCCTGGCTCCTCAGCGCCTGCGCCTCTGTTTGTGCCCCTGGCCCACCTTGGTAGCCCTCTCGCGCCTCATCCTATCCTGGCTGTGTTAGGAGGGGGGAATGCATTGCACGCAATTTCACGGGTGTGATTTCATGGACTCACAGTTGGAAGCGTTTGAAAGGTCACCCAGGCAGTCCTGGCCGTGAGTCTCCGACAGGTGGCTGTTTAGCCCCAGCTTGAATATCTCCGGTGATGGAGAACTCACTGCATTTGGAGGCGGCCTTTTCGTTTGTGTGACCGCTGTCCGGCGAAGGCCGGTGTAATGCTTGCTGGGCACTTACTTGGTGCCAGGCGCTTTGCTAATGGAGTATATTACATGTACGAACGCATTTAATCCTCCCAACACTCCTATGAGGTAAGTTTTATTCTTATCATTCTTGTTTATAGGTGAAGAAACAGGCACAGAGAGGTTAAGTAACTTACTCAAGATTTCACAGCTTGAACAAGGGGAGCTGAGATTTGAAGCCAGACTAGTCTGGTTCTAGAGCCCCACTGAGCCCTTAGCTCCGTGACTTGGTCGCTGCTGGGTGATGATGAGGCTTCCTGGGGTGGGGAGTCCCGCTGGGCATGGTGAGGCCAAGGTTGGAATGGGGAATTTAGATGATTGTGTGCCCCTCCGGCTGACCTTCTGGGAGAGGGGCAAGGCTCAGAGAGGTGAGGTGACCTACTTGAGGTCACACAGCTAAGAGATGGCAGAGAGTCAGACTCTCCCTCTTGGTTCCTAACAGAGTGTGTGCCGCACCAGGCCGGCCCCTCCTCTGGGTAGCTTTTCCTCCAGAGGATCCTGGTACGTTTGGGGCAGAAGCGTCTGAGTGAGGCTGCCTCCCCAGCTTTTGGTCCCTGAATCAGGGTCTCCTGAGGCTTGTTTGGGGACTACCCTCTCTCTTCTATCCCCCTGAGGGCTGAGCTCTTCTGGGATTAATGCGACCAGCCCTCCAGCTGGGTCTCCTCAGTTAGTGGGACTTTGGGAGCTTCAGGGTGGTGACTGGTCTGGCCCCATTCACATCCCTACCACCTAGAAGGTGAGAAGAGTCCCTGGTGTCTCCTTCCAGGGCTCCCTCCCTAGGACAGTCACGTGGGCAAGAGGCCCCCAGGGTGATTCCGTTCTGTCCTCTCCTCCTGATAATAATAATGATATTAACAGCGATATTGACTACTGGTCCTGCCACCATTGCTCCATTTCCATTTGTCGGACACTCACCACCGGCTAAGCTCTGAGTCAGGCAGCCCGCATGCCATAGTTTGTTCAGTCATTCTGAGAGCTCCCATTTCACAGATGAGGAAGCTGAGGCTCAGAGAGGTGAAGTCACTTGCCCAGGGTCACACAGCTGGCCAATGGCACTGAAATCATCAGCAGAAAGTTGAAAGCTCACATCATCCAAAGTTGCATGCTGAGTTCACGGTGCAGCCAGGGCCAGGGTCCAGCTTGGTTGACCCCAGCTTTCAAGCTTTTCCTACTTGGCTCCTCTGGGCTGGGCTGCACTGCGGTGGGACTTGAGAAACATGGGTTCTGGTCGTGTTCTGCCTCTAAATACTACAGGACCTTGGGCAAGCCCCTCAGCCCCTGGGGGCCTGGGTCACCCCTATCTGGGTGTAGGAGCTGATCATTGCTTTCCTGTGATCTCACCGAGGGCTGTGAATTATAGTCACAGCTGGGAATGCCTTAAAAACCTTGACACAGGGAGTTCCCTGGTGGCCTAGTGCTTAGGATTCTGGGTTTTCACTGCAGTGGCCTGGATTCAATCCCTGGCTGGGGAACGAGATCCCTGAAGCCGCACTGTGTGGCCAAAAACAAACAAAAAACAACAAAACAAAACAAAACAGCAAACCTTGACACATTATGCATGCAGACAATTAGTGTGAAGAGAGGTAATTACTCAAGCAGCATCTCCAGTCCCCTCTGTGCCCGGGACAGCTTTGACATTGAATCCCCACCACCACCTTGGGATGCAGGAACACAAGCCCGGCTCTACAGCAGGGAAGCTGAGGCTCAGGGAGGTGAAGACACTCACTTGAGGTCACAGGACCAGTAGGTGGGGAAGCAGGGATTTGACCTCAGAAGTGAACCCCCCATCACGATGAGGGACAGCTCCTTGGGGATGGGGATGTCCCAGGGTACCCAGGCTTGGAGCAGTGAGCGGGTTTGGAGACATCGACCCTTTGGCCTCAAGGGGGTCAGACTCCCAAGAGCAGGGTCCCAGGAGCTTAGCAGGTGGGTTCAAGGCAGGTGGGGCGGTGCTGCCATGAGGTGAGTCCCTGGCTGCCCTGCTCAGGCCTCTCCCACGTGGCCCTTCAGCAGAATGAGAGGGACCGCCCCTCCCCCATCCCCCCTTGTCTCAGGGGCAGAGGCAGTCCTTGTTCCAAGGGGACAGGAAAACAGGGCGCACTCCTGAGCCATTCTGGCACCTGCCCTGAAGGTAACCCTGATTCCTCCTCCCGGCCCAGCTCAGCCCAGCTCAGCCACTGCAGAGAGTCGTCTGATGCCCCAGCAGAGGGAGGGACGCACCGGGGTTGGGTCGCACTTCTGCCCACCTCTTCCTTCCCCATCTTTCCCTCTTCCCTGCTTTTCCTCCTGAGCAGTGTCGGCATTAAATCTGATAACCATTCATTCTCTCTGATAAGAGGGGTTCCAATATCCTGGCTTGTTTGAGACTGGCTGGGGTGGGTGAGGGGACCCCAGGCTGGGAGCCAGGAGGCTGCCACTTCTCTCACTCCATTCTTCATGCCTGGTGCAACCTTGAGCAAATCCTTTGCCCTCTCTGGGCCTCAGTTTCCCCTTCTGTGAAAGGAGGGGTTTGGCTTGGATCATCCCTAAGGGCCCTGCCAGCTTTGAAAGTGTCTGACTTGCTTGAATGGATGGCCCCGAGGTGCCCTCTGAGCTCCCTGCCAGCTCTCTCTCCTCCCCACGTGGCCCCGGGACCACAGGAATGCAGGGGAGGCTCTCATTTGCTTCTGATGCATGGGGACTGGCAAAGATGGGAGTAAGCTCCATAAAAACCCGCTCCTACTCTGTCGGGCCGATTTTTGGAATAAACCCAGGGTGCCAGTGTTTGTCCGACTACAGGGGAGAGGCTGCCTGAGGCCCTTTCCACCTTGTTGTTTGTGGAAAAAGTATGGACGTTGGGGTCAGACTTGGGTTCAAATCCCAGCTCTGTCCTTCCTGATGGTGTGGACTTGGGCAGGCTGCTTGGTCTCAGTTATTGCATTTGAAAAGGAAGATAGGGCTTCCCTGGTGGCGCAGTGGTTGAGAATCTGCCTGCCAATGCAGGGGACACGGGTTCGAGCCCTGGTCCCGGAAGATCCCACATGCCGCGGAGTGGCTGGGCCCGTGAGCCACAATTACTGAGCCTGCGCGTCTGGAGCCTGTGCTCCGCAACAAGAGAGGCCGCGATAGTGAGAGGCCCGCGCACTGCGATGAAAAGTGGCCCCCACTTGCCACAACTGGAGAAAGCCCTAGCACAGAAACGAAGACCCAACAGAGCCATAAATAAATAAATTAAAAAAAAAAAAAAAAAAGTAAAATCTTTGTATAAAAAAAAAAAAAAAAAAGAAAAGGAAGATAATAATACTGAACTCACTGAGAAGTTATGAGGGTTATGAGTTCTCCCAGGCAGAGCACTTGGCCCAGCGAATAGTAGATGCTCAATAAAAGAGAGGACAGGTCCCTGGCACCAGTGCCATCTGATCCCTCGTGGCTCCAGAATGACAGGACGCCTTGTCCGGGATCTCAGTGCCACATTCCATGCAGAGGAGCGGATGTCTCCAGGTGTGATAGGGATGATATGGCCCTAGTTCTAGTCTTTCCTCTTCCTCTTTCTTAAAGTTGCTCTGGAAACTACAAAACTGGGCCACATGCCTCAATGCCTGCTCTCCTGGGGCCGCTGGGTTTCTTCACCCCCCCGGGAACCCTAGGCTCCAGCCAGGGCATAGTGGGGAGGCGGGCAGCCTGCTGCACAGTGACCTCACCCCCACATCTGGCTGGCTGGCTCAAACGACTGATCAGAATTCATAAGGTATAAGGATTCATGGGTCAGGGTGAGATCTCTCCAATGAACTAGAGAACGAGCCCCCTAAAGCTCAAGGCTCCTGGGGGGTGCTGCAGAATTCCGAGAGCGCACCCAGGGAAAGGGTTGGAGCTGACTTCAACCAAAGCCCAGGGTCTGGCACAGCTGTATTCCTCGGCCCAGCCCTGGAGCCACAGGGCAGGTAGCTCACTGAGATGGCGCATCGTATGGCTGCCCCTGACTCAGAGACGTGCGTTTGGGGATGGAGCAGATGAAATTCCCTGGCGAAGTGGTGGTTTCTGGGAAGGGGGAACTTGCCTGATAAGGCTACGTGCTGCTATCTCAAAGCTCATTACCCAAAAGACATTTCTTTTTTCCTTCCCCTAAAAATCAGCACAATCTTCTCTGCTTTTCCTGGAATCCTGGATGGGGGATTTTCTAGTTAGTAGAGAAACCGTATCCAGCTTCTTCCTGCTTCACCCAGGGGGTGAGTGGTTTTTTTTCCTGTAGTTTTTCAATTGTATTCATCCATCCATTTGTCCATCCATCCATCTATCCATGTGCCCATCCATCCAAAGACTGCTTATTGAGTGTCCACTCTGTGCCAGACACTACATTCTAGAGATACAACTCTGTGCAAAACAGACCTCCTATCCTTAGGGAGATGATAGTATAGCAGGGGTGACAGACAATTTAGGCAATATAGTACCCGGGGTGCTATGGCCTTATCTATTTATCAGTTTCCTTATCTGTTGCATGGGCTGGTAACTGTACCTATCTCCTGGTATTGTGAAGATTTGATGAGATAATACAGGTAAAGAGTTGGCCCAGTGCCTGGCATGTAGTAAAGGGCTCAGTAAGTGTTAGCTGTGATAATAACAGTGCTCATGAGCATGATAAAGACGATGATGATTCAGATCACCTAAAACAGTGCCTGGCACTGACTAGCGACCATGCACATCCGTAAGTTGTTCTGGGCAGCAGCAGGTAATAGGGGAATGGTGACCAAGGGCGGGCCCCGAGCCAGCTTCTCAGGGTGGGGCAGTCCATGAGCTAATCATCTCAACAAAGGGGCCGAGGGTGCTGGCCATGCCATCTGGCGGCAGGGTGTGTGGGTCTGAGGGCTTTTCGGGGGAGCTTGAGCCAACGCAGCTGCCTCTCTGGTTGGCCCAGTTAGGAGTTGGTTATGAAGCGTCTTAGGGTGAAATCAGCCATGAGACCAGGTGCTGTAGACTGCCTTTGCAGGGCTGGAGCAGGCTATCTGGAAAGTTCCCAGAAGCTGAGAGAGGGCAGGGCAGCCAAGGGCAGCAGAGGTGGGGATGAACCCCTGCAGTGGGGGCTCAGCAGGGGGAGGCTAGGGATGAAATTCTAGGGGGAGCAGCCATAAGTGGTCAGGGGGTCCCTGGTGGTCCCCCATGGGGCTGATGAGGGTTGAGGATGGCAGTCTTATTCACCACTCTACCCCCAGCTCCTGGAACAGTGCCAGGAAAACCTTAGGCACTTAATTGGGGAGTATTAGTTGAATGTATGCTGTGTGATCAGGCCACCCAAGACGGCTGTTCTCTTGCTCTCCACACATCCCCGGCTACACCAGTCCCTGCTTCACCTACACCCTACTCACAGGACTGACCTTTCCTCTTAATCATAGAGCCTAATCTGTAAATGTCTACATACTTGCCCCCTGGCCCAGCTAGTGATTGTTCTAATCTTTAGATTAGATTTCCGATTTTATCGGTTTCCCTGGTAACCGATGAGCCATCCTGATGTAAGTTCCCCCTATAACTAGTAACCTCTTCCCCCCAAACCCTGGAAGCAAAGACGGCGGCCATGTCCTGCCTACCGTCCGCCGCGCATGGAAGGGTGTCACTCCAGGACCTTGTTTCAGACATGTAAGCTCCCCCATCAATTAAACCATTAATGTCTCTGTTGCTGACTCCAGGCTCTTTCTTCGGTCTTGAGGCTGGGCTAGTACAGGGCTGGCAGGCCTATGGGGTGCAGCCCAACACACGCCAAGACGCTGTTGGGATGGTCTGGTTTAACTATCATGCTGGTTTACATGTAGGAAGCAGTGGTTCTGGAACCCACAAGAGTGGGTGCAAACCCTGGTATCCCTACTTACCAGCTCTGTGGGACCTTGAATAAGACATTTCCCCTTTCTGAGCCTCAGTTTCCTCATCTGCAAAATAAGAATTGCAACATCAGCCTTGAGGATTGTTGGGTAGACAGGAGATGATGAAAGGATTTAGAAGTGACAGCTGTTGTCATTTTCCACACATCTAGGGTGACACCCAGAGTTGTAAGCCAGGACTGTGGGATTGGGCTGGTGGGGATGGAGTGTCTGCTGAACCCCACATTGTGATGTTTTGGGGAGGTGTGGTAGCTGGAGTCAGATAGACCTAGAATCCATTGCTTACTTGCTGTGTGACCTTAGGTGGCCTACTTACCTCTCTGTGCCTAAGTTCATCACGTGAAAAAAAGGGGATCTTGAAAGCAGCCATTCTACAGAGTTCTTGCTAGAGTAAATGGGGTCATACATGAAGAGCACAGGGCCTGGCATATCCCTCAGTAAAGGGGGATTTACTGCCCAGTAAACGGGGCTGGCTTTATCATTGGTGGCCATCCGGGAGGAATGGGGTGAAAAGCCTTTGTGAGCGTGAATGTGAGATACGGTGAGGGACTCTGCATTTCATCCGAGGGAAGGGGCTCGGCTCCCTCCCTGATGTGTTGGGAATCCCAGCCGGCTGTGTCTCTGCTGACATATTGTGTAGGTGAACAGAACCATCCTGGTGAAGGCTTTGAGGTCCCAGAAGTTGCTTGTTTCCAGGAGAAAACCTAGGAAACCCATTTGGCTTAATCTCTTGGGTGATCTTAACCCGAGGCCACAGGGTAGTGGGGAAGGAACAGATTCTGGATTTAAATCCCCACTCCTCTACTCTCCCACTGTGTGACCCTGGGCAAGTCACTTAACCTCTCTGGGTCTGTTTCTGTATTCATAAAACTGGACAAAACCACCTTCCTTGCAGGATTCTCTGGAGACCAAGCACACAGTGGGCCTCTGTAAAGGGGAGTGATTTGTGCAGTCTCCACGGAGGGCGAGGGAGTAGATGTTAATGAACGCTGGGGCTGGTCCAAAAATCCAGTCTATAAAACTCCTGCCTGCAGCTTCTGGTGCGTTGCTAATGGGAGTTTATGTGAAGGACACAGCGGGATAAGGGCCCATTGTTGCCAGTGGGGACGGTTTTATGACTCTTAGAAAGCGTCTTTCATCTGGGAGACCAGGGAGCTTATGGAACCTCCCAGCCCTGGGCGGTGAAACCGGGGGATGCTGAAGGTTTCTGGGGCCGGTGCCAGGCTGCAGTCGCGGCCAGGCCCTCCTGCTGACAGGGGCTAAGGCCTCCCTGGAGTGTCACTGCAGCGTCAGGCTGGCAGCCGCTGTGCCTCCCTTTCCCCAGGCCTAGGACCTTCTCTCCTGGAGACCTTCTGTTGGGTCCCCAGTGCCCAGCCTGGTCTGCTTGGCAAGGCTGGAGGCTCACTGGGTCTGCCGGGTTCCCTTTCTGTTCCCCCTCCTCAGGGGCCGGTGCCATATCCTCTTCATTCTTACGGCAGCTTCTAGAATAGGCTTTGGACTCTGTCTGCTGTCAGCTGACCGGCAACTCTCATTGCTTGGGAGGCTTGCCTGGCACCCTGAGCCCTGGGTAGGGGCAGTAACCTGATGCCAGGAAGCGAAGACCTTGTCTCTCTGTCCTTTCTGGCTCCTTGGCCAGGTCCCAGGCAGAGAAATCCAACCTCCCCTTGGCTCCGCAGACAGCCCCAAGTCCTCTGCCTGCTCATCCCCAGTGGAGGCTGCAGATACCCCAAGGAGTAGGTGAAGCTGGCTTCCTAGTGTAGGCTGGGCTGGCACACGGGGCCGGTGGGGATGGGCTGATGGGCAGAGGATCTTTACATGTTTGCAGCTGCCTCTGATGGCCCAGGCTGCGATTTTTCCCTTTTCCGTTTCATCTTTTCCATTTTGGGAGATACAGAAAGGCTAGAGCAGGATGTTTGGATACATGAATTGGTCCCAGAATCCCCCCTCATCCTGCACCAAGATGGTAGCCATGGGCAGTGGGCACCACTCTCCTTTTATCATATGAATAAAAATCCACTCAGGTGAGTGCAGTGAAGGGGGATTGTCTCTGTAAGGACACAACAGTTCACTCAGATGGACATTCAAGGCTAGGACAGAATATCATTGTGCCTCAGTTTCCTCATCTGTAAAACAGGGATAAAAGTACCTACTTTATAGGGTTGCTGTGAGGATTAAATGAATTAATACATGAAAGTGATTAAACAGAGCCCAGTACAGAGTGTTATGGAAGAATCTGCTTATTATTGCTATTATTTTTGCTAGGGCTAGGTGATCTCTGCCTCACTGTCTTTTTCTCTCACTTTACTTTTTTTGTTGTTGGTGGTGGTGTTTTTGTTTTTCTATGGCGTTTCTGATCTCCTAGAACCTCAGCTTGAACTTGGCTGTGGTTTATTGCAGCATGATTGCCAGCTCTGGCTCTGCACCATCTTTCAGGTTCAGCGTCTGTGGTCATTTGACTGACTCAGCCTCTCAGCTCTCCAATGCCAAATTCTTGGGTGAGATGAGCAGATAGGCCCAGTTTTGTCAGCTGTTCACCCTGTTGTCCAATCAAGTGCACTGGGGAATAGGTTGCTGTCACGGCACGTGGAGGGGCACGCGTCCTGGCACGTCCAGTCCGGCCTCTTCAGAGGCTCTGTCAGAGCGGCAGAAGAACTGTGAACAGCGGTTTGGAGCTTTTTCTGTCAATCCACAGGAGCGTTCCGTGTTTCTAAGTGTTCAGGACAAGTTTTCAGAACTCCTGCTGCTGGCACTCGGAGCCTGTTTGGCTCACAAATTATTGGTCCATTTAAAATTTGAAATAGTTGTCAATATTAAAAATCAGGGGATTTCTTATGGAAATCTGGATTTCTAGCTTCTCGGGAAAAACAATAAGAAAGCTTCATAGTACACAGTGACTCATCTTCTAGAACTGGGTGGTGACTGCCCCTTTTATCTGGGGCAGTGCTTTCCAGGCCTCCAACCTTGAGACATAGTGTCAGCGGTCATGTTCAGCCTGCTTCTCCCATTTTCATCTCCTACCTGACCCCCTAGGTCCTGGAATTTGCTACCTTACTCCATATGCTGGCTCTTTCCCAGGGAAGGGAGCTGCGTAAAGAACAAGAAAAATTATGTAGCTTTTCAAAATTTTGGAATATATACATGAGCCCAGTTCTGTGTTAAATAGTCCACAAATATTACCTCATTTAATCCTCTAAACAACCTCATAAGGTAGGTATTATTACTTTCACCTAGATAGTGAAACTGAGGCTCAGAGAATTAAGCAACTTGCTCTATATTAGCACGGGCCATCTGACTTTAGAAATGACTTTAAGCTTACAGAAAAGCTGCAAGTACAATACGACTTTCCCTCTGAGGCATTTGAAAGGAAACTGCTGATGTGACGTTCCTTCCCTTTGGATATGTAGTATGTGTTTCCTACAAACAAAGACATGCTCTTATACAACCATGATACAACCATCAAAGTCAGGAAATTCACATCATACATTTCTACCACCTAATCCTCACACCCTATTCAAGTTTTGCCGATTGTCCCCATAATGTCCTTTACAGGCGAAGGATGGAGTTCAGACCACATGCTGCATCTGGTTGTCGAGTCTCTTTGGTTTCCTTCAATCTGGAAAAGTTCCTTGGTCTTTCCTTGATTTTTGTGACCTTGGCACTTTAGAAGACATTTAGAGGAATGTCCCTCAATTTGGGTTTGTTTGATGTTTACTTGTGATTATGTGAGATGTGCATATTTGGCAGGAAGATCATGAAGTGGTATTGTGTCTTTCTCAGCGAATCACATCAGGAGACTCATGATGTCAAAATATCCCCCAGCTGGTCATGGTAACCCAATCTGACAATCTGACAATTGAGTGAGAAGGTAACTGCCAAGTTTCTCTACTGTAAAGTTGCTCTTTCCCCCTTTGTGGTTAATAAGTATTTTGCGAGGAAGTACTTTGAGACTCTGCGAATAGCATTCCTAGCTTTCAATTTATTCATTTACTTATTTATATCAGTATAAACTCTTGGTTTCCAATTGTATTTAATGGAATGTAAATCCTTATAATCATCATTTATTTTGATGCTCAGATTGCCCTTGATTTGGCTAGTGGAAGCCTCTTTGAGTTGGCTTCTGTGTCCTTTTGCTATGTTTCCGTCATTTCTTGAGCAATTTATTAATTTCTGGCCCAACAATATGTTTCAGGCACAGCTTGTGCTTCCTCTGGAATCAGCCATTTCTCCAAGGAGCTCTGGTTCCTTTTAACAGAGAATGGTAATGGCCACACCGCGTGGCATGCAGGATCTTAGTTCCCCGACCAGGGATCGAACCCGTGCCCCCTGCAGTGGAAGCCCAGAGTCTTAATCACTGGACCACCAGGGAAGTCTCAGAGAATGGTATTTAGAAACCATGACCTGACTGCTAAGTGTGTTCATTGTCATTGGGTGTCCTTGTTCCCAGGCCCTTTTGGTGGACAGAGCTATGAGCTCACACCCAAATCTCCAATTCCAGTCCAACACCACAGGGTTCATTCTACTTTTCTCCCTTTTCATATTTGTATTCCCTTCTCCAACAGCGTTTGGAGTTTGAACTCTTGACAACCACTATACTAGGCTGCCTCTCATCAATAATACTTATGATTGTTTATGATAATATAGTATCAAATAGCATATTTATCTAATTTTGTTGGTGAGATGTTGAAAAATCTCTGTTAGACTATATTAGTCTTCTATCCCTTCAAAATCCTATGGGATGGGGCTTCCCTGGTGGCGCAGTGGTTGAGAATCTGCCTGCTAATGCAGGGGACACGGGTTCGAGCCCTGGTCTGGGAGGATCCCACATGCCGCGGAGCAACTGGGCCCGTGAGCCACAATTACTGAGCTTGCGTGTCTGGAGCCTGTGCTCCACAACAAGAGAGGCCACGATAGTGAGAGGCCCGCGCACCGTGATGAAGAGTGGCCCCCACTTGCCGCAACTAGAGAAAGCCCTCGCACAGAAACGAAGACCCAACACAGCCAAAAATAAATAAATAAATAAAATTAAAAAAAAAAAAAAATTGAGACATAATGAACCAGCAGGTGTTTAAAAAAAAAAAAAATCCTATGGGATAGAAGAGGGCAAAAGGATTATTGCTCTTTTACAGGCATTGGGACCAAGTGGAAGAGGTTGAAGGCTGTTCTCAGGGTCCTATGGAGAGCGTGGGGTGCAGAGCCCTGTCCTGTGTCTGTGTCCAGCCCACTGGACAAGAGTGTCCATCACCCCCAATGGTTGTTTTGGGAGAACTTTGAGACTACATCCCCAAGAGAAAGAGCTGCTCAGACTGTCCTCTCCCTTACACCAGGGCCCGTAAAGTGGCAGCTCAGAAAATCAAGTTTCCTTCTTCACCTGAGCCCCCCAAACCACCTCTAGCTGTGTGTTTCCCCACAAATGGCAGGTCTTGAGTTATGAGGAAACTGGGAGGTGGTGGGGAGATTGCTCAGTGCATCCCAGCTGCCTTCAAAATGCCCGTCCTACTGAACAGGGACAGGAGTGTTACTAAAGGAGAGTTTCATTTTGGTAGGACAGATCACGTCGTCCTCATTCATAATCAAAATGCGATCCAGCCTCTCTTAGATAAGAGCCTGTTCATGATTGGTTTGACGATACAGGAAATAATAAGGACTAGCTGCTTTCTGCACACCCTCCATTCATACTGCCTGTGCAAGGGCGGTAGCTGGACTTGGGAAGTCCACTTTCCCATCTACCCTCTTCCTTTTTGACCTACTACAAGCCTGGGCCGACGGAAGCAGGGCCAGGCTGGGAGGCAGAGGCAGAAGCCCCGGGTTCCCATCCTCACTTTGCAACCAGCTTGCTAGGCCACCTTGGCGACGTCACTTAGCCTCTGTGACCAATGGAAAATACCACCATGCCCTCCCTCCCTCCCTTCCTCTTTCCCAGGTCAGCAGGAGAGACCAGGGAGAACAGAGGCCCGGTCCCATCCAGATGTATCATCCACGATTATGCTCCCGCAATAGATCCCGCACCACCAGAATGCTCAGCGAGGAGGACATTCTGGTTAATTGAATGTTCTGGGACATGGAAACGTTCCCAGAAATCCTTTTTGTTCCTTTTGTGCCTATTGAAACCCATGTGTTCAACTATTTAGCAAATATTTGTCTCGTGCTTATGCTCCATCAGGCTCTGTCCCAGGTGCTGGGGATCCCAGCATGAATGAGATAGCGGAGTCCCAGCTCCTGAGGACTCACAGTTCGGGGGAAGACATGGGGCAAATACCCTACACAACACGGTAGGATGGGTGCATGGAGGAGGGGACCGTAGGATGCTATGGGAGCCCAGGAGCCCAGTCTTGGTGCACTAGAGAACAGATCCTTGAGAAGGTGTAATCTATGTGGAGAGCATCAAAAAGCCACAGCGTCTGGGGGATGCAGCAGTAATGGCGTTTCAGGCAGAGGGAACAGCATAGGCAAAAACCCAATGAAACGCCTTGTACATTCATTCGTGCTGTGGAGCTTAGCATGTGAGGCTGGGCAGGCGAGAGAGAAGGTGTGTATGCGTGTCAGGAGAGCAAGATGGTGGAGAGAGCAAGAATGCAGGAGAATTGGGCTGGGCTGGGGCCTGGCCTGACCTAGAAGGTGAGGGCTGCAGGCTCATTTATTCTCGAGTATGTGTTTCATGATGTGATTTTTTTTTCTTCTCATACAGTATAAGTAGAAAGTAGATGGAAAATGAAATGCAAACACTAATTCACAGAGGAGGGGCCTCAAGGTCAAATGGATGACACAGGACTGGGAGGAATGGTGACAAGTGGAAGGACACAGCTCTTTCTAAGGGGCCACCGCTCCTTGGGGCCTATACAGTGTGGCCATGGGGGCCTGGCATTACCAGATCGTCAGATTTGTTAAGAGAAGCCAGCAATCTGGCAATGGATGGGAAATCTCTCAATTGTTAAATGTTGGTAGCTAATTAACAATAATAAAATCACTGCGGGCAGAACAAAATGCTTCTGCAGGCTCTATTTGTCCTATGAGCTGGTAGTTTGCAACCCTGGATCCAGAAGTTTCTATTGATAAGGGTTTGAGGGTGTCCACTTGGTATGCCCCTAACCTGTGCTGGGCTCTGGGGGCACAAAGGGGGCCTGAGGTATGGCCGCTGCCCTTAAGCTGGAGACAGTTCAAGTCATTACATGCCCAGAATCAACTAACAGAAACAAAAGCGCTAACGGAAGCAACTAACCAAAGCACGAAGTGCTGTAGAGCTCAGAGGGAGAGGTGTTGGGGAACAGAGGCCACGTGGGGCGGCTTCCAGGAGATTCTGGGCCTTCTGATCGTCTGGGACGGAGGGTAGACCTTAGCGCAACCAAACAGGGGGCAGGCATTCCAGACTGGAGGACTCAGGAGGGCTCAGGCCCAGGAGGGAAACAACTTTAGCCAGGGAGGGGGGCTGGAAGAGGTCTGAAAGGCTGCAAATGCAGGTCCAGGGACTTGTACTTTTTCTATGCCAGCAGGACCCGAATATCTAAATTCTGGTCCAAGGCTTAATACCATGAGCCCCGAAGTCACTGGAGAGACCTCTGAAGATGTTCCTGCTGCTTGCCTGGCATTCCAGAAACTTTCCTCCCTGCTGTCACGGCCACTGTTTATTCTTCCCTGGAATGGACAATCCAGCAGGGCAGGGGCCTTGCCTGTTTTGTTCACTGATGTCTCTTGCGTACCTAGAATGATGTCTGGAATGTAGTAAGTGCTCAGCAAACATTTACTGGCTGCATACTGTGAGCCCAGGGTTGCCCTAGGCTTGGGGGTTAGGATGACTTTATGAACAACTCTTAGGACAAGCTCTATGGGGCTTATGTTCTTGTGTGGAGATGGACAATAAACAAGCAAACCTATCAATGAATAAGATGATTTCAGAGAGCGTGGACTGGTGTGGCTTGCCTCGCTGCACTGTAGTGGCCTGTTATCCGTGTCTCCTCCTAGCCTAGGAGAGCCGAGGGGGCAGGGCCGGGGTCTGGTTCCTTGTTTCATTCCTAGCCCCTGAGGCTGGTGCCTGCCAAACAGGGAGTAGTTAAAAGAAAAAATGTTTTTGCTGGCTGTAGGAAAGAACGAACACAGGCCAACACAGACTCCAGGCTACATACACCTGTGCCCTTTGGAGGCTGCAGAACTCATTATTATCAAGCCAGGAGTAATTGCTGATAAGCGTGAGTGTGAATTTCTTTGCTTATAGGGAGGTAGCAGGGCAGTGTTTAACAACAACAGGGATCATCTTAATTAATGAGCTGATAACTGTAATTAACTGCATCATATCCGGAGGCCCTCTTTGGAATTCTGAGAGGGAGTAACTAGGGTTTGGCAGCTTTGGGTACTGGAAGGGAGGGGCATGCTAGGATCTCGGTTCCACCACTTCCTTGCTGCGTGGGCTTTGGCAAGTTACAGCTCTGAGCCTCCGTTTCCTCATCAAGAAAATGGAGCTACATGGCAGGGTGGTTGCTAGTTCAAAGCCCTCAATGCCTGCGGCTGCCAGGATCATGGTTCCTGAGGTTATTACGGGAAACCAGGGTGCAGGGCTGATGTAAGGCGTCAGGAGGGTTCTCTGCGGCAGGGGCTCGGTGGGGGCCCATCGCAGGTCTGGGTTTTCCTCTGGGACCAACCCAGGCATCCCTCACCCTTCTGGGGTAGCCCTGGGCAAGCCCCTGTAAGTGAGGGAGAAGCAAGCGGCTGGCGCGGGCCCGGGACCTTTCCAAGGGAGAAGCGGGGAAGGGGTAGGGGACACGGGGGGGGGATGAAGGACTGGGGAGCCCTCTGAGACCTAGGGGGTCGTGCCCCAGCCCCTGCAGGCGTCGGTTTCCCCACCCGTGTGGCGAGACGCTGGGTGGGCGGGAGGGATGGAAGCCCTCCTCCGGCCGCGGGGTGGGGGCCGGTTGGGGGAGCTCCCGGCCTTCCGGGGGTCGCCGGGCGCGGCGGCCTGGCCAGCAGGGGTTAAGCGGTGACTTCAGCCGCGGCGAGCAGGCCGGCGGGCCGGGCTGGCAGGCGGGCGGGGGCGGCGCCGCGTCGCGTTGTGCGCGGCGGCTGGACCAGGCCGCTCGGCAGCGGCGGCGGCGGCGGCGGCGGCGGCGGCGGCGGCGGCGGCGGCGGCGGGCGCACCCCGGACCGGGCCGTGACCTCGCGGGCGGCGCGCGGCGCGGCCATTGGCTCGGGCGGCGGCGGGCCGGGCGGCTGGGGCGCGGGGCTGGGCCGGCCCGGCCATGGGCGCCCGCGGCCGCCGGGGCAGCTGAGGTGCGGGCGGCCGCCGGCGCCTTTGTGAGCGGCGCGGACAACAAAGGCGCGGCCGAGCGGCCGGAGCCGGTGAGTGCGGCCCGCGGGGCGCGGGGCCGGGCGGGGGGCTCCGCGATCCCCGAGACCCCGCCAGGGTGTCCGTGTGGCTCTGGGTCTCTCAGGGGCCGTGGGCGTCCCTGTGCGAGTGTCGCCGAGTCCAGGGTCTCGGTCTCCCGCGTGGTCCTGGTCTCCGCTCGTGCGTGATCCTTGTGTCCCCGATTCTCCGGGGGAGAGTCTCTCCCGGAGCCCGGGTCTCCTCCGTGTGCCCGGTTGTGTATGCGAGTGTGTATCTCAGTGTCTCTGGGGGTGAGGTCCCGGAGCTGGGGTTTCCTCTCTGTGTGTATGTATGTCCTGTGACATTGGAGCGATTGTATTACTAGTGTGTGTGTGTGTGTGTGTGTGTGTGTGTGTCCCCTCCCCCCATGGGAGACTCTGTGTCCCTTGGGTGTCCCATCCCTCTGCATGACTCCTGTTTGGCTTTTGTGCATCTGTGTGTGTGTGTGTGTGTGTGTGTGTGTGTGTGACCTCTGCAGGTTCTGGCAGGGACAGTTTGGAAATCCCCCCACCCCCACCCTGGGCTTCACTTTCCCTTTGGTTCACCCAGGCCTTCAGGTCCTGCTGTCACTGTGGTTCAGCTCCCCCCTGCACTGACCTGAGGGTCCCTGGGATTAAGTGGAGTCAGGGATGCTCTTCTCGCCTCTGCTCTGGGCCCGCCTCTCCCACCCTGGACCCCTGCCCAGAGACTGGACGGGGGCGGCCTCCTGGAGGAGGGGAGTGTGGGAGGAGAGGATGTCTTGGTCAGCCGGAAGGCCACGGCCACAGAACCCGGTCAGGCCTGGACACTCCTGGAGACAGAAAAGTGTGTCCGGGACAGGCTCTGTGAAGATGAAGACCAGCCTCCTGGGCCTCCGGGGGTGGTCTTTGAGAGGGAGGCCAGGCCTGATGTAGGGGAGTCTGGGGAGAGTTCTTCCTCCCTCTTCCACGCTGGGGTCCTGGGGCAGGGGGTCAGGAAGCTTCCTTTAGCCTTGAGAGCCTGAGGACCCTGCCTCGGGCCACAGCAGGGAGGTGGTAGGGGTGGGCCACCCTGCCCACGGGCTCTGGAGCTAAGACTTTGTCTCAGAGGCCTTGGCCTTCCCGAGGGCTTCAGTCCGGGGAAGTCATGCTCCGCCTGCTGAAGCCCCATCTGTTCCTCCTCAGATGCTGGGGGCAGAGGACAGGTCGTGCAGGCTTATTAACATGCTCAGGTCTTCTCTGCAGGCCCTGCCTGAATGGGCCTGAGCGGCAGCATCTATCCGTCCCTCTGTCTCTCCACCCAGCACTATGCCCCACAGTGTCCAGGCCTCGGGTATATAAACTGGAAAGGAGGGCACAGTCTGGAAATCTCCAAGCTCCCTGTGGCTGGGTTAAAACTTCTAGGGATGGAGCTCTTCTTCTGGCTTGTGAGGCCTCGGGTTGTGCCTGCGTCTTTCTTACTTTGCTCCATCGCACTTGCCTTTCCGAGTTCCCCTGCTCCTTCCTCTTCCACCAGAGGGCCGTTGCCTTAGCTGGTCCCATCCTTCCGCTCTTCGCTTCTCACTCAGGGATCTCCTCCTCTCTGGGCAGCCAGCCTGGCTCCAGAATTCCTGTTCGTGATGCTCTTAGAGCCCTCACTGCGGTCGGGGTGGGTTTTTACCCCTCCCAGTGGACTATAAGCCTTCGAGAGTAGGGCCCATGTCTGCCTTGATCACCAGCGCCTGACACACAGTAGGTGCTCAGTAAATGGTTGCTGATTATGTGGATGCCCAGGAACTAATGGTTCCTAAATTGTCCTGTTTCACAGGTTAGCTTTGAAGGAGTCTGGGGAGGGGGAAACTTGGTGGACTTCTTGGGACCCAGGTACCAGGTTCGTTTAAGAGGAAGGCCCACTGTTATTTAAATAAATAGTAAATTAACAGATAAATCAACAGTAAATTAAAAGCTCTTTATGGAACCCGGTATGTGCCAGGTGCTGGGCTAGCTGGTGCATATATGTCATCTTTTAAACGGTGGGAAGGAGCAGAGTGGAAAGAATATAATCTTCTTCGATAAGTTTTAAAAAGGTAAAGTGGGTGATATGTACTGCATATATATGTATGATAATAGTAGCTTAGATTTATGTTGCTCTTTCATGTCTGCTGTCTTTTTGTTTCTACAACCACCCTGATAATTAGGCAGTGAAGATGGGCTCATACCCATTTTACAGACGAGGAAGATGAAGCACAGCATTTAAGTGACTGCCGAAGGTCACAGTCAGTGAAGGACTCAAGCCTGGGTCTCCCTGACCGCCCAGTCCTTGCTTTCTTCTGCAAGCTTGTCTTTAGTATCTTTGGATTCTCATCTGCTGTCCTTGCCCTCAAGTCCAGGAAAGAGTCAAACTCATAAACAGTGGAGTAGGCCAAAGTTTTCTTTCCTCCCCCACTGTGCTGCCTGGGCCCCAGCTCAGCTCCTTTCTTGCCATGTGTCCCTGAAGAGTTCCTTGGTCTCTCTTTGCCTCAATGGAGGGCATTTGAGTCGCCTTCCTTTGGGGTCCTAGTCTAATGAGCTCCCAGGAGTGACCCGTCCTCGCACAGCCTGTGCCCGGCCCTGGGCAGTGGTGTGCTGGAGTCTGTACTGAAGAATGAGATCTGATTGCTAAATTTTAGGCGTTTTGCGAGTTGGCTGTTAACCTGCAAGTTTATAGTATGTAAACTGGCTGTAGTGTATAAATTTACAATTAAATAAATTATACCAAAAACAAGGGTAATAAGTACTCAGAATACAGTACTTCCTGATTATTTCACTGTTTTTCACAGTTACCTATGTATTTGTGATTATTTATATCTTTTGTGTGTGTGTGTGTGTGTATGTATATATATAGATAGATAGATAGATCCTTTTATATGTCTGTATGTGTGTGTGTATATACATATATATACACACATACAGATCTTCCTCAACTTCTGATGGGTCCTGATAAACCCATTGTTAGTTGAAAATATTGTAAGTTGAAAATACCGTAAGTCGAGGGAATTCCCTGGCAGTCCAGTGGTTAGGACTCGGCGCTTTCACTGCCAGGGCCCGGGTTCAATCCCTGGTTGGGGAACTAGGATCCCGCAAGCCGTAAGGTGCGGCCAATAAATAAATAAATAAATAAATAAATAAATAAAATGTTAAAAAAAAAGAAAATCTCATAAGTGGAAACTGCATTTAATACACCTAACCTACCGAACATCATAGCTTAGCCTCGCCTACATTGAACGTGCTCAGAACACTCCCATTAGCCTACAGTTGGGCAAAATCACCTAACACAAAGCCTATTTTATAATAAAGTATTGAATATCTCACGCAATTTATTGAACACTGTACTGAAAGTGAGAAACAGAATGGCTGTCTGGGTGCACAATGGTTGTAAGCGTTATCGGCTGTTTACCCTGGTGACTGCACGGCTGGTTGGGAGCTACCGCTTGCTGCCCTGCCCTGCATCACGAGAGTGTTGTACTGCATGTCACCAGCCCGGGAAAAGATCCAAATTCAAAATTCCAAGTACAGTTTCCACTGAATGCGTATCGCTTTCACACCATCATAAAGTTGAAAAATTGTAAGTTGAACCTTTGTAAGTCGGGGATGTAATGTACATATGGGTGTGCTCCTGCCATCTCTTCCCAACTCTGTTCAGCGGTCTCACCTTGTAGCTTCAAAGTGGCCACAGTGAGAGCACTTATACCACAGAAATTGGAAAACGCTGCAGGTGTCCCAGTTCCCCCCCCCCTGTGGAGAACCAGCTGTTAAACATTTACCAGCACACCATGGGAATCTAGCAGTGAGCTCCCTGAGCACAGCCCCCCCCGGAGCTTGCATTCTCATGTGGCAACACTCCAGGGCTGGTTCAGGGTCGTCACAGTGAGAGTGGCAGCTGCTGGGCTGGGTCTGCTATGATGTTAGGGTTATAAGTGGCCCTCAAATGAGCTCTCCACTCCAGAAACTGAGTTATCTTCCCATGCACCAAGAAGAGGGGACGTGGGATGAGGATAAGTTTCAGTTAATTGAGAGCCTGCTTTGCCATTGATTGAAAAACCACACTCAAGATGACTCAGGTATCTGGGAGACAAAGTGGTTAGGGTGCCTGAGGAGAGACTGTGGACGAGTCAAATAGCTCGGGGCTGGTGAAGGTGTGATGGCCGGGACTCGGGTGGCTAGAGCTGTCTGGGGGTGGCTTAGGCAACAGTGGACAGGACCCATCCATATGGATTCAGGGACAGAGTAGAGTCAGACTGTTGAACGGGCAGGCTGTAGCTCTTGTACAGTCTGAGAGCCCTGGTTGGGAGAGGGGCATGAGCACAGTTACATACAGCGGGGGTGTGTGCAGAGTGTAGCAGAAGAATGGGTGGGGAGAGGGCAAGGGTCTGGGTGGAAGGAACAGCATGTGCAAAGGCTCGGAGGCACGAGCTGTTGGAAGTTCAGTCTGGCTCAGGTGTCAGGTGAACCAGGAGTCTGCAGAGCTGGTGGCAGAGCAGGGGAAGTCCTGAACCTTTCTCAAGTCACAGCGCACAGCATCACCTGGGTACCAGCAAAGGAACGCTGCCAGCCCCCTTCTGCCAGGGGCATCGTGCTCTGCGGATCACCCCTTCCCCTGAAAGTCTTTAAGTTTTCTGGGTAGTTTCTTGTTATCCTCAAGCTTGCTGCTGTTCCAGCCCTAGCATCTGTGGCTGGTGGATTCATAAAAAAAAATTCCATTTTAATATCAGGCCAAAAAAATACAGAATTGGGAAGGTGGGTCTGCTGCCCTCCCTCCACCCCAAACATAAAAGTAACGGTTATTTAGGTTATCCAGTATTTTGATTACCTCTGCTACTTCTGCCCTTCATTTAGGCAGATAATTGGGAGCTTGTTTGTTTAAAGACAACTCATGTTACTTTAATGCCTGTATGTGGCAGACATTTTTCATGCATCAATTCATTTAATTCCCACACTGAGCCTGCAGGTGGGTACTATTATCCCATCTTATAGATAAGGAAACTGAGCCTTAAAGAGGCTGAGTGACTTTCCCAAGGCCACAGTATAAGTGGCAGGATTCGAACCAGGTGGGCCCTGAGCTCTTTCTACAGTCCCCCTTTGTTCTATTTTCCCCTTTGCCCTTTGAGGAGGGGAGGAAGAGAAGATTTGACACATGTCTGGAATCTCAAAACACTCAGCCCTTCTTCGTTGGAAGTGAATGTGTGTTTTCTCTCCCATATAGCTGGGTTCATCACCCTGTGGTTTAGGGTCAAGGCCTAGAATAGAACTCGGTGCCCAGATGGACCGCTAGTCCTGGTGTCTGGAAAGTGCTCATATAACGATGGCTCGTGTTTATGGAGAGTGCTAATTGTAATAGCTCATATTGACGGAGTGGCAGGCTCATTGGCGGGTGCGGGGCTCGCAGGAGTTTGTTTGGTCCTCGGCAGTCCTGACAAGTGGGCTGTATCATCAGCTCCGTTTTACAGCTCAGGTAAGTTATCTTGTCTGCCCGGAGGCACGTAGCGCGGAGGAGCGAAAGCAGCGCTGCTTGACCTTGTTCTGTTTGCCCAGAACCCCAGCTCTCAACCCTGTGTCCTGGAGCCGTGCCACCCCTTCCAGGGCCTGGCCTCTCTGTGCCTCTGACAGACCCTGGCAGCGGGTTCCACATGCTGTGGGAACTCGGGATGGGCAATCGATCGCTTGGCCAGCAGTGCAGCTTGTGCCCACCCCTTGGTCAGAGGCTGGTGCTGAGCCACGAGCTTTACCTTTTCCTGACCTGTCTGTCGAGAGAGAACCCCCTGCCAAGCGGCTCATCTTTCCACTGACCTGTTGGGAGGGTGGCCTTGGCCCCGGCCTCACCACCACCTCGTTGCAGGGACATCGCCAGTCCGGGGCAGTGCAGGTGGCTTGGGGTGACCCCTGTCCATGACTGCACATTGGGCCTGAGGCGAGGTGGCATTTCTGGGTCTGGACCCCCTCCTACTTGAGAGCCTGGCCTCTGCAGGACCCCCCTCCCAGCGGCTTCCTGATTGGTATGCATCCCTGAATTCCAGCCCTGAGCACGCGAGGTGAGGCGGGAACCAGCTCCCATCACTGCCCTCTCTTCATTGTTTGAAGTGGGCAGACTTGGAGCGAGCTTTAAAGCTTTAAAAATACGGGCTTTTTATTCAATTTCCCTAGAAAAACAATGGTTTAAATTAAGTAGAGGAGTAACCGTCTCTGGAAATCGAAGAAAAATATTCTGGAACTCAGACGTTACCCAGAACCTTTGAATTTCTTTTAAAATAAGGGTTTATTTTACTTTAAATTATGCGTGTATTATGTGACCATTGAAAAAAACTTGGAATATACAGGGAGAAGAAGATTAAAGTGCCCCTTGTTGCGCCACCTGAAGACAACCTGTCTCAGTATTGCAGTGTATAACATTCATTTATTCAGCGATTCATCTGATCATTCGGCAAGTACCAATTTAGGGCCCACAAAGGGCTGGGTCTGTGCTGGGCGTGAAGGGGGCGCAGGTAAATGGTACCCTGCTTCCTGCTGGACCCCTTTCTTTTTTTTTTTTTTGGCTGCACCACGTGGCAGGTGGGATCTTAGTTCCCTGACCAGGGATTGAACCTGTGCCCCCTGCAGTGGAAGCGTGGAGTCTTAACCACAACGGCCAGGGAAGTCCCTGCTGGGCCTCTTTCTATGCTGGACCTTGGGTAACTCACTTGGCCCCTCTGTATCTCAGTTTTCTCATCTGTAAAAAGGGTGTAATACAAGTACACTGCTCAAGACAGTGCCTGGCCCACTGTCCTGGCAGAATTGGTGGTTCTTACCACAGTGACCAGGCCAGTTGTAAGTAGCCTTGCCCTTGTGGATCTTATGTGATGGTGGAAGAGAGAAAAGCCAGACAAATGAGTTAAAGTAACTGCATGTCATGGAATTAGTCCTGCCAAGGAAACAACCTAATGTGGTAGGATGGGAATAGCAGGGGCTGGGGCGAGGCTGTTGGGAGAGGAGGGGGTGTACGTGGGGGTTAGTGGTGCAGAATTTGTCATCTGGAGGTGGTGAGGAGGGCCCCTCTGAGGAGAGGCATTTAAGCTGAGTCCCAAATGACGAGGGAGGACCCCCCCTCCCCCTCCCCCTGCAAAGAGCAGACGGAAACGTGTTCCAGGCAGGTGCACAGCACATGCAAAGGCCCTGAGGTCAGAATGATCTTGGCTGGTCTGAGCAGGAGAAAGCCCAGGGCTTGCAGCGGCCAAGGCGGGGAGGGCAGTGTAAGGAGACACTGTGGAGGGCCATGTGGATCAAGGCAAGCAGTTAGGATGGCTAATCCAGGTGCAGCAGGAAGCCATCAGCAGTTTCTTTTTAGTTTCCTGTAAATACCTTTATTCATGAAATACAATCCCAAGGTTCCAGCTATAAATAGCTCTGGAAAGAAATTTATGTTTTCTTCAGATAATTTATTCAGAAATAACTGAGTGCCTATGACGGGGAAGCACTGGAGTGGATGCTGGAGGGTGAGGGATGGCCTCATAGATGAGAAAGGGGAGGCCTCGCCCGCAGGTGACTGGTGACCGCGTGCCTGCATCCTGCCCCGCTGACCCCTCCCGCAGCCTGCTGGAGCCTTGTGGGCCCCGACTCGCCTCAGGAAGGGACCCTCTGGCTGCAGGAGGAGAACCGGCTGTGGGCACTCGGGTGGACTTGGGCCCGGAGGAAAGGCTCGGGTGGCTCGGGTATGAGAGGTGGCCATGGAGCTGGAGAGAAGACTTAGAGAAAGAATCGGCTGGAATTGCTGGTGGATTGGTCACAGGGGATGAGGGAAAGAGAGGAATCAAGAGGAGCCAAGACTTCTAGAATCTTCTTTTGAGTGTCTACGTGGGTGGTGGTGTCGTTACAAAAAGGTGGTTCCGAGGGGGTTGAGAGCATGGCTTTGGAGAATCCAGGAATCCAGCTGGGGACAGGTTCACGTTGAGAGGCTGGCTTAGAAGTCCATGGGAGAGGTGGGGGCCCCTTGGCTGGGTGTCATTAGCATATAGATGGCGCAGGTGGGACCACCCGGAGGCCAGGTGGAGGAGGAGGATCCAGGAGAGGAGGCCCAGGAGGGGCAGCCAGGGTGCTAGCAGGAGAAGGGAGGGAGAGTAGGGTCTCTGGGAAGCCGCCACGCCACGCCACGCCACGGGACCTGTTGCAGAAGAGAGCTGGTGGGCCACAGGGCTGCAGGCCGTTGAGAGTGGAAGTAAGACCAGACAGAAACACGGAGGCAGTTTGGGCCTTTATAAGGGCACTTTTGGAGGAGGGATGGGGCTGGAATCTGCAGTGGGAGTGGCTGGGACGGGAGGGGAGCAAGGAGAGACAGCGTGTGCGGACAGCGCTGCGATGTTGGCCAGGCAAATGGGGGTTGGAAAAAGATGTCTCGGGTGGAGGGGAAGTGGGGGGATCCAGGAGAGTGGTTTGTGCTGGTGGCAAGGACTGCTCCGAGAGGGGACAAGACACAGGGGGCAGCTACGGGAACCGGATCTTTAGGCAAATGAGAGAGGGTGGTACCCAGTGTGATGATGTGGGAGTCGGGGGGAGGCATTGGCCCTTGATGGGAGCCAGGATGTTCTTAGGAAATGGGAGAAGATGGGATAGATTTGGATTATACATGAGGAGAAGTTGGGGACAGTCCCATCTGATGGCCTCATGTTTCTTAATGAAACCTGGACCAGAGGATGGTGAGGTAAAGGCCCCCCAAGACTGCTCCCCCCGGGAGAGGTCATTCTGCGGCCACTAAAGGAACAGGCAGAGATGGCTGGGTCCCCACAATGACGGAAGCAGCCTCAGCCCGCCTTTGTATAGACAGAAAGGATCAGAGAGGTCAGTGGTTGGTCTGAGATGGCACAGAGGGGCTGAGCCCTCATTCCCGACTCAGTGGGGCTCACGTTCTCCGGGGCACCAGGCTGCTGGGGTGTGGGTCCCGTGCCAGCAGACGGGGGCAGCATCCAAGCCAGCTGGGAGGGTGGTGTCAAGGACACTCGGACCCTGCAGCAGGAGCTCAGCGCCCCGTGTCACGCCCGTCTCCTACTTTTCTTCCCCAGAGGTCAAGTGCAAGGAACTCACCTCTTCGTGCCAGGCACTGGACTGAGCACTCTGGGAGGATTAGGTCGCTGAGTCCTCACGGTAAGTGAGGTGCGGGTGCCGTTATTGTCCTCCCTCTACAGCGGGGAGAGGGGTCCCGAGAGGAGAAATACCACCCAGCAAACCTGTGCCAGCCACAAAAAGGGGAGTGAGGGTCCGCACCCAGCGAGTCCGGCTGCTTCTCCCACGCACGCCCGTTTTGCAGAAGAGGACGCCACAGCTCGTGGATTCATTAATTTGTTCTCAGTTGCTTGTCCTCGCATTCCTCTCCTCCCAGCATGTATTTACTGGACACCCCCTGGGAGCCGGGTACTGGGCTAGGAGCTGGAGATGAGTGCAATACGGTGACCACCTATCTGGGGTTGGGGGAGCAGACAGGTAACCGTGGAGGGAAAGGAGAGTGCGCGACCCAGGCATAGGGGCTCACCGGAGCTTCCCAGGGAGTGCTGGGCGAAGCAGCCTAGAGGCAGAGTTGGTTCTGAGAGAGGGAAGCGTCCCAGGTGTGTACAGAGGCTGGGGGTGAGTGCAAAGTAGGACCCCGCGAGGTCAGGAGGGGTGCGGTCAGGAACGCTGCTCGAGAACTCTGTCCGTCTCACTAGGAGCTTGCACTTTATCTTGACCATGGGGAGCCATTCAGTTGTTTCTAGCTGGGGAGGGCCACGATCAGCGTGGTCAGCACTTTTTGTCCTGGTGGGGGCTGAGGTGGAAGGGACAGGAGACATCAGGGAGACATTTAGAGGCCTTTACAGGCCCTCTGATTCCTAGGTTGTTCTGCGAACTCTTGCTGCTTTCGTCGTGCTTCCCAAACTCTGCTCATTTCTCTTGTCTAAAAAGGTTCCCGAGACTCAGAGAGGTTAAGCAACTTGCCTGAGGTCACGCAGCATAACACGGCATCCAGGTTCCTGCTGGTTTCTTGAGTGAAACAACCAGAGTCTCAAAGGTGGAAGCAGGTGGCAAGTAACCTCTGCGAGGGGCTCACAGGAGGCTCCAGTGGACCGTCACCACCTGCAGGTCCCCCTGTGCCTTTAAATGTTGTCCTTTTGCCGGTCTCAGAGGCTGGGTGGGACTTCTGGGAGGGAGGAGCTGGGCTGCTGCTGGGAACTGGGAGTCCGCCTTCCCAGGAGCTGGGGCCCCATGTTTAAGCAGTTTCCTGGGGAACTGGCTTCCTCCGCAGTGAGTGATGAGAAAACTCTCTGGGGCTGGGCCAGGTCATGGGAGGCCAGCAAGGACGGCGGTCTCCGCTGGGGAGGATGGCTGTATTTTACTGATGCCAGGCAGAGGCCTCCTTCTCGGGAGGCTGGAAGAGATGGGGAGCGGTTCCCAGAGCCCTGTTCCTGTGAGTCCTGTCACTTTGGGCAGGTGTCTTGCCTCTCTGGAGTCTTGGTTACCTCATCTGTGAGGGAGGGATAATATTAAACGTGCTCCCGAGGGATTGAAAAAATAACCGGTGTTTTTCACTGAGGGCCTCGAGTGTGCCAGGCAGCACGCATTATCTTCTTTCAGTTCATGTGGCAACCTTTGAGGTATGTAGGGTTATCTTCATTTTACAGATGGGGCAGCCGAGGAACAGAGAGGGTAATTCACCTGAAGTCATACAACTTGTAAGTGGCAGAACTTGAACACTGATCCGTCTGACTCTGGAGCCCTCCCTTGAAACCCCTTTGGTCCCTGTCAAACTTCCTTGGCAAATCACCTGATAGAATCTTCTGGGGCTCCAGCTTTCTGGCCACCCCACTTTGGGGCACCCCAATCTAGTCCAACCCCGTAAGTTTTATCAGGAGGCCTTGGAGCCCCAGTGGGCCTAGGCCCCTTGCTCATCATCTCACAGCCACTTGGAGCAGACTTGGGACAAGAATCCCAGCATCCCAGGGATACTGGCCTTCTGCCCTTTCGCTACCCCAGGGCCTCAGGAAGACCACCGGACTGGGAGCCCGGCACCTGGGTTCTAATCCCACCTCTTCCTCAAACCAGCCAGGAAAGCTTGGGCAACATTTCATCCTGCCTCTAACTTCACCCTAAGCCTCAGTTTCCTCTTCTGCAAAATGAGCAGGTGGAGAATCTAGGTTCTCTACCAATTCTAATAATCCACGAGTATAGGATTTCAGATTTCTGGGAGTCGGCAAGAGTCACACATCTGCCACGTTTTTCTACTTTCTGTTCTCTGTTGCCTGGGGGGCAGGGGGAGATTGAATTGAGAAAACAACTCAGAGAGCCCTATAGTTAGATAGCAGCTTATGATCTAAGCATTGATGGAGCGCCCTGTGTGCCAGGCACTGAGCTGGCCGCTTTGCGTATTAACTGAATGGTGTGCTCACCAGGGAGGTGGGTATTATTAGCTACGTTGCAGGTGTGGAAACTGAGGAATAAAGAGGTTAGCTAACTTTCCCGAGGACCAGGCTATACAGTTACCTTTATACGAGAACTGGACTTAAAAACCCAGAGGCAGTGCTAAGGGTCTGTGCGGGATCCGTCCTGCCTCGTGGCCCATCGTACGGAGCTCTTGGTAAAACCGGCTCTCTGGGACCCCAGATGGAAAAATCCACCCTATCCATCCACCCTTGAGCGATGGTGATTGGGGTCCAATCTGGAAACACTCAACGGATGAGTCACAGGGAGGATGATGAAGGGATGATGGCAGGGAGAGCAAAACAGTGCTTAGTCCGCCATCGGCCAGAGCTCAGCCTAGCCTGGCAGCCCGGCCACAGAGCGCAGGCCGCCGCTGTTTACAGAGTCGAGGATTTGGGACCAGGGAGAGGCTGTGGCTGATGGGGAGGGAAATGGGAGCTGAGGGTAGGACAGTGAGGTCGGACTCTTATCTAGAGCTGGAAGGACCTTCTGGGATTATCTACTCCAAGCTCCTAATTTTATGTATGGGACATCTTAGTCTGGAGAAGGGCCGTGACTTGCCCCAGGTCACACGGCCAGTGACAGCAGACCTGAGAACAGAAGAGGATTTGGGAAGCTGGATCCTCAGCTTCCTTCTGGCCACTGTCGTGGGGATGACTTCCTGCCCAGGCCCTGCTGCTGCCCGCCCTCTCTCCCTTCCATCAGAAGATCAAGAGCAAGAACAGCGACAGTAAACAGAGGAATCATCTTGCTGAGTATAAGCACGGTGGTCGCCAGTATGGACTCTGGAGGCAGGCTGTCTTGCTCAGGCCTTGCCGTCCCCCCACCCCCTTCCTTGCCCTGTGACTCTGGGCAAGGCATGTAATTCCTCTCAGCCTCCAACTTTCTTCATCTGTATCATGATTCAAGCAGATTCTGAAATTGCAGGACTTTTCAGTGCCTTTAACGTCTAGAAGGGCAATTTCTACCCTGGTTCTTCCATGGTCTTTGACCACTGAACACCTTTTTTTGCACTGAGTATCTATTAGCATATTTCAGGACACAGGTATTCCCCCAGATGTGCAGACTGAGAAACACTGATGTCTGTGGTTCCTCAGGACTATTTAAACATTGGAACTCAGGCACTGTGGACTGATCGTAGAGTTTTTGGGGAGACATCCCTACTGAGCTGTGACATTCAGCACCCTCACCAGTCTCCTTGGGATGCATAACCGACCAGACTGTTTCCGCTCATTCCATTCTCTGACGCCTCCTCCTTCCTGGAGCACGAGCTGCTTTACCACCGTACGTGGTGGAAACAGAAGGCGGCTTCCGTGACTGGAGCCAGCCTGTCTTCCTGGGACAGCAAGGCTGGCTGAGATGTCCAGGGCCGGCCGCTGCTGCCCCGCTGCCAGGCTTACCTGGGCGCAGGCTTGGAGGATGCGAGGCAGGGCAGCCTGGGACCGTGGGGTGAGTCTGGGGCATGGCCACCTGGCTTCTAGGTTGGCTCTGCCACTCACCCTTTTATAACCTTGGGCAAGACACAGCCCTCCCTGGGCCTCAGTTTCCACATCTGTAAGATAAGAGGCTAGGTGTAGTGATTTGTTGGTTCCCTTTGGGGCTGATGTTCTGAGGAATGGGCACATTTGTTACCTTTTGGCCTCATACCCTCATTCATTTGCTGGGTTCTTGGAGTCATCCAAGATATCCCCCTTTTTTTTGGCTGCACTGCACAGCTTGCGGGATCTCAGTTCCCCGTTCCCCGATCAGGGATTGAACCTGGGCCACGGCAGCAAAAGCCCAGAATCGTAACCATTAGGCCACCAGGGAACTCCCAAGATGTCCTGACAGGAGCTTTTCTTTCTCAGGAGGTTAGGTGTGCATGAAGGTGCCAGATACAAGCAAGTGCTCTGAGCACCCTTGGGAACTGGGAGCCAGTAATTCTTATAAGTTAGTGTGTGCCAGCATTGCCCCGATAGCCTGCAAAGAATGCAGATTCTCGGGCCTCACCCCTAGAGATTCTAAGTTTGTAGGTTGGGGTTGGACCTTAGAGTCTACATTTTTAAAAAGCCTCCCCTTCATTCAGGTTGTTGTGTAGTCAGTAGTTCAAGGACCACACTTTGAAAAAGGCCGTTAGACTCTCTTTGAGCCAAAAAAGGCTTAGGAGAGTGACAACCTGCCAGGTTTGGTGATGACTCTGTGTGACCCTGTTCCGAGCTGCCCTCATCTGTGGTCACAGCCTTCAGTAGCTGGTTACTCTTCTTGCCTACAAGCTAGTGTTTCCCAAACCTGACTGATTATCAGGATCTCCAGGAAGCTCTTGAACAAAATACGAATTCTTGAGTCTCACCCTTAGTGATTCTAAGCCAGCAGATCTTGGCTGGGACAAGAAATCTCCATGTTTAAAAAGCCCCCTAGGTCTTTGGTTGATTTGTTTGTCGTTCATTCATGCAATGGTCTAGCCCCAGGGGAAGGCGTTGAGGACATAATTGTTAGACCAGATGCGGTCTCGGACATTATGTCACCTATGCTGCAGCCTGGTGAAGGAGACAGACAGTGATCACATAGGGATGCTCAGCCAGGTTTGGGAAATATGTCTAGAAAATGGTTGGGTCAGATTCAATACCTGGGCAAAGCTGGGCTTCCTGGTAAATTCCAGACTGAAGTAGAGCCCTGAGCCCAGTGGCCTTTGGTCACTGCTTATGGACACCTGTCATTTTTTCATTCACTTATTCTTTTATTCATCCATCCATCTATCCATCCATCCATCCATCCATCCATCCATCCATCCATCCATCCATCCATCCATCCATCCATCGATCTATTCATTCATCCACCCATCTATCCATCTATCCATTCATCCATCAATAGATCCACCCATCTATCCATCTATCCATTCATCTATCAATCGATCCACCCATCCATCTATCCACACATCCACCCATCTATCTATCCATCCATCCATCCATCCATCCATCCATCCATCCATCCATCCATCCATCACTCTTGAATCTCTACCATGTGTTGAGGGCTGCACTAGGTACTGGAGAGACAGAAATGAAAAGCCTTGCCCCTACCCTCAAGGAGCTCACAGTCTAATGGGTGGAGGGGTCAGAAAGCAAAGCAAATGATTCCAATCCAGAGTGTTAGTTGCCCAGAGGGGCGAGTGGCTGGTTCTCCCAGTGGGCCTCATGGAAGATTTCCCTGAAGCTGGCTTGTGTTAAGGCTCAAAATGTAGGTGGGAGGGTCCCAGGCAGGTAACGTAGGGCGTGGCTTCCAGGCCAAGGAAGGGTCTTGCCCTGGGGAGGGCAGGTCATTGTGGCTGGGCAGGTGGGGGCACCTCTTCTGCTCCTGGAGCTCAGGCTCTGTCTTTTGTTTTCCATGTTTGTTTCTCCATGAGGCCTGGTCCACAGTAGGTGCTCAGCAAACATTCGTCGTTGGTGAGTGGGGAGGTGTGGGGTGATCTGGAAGAAGGGATGGCCTTGTGGGCCACACTGAGGAGCTTGTGGCTCTGTGGGCCCTGGGCAGGGTGCAGGCGGGGAATGACACCATCGCCTGGGCTCCCTTGGCTGGGGGAAGGGGGAGAATGGAGATGACCAAGGGGGCCCCCAGCTCTCACCTTTGTCGGCCTCCTCGGCCTTCAGTTCTCTCCTTGTGCGGATCAGAGCATTGCCTCTATGAAAACTCGTTGAGCCCATGGCTCTTTTCCTAGAGTGGATCTCTCCTGCAACCCAAGGGCTCTGCCTCTGTTGGTGGATGAGGAGGACAGGGTGCTCTGGGGAGGTGAGTAGATGCGAGGGTGGGTGGCTAAGAGCCTTGGCCTCTGGCATCAGCTTGTTTTTTTTTTTTTTTTAATTAATTAATTAATTAATTATTGGCTGTGTTGGGTCTTCGTTGCTGCGTGTGGGCTTTCTCTAGTTGCGGCGAGCGGGGGCTACTCTTTGTTGTGGTGCGCGGGCTTCTCATTGCGGTGGCTTCTCGTTGCGGAGCACAGGCTCTAAGCGCGCGGGCTTCAGTAGTTGTGTCTCACGGGCTCAGTAGATGTGGCGCACGGGCTTAGTTGCTCCGTGGCATGTGGGATCTTCCCCGACCAGGGCTTGAACCCATGTCCCCTGCATTGGCAGGTGGATTCTTAACCACTGCACCACCAGGGAAGCCCCATCAGCCTGGTTTTGATTCTCACTTCTGCCTCTTGTCAGCTGTGTGTCCTGAGGCAAGTGTCTCACCCTCCCCATGTTTCAGTTCAGTTTCTCAGTTTGTCGAATGGGATAACACCAGCCTCTCCCTCATCCGGTTCTTGAACCGATTAAGAGCGCTGTCGTGTGTCGAGCTTGGGAGGCAGTTGTGCTGGGGTGATTGGAGCCAGAAGGCCTTGTTCGAATCCCACCTCTACCTCTGACTAATTATAGAGACCTTGGCAAGCTGACTCAGGCTCCGAGTTCGGGTTTCTCATCTCTGATGCCCCGTAGGATTGCTGGGAGGAGCACGGAGTCTGGTGGTTCCTTTTCTGCACTGGGCTTATTCCTGAAGTCTGAAAACTTGGGTCTTAACCGGTAGAGTGAAATCTCCATCTGGTGAGGGTGGCGTGGACGGTCACCTCCACAGCCCGCAGACTCTGGGGGTCGGTCTCATGTCTGTAGGGCCACCTCTCTTGGTCCCAGCCCCCACTTCACATGCCCTCACTGGTTTCTGGGGTCCTTTGGAAATGGATCATCATATGACAGGGGCACGGGGTCTTCAGAGCAGGGTGCTATGGGGGGAGGGTCGCACTAGTCTGTAGGGGCACATGGAAGGGACTCTCCTTCCCCAGCCAGCCTGGGTCTGGGTGCCCTGGAGAGACCGGGATTTCAGACACCTGTCCTGGCCTCAGCACCTTACCTCTCCCACATCATGTCCCTGCTTGGTTTGAATGGTCAGGGCTGAGTGATTTGGGCATGCCTGATGCCCCAGAAGATTTGGGTCACAAGCAGGTAAATATTAAACCCAGAAATCTAGCTCCGAATGGAAACCTGTTCGGGCTGGTTGCCTGGGGGACTGCCAGGTTCTGAGCCTCCCGCCAGCTGATGGCTAGGATAGGCAAGCACCCTCCAGGGGAAGAAAGGGCACCTGCTGCATTCCACGTGACTACATTTACTTGCCATTACCGTCCAGTGGTCAGGGGCTGCTGTGTCTGTTTTACAGTGAGGAGGAAACCAAGGCACAGAGAGGGCAGGAGATCTGCTTAGGTTTACATAGCTAATGGGGGGACCTGGGGTTGGACCTGGGAGGGTCTCTCAGCAAAGCCCATGCTTTTCTGGACGTGGGCCCCCAGTGGTCTCCTTGCTGCTGCTAGGGCCATGCCAGGATGCTGTGGGGATCACAGGTGCTGAGGTTTGCTCTCTGGCTCCTCTGAGCCTGGGCCTCAGATTCCCTTTTTGCAAAGTGGGGACAGTCTTGTTTGGGGTCCCTGGCAGGCAGGACCGGGCCCAGGACACCTGAGTGCAGTGATGCTGGGAGCAGGATCCCAGGGAGCTCTTCCTGTTTGCAATGTACAAAGCTCTCCTGGGGCCTGGGCAGGGCTTTGGGAGTAACCACCTGGGCAGTCAAATAAGCCTTCTCTTGAAGACCATGTACGAGGGGGACGCCCAGGGCCCAGCCACAGTTCCCATCCTCTGGGAGCCAATACACAAGCCAGAATGAGAACATAGGTTTGGGGCTTCAGGACCTGGGTTTGCATTCCGGGTCTTATTAGCTGTGTGATCTTGGGCAGGTGCCTTCATCTGGCTTAGCCTTGGCAGCTCCCTCTGAAAGACAGGAATTATAATTTACTTCACCGGACCATGGCGAAAAGGAAGTGAGATAGTGTTCTCAAAGCTCCTAGTAGAAAGTAGGTGTTCAGTCAGTTGACTGCCCTCCTCAGGCTCTCAGGGGATAGTCTTCTAAGGCTGAAAGTGACCAGCAGGTCTGAAAGGTGAGTGAAGACTGCTTCTCAGTGCTGCCAGCAGTCTAGGAGTAGCATGGGCTGGTCCTGCAGGCCGCTGGGGATGGGGCAGAACGGGGCGTCAGCTCCACAACAGGACGGGTGGGATGTGGGGTAAGCTTCGCTGGGGAGAGAGGGGGGTGTTGGCTTTTACCTGGTCTCCCCACCCCCAGCCCTATAGGCAGTGGCAGCCCCAGACCCTTGGCTGTTTTCACAGACTGTGAAAATCAGAAGCCTGGGAGAGGAAGTGACTTGTCGAGCGTTGGTGGGAGTTGGTGGCAGAGGCAGCCTGACCCCTAGCCCGAGGTCCACCCGGTCCTGAGGCTGCTCCATGGGCCGCCTGGGGTGGGCCCCTGGGGCGGTTGGCCTCCCTCGCCTCTCCGGTCCGCCCTGAAACCAGCTATGAATGGAATATTCTGGGCTACATGACTCACAGGCTGGCCCTTCCTCCACCAGGGCGCTTTGGGTTTTCCTTTCTTTACTTTTCCCTAATAAGGTCTCATGTGGCTGGCTTTCACCTCTCCTTTCTTTGGGCCTGGAGGAGTGGTGACTTTTGCCCCAGGAAGCCTGTCCTGGGAGGGCTCCCGTTAGGCTGCTGGGCTGCACGTACTCAGACCTGGGTAAGTTTAAAGGGAGGCCGGGCAGAGGCATTGGAGCCGCGCAGACCTGGGTCCGGAGCTCGCCGCCCGCTCTCTAGCTGTGTGACCTCGGGCAAGTCCCTTTGCCTTTCTGAGCCTCAGTTTTCGGACTCCGTTCAATCCAACCCACATTTTTTGAACCCCTGTTAGCTGCCAGGTATGGCGCTAGGCAGTTCCGGTAGAGCAGCAAGCAGACTCGGCCGCTGTCCTCCGGGAGCCTCGAGGCTGAGTGGGGAGTCACGTGGGGGCCGGGCTTTCCACCCCGAAGCGCATGTGAAACCCCACACCCGGCTCCTGGTTTTACTAGAAACTCAGAGATCGTAGTGAGCCTTAGTTTGATTCCCAGCTAGTGAGAGCAGTAGTTGGGATTTCATGTCAATTACTGTCACTTGGATTTCACACTTGTTAGCAGGAAAGCGCAGGACCTACTTCTGGAGGGACGGCCTTGATTTTCCATGCACGTTGGTGATGTGAGTTGGCGTCCCAGGTGGTGAGCTGAGGCTGCCGTGTTCCCACGTGTGCCCCAACCTTGGCAAGGAGGAAATGCAACCCAGATAATGTTCCAGGGTAGTCCACCTCCTGGCATGTAGTGGGTACTCAGGAAGTGTTTGTTGAACCAATGAGAGGGACAGTGGCAGCCTGGAACACATCCTAGCGAGGGTGTGATTGACTCAGGGAAGGAGGGACAGCTTATGGGTGTCCCGTGCAGGAGGGAGGAGGCTTGTCCTGAGAAACTTCACAGGATGAAATGAGGGCAGGTTTATTAGACTTTTCTAATGTGGGACAATGAGTCTTCTGCCAAAGGAGGAATTCAAACATGAGAATATGATGTGGGACAGTGTGACTCAGGCTTGGGTAGAGGTGAGGCATTTATGGAATAGCCACTCTGTGGCTGGCATAGGGCTGGGCTCAGTAAGCTCCATCAGGGCAGGGAGGCTTTTTCTTTTTTTGTTCACTGATGTATCCCAGGCACCTAGAAGAGTACTTGGCTCACAGGGCTGCTTAATAAACGTGAATTGATTGACTGAATGCATGAATGAGTATATTACTTAATTGGGTCTCAGGGGTGTTATTACACCCAGTGTGCAGATGAGTAAACTGATTCTTATGGAGGTCAAGTCACATGTTTGCTGGGTTGTGGGGTCAGGGCTGCCTGATTGCAAAGCTTGTGCTCTGACCCATCCATCTGTTGGGATCCTCAAGAAGGAATTCTTGCCCTGGCGGACAGGTTGGATTTCAGCCTCTCAGAGATCCCTCTCTTCTGAGAGTGACTGATTGTGGGAAAATACAACATGCTTGACTCAGAACTAATGGCAGGGCCAATGCTGCGAATCACAGTGGATCACCCAGCCTGCTCTGATCAACAGGCACCCTTTCAAAGAGAGGGGTTAGGAGGGGATCGATGCTGCCCGCCCAAAGGGGGTCCTGCCAGGCTTGGCCTGACGTCGTGGTCATCCTCAGCCACAGCAGAGGGGAGGGCGCTGGCTCAGATGGTGCCTGGCACACAGCCGGCACAGTGGGACCTGAATCTCAGGCAGACTCTGCCCAGGTGCCTGCTCCAGGGGAGTGGCTGGATTGGTGAGGGTGAATCCCTGGTGTTCACAGGAACCTGTGCCTACCCTCAGCCCCCAGGTGGTTCTGGACAAGGATGCCCAGTGAGGCTTGACATGTTTGCATTCAGCTGCTCCGGGAGGGGGCCGCTTATTGAGGCTCTGCTGGGGACAGCGTAGCTGGAACCCTTGCCCAGGGCCACCGGGCCGGAGCACTTTGTCTGCTGGTCCCCCACGTTCTCCTGATGTGCTGCTGCTCAGGGCCCCTGTCCCACCAGCTGCCCATGAGTGGGGTCCCCATGGCCCCGTCTGCTCACCTGAGCATTTCCCAGGCAGCAGAGCAGCCCAGCGGACTGGTGGCCGGCTAGTGGCTGAGGTGCGAAGGTGTGAATACGGTAGGGGTTCAAGGCACAGCCCTGCAGCCAGATGGCCTGGGATCCAATCCCAGTTCCCCCTTGTATTGACCGTGTGACCTTGAGCAATTTTCTTATCCTCTCTGTGCCTCTGTTGCCTAATCTGTAAAATGGGGGTGATAATAGTTCCTCTCTCAAAAGGTTGTTGTAAAGATTAAAGTAATTATAGGACTAAAGGACTTGGAATTGCTCTGGGCCCTTAGTTAGCAGTTAATACATGTGAGGTGTTGTGATGCTGATTTTGGCACTCACTCCTTGGTGGCAACTCGAGGAGCGAGCATTTGCCTTTTTTCTGTGCCCAGTGTCGGGGCCCTGGATTCCACCCACTCAGTGCCGCTTTTGTGGATGAGTACCTGGGCCGGGTTGCTGGGGAGAGACGAGCCAGGGCAGCGCAGGGGCCCCTGACTCCCACTGGAAGCCCCCTTTCTACCGTCCTCCCTCCCTCTCTCCTGCTCCCATGTCCCAGGCCTTGCAGAGATGAACTATTCATGCTTTTGTTTACTGTTTCAAGGAGCATTAACTGACATCACCCCACCCCAGGTTCAGGGCCACTCCCGGAGTTCCCCTAGGCCTCCAGGTCTCCCCCGCAGAAGCACCGCCGGCTCTTGACTGTTGGAGCCCATTTCAGTTCACCTTCCCCTGCTGGACTGTGGGCTCCGAGGGCCAGGGGCCATGTCCGTCTTGCTCACCACTACACCAGCCCAGTGGGGCCTCGCCTGGCACTCAGCACGCTGGAGATGCTTGATGAATAAGTGTCCAGGGCTGAGCCATGTGCTAGGCTAGGCTCAGGGCGCGGGCGGGTGGTCAGAGGGGAGTGGGGCACGGCCCTGGCCCAGGAGAGCTCACGGTCTGGTTGTTTATTTGTGAACTCAGAGATGGCGGCTGGGTGCCAGGAACGGTGCTGGGTGCTGAGGAGGGAGAGGCGTAAGGTGTGGTCCTTGCTTTGAAGAGGCTGCAGCCTGCCCTCGCTCCCTCCCTCCTGCCCTCCCTCCCCACTTCCTGTATTCCAGATGCCACGCCAGGTGGTGGAGGCACACAGAAAAGTAGGTCGTGGTCTCTGCCCCCAGTCTCTGCCCCGAGGTCCACAAAAACAAGTAACCAGAGCATAATGCAGTTTCTTTAGAGACTTGGAACCTGGTATTATCTGCCATGGAAACCGGTGGCAATGACTTTGGTCTCTGTGTCCCTGTGACTAATAACAGTAACACTACCCTGCATTAACGGGCCAGTGTCTGCTCTAGATCCTCAGAGGACTTGACCAGATGCCCCGAGACCAGGAGTTTTCTACCTCAGCGCTGCCGACACTTGAGCTGGATAGTTCTCTGCTGTGGAGGCCGGCCTCGGCACTGTAGGACATGCAGAGCTTCCCTGGCCTCCACCCCCTACATGCCGCTAGCCTCCCCCTCCCTCCCCACTGTGACAACCCAAATGTCTCCAGGCATTGCCAAATGTCCCTGGGTGGCAAAGTCGCTCCCGTTGAGAACCACTGCCTTAGATGGATCAGTGAAACTGTAATTGCGTAAATCAAGATGGAATGGAAAATTTGAAATCCAATACTGCCACCCTCCAAAAAAAACAAAAGAGGAAAAAAGCGCCCACAACATCCTGTATTCCTTGGGTTTGGCATAAAATGCAAACATCCGATGGGAGGTGGGAGAGCCCTTGGAGGCCTGAGCAGTTGTGCGCCTTGGCCCAGGCCAACCGGAGGCAGAGCCTCTGGCAAAAGAACAGGGCCATCGCCAGGCCTTGTGTCCCCTTGCTCTGTGTGGTTACAATGTAGGGCAGGTCATCAAACGACCCTAGGGAGTACATACGACCATCATCAGTTCTGGGGGAGTTGAGTCGGAATGTTCGACTGGCTGCCTCAATCTCAGTTAAGCCCTGGTGTTCCCCCCACCCCATAGTGCCTATCCTGGTTTGTATAGATGTATGGACTTGTTTAATTGTTTAGCATCTGCATCCCTGTGGGGTTGTGGATTTCAAGGGGGCAACATCCAAACCCCCAGAACCTTGCATGGTGCCTGGCATCCAGTAGTGCTAAATCAATTTTTGCGGAATGATTAAGAGATATTGTTGGGTGGATCCAGAGAGATAAAGACTGGCTCTCCTGCCCTCCCCTTGAATGCTGTTAGGTTCCCAGAAGGAGGGAGTGGGACCTGGAGACCTCAGTTCTAACATACAGGGCACATATGTGGAAGACGTGACCTTCCTCGCTCACTTCCTGGTTTGCATCCTAATGGGAAAGGAGATGGTGTCTCCGTCCTCTGACCAAGACCCTGGCCACAGGACAGACCTCGGATGAACCTGGCAAAGGCTCAGCCTTGGCAGGAAATGCACAGGTGTCCGCGCATGTATCCCCCTGCCGCCATCTAGCATTTTGGAGCACCTGTTGGCTGCAAGCAGGGAAGAGAGCACCAGATCCTGCCTTCCCAGGCCTGTCTCTTTCCACAGGTCACTTGAGGATGCTCCTGATGCAGTGTCAAGTGACAGCCGTGGGCAGGCGGGGTCGGGGGCGGGGGCGGTGGTCACTGTAAGTTTGCTGCCTGGAGGCGGGGTTGCTGTCCCTGACTTTAACAGAATACATTTGAGTTCAAGCAAGGAAATTGAAGCATCCTGATATTTGCAACTCTCCCCAGGGCTGATTCTCCAGCCAGGGTGCTTTACATAAGGGGTACATCTGCAGCCAGCTGCAAGGCCCCGCCTCCCCCCCTTGACCACGTGAATTCAGGCAATTGGAATGTCTCCCTGGCACCACGCACTGAGCTTTGGTCATCACCGTGTTTCACACCAACTAAGGGAACTCAGCATCACTGTCGTTTCTGGGGTCCTCTCCTTTCCTGATGTGACCTTCTTCCCCTGGAATCTTGACTTTAAAAGGAGCAGGAGGTGGGTGGCGGCTTTGGGGAGCTGAGTGTTAGCTTCAGGGCCAGGCCAAGCTGGTGGCTGTCGCAGAGCACATGAGTGGGCACCCTTGGCCCTCAGTGGGGGGCACTGCATGGTCAGAAGCTGCAGGAGGGCTTTCACTGACCCAGAAAGACTCTGGAGGACAGTGATGGGGGGGGGGCCCTGGGACTGCTCAGCTCTACCTGGGACACCACCCCCCCCCTTCTTGTAGGCCAGGGCTGCTGTCCAGTTAGAAGGAGGTGGTCATTCATTCATTCAGTAAACATTTATTGAGCACCTCCTGTGTTCCAGGCTCTCAGCGAGGTATTTTATGTGAATTATTCTCATTTAGTCCTTATAACAACTCTTTGCAGTGGGGATTTTTAGAGTTTTCCTACAGAAGAGGGAACCAGGGATCAGAACGGTGAAATAATGTCTTTGTGTCACGGTGAGGAAATGGAGAGCCAGAACCCAACCAGGTTTGATTGCAGACCCACTCTCCTAAAAATCATACCTGGGGCATGATGGTGGCAGAAAGGGGCACCCAAGGGATACCCTGCAGGACCAGAGACTGCCTCAGGATGGGGCCACCCTGAGTGCAACGGGTCCCCCACTTTCCGCCGGGCAGCAGGATGCAGGCAGAGGCGGGCTCACAGCCCATGGCACCCAGTGCGGTTTCTGTGAGAAGGGCGGAAGGACGGCGAGGAGGGAGGGTAGGAATTCTCTGTAGGACCAGGCTGTGGGTGCCAGTCCCTCAGGAGTCCAATTACAGGGCTGGTGTCGAGAGCACTAGTTAAGCTTTCGCCAAAGCTGATACTGAAAGAGGACCGGTGTTTGGGACCGGTTCACCGTGGGGGACATAGTCCAGGATTTGACTCCATCCCAGGACAGCAGGATTCAGGGCAAATGTATTTCATGGTTGAAACCCCGCCTCCTCCCAACACCTCCAGCCCAGTCTCCTCTGCCCCCTTCCCAGAGCCCCAGGCAGCACCTTGTCAGAGGTGTGGTATTCACTGCAAGGGAGTGGGATGGATCCATTGGTCTGTTGCGGGAGAGGCACCCTGCTACAGCGAAAAGACGTGGCCAGACCTCTCCACCTGCAGCTTAATCATGGGTCTGCCTCTGATGAGCTTCTTGAACATGGACAGACCTCTCTATCTCTCTGAGCCTCAGTTTCCTCGTCTATAAAATGGGGCTGATCCCATCCACTCGTGGGTGCTCCGCCCCTTTGGGGGCTGGTGGGAGGACAGGCATTTCCGTCTCCCTCTGGCAGGTGTGGAGGACAGGGAGCTGCTGGAATGACACTCACACCTTCCCTGGGGGAGGGCCGCACATTGTTAACGGGGTGGCTTGAATCTTAAGTGCTGGCCTTTGGGGCTGAGGCCTCTGGGTTCCCTGGGGCTCCTTGCGGGGCTTGTGTGTCGGGAGACCTCAGGTGCTGTCCAGCCAGCTTGCCCTGCCTTGCTTGGGTGGGCTGAGCTATTTTTAGCTCCGAGTTTTGCAAAGGTTATTTCTTCCTGCCCGGAGCTCTCTGTGGGACAAAGTGGACAGCCCCCTCTCAGAGGGGGGCAGAGCTTGGGCCGGAAGAAGAGACTGGAGCCAGACTGGACCCTTGTGGGCTTTGACAGGGAGGCTTCCTCTGCTCTCGGTGGCCTGCCAGCCGGGGGCTCCTGTGATCCTTCCCGGGAAAGCCGGGTGTATGCCAGGGTCCCTCACCTGCCTGCCAGAGCGGCCTAGGACGGCAGCCCCCGGGGCTTCGGCGTCCTGTCTGCTCTCCCGGCCACATGCTTCTGACTCATGAGAGCAAGAATGCGGTCTTTTTGGGAGCGAGTTTGTAAAAATAGTCCAAGTCCTTCCTCGTACCCGCCACACCCCTCTTCTGATCACACCCTGGCATGGGCCCCAGGCCTCTTCCGAGGCTGGTTTTGGGGGAAGCGCCTCTTGCACAGCTTGGCACTGACTCTGTTTGTGCAGCTCTCCTGGTAGGAGCTGTCCTGGCGGAGGCTGATTTCGGGCAGGAGGAGGCACGGCCCCAAGAGCGGGTGCCCCACAGGCCTCGGCCGCCTTCTCCCCTCCTCTGATGGTGGTGGCGCGGCTGGTGTGGACCAGCATCCCTTCCTTCATGCAGCAGGTGTGTGTTGAGGTCTGCTGTGTGCCAGGCACCATTCCAGGGCTGTGGATGGAGCGATGAACATAAACGATAATGTCCACATTCTGGTAGGAGGAAAGTGATGTAAACAACTAAAATGTATAGATTCCCAGAGATGTTAAATACTATGAAGGCGGGGAGAGCAGAGTCAGAGGAAAGAGTGTGATGGGGATATGTATGTGCGATTTTAAAGCGGGTGGTTGGAGGGGGCCTCTCTGACACAGTGACCTTTGAGCAGAGCCCTGAAGGAGGTGAGGGAGTCATCCATGTGTATATCTGGGGGAACAGTGTTCCAGGCAGAGGAAACAGCAAGTGCAAAGGCCCTGTGGTAGAGTGTTTGAGGGGCTGCACGGTGGTCATTGTGACTAGGGTAGAAAAGCTATGGGGAGAGAGGTAGGCTCTGAAGTCAGGGAGTTGGTGGAGGGACCACATCATGTAGGGCCTTGTTGGCCAAGGTGAGGACCCTGGTTTCCACTCCGAATGAGGTAGGAAGGCATTTGAGGCTTTGAGGAGAAGAGTAACTCGGCTGCTGTGTTGAGAACAAAGTGTGTGGGGTGGGGGGTAGGGGGGTGAAAGCGGGAAGCAGGAGACCAGTCAAGGGGCTATTTTAATGGTCCAGGGAAGAGATGATGGTGGTGTGGATCAGGGTGGTAGCAGGGGAGGTGGTGCGAAGTGGTCAGATTCTAGACATGTTTGGAGGGTAGAGCCAACGAGGTTTGCTGATGGGTGGCATGTAGGTGTGAGAGAGAGGGGGGAGCCAGGAATGAGCCTGAGGTGTTTAGCCTGAGCGCCTGGCAGGCTGGAGCTGCTGTCAGGTGAGATGGGACGCCTGGGAGGAGTGAGGGTGGCCATCAGGATGTTAAGATCAATATGCCCCGTAGACCAGTGAGCGGACGTGCCGAGCAGGCATACTTCTGGGCAGAGGTCTGGAGTTCCTCCAGGGAAGGTCAGGCTGGTGGTGTCACCGTAGAGATGGTCTTAAAAACCACGAAACGGGTGAGGTTGCCTGGGGAGGCACAGATCAAGATGAGGTTGGAGTCCTGAGCCTGGGAGCGGCCCAGCATTCGGAGGTCCTTTGCCTGGGCCATTTCTGCAGCCTGGGCCGTCCATCCTTCCCCCACATCCAGCTCCGTGAAATTGCCTGGAGTCAGACCCCTCCATTTCCTGGTCCCACTTCATGCTTCCTGGGTGACTTTGGGCAGGTTGCTTCCCCGGTCTGAACCCCAGCTTCCCTGTCCATGAAAAGGAGGGAACAAAGCCACCTCTTGGGTTTGGTTCTGGCATGAAAATGCTCTACTGCTGGTATGAGTGTTCTAGAGCCGCCCTGGCACTAAATGGCCCGGGCTTTGGATGGGGAAACTGAGGCGCAGAAAGGTGAAGGGGTGGTGCAAATTCCATGCTGTCCTCTTCCAGCTTCCAGGTGTGTGCGCTGTGGAGCCCCATTGAATGGGCCACCCAGGATGTGGCCAAGAATATGGGACCCTCGGATTGGCAATTTTTCACCTGGCCCTTCAGCCTGGGGCCTTCTGCCTGGACTGGACCTCTGGGGACGAAGGGGTTAATGTGCCTGGGGGCGGGGAGGAGGAGGAGGAGGGGGAGAAGGATGGGGAGGGTCTGGGGGCTGTTCTGGTGGCAGCAGCTTCTCCAGGCTGGCTCTGGTTTCCTAGCAACAGCCCCCAGGGGTCCCTTCTGCCCAGAGGCCTCCTCCGGGGTTGGTGTGGGAGGGGCCTGCCCCCAACCTGTCCTGCCTGGGGATCACTGACCGGGGGCACGCCTAGGGAGAGGGGACACTTACCCCGGGCAGTTACAGAGCCTCCATTGTCTGAGGCTTCAGCCACTGGCCAGCCTCACCCCTGCCCATGGCAGGAAGCCCACTGAGTGGCTTGGCGCCTAGTGGGCAGGGAGAGGAGCTGGCCCTGTGTCCCTCTGGCATTTGGAGGCTCCCGCCACGGGCTGTGGAGGGTCTGGGAGGATGCTCCCCCCACTCACCCGCGCCCTCAGCCACCTGGCACCTGGTCCGTGCTGGGATCCCGTGAGAACCAGCCCGAAGGTCCCGCCCCGGCTCTCCCAGCTCACAACCCAGGGACCCTGCTCAGCCACTGCGTGGCCTTGGGAACATCCTCAGCCTCTCAGCCTCCTTTTCCTCATCTGTTGTGGGAATTAAATTAGACAGACACTGTAAAACGTTCAGCAGGGGTTCTGGTGCACGGCAGTGCTGGGAGACGGCAGCTCTTATGTTTCTAAGACGATCATTTTGTGATCTCAAGGGTGACGAGGGTCACAAAGGTCAGGGCTGGTATTCTGGTGGACCGTCGGCCTGGACTCAGTTGAGCAATCTGCAGAATGGGGCAACGCTGTCCTCCAGGAGCGGCAGGAACTCCAGGAAGGGAACTAACATTGATTAAGGGCCTACCGGCATTTTCAGATGTCACTCCACTTACATCTGCATCTGACAGATGAGGAGAGGAAGCACAGAGAGGGTGAGTAACTTCCTGAGGTCTGGCCGCTGGAGGGCAAGCGCAGATTCAGCGTCTGAAGCTGGTCTCTCTGACCCCAGGCTGAGTGCTTTCCAGGGCTCTGAGTCCTGGACACGTGTCCTTCTTGCTGTACCTCCACCTGTGTTCTCTTGGCTAAGGCACCTTGTCTCTCCAGAGCCCCTGCGAGCTAGCCCCCTCCACAGTCTGCAGTAGGGGGGCTGTTTGCGATGAGGGACTCCCAGGGCAGAGGTGCCCCCACCGTACAGCTTGCAGACCCTGCTCTTCCTCCTGGCCCCGGGCTTTCTGGGCAGGGCAGAGGACACCTGCGCTGAGGTTCCCATTTGGGCCTGTGCCCCTCCTCCACTGGTCAGGAAGCCCCACACCTGCAGCCACCCCAGGTTCAGGGATACGCCAGCCTCATGGGCTCCTCGGTGAGTGGATCCTAAGCAGATGAAAGTTCTCAGGCTCTGGGCTTAGTTCAGTGCAGCTCAGCTGTTGTCTAGCGTGTGGGTCGGTGCTCTGGGCACTGAGACGAAAAGAAGAGGCCAGTCTAGGGAGGGAGACCGTTCTAATGGGGGCTGTAGGTATCCCAGAATCACCTGTGCTCTTTGAAAATAGACTTTCTCAGGCTGCACCCACAAGCTACCAATTCAGAATTGTGGGCCTGGGACACAGGTTTCTTTTTTTTTTTTTAACATCTTTATTGGAGTATAATTGCTTTACATTGTTGTGTTAGTTGCTGCTGTATAACAAAAGAAGATGGAACGCTTCACGAATTTGCATGTCATCCTTGTGCAGGGGCCATGCTAATCTTCTCTGTATCGTTCCAATTTTAGTATATGTGCTGCCGAAGTGAGCACAGACTCAGGTATTTTTTAAACTAGGCTTGGGAACCACTGCATGAGATGGGTCTGGGGAGGCCTCACAGAGGAGAAGGGTCTGGGTTTTGAAGGTTGAGTAGGAGTTTGCTTTTTGGTTCTGAGAGAGAATTCTCCCTGGAGGGAACAAACAACCTGAGCAAAGACCCAGAGATATAGAACAGGTCGGCAAAGCGATGGGCCTGAAGCCCTTCATGAGGGCTGGAACAGTCAGGCCGGGCGTGGGAACCGCCCAGACCAGAGAGGTCGGTGGGGAGGGTGGTGCGGCAGGTCAGGGAGGGCCTTGCTGAGGACCTGCATTCCGAAGGCGAAGGCGACGAGGAAGAGTCTGAGGCTGTGTGTTTTGGAACCCTTGCTGTGGCAGCAGAGGTGGGCGTGTGTTGGTCAAGCTCACACCTGACAGGGGCCGAAAGCTGGAGAGGCCTCCCAGAGTCTGTGGTTGCAGGAGGAGCTCTGGTCCACACCCCTGGTCTTACCTCCCGTCCCGCACTTTTTTCCTGGCTTCTAGGAGACAGGGTGCCTCTGAGGCCAGAGTTGGAGGTGGGGGCCTGGGCCAGATCCTGGTCCTTGTTTCCCTCCGTGCAGAACAGGGTGGCATCTACCTTTCCTCTGGCAAGGCTGCCCGACTCCGTTATGCCAGCATCTCCCTCTGGGCCTGCCTGCCTGCCTGCCTGCCTACCTGGGGCCCTGCCCACCCTCCCCTCCCCTCCCCTCCCCTCCCCTCCGAGTCCCGCCTTCCCTGTCCTCAAACTCCTGGCCTGGTTTGTGCAGCCTCCCTGATTTTCAGGAGCCTTCCTGGTGTATTTCTCCAGGCCTCATTCAGGGGGAGCTGATGGGGCCATTCACTTGAGTGGGAGGTGGGAGATGGTCCGGGATGGGGTGAATCTCAGGGACTAGTGAGGAGGGGCGGGTGCGTGCAGGCTGGAGGAGGGTTTCCTGCCGGGCCTCTGGGCTGGATGGACCTTGAGCTCTAGAGGAAGGAGGAACTGATAAGGGTCTGATTAAATTAGAGCCTGGAAGACACCTGCTGTGGTGAGCAGGGCTGTCCCGGGTGGAGGGAAGTGCTAATCTGGCCGCTCTTGGGTGGTCCCAGTCACTGAACTTGACCTGCTTGGGGGGCACACCCGGAGCTGGGCTTGCTCCTTTGCTTCTCGCTCTGTCTGAACGTGCTTGAGAAGGACAGCCTGCTGCTGGTCGTTCTGTGTAGGGTCACGGGCAAGAGCGCCGTTCAGGGGGTCTGCCTGCCTAGCCAGTCTTGGCAGTCGTTTTTAAAGAGATGACCCCCCCAAAGAAGAAAGTCTCCATAACCCTACCACCCACTTGGAGCACTGTGAATATCACCGTGGTAACAGTGGCCACTGCAGGCTGAGAGCTACACCACCACACACCACGGTCCCCGTTTCATGAGCACAGGACCTCTGTGAGGCGGGCGCTGGGGAGAAGGGGGTGAATTGTAACAGCTGGAAGTGGCAGAGCTGGGATTCGAACTCAGATCTAGCAACAGATCCCACCCTTTCAACACCATCTTGCAGCTACTGTCTGGTCCGACCTGTGATGCTTTGCCTTAGTTCTCTTTTTAAAAATGAGAATGCTTCTTCTCATCTTCCCTCCTTATAATACTCACTGTAGAAGATCTGAAAAATTCAGAAACATGGAAAGAGGGTCAAAAGAAAATCTTCTGGAGCCCTGCCACCCAAGCAAACACTGTTCATATACCTTAGTGAGTTTCCTTCTGTCCTTTTCCTCTCTGCACTTTAGAAACAGTTGGAATCCCTGAGTGTAGATAATTCTGTAGATAATCCTGCTGGGCCACTCTTGGTTTTCAGTCGATGCTCCTTCCCCAGCCAGACTGCCTCTTTTGCCAGAGACCGCTGTGGCAGGAAGGTTCTGGATCGCTTTTAAGAGCGAGGCTCATTTCAGGGGCATCACAACACATTTCTTCCAGCTCAGCCTCCGACCTTGAAGCTTTCAGACCATGCATAGCTCAAGGAAGACTTAAAAAAAAATAAAAAAAGGAAATAGCCGAGCAACCCCACCTGTTTGCTCATGTTCACACCTACACCCTGGCTCCTGGCTGTGGCAGCCTGTGGCATCCTCCGGGCGGGTGCTGTCATGCCCACTTTACAGAGATGTAGCCTGAAGCTCTGAGAGACCACGGGGGGGCCTGGGGTCACACCGAGAGGAGGAGGCAGAGCCCAGCCTGCAGATGGATTTGGCTGCCCCCAGACCCTCACGGCTTGGAAGCCCTTGGGGTTCCCCTTTGAGCCTCCTCCAGGGTCTCTCACACTCCTGGGATGCAGAATCCAGACACATGGTCCCATTTGCTGTTTCCCATTTTGGTGGTGACACGTCAAGGACGGGCATCTTGGCACTGACTGAGCCTGCTGGGGCTTTGTGGTTGACCTCAGGGATGCTGCTGGGAGTCCCATGGGCCAGGTAGCAGGAACCCCATTTTACAGATGAGGACACCAAGGCTTAGCTCACCTGCCAGTGGAGATGAGACTCCAGCCTGGATCCCCGACTCCCAAGGTAGAGCTTGGTCATCACACTTGGTCTGTGCCCTGGGTGTTAATGACAGCCAGACCCCTCCAAGCGTGTTGCATGCATTTACTTTTAATTTTCTTAAGAACCCCATGAAATAGGTACTTCTTAGAAGTATTTTTTAAAAAATTTATTTATTTTAATTTATTTATTTTCGGCTGCATTGGGTCTTTGTTGCTGTGTGCGGGCTCTCCAGTTGCGGCGAGCGGGGGCTACTCTTCATTGCGGTACGCGGGCTTCTTGTTGCGGATGGCTTCTCTTTGTTACAGAGCACGGGCTCTAGGCGCTCGCGCTTCAGTAGCTGTGACACGGGGGCTCAGTAGTTGTGGCTCGCAGGCTCTAGAGTGCAGGCTCAGTAGTTGTGGCGCACGGGCTTAGTTGCTCCGCGGCATGTGGGATCTTCCCAGGCCAGGGCTCGAACCCGTGTCCCCTGCATTGGCAGGCGGATTCTTTCCTGCGCCACCAGGGAAGCCCCAGTAGGTACTTTTTAATCCCCATTTTGCAGATGAATAAACTGAGGCACAGAGACGGGGGTTAAGTAACTCATCCAAGGTATTATGGCTACTGAGTAGTGGGCCCAGGTGGTATCAGGTAGCCTTGAATTCTTTTCTAATTATTGTGCCGTGAGGGTCTCTAGCAGGGCGTTGTGCTGCTCTGAGCCATGCCTATTCCCTCACTCACATCCTTCTGAGCCTTGGGGCACGTGTGTGCAAAATGGTGACCACAGGCCTGTGGGTGTGCACGGGGCTTGCTGGCCTGGGCCCTTGCCCGGGGACCTCACTGCCCCCAATTAGTTTGCAGCAAACGCCTCCCAGATGCCAGCCCTGAAGTCCAGGGAGGCCGTGTGATTAAGGGGTTGAGACTAGGGTTTGGGGTCAATACCCCTGGATTGAATCCTAGTGTTGTCACTTTGTTCACTTGCCTCTGTGACCTTGGGCGAATCCTTACCTCTCTGAGCCTTGGTTTCCTCATCTGTTAATGAAATAATGCAGATAAATCTCTGAGCTCCTTATATGTTGATGTCTCTGTTCCTTTCTGGGGAAAGCCTTGGGCTTGGAGGGGAGGGCAGGAATTATCCCTGAAAATGAGGAAAAAGGAGAGGACATTGCACTTTCTGGCCTAGAGGGAAGGATCCTGGGCTTCTGCATGATCAGAAAAAATATATATATATATATATTTCTCCCCACAGGATTTTTATTAATTACAAAGGAAAATAGTAACTTTACAGTGGAGAAACCTCAGGGAGACATCACTTTAACTAAGTGATCAAAGTTACCATGACTAGTACAGGCGTACCTGGGAGATATTTTGAGTTGGGTTCCAGACCACCGCAATAAAGCGAATATTGCAATAAAGCAAGTCACGCTTTATTTTCCCAGTGCATATAAAAGTTATGCTTACACTATACCTTAGTCTATTAAGTGTGCAATGGCATTATGCCTAAAAACACAATGTACATACCTTAAAGAAAATATTTAAGGAGCAGTTTGCACATGAACCTGCCTTCCTTTTTCCTCCTGCAAAATGGGTATGTCTCCCTGCTCCTTCTTCAGTGGTTCTGAATGAGCCCACAGGGAGGACAGACCTGCAGGGGGACTGCTATGCAGCTGTTGTTTGACTTTTCAACTTGCAAAGGGATTTGCAGACATTTTAGTTTGCTTTCCCCAACCCTTTGCTGAGAGTTTTCAGCGTGGGACTAAAAGACACACACACTTAGTGGAGAGCAATCTGCATTCAGTCAGAATGAAAAGTGCAATTCTCTGACCCAGCAGATCCCGCCCAGGAGTGTGACTGACAGGTTCATGCATCCATTCGCTCAAGGCCAAGTGTATGGAGGAAGGCTTTATAACACCAAAGCCTGGAAACAACCTCAGTGTCCCTTGATAGGAATTATGTCAACTATGGTATATCCCATCCGTCCCAAAATACTACGCAGCCATTAAAAAAGTGAGACTGATTTCTGTGTACTGTTCTGAATTGATCATGGAGATTCTTAAGCAAGAAAAGTGGTTGCTAAGTGAAGTAAGTCAGACAGAGAAAGACAAATATGTGACATCACTTATATGTGGAATCTAAAAAGACTGATACAGATGAACTTATTTACAAAACAGAAATAGACTCACGGACGTAGAAAACAAATTTATGATTACCAAAGGGGAAGGGGGGGTGGAGGGATAAATTAGGAATTTGGGATTAACACACTACTATGTATAAAATAGATAAACAAGGACCTACTGTATAGCACAGAGAACTGTAGTCAATATCTTGTGATAAACTATAATGGAAAAGAATCTGAAAAAGAATATGTATACACACACACGTGCGCGTGTGCCCATGTATAACTGAATCACTTTGCTATACACCTGAAACATTGTAAATAAACTATACTTCAATTAAAAAAATTTTTTTAAAAAGTGGTTGCACCACAGGGTGTGCAATGTGCTTCCTCCTGTATAAAACAAGGCATATATACGGATAAACAAGCTGGTGCATAAATGGCATAGTTCTGGAAGGATTCATAAGAAACCAGTAATAGTGGTAACTCCTGGGGGATTTGAGAGACTGACTTTTCATTGTACATCTTTTGTATTGTTTGGACTTTGAGAGACAGTAGAGCATGGTTACATAATGAGCACACACCGGGGCCCATGGCCTGGGTTCACACCCTGGCTCTGCTGCTTACTAGCTGTGTGATCTTGGGCTACTTACTTAACCACCCTGGGCCTCATTTTCTCATAATTTGGATTATTTGGATTTTCATATTTGTAAAGTGCTCAGAATAATGTAGGAGATATAGTAGGCACTGCATAGATGTTTGCTCTTATTAATTAATTGCCCTTTACATTCATTCTATTTTTATTTAGGAAACCAGCTAACACAAATAGAGGCTTTAAGGATTGGAAAGGAAAATAGGCACGCAGCCAGTTTGTGTCAGGCGCTGATTAGAAAGGAGGGCTCGGGGCTTTCCCTCCAGGGTCGATCCCCTCCTCCCCAGGAAGTCTAGAAGGACTGCCTCTAGCTCAGAATCGGGGGTGTGAACCGGGAGTGGGGAGAACTCTTTCCGTCACTGCTTGGCAGGGGGCATCGGGCAAGCTTGGCTCCAGGGCCCAGGAAGCCCCGTGGAGGCACTGGCTTCTTGGCTGCGGGATCCTCCACTGCGAGGCCTGGAGAAACTGCCCCCAGCTCCCAGCATTTGGGATTCCGCCCAGATCTCGAGCCACCTGTCTCCATGAAGCCCTTTATTTCCCTCACACCCACGTGCTAACTGGCCAACCTCGTGGGTGCAGCACAGGGAGAGACAGAGAGTGAATGGCCTTCCGTGGGACCACTGGGGCGGGAGCTGGGGAGAGCGGCTGGACCCAAGGGCGCCCGTGGAGGAGGAAGTGTCCGGCCACGTCCATGACAGTTCAGGTGTGATCCAGCTTCTGCAACACGGGGGCTGAGTGTGATCCTGGCTTCTGAGGCTGGAGTTTCACCTGTCAGCCAGTGGGGACCCACCTGTCAGTCTAGCTGGACCCAGCAGGCTCCCGAGGTTCCTTGGTATTGGGCAGAGGAAGGTCCGTGGAGGCAGGGCCCTTCTGGGAAGATGGCTTAGGGTTCTGCCGCTGCTGGTTTTTCTGCGGGTTAATGATTTATGAAGGTGAGGGCTGGGCCCTTGCTGGCGCTGTCCTGTGTTCCCGAAGCGGCTGGGGAACAGGGTGAGAGTTGGCAGGCTGGCGTGCACAGGTCACAAGTCAGTGACCCCTCTCTGTTGCTGGAACTTCGGCCTTGAACGTCCTCTGATCAGATTTCTGGCCTTCTTTTTGCAGGCAAGCGCTGGGACGGTGCTGGTGAGCTGCACCCTGTCTGATGGCTTCCTCCCATCCTCCACAGGCTGCCATAGGTATGGTACTCCGGGTGCCTGCACCTCCCGCCTCTGAACGGGGCCGTGGGGCCTGGCCCAGGGCCGCTAGCTTTGGAGCAGGCTGACCTTAGGTGTGAATGTGGCCCTGCTGGCGGTTAGCTGTGTGCCCTTGGGCAAGTGGCCTCACCCCTCTGCCTCAGGTTCCTTGCCTACAACATGGAAATAATGATTTCCTCCTCATAGAGCGGGCTCCAGGCAAGGGTTGACTCTTTACCTTTCTCCCTAAGGTCCCCTGGGGAGATGAGCAGAGCCCCTCCGGGGACTGAGGTGTGCTTGGGGGTAAAGCTTATGAATTGAGAGTGGGGAATTGGGGCTCAGGGGACTGGCGGGGCCATCCATCTCCATCTGCTAAGGAACTGAGGAGGAGGCCGGGTCATCTAGCAGTGGTGGGGCTGCTAGAGTTAAAAAAAAAAAAAAAAAAAAAAAGAAAGCAGAAAAATACATACTTATACTAAAAAAAATTGTTTTTTTATCTGAAATTCAATTTGATGTCCTGTATTTTTATCCGGCATCCCTAACAGTGGGGCCTTGGACACTGCTGGTGGAATCCGGACCCCATCCCCTAACAGTGGGGCCTTGGACACTGCTGGTAGAATCCGGACCCCATCCCCTAACAGTGGGGCCTTGGACACTGCTGGTGGAATCCGGACCCCATCCCCTAACAGTGGGGCCTTGGACACTGCTGGTAGAATCCGGACCCCATCCCCTAACCGTGGGGCCTTGGACACTGCTGGTAGAATCCGGACCCCATCCCCTAACAGTGGGGCCTTGGACACTGCTGGTGGAATCCGGACCCCATCCTGGAGGAGCTGGATGCAAGGCCATTTCTCCCATTGGGCCCAGCTTCCTGACCTCTTGTTCTTTTTGGGGGGTGGCAGTTAGCAGAATGGTAACAAGCCAGGGCTTTTTCTCCAGTCCGACCCTGCCACTGCCACTGTGAGCTCAGCTGAGTGACTTGGTGTCTCTCTGGCTCCGTTTCACCACCCACAAACATGGGGATAATAACGATACCCTCTCCTGTGATGTTTCGAGGTTTAAATACAGGTGGGACCCTGGCATGTGGTAATCAATGGCTCAGTGCATGGGAGCTGCTATCACTGGGGTGTTGGCAGGACGGGCCGCCTGTGCTCTGCTCTGAGCCCCCGGGCAGAGCCCAGGGAGGACTCTCTTCCCCCCCGAGTCTCTGTGTTCTTTTCTGAAGGGTGGGGGACCAGCACGGTGGACACACCTTCTCCATAGCGTGGGGTGGCTTCCTGGGTCCCGGCCTCCTGGATTCGCTGGGGACTCGCTGGGGTGGGTTCTCCCATGGACGGGGCATGTCCAGGAACGTCACAGGCGTGTGTGGTCACCTCCAGCCCTGCCACCTGTCTGGATGGGTGGGAAGGGCTCAGTTCAGCTCTCAGTTATCCAGGGATGGGCCTCCTGATTTTTCCTTCTGATAAGGAGCTGTGTCTAATTGCCTGGGTCTCAGGATCCTGAACAGAATCTTGGGGACAAAGGCATTTCCTGATTCATGGCCGTGGCTTTGGGTCCCAGGATGTCCGCACCCCCCGCCACTGTCATAGGCACCCTGAACCCTTTCTCCTACACACCAAGGGGCCAGACATGCAAACTGAGAGCGAAAGTATCTTATGATGAAATCAGTTCAGTTCCGTTCAGCAAACATTTGATGAAAGTTTACTGTTCTGGGTGTATCTGACATTGCGGGCTGGTTTCATCTGGTTGAACCAGTCTCTTTGCCACTTTCTGATTCTTTGAGCGCTTCCCATGGTCTTCACGAATAAATTCAAATCCCCCCAGCACCTCGCAGCCGTGTTCTCACCCCCATCGTCCTTGCTCACGTCTTCACTTCCACTGGGCCACTTGCTGTTGTGCTCTGCTCCTGCTCTGGCCTCAGCCTGGAATACCCCCTGACCCGTAACCTGAGCCTGTCAGACCATTGCTCCCCCTTTAAGGCTCTGCACTGGGGTAGCCTTGTGCCAAAGCCGTGCCCCACATAAGCCCCCTCCTCTCTTTAGCACCGGCTCAGTCTCTGGGCTTTTACATTATTCTCTGGCTGTATCTGCCTGCCTCACCCTGTAGTGAGCTCCTTGACATTGAGGGGCCATGTCTGTCTTCTGCTTGAACCTCCCAGCCCAGGGGCTCTCGGGGACAGTTCACTGGATGCGAGCATGACTGTGTTGATTGCTGGGCTAACTGAAGCTATTTGTACTCTTAAAGGGAGAAGGTGCAGAAGTAACCTAAGTCCCTGGACACAGCCTGGGGGCCGGGTCACCTGGGGCTGGGCCTGGCCTGTGAGTGGGGAGGGGCTCTCCATCTCACCCAGGGTCAGGGCCTGGGCTGTGACTCAAGGCAATAATAATAGTAATAACGATAATGATAATGATGGTGCAATGACAGTGATGGTAAGTCGAATCGTCATTGTAAGAACAGCTAACATTTAGCGAGCCCATACCTCGCACTGGGTGCTTTAATGTTTGTCAATTCATTCCATCCTCCCAACAACCCTGTAAGGCAGTTACTATTATTGTCCTCATTTGACAGATCAGGAAACTGCAGCTTGGTGGGTTAGGGGGAAGGGCGGTGAAATAACTTGACACTCATACAGCCAGTATAAGGGAGAGCTGGAGTCTGAACCCAGGTGGTCTGACTGTGAGACCGTAGTGACTATAATGATACAGGCCACGTGCAAAGGGAACCCTCCCCCCACTGTCTGCCCAGCAGATTCAAGTGGGCAGGACCATGGGCACTGAAGCCCCTTTGGTCAGGATAGGTCTGAATCTGGTGGTCCAGAAATAGTGGGCAGGGACTTTGTGGTCATTTATTCCAGTATTTTTTAAACTTTTAAAACTGCAACCCATAGACCTGACAATAGGAGTGTGTGTGTGTGTGTGTGTGTGTGTGTGTGTGTGTGTATGTGTATTCAGCAAATACTTATTATGTGCCTACCATATGTCGGGCACATTACCAGATGCTGGGAATATGACAGTGAAACAGACAAGAATACCTACCCTCAGGAAGCTTACATTCTAGCAGAGGAGACAGACAGTAAAATAAATAAAACATACTGTGTGTCACATGCTGATAAGGGCCACAGAGAAAAAGAAAGCAGGCAAGGCAAATCGGGAGCCCCCAGGTGTCACTGGGGGCAGTTTTGGTCCTGGCAGCCTCATTGGAAGCTGACATATGGTAAAGACCTGAAGGAGGTGAGAGCAGGAGAAGACGCCTGGGGGAAAGAACATTCTGGACCCCAGGACTGAAAGTGCAAAGGTCCTGAGGCAGGAGCAGAGCTGGCACTTTCACGGTACAGCAGGGAGATCAGTGTGGCTGGAGTGGAATGAGCAAGGGGAGAACAGTAGAAGATGCTATACACACACATTTTATATATGCGTGTACATATACATATCCAAAACGGAAGTGTTGAAAGCAGTATCAAAAGTAATACCAAATGTGACCAGGGAGGGCCGGTTAGCTCTGGGTTTCTGCTGCAGTCAAGCAGCTGAGGAAGGGTCTTCTTGAATTTGATACACTTGCACCTAAAATGTTCTGCTCTGGAAACCCCAGGTCACTGTGGGCGGGGCGGGGGGGTTGGATTTTTCTGGTCAGTGAGACTGCTAGAATCAGATCTGTCCATCTGTCCATCCTCTGGCCCGTCTAGCTGTCTCCCTGCTCCATCCACCTCCCCACCCATTTACTTATCGATCCATCTGTAGACTGTCCTGTCCTCAAGGATCTCGGGCAGGGAGGGGACAGAAATTACAGCAGGTGTCACTGTGTAACACTCGCATCCCAGGCACTATGCCAAGAGCTACATCTACCAGAGCAGTTCTCCACCAGCGGCAGTTTCGTCCCCCAGGGGACATTTGGCAATGTCTGCAGACATTTTTGGTAGTCATAGCTGGAGGGTAGAGGCCAGGAATGCTGCTACACATCCTGTAGAGCCCCCCAGCGCAAAGACCATGCCGCCCCGATAGGAGGCTGAGAAACCCTGACCTACATCTCACGTCACATTCACATCAGCCTTATGAGGTAGGTGCTGTTTCATTCTCCAATTTACAGGGAAGAAACCAAGGTTCAGAGAGGTGAAGGGGACCCAGACAGGACTGGGTGGGCCCCCAGCTCATGCTCTAAAATGTGTGACATGAGCTGTGACAGGCCTGCTCCGGGCAGCCCAGAGAGGGGCGATCAGCTTAAAACCAGCCCACATTGTCCCTTGGTTTGGGAGTGGGTTTGCACGAGGTAGGGAGATGGGCTAAATGGACGCTTGAGGTTCTGTTTAGGCTCAGATTCTAGGAAAGAAGTCTTCTAAGGAAGAAGACTGGGGACCTCAGCTTGCTGAAATGGGCCGAAGGCGACGGCTTGTTATGCTCCTTAGAATAGAGGATCCACTTCTTCACTTGTTTAATGAATCAAGTGAAGTTCTTGTTCAAGTTTGCTGAGTTCTGCCCGTCGACTGAGAAAAAATGCACAACCTCAAAGTAGAGAATTATGTTTTACTTGATGGACTTACTGAGGACTTAAGCCCGGGAGGCAGCCTCTCAGATAGCTCTGAGGGACCGCTCCTAAGAGGTGAGGGGGGAGCCGGGATATATAGGAGTTTTTGCAACAAAGATCAGGTAGTGAGAACATCAAAAGATTAGTGTTAACTAAAGAAAACCAGGCATCTCAAGTTAATGAATTTAGCACTCTTCAGTATATGGGAAGTGCAGGAGGCTGGGCTCCTTGAAATCATTCCTTTGATATGCGCTTTAGCTATCTGGGGCCAGCATCCTGTTCTTTCGGTCCTGAATCCCCTCAGGGTGCGCCACTGGGGTGGCTGCAGTGGCTGACGCCTTGATGGCTGGAACGTACTTGTTTAGTGACATGGCTGGCGACATACCCCAGGCCAGGACCTGCCCCCTTAAAGGGGCAAAATAAATCATTACACATTTTACAGGAACAGATGAAGGAAACAAGAGGCTAAGACAGAGACGGGATGTGGGCAGGGGTCCTCCCAGGGGAGAGAAGCAGGGAGTAAGGCCGGGCTGACCTTCATGCTGGGAGCCCGGGCCCCGAGCCCTGCCCCATCCAGTCTGTGCCCTGGTACCTGAAAGCTGGCTGCCTTCAGGCTCCCCTCCCCCGTGCATACCAAATAAAGCGCAGGGTGCCGAGCTCATTCGCATATACGCAAAATGCAAAGACATATCACACATAGAAATACACACGAAGGTGTGTGCCCAGACGCACGTGGGCAGATGCATTTATAAAACCCCCTTGCTTACAAAATAGGAAAGTAGGAAACAAGAAAACCAGAGACTTACATTCAAGTCCAGATGCACACACGCTCGCCTTGGAAGCTTGCTCCCTGCCCTCCGTCTACTGCCCATCTGCTTAGAGCCCCAAGCCAACCACAGGAGCCTCGGGGCACAGGAGGGCCACCTGACCTGGGCATGGGTTTAATGTAGTCTCTGGGAACTGCCCGCGTGCTCTCTCTTGGACCCCCAGCTGCTCCCCACTTCCAGCCCTCTCTCTGGACCAAACCCTGAGACCCCACAGCGGGCTAACTCCTCCTCCCTTCCAGGAGATCAGCTGCTTCCTGGAGGCCCAGGCCCCTCCCCCGAGGCAGAGGACGACCCTGGCGAGGCCTTTGAGTTTGATGACAGTGACGATGATGATGAGGACACCAGTGCTGGCCTGGGCGTCCCAGGCGCTGCTCCAGAGAAGGAGGCAGAAGACGCCCCACTGATCCACTTGGACTCCGCCCCTGTCGCTGGTAAGGTGCTCTGGAAGCTCGGGGTTTTCCCATTTCCGGGCCTCGGGGGCTACAGGGAGCTCAGGGCTGCGTGGAGGCTCCAGGCTCCCAGTGATGCCTTGTGGCTCCTCCACTGTCCCCAGAAAGCAGGAAGGGAAGACAGACCACTGGGAAGAAGCTGCATTCCATCGCTCCCATTGGGAATTGGAGATTCCTAGCATTCCTGCAGCATCTGGTGCACTTTGGCACGTCGTAAATGGCAGTGGTTGGCCGTCAATGGCAGTGGTTGGCCGTCGGTTGTGCTTCAGCGACAGTTACTGCCCAGAGTTTGTCTCTCGGAAGCTCCCCTCTCCCCGCAGCTTCTCCCAGGGAATCACAGCTGCCAGAGCCGCAGCCTCCCAGAGCCCTGGGGGCGGGAAGGCCCTGATAAGGCCGGTGTTAAATGGCAGCTTCTGTCATCGGGAGGGACTGGGGACTGGACCGGCAGGAAGTTCCTGCAGGCTTGGGGACAAGGGGCTCCTTGAGGGGCTGCGGGTGAGGGCAGGCCCAGAGCAGGCAGCGTGACTGGTTCTGGTCGGAGCTGCGATGTGGGCCATGGGGCTGGGGGTGGGGACAGGCAGGTAGGACTGGTAGGGGAGCTTAATGATGGTGTGGGGCTGGGGGAAGGCGGGCAGGGACGCAGCAGGCACCGGGCTGGCGGGCCGTCTCTGGGGCCCCCGGGGAAGCTGGGAAAGGGGGCGGGGATGCGCTGAGTCCCTTGGGCCAGCCGCTGGCCTGACGGGCTCTGCCTCTGCTCTCCTCCCGCAGACCCAGACCCAGCGGCCTCACCGCCCCAGACACAGTAAGTGAGCCTCGTTCTTTTGCTCTGGCAGCTGGAAAATGAGGAGAGACCGGGCAGGAGGTGTGGGAAGGGGTGGAGCTGCGGCTGTGAGGGCTCAGGGCAGGTCTTTGGCTAAGGAGGAACGCATTTCAGGATCCCTGGGCCGGAGGGAAGAGGTCAGTCCCTAAAACGTGTTACTTTTTCCTTTATTTTTCCCACAAGCCTGTGAAGTAGAAAGCAGGCCTGGCTCCACATCCTGGCTTTGTCCCTTGCCAGCTGTGTGGCTGGAAGGAGTCACATAAACTCTCCAAAGTCAGTCTGTTCATATGCAAAATGAAAACAATGAAGTACCTACCCACTCCATTGGGTTGTGGCTGGGAATTAAACAGCTCTCTGGTGTTCCACGCGGTGCCACCCTCTGTAACTGTCTTTGCCATCGCCATTTGTTTTGCCGGTACCGTTCCTGCTCCCTTTCCTGTGACTGTTGCTGGGGACTCTGCCCTTCTCCACCTGGGAGCCTGTCTGAGGCAGGGCAGCCTAAAGGCTAACACCCCTGGGTGTTGGGGTGATCGCCTGCATCGTACTCTGGGCCCAGCATGGGTCCTTGTGTAAGTCCCAGTCCCCCAGGCCTTGGTTTTCTCACCTGTAAAATGGGCCACTGCTTCCTCCATAGAAGAATGAAGAACTGCTGGGTAAGACACCTAGAGACACCGCAGGCACCTAATCAAGGCAGTTTTACCACCACTCCCTCTGTGTTCTTCAGCAAGTTGGACCGCGCATTTGGGAGTTGGGGGCTGTGAAAGCTGAGGCCTCTTGGAGCTTTGCTCACTGCCTCTCACTGCTCGGCTTTCAGGACCTGGGTGTTTAGAGAGTCCTCTTCTAAGGGAAGCCTCAGTGGTGGATCTAGGCCCTGGGGTTGATGGCTGGGGCCCCTGGGGCCCTGAGTTTAAATCCTGGCTGCCCTAGTCTGGGGCGGGGTGTCTTAGCCTCCCTTTGTTCTTCTAGAGTGAGCTGAATCTGGGGGGGTTAATTCTCAGGCAGGTCCCTTTGTTTTTCTGGAGCTGCTGAATCTGGGCGGCTAATTCTCAGGTAGGTGTCACCCAGCTGGAGGTCTCAGAGATGCAGATTGTGGCCCTGGGTCCGGGAGCCAGGGCAGTTCTGGATTCAAATTCAAGCCTAGGAGTCCTTGTGTGTGCTCATTTGCTTGTTGGAGTGGGTGGACCCTGGGAGGATTTCTGCTGGGCTTGCCACTGTGTAATTATAGCCAGAAGAGGCGCCAGGCTCTCCTCCCTGGTTAGGGACCTGAAATGAATCAGAGATTCTGCACCTGGGCTGGGAAGTCCTGACATTGCTGTGATCTCCCAGGGGTTACGTCCCTCCAGGGTGGGCCCGGAATGAAGCCACCCAGAAGCTCAGTCTGGATAGGGAAGCAGACTCATCCAGGTGGGACAGGGGGTGCCCAGGGAACAGGGACACTGACCGGAGGGGCGCTAGGGGGGTCTTGGCTGAGCAAGGGAGCATCAATTCACCGGTGGAGAGAGAGAGGAGGGGTCCACACGAGGAAACCACTGAGCAGGGACTCGGGGCAGGGGGTTGGGAAACGGTGTGGGCAGCCAGCAAGTGCACCCCTTTGAGGGGTCTGGCACTTGGTTTTCTCAGGCCATCCTTCTGGAGACCCTGGTTCCCTGACCTCAGAGTCAGGAGCATGGCCATCTGGCCCGGCCCTGCCGCCTTCTCTCTGTGTGTCCTGGAGACCTGGTGACTGCGGCCAGACGCTGTGTCTGGCTGGTGCTGGTGCCCTGTGGAGGCCTTGTTGCAGTGGCCCCCAGAGCTGGTGCTATACTGCGTCAGAATCACTCAGTGTGGGCCCCGTGTTTCTGGGAGAGGGGCCCAGCCTCTGCCTTTAACCCACCACCCGCCATTCCATAGCACGCCCACCTATCCTGTACCTGGTCCTGGTGTTAGCCCAGCTCCCTTGAACACCATCTCCTGGAGGTTCACATCCTCACTCAGCCCTTCAGTAGCTGGGTGGCTTTGGGCTCCCTGTGAAGCTCTCTGAGCCTCAGTTTCTGCATCTGTAAGATGGACGTGTTCTCTGCCGCTAAGCATCGTGAGGAATAAGTGAGGCTGGTTGCTTCTGCTCCTGCCCCCTGACCAGTTTGGATGTTTCCAGTGCGATGGGGCCGAAGGGGCAGAGACTGTGTGCCCAGTGCCTCTGACTCCTGTGCTGGGCCTGGGTTGCCAACAGGTGTGAATAAACATCACTTTTGAGAGCCCTTGATGGGGGCAAACATTCATGGGCTGTGAGTCCCGTGCAGAATATTGATTGCAGCAGGAGTCCCAAGAGACTTCCTTTCTAGCCCCTTAATTTTACAGATGGAGAGATTGAGGGGTGGGGCTTGCCCACAGTCACCCAGTGAGATGCTGGCGGCCTCCTGACACCTTGTCTGTCAAGTGTCTCTGTGCTGCTCCCAGCTTTGTTCCCTCCCTTCAGGTCTCCATTTTCTTAAGTTCCACCTCCTTCCCCGTATGGTGAATTTCCACTCTGGAGTCCTCTGGGAGAAGAGTCAATCCAGATTGCTTTCTTTCTCCTTGGTATCCAAGACAAAGGGAAAAAAAATATCTTGATTTTCTTTCTTTCTTTTCTTTTTTTAAAAAAAATTTTCCCAAAGGTAGTCACTAAGCCGACATTGCTTTGAAAAAACAAATCTCCAAGTGGAGGACATTTCATCTCTTCTCACAGCATTTCTTTCACGGTCCCTACCTGAAGGCTTGGAAATGGCCTTGGGCTTTGCCTGGCTGCCTACCTGGCCTCCAGAAAAGCAAGGGCTGCCTGACTCGAGGCTCCTGACAGCACAGTTAGAACCACTGCCCAGATCCGGGCAGCCTCAAAGTGACCTCACTTCCTCCCCAGCTCTCATCCACAGCTGGGGAGGGAAGGCCGTGGGAGCGCCGTGGGTAAAGTGAGGGCTGGAGTCCGGGTCTTCGAGGGCCTGGGAGCTCGGGCTCTGAGCCGCAGAGAGCTGGCTTCGAGTCTCACCTGTTACTTAATACCTGTGTGTCATTGGGCAAGTTGTTTCCTGTCCCGAGCCTCACTTTCTTAATCAGTAAAATGGGGATAATAAATCTACTTTCTTGCAGGGCTCTGTGAGGTGTACGTAAGTTAACATTTATTCGGTGCTGCATCACTGGTTACGAGGACAGCTGAGGCTGACGGGCGGTCCAGGTGACCTGGGCAGGGGCACCGGGTCCCTGTCTGGCTGTGAGGCCTGTGGACTTCCGGGTCCCTTCACCTGGTGGGTGGGATTGCCCCGAGGAGGCAGCCAGTCTGTTATGGGGTAGGCAGAGTTGCTGGCCTTGCTGAGTGTGTGTGGTGCCGAGGCCCACGGCGTGATTTTAGGGTCGGGCCCTGCTGCTCCACAATCCCAAGGAGCGAGGAGGCCTGGGCCCTCGTCCGTCCTGCTGCCGGGCAAAAGAACCTTCAGCCTGCTCGGCTAGCTGCTGCCACTTTCTCTTTCCGAAACAGGACATGTTATCAGATAACAGCAACAACGACAACAGCAATAATAGCGAATGATAATAGTAATAACAGTGATTGTGTTTACTGTGTACCAGGCACCAAGCTAAATGCCCAGTCCCATCTCTTGTCTCTAGGAAGCGGACACTTCATTACCCACGTCACAGGTGGGAAATTGGGGCTTGGGGAAGTTAGGTGGCCAGAGTTACATGTAGATGGTACATGTTCATTCAACAGAGACTAGAGCCAGGGCCTCTCCGACCGGAGGCCAGGTGTTTGACCATCACCCGACCCTCCAGGGATGCGCTGGGGACTCAGGGTCCAAGCTCAGGACTTCAGACTTTGGTTCATGCTGGGAGGGGTGGCTGGCTCCGTATGAACGATCCCCTTCTGTGTGTGTTTATTGGGGTAAGAACTTTGCCTCTTATGAGATCTAACTTTGCCTCTTGAGCTCTTGGGAGAGTAGTGTCCAAGCTGTTGCTGGAATGTTCCATAGACCCCACCTGGGGAGCCAAGCAGAGTGGCCTCCGCCCTGCCTGTGTGTGACTCTGGGTGGCGCCCCTTCCCTTGAGATGGGAGCAGAGTAAAAGCAGCCCCCTCCCCTCTTGCCCCACACAGAGGTCTTGTGATGGCAGAGGGGTGTGGAAGGGCGTCTCCACCTGCAGGACGGCTCCATGGGGACAGGGATTTTTCTTGGTGGGTGAGGTGGGTATTTTGTTTGCTGCCATATCCTCCCGGCTTAGCATGGTGCCAGGCACAGGGCGAGTGCTGAAGGCATCCCCGTTGAATGAACGATGGATTCCGATGGACAGAAGGAGGAGCCGGGTCTGAAAGACGACTCTCAGTGTCTCCGTGAAAATGAAGAGAAAACAAACAGTGTGGAAACAGAATCTCTGAACCGGGGTTCTGACTCTGGCAGCTGACTGGGGCCAGGACAGAGGCCAGAGGGAAGGGAGGCCTCAAGTGGCTGAGTGGCTGATCCCGCCGATGCCACTCATGTCGGCTGCTGTTTCCTGAGTCACACTCTGAGTTGAGTGCTTCCTGCCCAAGATCTCATCTCCTAGGCAACACAGCCCTAGGAGGCGGGGCTACTGATTATGCCCATTTTGCAGATGAGGAACTGAGGCTTAGCGTTGAAGTAGTTTACCCGAGATCTTGCAGAGCTGGTGAATGGCCGGGCTGGAGCTTGGCCCGTCTGGCTCCACAGCCATCCATCTGCTGGAGCCCACAGGGTTGGCCTTTCTGGTGGACTTTGAAACCTGTGAACTCACAGCCACCCTGAGCACCCAGTAAGTACTTGCTGGGAAATGAGAGCGCGTAGGTCGCCGGCTCCCTGTGTTTTCCCAGACTCAGGCCTCGTCTCTCACCTCTGAGCGCACCACGCCCTCTGGATTTGTTTGCTTTTCCTGCCCAGTTTCGCTGCCATCCCCACCGGCCCCACCGCAGCCTCGGCATTTCCTGTTGGCTCCTGGCCCGGCTGCAGGGACTCTCAGTGGCTCCCGGGAGGTACCTGTCCTGCCCCTTCCTGGGCTTATCCAGGCAAGATGGACTGTGTTGCCCGCTGGCCAGCATCGCTCACCCGGGCCTGGAGCCTGAGGGAAGCAGCTGGGCAGCTGGGAGAGTCAAGGAGACCCATCCTCCCTGGACGTATCAGGTGCCGAGAAGATCAGACCAGGCTTGGGGAAGCAGTGTTTGAACAGGATGGAAACAGGGCGCTGGAGGGCCTGCCTGCAGCCTGGCCTTGTGGCTTCTGAGGGCCGAGGGTCTGGGGAGCGTGGGGGCTCTTGGGGGGCAGCTTGACGAGGCTGGAGTATCCCCCGGCCCCGGGAGGAAGTGGAGGTGTCCCTGAAGGTTGGTGAGATTGCTGCAGACCCAGTCTGGAGTTGCTTGGCATCCCGAGCTTGCCCTTAACTTGCTGTTTCCCCAGATCCAGAGCATTCGTAGCCTCCTGTGTCCTGTCCTGCAGGGTCTCCCTGGGACCCGAGGACTGACAGAGACAAGCTTCCCTCCCACTGGAGTCCCTCATGGGAGGGTTATGGGGACCGTTTTCCCATGAAAGACCTCTGTCTGGCCCCTTGCCAATCCCTAAATTGGAAAAGCTGTATTTTTGTTTTTGGTTTTCCCCTTTTCCACCCCTGGCTACAAGGGGTTTCCATATAGGACCTATGGTCTTTGGGTCACAGACCCTCTGAGTCCCCAGTATGAAGGCCACACAGTCTCTGGCCTGAAAAAATGTACACAGGTTCGCATTCATTACATCGAGTCCCCCTTCAGGATTGTGTCAAGTCTACCCCCTGGATCCCTGCAGTGACAGGACTCTGCCTTATGCATCTTCCATCCCAGTGCCTGGCACAAAGAAGACACGGTACTAATAGTTTACACGTGCACGGACGTTACAGTTTATGTAGCCCTTTCCACACGCATCTCATTTTGATTTGCACAACTGTGGCAGGCAGATGAATGTCCCTCTCCAAGACTTCCATGTTCTAATTCCCAGAACCTGGGAATGTGTGACCTTGTACAGATGTGATGAAGTTAAGGGCCTTGAGATGGGGAGATGATGCTGGATTATCCAGGCGGGCCCAACGGAATCACAAGGATCCTTATAAGGGGGCCTGTGGAGTCAGAGGGGGATTGAAAGATGCTGTGCGGTTGGCTTTGAAGATGGAGGAGGGGCCATGAGCCAAGGCTGCTTCCAGAGGCTGGAAAGAGGCAAGGGAGCAGATTCTCCCTTAGAGCTGCCGGAAAGAGCACAGCTCTGTCAACACCTTGCTTTTACCCTAGTGAAACCCATTGTGGATTTCGGACCTTTACGGCTGTGAGATAATATACATCTGTGTTGTTTGAAGTTACTAAGGTTGTGGTAAGTGTCACAGCAGCAGTAGGAGACTAACACAGCAGCCCTGGAAAGAGGGAATTGTTATGGGTCCCGTTGTGCAGGCCCAGAGAGGTGCAGTCACTGGTCCAAGGGAGCTGAGTGGCAGGTAGTGGCGCTTGGGTTCAAAGCCAGAGGGCCAGGGCTCTGTTTACTCTTCCCCAGCAGCCCCCTGCCCACCCAGGCCAGCGTTCTGCTGGGAGTCCCCCTGCCCTTCCCCTCTGTCCTCCATCCTCCACCTCTCTACTGAGTGCCTGCAATGTGCCAGGCGTTGCAGCGACAGAGGCAGACAGTCCCTGCCCTTGGGGGGCTGACATTCTGTGCCTTGGTGTGTTTATGGGCTCTGTAGCCAGATAATAATGGCCTGCGCGTATTCTGCACTTATTATTCACCAAGCCCTGTTCTAAGAGCCTCTCCCGCCTCCAGTAATGCTCGTGACACTCACAGGTGGGTGCTACTGTAATCCCCATTTTACAGATGCAGAAGCAGGTGCAGAGAACACACGCTGTCAGCCTCAGGACACGGAGCTGAGATGAGGCAGAGCCACGGTTGAACCTGGTTGGCTTCCAGACCCAGTGTTCTAACCTCTGCCCTCCCGTCTCCCGCATAGAACTGGTTTGGACCTTGCCTGTCTTCCACATCAGCTCCACAACCCAGGACCCGTTCATTGTCTGATCTGCTTAACCTTCCATTTTGCCTCTGTAAAGTGGAGGCTAAATGAAATGTGAGGACCAGATGCTCCGTCAGCGAGCTGCTCTTACCACTGTCCTCAAAGGGTGTGGGTCTGCCTGGAGCGGGACTCCAGGGCACAAGGGACCCCGCGCTGGCCAATCTGTTGCTCAACTTGCCTGGGATGTGTTTTCCTTCTCCCTTTCTTTCTTTCTTTTTTTCTAATAGTCGTGCATGTTTACTGTAGAAAAATTGGAAAGTACAGAAAATGATAGACTAAAAGCAACCTTTAATTCTATCACTGTGTGTTCTTGCCCAGCTTCCTTGCTATAGAAGTATACATATGTATATATATCAATATTTTATAGAACTGTGGTTTTATTGCACATGCTGTTTCCCAGCTCACCTTTTGACCTAATTACATAGGGTGAGCATTTTCCCATGGGAACTTCTGCAATACCCCACAAGGCTCTTGATAAGTTATTGCTGGGGGTACAGTGCCTGTCCTGGGTCTGACTGCTGAGCCTGGGGCCCTTGAGATGACGGGAGGGAGGTGCGTGCACCACAGAGCAGAAGGCCAGGGTGGGGTCTGGGTTATTGTCTGTGGCTGTGGGGAAAGATGGTTCCCCGGGGACCTTGATGCTCGCCCCCCACTGAGGACTGTGTTATAGACATCAAGTCAGGGTCCCCTCCTCCGACTTCCCTGGGGGCTCCTCCCCACTCTGCTCATTCAGTAAGTGGATTTGTGACCATGTGGGGGATGGCACAGGGCAAACAGACTGGGGCCCAGAACCATTCCATATGTGAGGGGTGTGAAGAGGTGATTGCATACAGGGACCCCGTTAGCTGGAGGAGGGGTGGAGGGGAAGGAGGAGGAAGGGAAACAGTGCACTGGGGGTATTTATCGTGGGCCAGACCCTCTGCTAAGAGTTTTACAAGCCTTTATTTACTCCTTCCTGGAACCCTAAGAGGGAATTATTATTGCTCCATTTCACAGATTTGGAAACTGAGGCACAGAGAGGTGCTAAGTGCCTTATCTGTGTTATCTCATTTAATCCTCACGGCAGGAAGTAGAGCGATTATTCATCCCATCCCTCAGCAGCTCCAGGACGTTTAGCCACTGTCCTGGTCCACAGCCAAGTGGCAGAGCTGCGATCTTATCCCAGGTCTGTTGGCTCTGGAGCATATGTCTATTCCCACCCTAAGCCCATGATTCCCCCGTTCTCAACCCTGGCTGCACACTGGAGCCAGCAGGGAGCTTTAAAAACACCAATGCTGGGACTCCCCTGGTGGCGAAGTGGTTAAGAATCCGCCTGCCAATGCAGGGGACACGGGTTCAATCCCTGGTCCAGGAAGATCCCACATGCCGCAGAGCAACTAAGCCCGTGCGCCACAGCTACTGAGCCTGCGCTGTAGAGCCCGTGAGCCACAACTACTGAGCCCATGCACCGCAACTACTGAAGCCCGCGCGCCTAGAGCCCGTGCTTGGCAACAAGAGAAGCCACTGCAATAAGAAGCCCGCGCACCGCAATGAAGAGTAGCCCCCGCTCGCCACAACTAGAGAAAGCCCGTGCACAGCAACGTAGACCCAACGCAGCCAAAAATAAATACATAAAATAAACAAATTTATTAAAAAACCCCAAAAAACAAACAAACAAACAAAACACCAATGCTGGGCCCCTCCTGACCGATGGGTCAGAATCACTGGGGCAGGGGCTCTGGTTCTGTATCTCTGAGGAGCTTCCCAGGTGACTGCCATAGGCAGCTGCTTTGAATCCTGACCAGGTGATCTTCAAGGTCCTTCTGCCTTTTTTTTTTTTTTTTGGCTGCACCGTGGGGCATGTGGAACTTCCCCGACCAGGGATCGAACCTATGCCCCCTCAATGGAAGCGCAGAGTCTTAACTACTGGACCACCAGGGAAGTCCTTCTTTTTTTTTAAAAATCTTTATTAGAGTACAGTTGATTTATAATGTTGTGTTAGTTTCAGTTGTATAGCAAAGTGAATCAGTTACACATATACATATATCTACTCTTTTTAAGATTGTTTTCCCATATAGGTCATTACACAGTATTGAGTAGAGTTCCCTGTGCTATACAGTAGGTCCTTATTAAGCATCTATTTTATATATAGTAGTGTGTATATGTCAGTCCCAATCTCCCAATTTATCCCTCCCCCCTACCCCCTTTCTGGCTTTAACATGCTATATGAACTAAAAAGTGGCCAGGGCTCAAAAGAAATCTGGCAGCAGGCTTAATGCGGGCTTGATGTTTTTGCCTTTCTTTTGTGTCTCTTGGATTTAGGGATGGGGTAGTGGGGGTAGTGGGGGGTGCTGGTGGGGAAGTTCTCGAGGGGAGTGATGCTCTGAGTCGGGCCGTCCTGGGCAAGCCCTGCTGTCCCAGCCCTCCGTCTGCTGCAGATTGGGTTTTACTCAAGGCCTTATAAGGCTCATGTTATTCTGGTCCTTTCAATTCCCAAAGGTGGAATTCTTTCCTCTTTCATATTTTTCATACCTTGTCCTGGAAAAGGCGTCGGGAATACTGTGTGTGCTCGCACAAACACACACACACACACACACACACACACACACACACACACCCACCCACCCAGCCAGCCAGGGATCCTCTGACTGTACTGGTTTTTGGGGTCTTCTCTCTGACAACTCACACTGTGTAGCCTCTGGGAAGGGACCCTGTGGAACCTGCTGAGCAACCGGGCCCAGCAGGGGCAGGGGTGCTGCCATTCTCGGAGTGGGGCTTCTTGTCTTTAGAAGAGGCTGGGGGGCGGGGGCATCCATCATCACTGAGCGTCCTCGTGTGAAGGGGCTGACGGAATGGGGTGACCAGGCCAGAGCAGGTCCCTGCTGTCACCGGACACTCACTCCCCTCTTGTCCCCGGTGTGTCCCTGGAGAGAGAGGAGGTGGGCTCAGAAGGTGCTTTGAGCTCCATGGTGGCCTCCTGGTGTACTTGACCTCAGTCAGGTCGGTGAACGCTGTCGCGGGGGGCCTCCTCTTCTTTGCCCAGCTTCTCGTTCTCTGTTCCTCTCCACGGACTTGGCTCCTTTTCTTGGCATTCGAGTGGCGGTGGCCTCACTTTGTAAGACGGTGTCATCTTAGTGGCTGGCCTTTCTTGAGTGTGCAAGCTGAGAGGCATTAGAAGTGCAGGAAGCTCAGATAAGGGCAAGATAATTGGCCTCTTATTGCTTTTTTATGGCTCTTTTATTATCCGAAACATTTGGGGAGGCTCCAGGAGTGTTTGCTCACAAGGAGAATTAGATTTTCCAGCCAGGCAGCAGCTGGGAGAGGCTGCCCCTGGGTGGGCTCAGGGTGGGTCAGTGGCCTTTGCAGGCAGCTAGAAGGGCCAGGGAGGGAGGAGGCACCCCCAGCCTCATTTCTTGCCATGCCCACTGCTTCCCTGGCCTGGGAGGCTCTTCCCCCTCCCGTCTGCCTGGGGAACACCTGCTCCGGTCTGAGGGCAGCAGAGTTGGTGTCAAGAGCAAGGCTTTGCAGGCAAAGTGCAACTCTGCCACTTGCTGGCCAGGTGATTTGGGGCAAGGTACTTGCCAATTCTGGACCTCACTTTCCTCATCTGTAAAATGGTCACAATAAGACACACACTTGTCCGCAAGCACTCTGCCTAGGGCTGGGCGCAGAGAAGATAGCAGCAAAGCACAGGGCACAGGTGCTGGTGGTCTCCAGCCAAGCCTGGGAAGACCTGTCCATGCATGGACACTGGCCTCTTCCCTCCCTTGGGGCCCCTGGTGTCTCTGCTTGCCTCAGCCATTGAGGCACTCAGGGTGGGCATAAAGGTGACTGCTCTGCTGTGTGACCCCTGCTCCCCCGCCCAGGAAGCCAGGCCCAGTACCTCGGTCGCTGCTCAATAGAAGCACGAGCTTCTCTAGTCATGCCGGTGGCTTAGACCCACGCTGTCCTGTTCGGGGGCCACTAGCCACATGCGGCTGTTTAAAATTAAATTACTCAAAATTAAATACAATGAAAAAATAAGTTCACTGTGTTTTGGTAACGTGCAAACCAGAGGCTCATATTTTCAGCCCCATCCTGGCTTTTAGTATGTCATAGCAGTTCCAGATCCCTTCTAAAGCTGTCTGACCTTACCCCAAAATGCCCATCCCGCCTCGATGTCACCTTTAGAGGTTACCCGGGACCTTCCGGGGTGTCCACTGGTCGAAACGCACCTCAGCCTTGGAGCTGGTGTCACGATTTCTCCCGGACGGAGACTCGACCGTGTGCCTCTGACTATGCCAAGAGCTCTTTCTCTCTTTTCGTTTTTAAAAACATGGTTGGGAGAGTAGTCAAGCGAGGTGCAGTGACGTCGTGACACAGCGAATCTGTGATGTCGGTGAATGTTTGGATGCGGGTTCCCTACTTCCACATGGTCTGGTGGAAGGAGCAACTCTGCAGGCGGACAGCCTGGGCTGCAGATCCCAGCTGCCTCTGATGAGCCGAGTGACTTCCGTAGAGTCAGTCATCAAGACTTCGTGAGCCTCAGCTTCCCCATCTTAGAATGAGGACGACACTGCCTACCTCACGTGAGCTCTTGTGTAGTGAAATATGCAAATATAGGTAAAGCATAGCAAGCAGCACCTGGCACGTTCTTCCAGTAGACACCAGTTGTCGTGGTTAACGTAGCAAAGCAAACTTTAAAACCGAATTCTGCCAAACTCTCATGTCAACTCCCGCTGGAATGACTTGGTTGTGTCTGAGCATTTCTGAGCGGCTGGACTCAGCACCTTGAAGCCGTCTCCAGCCTGAGAAGGTGGTGACTCAGGGAAGTGCTGTTAGGGATTGGGGCTCAGGTGGCTCCAGCCCAGCACCCCTCCTGGTCCAGACCAGCCCTGTCCCCTCTTGGCCTTTACTTCCCGCTGATGGAAAGTGTTACCCCAGGACTGAAATGTGCCCCTCACCCCGGGGCGACACTGCTGACTTCTGGCAGTAAAATTGGAGCTGAGTCTTGCTTCTCCAATAGTGCTGGTGGCTTCGGCCTGTGCTGTCCTGTTTAGAGGCCACTAGCTACATGTGACTATTTAAAATTAAATGACCTAAAATGAAATAAAATGAAAAGTTAAGTTCCTTAGCCACACGAGTTCCATTAGCCACCTTCCAAGTGCTCCATAGCCACGTGTGGCTCACTGGACAGCGCAGACGTGGCATGTTTCCATCGTCACAGACGTGGCATGTTTCCATCGTCACAGCCGTCCTTGCTCTGTTACCTGAGACGCAGTCCTGAGAGCCGGGCTTCGGGGCCCAGCAGGCTGGCTTCACGGTCCGGCTCTGCCACTCACAGGCCGGTGATCTTGGGCAGGTTCCTCTGCCCGCCACCTGCCGAGTGGGAAGGATGCCAGGATCTACCTGTCAGTGCTACTGGGAAGGCGAGGCGAGGCCAAGGGCCCGCTCAAAGGAGGTGTTCCACACTCACTCTCCTCCCTCCCCTCTCCCTGCACTTCCTGGTTGTCATCTCCCCCTCCTCCTCCCTTCCCTCCCTTCCCCCCTTCCCCACCTCTCCCCTTCCTCCTCCTCCCCTCCCCCACCTCCTCCCCTCCCCCTCCCCTTCCCCCTCCTCCTCCCCCTCCCTCTCCTCCTCCCTCTCCTCCTCCTCTGTTAAGGGCTTGCGTGCTGGCAAGTTCAAGTCAATTCTTCCTAACAGTGGCTGCTGCCTTGGACAGTAGAAGGCCTCTACCCTCTGGGTTGCCAGATGTGGCTTTTTTTTTTTTTGAGCACGGGCTTTAAAAAAAAAAAACAAAAACCTTTCACTTTGGGATAGTTTTAGATTTACAGGGACGTTGTAAAGGTAGCACATAGAGTTCCATATACCACCTCATCCTGTTTTCCCCATTGTTAACATCTTACACGACCACGGGATATTTATCAAAACTAAGAAACCAACGTTGGCACATTACCATTCTCTGAACTCCTGACTTTATCTGGATTTCATCAGTTTTTCTGCTTATGTTCCTTTTCTGTCCCGGGATCCCATCCAGGACCCACATGGCATTCAGTTGTCATTTACACTGCTCTGCTCTGTGACAGTTCCTCAGTTTTCTTTTTCATGATCTTGAGAGTGTTGAGGGGTCGTGGGCAGGTGTTTTACAGCATGTTCCCCCATCTGGGTTTGTTTGGTGTTTCTCTCATGATGAGCCTGGAGTTATGGGCTTGGGGTAAGAACCCCACAGAGGTGAACATCCTCCTCATCACGTCGTATCTGGAGTACATGATGCCCGAGTGACGGCACTGGGGGTGCTCACTTGACCTCTTGGTTAAGGTGGTGTCTGCTGTTTCTCCGCTGCTTTCCCTTTGCTTCTCTGCTCCTGGGAAGCGTGTCTCTGGTCCAGCCCATCCTCAAGTGTGTGTGGGAATTAAGCCCTGCCTTCTGCGCATGGTCTTGTGAAGCTTTGCAGGTCCTTGTCTCTCAGACGCAAGGCCCCTGAGTCCTCTCCTCCATTTTGCATGTGGAGACTGGGGAGATGGAGAGTCCCACTGAGTCTGCCGTGGAGGAGGAGGGACAGGGTGCCCTGGCCTGGAGAGCATCTGATCCTTATCACTTATCACCGTGAATACCTTTGACCTTTATGCTCTTGTAAAGCAGCAGGTCGGCCTAACAGTGCCTTCTAAAGGTGAGGAAACCAAGAGGGGAAGGGGCTTGTCCAAGGCCAACCCAGCTGTGGCCTCCCCAGCTCGGCCTTGGGGGCAAGTGGCCCTGTCACCTGGTGAGGGGCTGTCTGACGCTTCAAGGAACCAGCTGTCCCATCCTCCCGGCTCACTGGCCCTGCTTCTCCGCCTGCAGGGGGCCGGCCGTGGTGAGCAATGGGGATGCCGAGGACACAGCTTTCTCTGGGGTCCGGCACTCCAGCTGGAGACGGAAGAGCTCCCGTCGCAGTAAGTCGCCCGCATCCCCCCCCCGCCGCCCCCCAGGTCTCAGCCCCAGGAGGTTGGTGTCAGGATAGCCTCCCCTTCTCTAGGCTGAGAGAGCTGATGTGGGCTCGTGCGAGCCGAGGGGTTGTCCTTGCTTCATGGCTGCTGTGGGCTTGGTGGCAGCTCTGAGGGGGACCGGCCACTGCCCACCCTTGAGAATTGCCCCCTTGGCCACCTGATGTGAGTCGTGATCCAGGAGTAGATCACACATTCAGCTGCTCCTCTGTCCCCCAAATACTTCCAAAGCTCCTGCAGCGGGCCAGGGTGATCTGGGTGGTGGGTGTACACTCGTGACCAAGACGAGGTCCCTCTGGCAGCAGGACCAGACACATAGGCGGGTGGTTACCGTGCAGAGGGCAGGTGCTAGGATGGGCAGGTGGGAGTTGGGAGAGCCCACGAGTCCTGAGGCAGAGAGTGAAGGAGCAGGGGTCAGGGCAAGAGTGTCTAGGCTAAGAGGGCAGCCTGTGCCGGAGCCCAAGGGCGAGGGGATGCCTGGCACCTGGGAAGCAGTGAGCCTTGGTGTGGTGGAGGGGAGGGTCTAAGGGGTGAGCAGGGCCAGGTGAGGCTGCCATCTCCCCAGTTCCCCCCAGAGTGTGTGTGGGGTGGCCTCGGAGGCCGTGCTTTCCCCAAAGTGACAGTGAGCCATAAGAGGCCAAGAGGAAGCCATGAGACCACGTCTGCATTTCAGTCCCATCACGGATGCTCCGAGACAAGGTGGTGGGCTGGAGGCTGTCCAGGGGAGGGAGGCTGATGGCTGGAGCCAGGGACCTGGAGAGAGGTGGGCAGGTCTGAGCCATGTGGGAGGCAGAATCTGTGTCGGTGGGGAGGGGGCGGTGAGGCTCCTACAGGGCTCTGGGGGCCCTGGGACCGCAGGGAGCAACACAGTTAGGAACGGCGACTTCAGAGTCCATCTGGTCCTCTGTCTTCCTGGAAGGCCTGTGGGGTGAGGACAGGCTACCATCAGGCGTGGGGACTGGTTTTCCAAACCCTCGCTCTGCTGGGGCCACATGCCCCTAGAGAGGGCAGAGATTGGGCACACAGTTATGGGGGGCAGACCTCTTTAAATATTCCAGCTCAGGAGCTGCTAACATGGGCAGGATGTGCTCTCTGCCCTGCTCATAGCACACCCAGCAAAATGTTAGGGGAGTGATGTGCTCATTTGCAGAATTTTTTTTTTTTTTTTTTTACCAATAAGGACCCCGCTGGCTGAGTTTTGGGGGACTCTCCTTAACCCCACTCTCCAAATCCATTCCCCCACTCCCTGCTGTATCCTGTGCTCATTAGATATGGCTGCCTTGCCCTCCCCCGCCTCTGGGTGGGGGGTGACTCCTTTTGGGTAGTCCAGGCGGCCTGGGCGGCTGAAGAGGCTTCCGGGCCCTGGGGCACAGGTGCTGGGTTTGCTTCATGCTCCCTGCAGGTGCCATCAGTCAGAGGGGCAGGCCTGCAGGTGGCAGGGTGGCAGGGGGGGTGTGCCGCAGTCACTGGGAGGGCGCCTTGGAGGGGCTGGGGAGCGGGAAGAGGCAGCGGAACCTGCGTCCTCTCAGAGCAGTGGCAGGCTGGGGCTCCCCAGGGGCTGGGCTGCAGGACGCTGGCCCAGCTGAGCCGTGGGGATGCGGGCGGGCGGGCGGGCGGAGGGAGCTGCCAGCTGGTGCAGTCCTGATGTCAGTCTGGCAGCCGCCCTGGGCCACCACAGCCTCCTTCGTGCTCTTTTCCTCTCCCTTCTCTCCCAGTCGACCGGTTTACTTTCCCCGCCCTGGAAGAAGATGTGATTTACGACGACGTCCCCTGCGAGAACCTGGACGCCCATCAACCCGGTAAAGCCTCTTTCAGGCGTCCTGCTTCTCTCCGGACAGAGGAGGGGTGGGAGGGGCGGCGGGGGGGCGGGGCCTGGGGAGGGTCTCTCCTTCCACTTCCTCCCCGGCCCCACCGAGTCCACGGCCCCTCCTTCTTGCTTTTAAAAACCACGGCCGTCTTCCCGGGAGAGTCCGGAGACGGCTGAGGGCGTGGCCAGGCTGGGGCTGGGGCGGGGTTAGGGCTTCATGGGGCGGGGTTAGGGCAAAAAGCGCAGGGGTTAGGGCTTCAGGGGCAGGGGCATGCTGGGCTGTGGGTCTCCAGGCAAATCACTCACTTCTCCAAGCCTCCATTCCTCCTGAAAATGGGATAATAGTCCAGACTTGCTGAATGGTGAAGCAGAGAAAGCCTGGGAAAGCCTGGGCCCTGCTGTAGGGCCAGGCCCGTGCGGGGCTGGGAAGGCGGGGAGATTGGGGCCGCAGAGGAGAAACAGGGTGGAGGAGGGTGAGTGTGCTGGAACTGGGCCCACATACTCACCTAGCTGGAAGGAGGACTACCCAGGGAGGAGGGATATTTCACATCCATTCATAGTAAGAACTGTCTTTGCTTAAACACGTTTTGCCAGCTGCTCTTCATGGTTTATCTCCTGTAATCTGCTTTGAAACTTTGACTTAGGGTATTACTTCCTTATTCTTCAGAGGAGGAAACTGGAGAGGCAGAGCTGGGATTCAAACCTGGGTCATTCTGACTCCAAGTCCAGTGCTCTGTCCCCTCCCCCCCAAAAGAACTTGGGAGGCATTTTATGAAAGATGAAACACATTTGCTTCCCCTATTCAATCAACCCCGTGAGGTCGGTAGGGCAGGGCCTATGGCTCCAGTTGACAGTCACATCAGAGAGGTTAAGCCACCAGCCCCAGATCACACAGCCAGAATTTGAATAGACATCTGCTGGACTCTGCTTTTCCTACAACACTGTTCTGCCTGTCTTCAGGGGCTCCCCGTCTAGTGGGGGAAACAGCCCCTGCATTTGTGGAGCTCCTAGTCTGACAGGGGCGACCGTAACCATCCCGGGGCAGCATATAGTCCAGCGGGAGAGACACACAGACAACATGACAAGGCCCGACGTTCCCCAGGGGCACACTCCTGACACCTGTCCCAGGAGCAGGGCGGATGGGCCCATGACCCACCCATCCATTTAACAAGCCCTGGAGGAGCCTGGAACCCATTCCTGCTTGTAGCTCATGTGAATCCGGGAGAGTGGGAAAGGGTGGCTGGATGAAGGTCCCAGAGCCAGGAGATCTGAGTGGCCTGAGGCCATTATTTGACCCCTTTGGGCTGTTCTCCCACCTGAATCCAATCAAGCCACTAATCACTTGGTCACAGTCTTCACTGGGCACCCTTGGGTCCCCAGGGTGTGGGGATATGGCATGTCCTGCGGTTTACCCTGAGGTGGGCAAGAGCAGGTGGCCTGGGAGCCAGTTGAGCCTGCCAGCTGAGGACCAGGACCGCCGCCCTGAGACCCCCACTCTCTCTTGGGGCTGTGGGAGGGTTGAGTCGGCGAGGCTGGGCCCAGCCCTCAGCAGGTGCACCCCACGAGGAGCGCTGTGAACCTCACACCTGCCAGGGCCCCGCACTGACCTGCACGGCCTGTGAGCTCAGCCGGCGCTCGGTGGGGAGGTTGTCCACTGAGGTGCAGACCGCACAGGCCAGTGGACCCACACAGCCCTGGGCTCTCATCCCGGCTCTGCCATTAATTAGGGCACAGCGCTCTGTGCTTTGGGCCTTGGCTTCTTCATATGAAATCAGAATATCGTCCTGACCTCACAGGACTTTGGGGAGGGTCACGCCGCAAAACTTCTGGTTACTCTCTCTGGCGTCAGTCGATGCATCTGTAAAACTGGGCAATGCTAGCTTCCTGCTTGGGTTGTGGGGAGGATGCCGTGAGATAGGTGAGGTAGAGCACCGAGTGGGTGGTAAGTGCTTTGAAAGGGGAGCCATGTTCCTGAGCATTAGTGACGCCCGTGGCCCCAGGAGGCGGGGGGAGCGGGAACCAGGCCACTGTGAGGCCTCTGAAGGCTTAGGAATCTGGTGACACTGTCTCCACTGGAGAGAGTATTTCTGGACGAGCCCAGGGGGTCGTCAGCACGGCGAGTGGATGGAGCCCCCTCCCCCGCTCACTGCCTGACTTTGGGCAAGCACATGTCTTCTCTGGGCCCCATTTTCTCATGTCTGATGGGAGGCGGTGATAATTTCTGGCCCCACAGGGCTGCTGGGAGAATCCAGCATGTAGATGTAGGTGGGCGGGGCCAGAAGTCAGGGGAAGTAGATGCCACGTGGTTCTTCCTCTGGGGCAGCCCCAAGAACTGGGCTCTGCCCCTCGACTCACAGGTTGTGGGGCCTCCATTGCAGTAATAGGACAATCAGCCCAGCCTTGTGAAGGTCACAGCCTGGTCACCAGCTGCTCTACTCCCTGGAGACGTTAGTCACTATCATCTTTTGCTGAAAAATAACCCCGTGCTTCCTCCTGATCCTGGGACCTGAGTCTCCAGCCAAGCCCCAGTGTGTCTGTTTTGCTCTTTGGCTGAAAATCTTCCCTGACCCCTCACCCCCCGGCTTTCCCGTGCGGAGGAGGTGGAGGCTTGGGGTCAGTGTGGAGACCTTCAAGCCCACCCAGAGCCCCCGCGAGTAAGGATCAGCTGCTCTTTGCTGAGTGCCTGCCATGTGCCAGGCTCTTGGCTAAGAGCTTTTTGTGCATATATTATATTTACTCCACCTTTCAGCTTATTATCCCCATTTTGTAGAGAGGGCTCCAATAACCAAAGTTCCATGCTCTTTAGAATGCGTGGTTTCTGAGCAGATTTTTTTTTTTAAAACCCATCTCAGTGCCATATTTTGTCTGTGTTAACGAAAAGCATTTTCACCTTTGTGCACTTTTTTGGAGTCTGGCCTTACTTTTGTGAGGCCTGAAGTTCAGTTATTCTCCAGGTAACAGCCCAGGAAGTGAAGCTCAGAGGTGAAGGTGAGACCGAGAGCTCCCGGAGGTGGAGCTGGGGCCAGGGC